>NC_053518.1:92410164-93137664 GCF_016920715.1 Anopheles arabiensis
TTTGCGTGGGCTTTTTGAAAATTCGCACTGAGGGGAAGGGCTTGGAGCGTGGTGCCAACCAAAAAAAAGCATCAAATCCTGTTCAATTGTGTTCTAGCATTCGGAGAGTGAACACGCTGCGAACGCTTGCGCCCAGTATTCTGCGACGCTATACGCCATAGTATTCTGCAGTTTTCTACGACGCCATTTCTCAACCCACGCCATAACCCGAGGAGCCTGGAAGCCTAGGGAGTGTGGATTTTCTGCCTCGTGACCGTTTGCCAGCGGTGAGTACCGGTTATTTTTGGTGACTGTTAGACTAGTGCTTGTGTGGGGGGATTATTTTGTGCCAACGGACGGAAGCGAACTTGCGTTTGGTGCGTCTTAGTGCAGTAAGGCCATAGGCAAGATGGCAGGCCCGAGAAAAAGTGGTCGTCAGGTCCCCGACTGGATGGATCCAGTGGACGTACAGGGCGAACCGCGATATTTGATTTTGGCGCCCCAGAAGGGTTTTGCCATTCCGAAGAACGCGTTTTTGATCGAGAAAAGCCTCTCGCCGTTCGTCGGTCCCATCGAGCCTTGCGTGCCGATGGACCAGGGCGCGCGATATCTAATGAAAACACGCAGTCGTGAGCAGTTCGACAAACTGCTTGCGATTAAGAAACTGATCGATGATACCCCGGTGCAAATAATTCCCATCCACGCCCACAAAACGGCACAGGGTGGGATTACCTACTCCGAAGCTCGCAGACTGTATAGTCAAATGGCGAGTCCGGCGTCCAAAAGCGACTGACCGGCGCTCAACAACAACACCAACAAAAACACCACCACCACCACCACCACCACCACCAACAACAACAACAACAAAACGACACGGCACTGGCCGAACGCGACGCCAAAATAGAACAGTTAACGGCTACCATTGCATACATCACTTCGAAATTCAATACGGTCCTCGAAAAGTTCCAGCAAGTGATTGAGGAACGTGACTTCTTCAAAAGCCAGCTCCAATCCCGACGCAAAGACAATGACACCGAAAACGCCGACTCGAACAGTAAAAGCATGGACACAATCAACACAAACGCGGACACTAACACAGCAACGAACAAGGACTCGAACACCTCTGCCCCGGTCACACCGGAACGAAAAACTCCCTCCTCAACCTCCACTGATGCTTCCACTGGCTCAATCATTAAGCAGGAAATTTCTCCCGGCAACAACAACACACCACCGAAAGTAAAACCACCAAAAGGCGGGAAACACAAATCCCGCAAACGAAAGTAACGTCTGATATCGATCTAACGCTAACGAACTAGACTTCTGCTTTCGATATTTGGTACTAACTCTATGCATAAACATTCGACGAGCAAACTAACCCTGCAGCTAACACCTCTTCTCTTATCCTTAATAAGAGGCTCATCACAAAACTTGAAGACCGCTAACTCCTCTACAAACACCAACACGCCTTTCCGACCCGGCAAGAGTATGGAAACATACCTTGCGACATTAGAGCAGTGTTTCTTCAATGCAAGAAACAAAGGCAAACACATTGCCCTGTAGAAGGCCTTTGACCGCACACGGCAGTATCATATACCAATTGGCTTAATGCCGGTTAACGGCCTTCTTACAAAATTGTTTAACTGATCACACATTCAAAATCCTCTTTGGCTCCCACACCTCCCGCCGCCCTTCCCACTAGAGAACGGAGTACCGCAAGGGTCTTCCTTATCACCCACCCTCTTCCTCATCAACCACATCGAATCCCTCCTACTATCTATCCCAGTCAAAATACACACCTTTCTCTACGCTGACGACATCATACTGGTTTCCACACTCCATTACGCCAAGACTACACGACGCAAATTACAACAACCAGTACACCAGTGGACCAACTCCATAGCGGCTTCAAAAAGTAAAATCCTACACATACCAAGCGGAGTCACGCGTGTCCGCAACCGTCCTAAAATTACAATAAAAAAATCAAATTGGGTATTATTTTTCATAAAAAACTCACCTTTGGGCCCCACTGCAGGGAAATTAAAAGACGCACCATACCTCGTTTAAATATAATCCGTACGTTGGCACAGAATAACACCCCTCGCCCAGCGCTGTTGGCAGTCCTAAAGGGCTGGTTCTTGCCGCGGCTGCTGTACGGGTCGGAGATTGCCTCACTAGCTTCCACAGATCTTATCCAACAATTCGCTCCACCGTACCACCGAGCCGTCAATTACATATCGGGCTGCTTCAGAACCAGTCCAACCGATGCAGCACTAGTTGAATGCGGCGTTCTTCCACTGACATATCTAATAACGCAGAATATAACCAACATGGCAGGCAGAATAATAGAAGGAAGGATCAACGCCAACTCTTTTATTGAGATAGCATAGCACGACATGAAACTCACCATAGGCCATGACATCAACAAAAACAAGCAAAAACCGTGGTACAATCCCATCAACAAGATAGACCGGTCTATGCAACACATCAGCAAGCATAACAACAATAGATTGGTCGTAATACAACACTTTATCGAAATAGCCGATAACTACTAAGAAAACTACAACATTTACACCAATGGATCAGTTCTACCACCCAACGCCGGTTGTGCAGCATACACATAAAACAGAAACCTACAACTCAAACTGCCTTGTCCCACCACCATCTTCTCAGCGGAAGCGATAGCTGTCATCAAAGCAGCCGAAGAAAGAGCACCTCAAAACGCCGAGTGTGTTATCTTTACCGATAGCGCTCCGGTACTAGAGGCAATAGAACACGGAAACTTCAACAATCCCTACATCCAACATATAGAGTAACTTCCCAACATCGAATACATCAGCTTTCGTTGGTTTTCGCATCCACCGTATCACAACACAACAAGTCATCCAGAGCCAACTTTCGTCGGTGGCTGCATTACCAGATAAAACTGCAATGGAAAATAGATCCCTGGAATGATCACCCTTCACGCAGCTACCAGAGAACCATAATAAGATTAAGGATAGGACACACCCGCATCACGCGCATCTTCACATTCGATACAACGAGAGCTCAGCAATATGCCCAAATTGCGCAGTGGACGCCACCGTTAAACACCTGACAATTGAATGCCCAGAATACGAACACATTAGAGCCAACTACAATCCACCAAACCAAATAGAAGAAATACCAAAGAACGACACAACCATGGAAACTAAAGTGATGCACTTTCTAAAAGAAACTACATTGCTTCAACCAACCCTCAATTGGGAACAACCACCTCACCACTACTACTACTACGAAGAATAAATGTATGTAAATACTCTCTAAAACTTACTTCACTCGTTGTTCGGTTATTGGGAGGGAAATGGTTGAAAGAAAATGGTTGCAATTTCCACTCATCTTGGTCGCTTTGGTTCACTTTGAAATGATATGATTCAACTTTGATATAAGCAATTTCACTCTTGGTTCCGCTTCATCACAACTTTTCACACTGGCTGCCATCGATACACTGATCGCTCGGTTTGACCCCAACGGCAACTCCACAGAGATCCAAAACATTCCAAGAAACTGTTCCGTTCTCCCTCACTTCTTTTCTTTCGCTTGTCCAACTATTCTTTTGTCTCCTTTGCTCTCGTTCTGTTTCGCAATCAAAGCAATCCTTACGCTTGTGTGTTCGTTATAAAAATATAAAAATATTTTCCTTCTTTATTTTGCGTTCCTCCCCGTGTGGCCGGGAATAGCTAGGAACACATTCACACCAATACGGATTGACATAATGTATGTTAATCTTTTGCTGTTGCTCTCTCTACACACACTCATTTGGAGACCTATTTTGCCATATCTTCAACAAGATACACCTACCAGAAGAACAGCACTGATTTCCTTCTCCTTGGCTAAACATACAGTAGTATTAAATTAAAAAAAGGTTCATTACTGCAGCTAAAAAGTGAACTAGAACCGCCCTCTCCTACGACGCGAAGAATAACAAGAACATAAAACAACATTGAGCCCTAATACGAAAAGCTGGCAAATACTTCCCTTACCACCTACCGTGTAACGAGTCTTGTTCCCCCAACTTAAGCTACCACTACTACCAGCCGGTCCATTTCGTTGCCTTATCGCTCGTCTCTTTTGGTATAGCCAACCGTGTCTGTACTTCAGCTCCTCAGAAGCCAACCTTATTGAAGACGTAATTGAGCCGTCGCTTGATCGTGAGCCCTTTCGTTTTGCGCACCCAGTTCAGTAGAGCAAGCAACGCGAACAGTGCCAACATTACGGCACCTTTCGAGCCGCCCAACCAGTAGAACGCCCCAACTGTACCACTGGAACGATCTCCATTCGAACCACCACCACCACCACCACCACCACCGGCGCGGCTCTCCGCATAGTAGTCAACGTCTTCCGTGGATCCTCCAGCAAGGGGGAATTATCTTCACCCCGACCGCCATCGGTGTACCGGCCGTTGGTGATGCACCGGATGGACCGTTGAATCCATTCGGTGGTGCGTTTGGGGGGATTTTATCCGTTTTCTTGTTGCGCCATCCGGGAACGTCTGGTTCATCGTTGGCGCCGAGTGCGGCATTACCACCTAAAACGAAGGAAATGACTTAAACAATGCTCATCATCTTTTGATAAAGTAGATTTTACCCTTTTGACTTTCCAATCTACGACCACGGCTGCTGTAGACGAGCTCGTTCCCCACCAACGGCATGATTGGTTGCGGTGGGCCTTGCTTTAGCTGACGCTGTTGGACCACTAGAAGCTGTTGCTGCTGCTGCTGTTGCTGCTCCTGGACGAGTAGATGATCGTTTGGACCGGTGCCGAATCTTAAGCTGGACATGTTCAGCGTGACCGGATATTCCCACTCTAGCCGTTGACACACAGGTACGGGACGTTTCTCGCCCGTTGTCCTGTGAGCCACCAGCACTTTCGAGTACAGGTGCAGATTGTTGTTCGGCATTCGCTGAGGTAGCTTCACGTTTTCTGTCAATAAAACAAATAACATTACTATAAGTTCATTCCAAAGAGACCTTCCACGCCCTACCTTCGATCTGTTCCACCTGCCGACTGACATTTAAATCACGCAGTAGGCTGGTTACATGCGCCGTCATTGTGTACTGAAGCAGCGAGTCCAGCAGCCAAAAGCACGGTTTCTCCAGATGCGTTGAATCGCCATACAGTGCAATCCGTACACCGGCCAGCAGCTCGGCCGTTGTGCCGTTCGTGCCGTTGTGGAATTGTGCTGCTTCACAGCCTTCGTACTTTCGCGCAGCAACTGTCCCAAACGGAGAGATGGAGATATTTCCTAAAACGAAAGGAAACGATTCAACAAAATGCTAACCATCAGACGGTAAAGCAATGATTACCTTTTGTACGGCTGCTGCTCCGTCAGAAGCTCGTTTCGTTTTCTCACATTCTCACCCGTTGTCGTGTGAGCAAACCAGCACCTTCGAGTACGGGAGTAGATTATTTTGAACCATTCGCTCAGACAGCCTCATCTTTCCCATCGAAACAAGCACAACTTCACTGCAGCTTATCCAAACTTTCCTTTCCAATGTTTACCTCCAGCTAGCGACCGACCGCACAGCAAAACACTGACGTGCGCTGTCACTGCTCCCCTAACGTGGCAGGCGTGTCGAATCCGAGAGATGCACCGACTCCCCGTGTACAGTGAAATCCGGCCTGTTCGGCGCGATCGGCGGTCGGCGTTATTCGCTATCTTCTTTTTTCTTTTTTTTGCACTACCATTTCTCAGAATCGGAAACCAGAATTGCCAGCCAGTGTAGGTGTCTGGCAAAAATTTTTGGACGCGGAAGGTTTCGTTGGAAGTGCTGCCGAGACGGATCGTTCAGAAGCGTGTGACTTGTTGAAGGAGACACACGTGCCTAGCCAGTGAAGTGTCCTGCTGAGAGCAAAGGAAAGGAAATTGTTAAGAACTTTGGGCAACCATCATCCAAATTCCTCTTGCGATCAGTTCGGAAAACAAAAAGTATTTTTTCTATCGAGTGGTGAAAAAGTGAGCAACGATGCCGGGGCCACCGGCCACCTCAGCTGGTCTCCCCCCGCACCCTGGGAGGGAGCAAAGGGGAAGAACGCTGCCAGCATTCATGGATCCCAACAACGAGCATGGAGAGAAGCGGTACCTGATCCTGCGCACAGCAGACGGATCTCCACTTCCGACCAATCCCTGGATCCTGAGCGAAACCGTAAGACGAATCCAAGGTAAGGTAGAAAACGGTAGGCTGATCAGCCCCTCAACCTATTTAATAGAAACCCGATCCGAACACACCTACACTAACCTCCAAACGGTCACAAAACTGCTGAACAATGTGGCGGTCGTTGTCGAGCCGCATCCCACCTACAACAATGTGAAATTCGTGTTCACGTGTGGCTCGATAGCCTCGCTCACCGTGGACGAAATAAAGGCCCATCTCGAGGAAGATAATGTCACCGACGTATATCGGTTCACGCGCAAATCGGATGGCAAATCGGTGCCCACGAATTCATATGTAGTGACAATGCAGGCAGTGAAAATCCCTGAATATATCTACATCGGCATGGAGCGCATCAAGACTCGCGTGTACTATCCACGTCCAATGCGCTGCAACACGTGCTTGCATTTCGGCCACACCAAAAACAATTGTAAAAATAGCGAAACCTGCGCAACGTGTGGCGAAAAAACCCATGGTCCGTGCACACTGCCGGCAAAATGCACAAACTGCGGTGGAGCACACAGTGCTTTCGACACCAACTGCCCCAAGTACAAACAAGAAGCTCAGTTGATAAAACTGAAAATCGACCACAACTGCTCCTACCGTGAAGCCAAGCAAATGATCGACAGTTCCTCTGGACCAAAACAAACGCTAGCTAGCACAGTGCAGCAGCGTATAAACGTAGCGCAAGCCGTCGATCCGAAAGATCAAATTATAATCAGCCTCACGCAAACGATCGAAAATCTGAACAAGCAGATCGCGCGACTAAACACCCGCATCGATGAACTGCACCAAAGCAGCAGCTCTGAACAGCAAACCGATACGGATACGGAAACCGACTACACCACCACCATCACAAGCATACCAACTACCGGCTCCACCTTAACCTCAAAACACCAACTCTCCCTTTCATCTTCTTCCTCCTCCTCCTCCGAAGAGGGAGAAGCTGTCAAAATACCAGCAACGAAGAAATCAAAACTCACATCGAAATAAATTTTTATTCTGAATATTAAATGATTTTATGCTAACTAATTAGAATTCCTTTCCTTAATAGTGGATCCTAACGCCACTCATCCTACCAGCACACCAAATAACCAACATAATTTTCTGTTAAATTAGAATATACGAAGTATCAATAATATCGATGAACCAAAACTATATTAATTTAAACACAACCCACAATAATAACAATACAGGAAGCGTACTCATCAAAACATCTTGTTAATGATCCACTGCTAAATAACTAAACCAGCAGCTATACTAAAACATACTGTTTGCTGAGGTTTAAGAGTATACTTACACAATAAAAGAGAGGAAGATAATTACAAAACTAGGGGACGAATTTGACTATGGAAACGTAGTCTGCCCGTCTCCTTAGTCGAAAGGCCGGAACTACCTCACAGTTCACCCACTTATGGGGTAGATTCGACTACCCGGTTCGCTGTAATCCTAGCTGGAGGGGGGGCATTGGTGGGGAGTGTGGCGGGTTCCGTGGGCCCGGGGATTGATCGGGGGATGTCTGCGTTGGGACTCCTGTCCTGGATACTGCGTCTGGTCACCCAGAAGCTGGATACAGGGATGGGGGGGACAGCGCGGCCTGACCACGACCATATTCTCGGTAACCCACCGAGCTTTCTCTCATCCTATTTCTGCTTCCTGCCAGCACGGGGGGACAGTGGCCAGTAGTCTGCTACCTCAATAGTTGAAAAGGCAGAGTTACTTTACAACTCAAATATGTTCTTTCCCTAGTCCTCAACTTCCCACCTCTCCATCCCATCCCTACCAATCCGTGTATCCCTTATCCCCCCTCAGAGAGAAAAAAATATATATAATTTGGAAAAGATTATAGTGCATGTGACGAAAGAGTCCATAAGGACCAAAGTCACTATAATCTCTTAGACAGACAGACAGACAGAAGACCAGCGGCAAGGCAGCTAAGAAGTCCGGCAAGGCGCAGAAGAACATCTCCAAGTCGGACAAGAAGAAGAAGCGCAAGACCCGCAAGGAGAGCTACGCCATCTACATCTACAAGGTGCTGAAGCAGGTGCACCCGGACACCGGCATTTCCTCCAAGGCGATGAGCATCATGAACAGCTTCGTGAACGACATCTTCGAGCGGATCGCGGCGGAAGCGTCCCGCCTGGCGCACTACAACAAGCGCTCCACCATCACGTCCCGCGAGATCCAGACGGCGGTGCGACTGTTGCTCCCCGGCGAGCTGGCCAAGCACGCCGTGTCCGAGGGCACCAAGGCCGTCACCAAGTACACCAGTTCCAAGTAAGCGATGGGTGTTGTGTGGAGGCTGTGTGCACGGTCATGGAACGGCGGACGACTACCCAGGATGAGTGTGTGGACCAGAAAGCGACCAGTTCCGTGTGCAGTACGGTCACGTACACCCTATTATCTAGCTGTTAAGCGTTTCTCCTAGCTGTAAGTTACTCGCTCGGAACACAATTTTATGCATTCTGAACAACCACCCCACTACTACTACGAAGAAGAATAAATGTATGTAAATACTCTCTAAAACTTACCTCACTCGTTGTTGGGCTATTGGGGAAATGGTTGAAAGAAAAATGTTGGAATTTCCACTTCTCTTGGTCGCTTTGGTTCCGCTTCATCACAACTTTTCGCACTAGCTGCCATCGATTCACTCATTCATCCGTTTGACCCCAACGGCAACTCCACAGAGATCCACCACATTCGAAGAAACCCGGTCCCTCACTTGCATTCTTTCGCAACACACCGCCACCGATCGGTCCAAACTTGTCCAAACTGTTCCTTTTTCTCCTTTGCTCCGGTTCTGTTTCGCAATCAAAGGAGGCCTTTTCTTTCAAGCAATCGCCACCGTCCTTACGCTTACGTGTGTTCGTTATAAACATATTTTCTTCTTTATTTTGCGTTCCTTCCCGGGTGGCGGGGAATAGCTAGGAACACATTCACACCAATACGGATTGACATAATGTATGTTCATCTTTTTGCTGCTTCTGTCGTTCTCTCCACACACACACCGCTCATTTGGGGACCTTTCCCATAGACATTTTCCTTTTCTTCAACAAGATACACCTACCAGAAGAACAGCACCCATTTCCTTCTGGCAAATACGTCCCTTACTTCCTACCGTGTATGGACCGTTGAACCGTTGAACCCATTCGGTGGTGCTTGCTGCTGCTGCTGTTGCTGCTCCTGGACGAGTAGATGATCGTTTGGACCGGTGCCGAAGCTTAAGCTGGACATGTTCAGCGTGACCGGATATTCCCACTCTAGCCGTTGACACACAGGTATGGGTCGTTTCTCGCCCGTTGTCGTGTGAGCCACCAGCACTTTCGAGTACAGGTGCAGATTGTTGTTCGGCATTCGCTGAGGTAGGTTTTCTGTCAATAAAACAAATAACGCTCGGGACGACCACCCGTCCGTGCCGTTGTGGAATTGTGCTGCTTCACAGCCTTCGTCCTTTCGCGCAGCAACTGTCCCAAACGGAGAGATGGAGATATTTCCTAAAACGAAAGGAAACGATTCAACAAAATGCTAACCATCAGACGGTAAAGCAATGATTACCTTTTGTACGACTGCTGTCCCGTCAGAAGCTCGTTTCGTTGTCTCACATTCTCACCCGTTGTCGTGTGAGCAAACCAGCACCTTCGAGTACGGGAGTAGATTATTTTGAACCATTCGCTCAGACAGCCTCATCTTTCCCATCGAAACAAGCACAACTTCACTGCAGCTTATCCAAACTTTCCTTTCCAATGTTTACCTTCCAAATGCTCCAGCTAGCGACCGAGCGCACAGCAAAACACTGACGTGCGCTGTCACTGCTCCCCCAACGTGGCAGGCGTGTCGAATCCGAGAGATGCACCGACTCCCCGTGTACAGTGAAATCCGGCCTGTTCGGCGCGATCGACGGTCGGCGTTATCTTCTTTCTTCATTCTTTTTTTTGCACTACCATTTCTCAGAATCGGAAACCAGAATTGCCAGCCAGTGTAGGTGTCGGGCAAAAATTTTTGGACGCGGAAGGTTTCGTTGGAAGTGCTGCCGAGACGGATCGTTCAGAAGCGTGTGACTTGTTGAAGGAGACACACGTGCCTAGCCAGTGAAGTGTCCTGCTGAGAGCAAAGGAAAGGAAATTGTTAAGAACTTTGGGCAACCATCATCCAAATTCCTCTTGCGATCAGTTCGGAAAACAAAAAGTATTTTTTCTATCGAGTGGTGAAAAAGTGAGCAACGATGCCGGGGCCACCGGCCACCTCAGCTGGTCTCCCCCCGCACCCTGGGAGGGAGCAAAGGGGAAGAACGCTGCCAGCATTCATGGACCCCAACAACGAGCATGGAGAGAAGCGGTACCTGATTCTGCGCACAGCAGACGGATCTCCACTTCCGACCAATCCCTGGATCCTGAGCGAAACGGTAAAGCGCATCCAAGGTAAGGTAGTAAACGGTAGGCTGATCAGCCCCTCAACCTATTTAATAGAAACCCGATCCGAACACACCTACACTAACCTCCAAACGGTCACAAAACTGCTGAACAATGTGGCGGTCGTTGTCGAGCCGCATCCCACCTACAACAATGTGAAATTCGTGTTCACGTGTGGCTCGATAGCCTCGCTCACCGTGGACGAAATAAAGGCCCATCTCGAGGAAGATAATGTCACCGACGTATATCGGTTCACGCGCAAATCGGATGGCAAATCGGTGCCCACGAATTCATATGTAGTGACAATGCAGGCAGTGAAAATCCCTGAATATATCTACATCGGCATGGAGCGCATCAAGACACGCGTGTACTATCCACGTCCAATGCGCTGCAACACGTGCTTGCAGTTCGGCCACACCAAAAACAATTGCAAAAATAGCGAAACCTGCGCAACGTGTGGCGAAAAAACCCATGGTCCGTGCACACTGCCGGCAAAGTGCACAAACTGCGGTGGAGCACACAGTGCTTTCGACACCAACTGCCCCAAGTACAAACAAGAAGCTCAGTTGATAAAACTGAAAATAGACCACAACTGCTCCTACCGTGAAGCCAAGCAGATGATCGACAGTTCCTCTGGACCAAAACAAACGCTAGCTAGCACGGTGCAGCAGCGTATAAACGTAGCGCAAGCCGTCGATCCGAAAGATCAAATTATAATCAGCCTCACGCAAACGATCGAAAATCTGAACAAGCAGATCGCGCGACTAAACACCCGCATCGATGAACTGCATCAAAGCAGCAGCTCTGAACAGCAAACCGATACGGATACGGAAACCGACTACACCACCACCATCACAAGCATACCAACTACCGGCTCCACCTTAACCTCAAAACACCAACTCTCCCTTTCATCTTCTTCCTCCTCCTCCTCCGAAGAGGGAGAAGCTGTCAAAATACCAGCAACGAAGAAATCAAAACTCACCTCGAAATAAATTTTTATACTGAATTACCAATGTTCAATTTCCAATTTTCTGCTAACAAATGATATTTCTTTTCCTAAAAAGTGGATCCTAACGCCACTAATCCTACCAGCACACCAACTAACGAACATAATTTTTTGTTAAATTGGAATATACGAAGTGTACATAATAATATCGATGAACTAAAAATTATATTAACCCAAACACAACCCACAATAGTAACACTACAAGAAGCGTACTCATCAAAACACCTTTTTAATGACCCACTACTAAATAACTACACTTGGATAACTAAACCAGCAGTCATACTCAAACATACTGTTTGCTTAGGTATCCTAAAACACATACCCTTTGAAAATGTTACCCTTCAAACCGATTTGCCAGCAATAGCCATCCAAATAAAAACCCCCATAGAGGTCACCATTGTCTGTATCTACCTCACACCTAGCGATCGACTTGCACCAAACCTGCAATTGTCGCTTGACAACCTTTTTAACCAAATTGCACATCCCCTTATGTTGGTTGGCGACTTTAATGCCCAACACAAGGACTGGGGCTGTGCAATCACCAATAGCCGCGGAACACTCCTACAGGACACATTCGAAAACAATCTTACACAGGTTCTATACCACAAAGCACCCACCAGACTCTCGCCGGACACAGGCAAACAATCGTCCCTTGACCATTGTGCCACCTCTTACCCAATAGTTCCACACTTTTCCATCCAAGTAATGGACGATCTGCATGGGAGTGATCATTTTCCTATGATCATCAAATGCAATCGCAACACACCACCCACAACCATCCGTCCCAGATGGAAGTATGACAAAGCCAACTGGGAGGACTACCAAAAGGCGTTGAGTGCCTTCCCTTGGGACATCCTCGATCAGAATGAACAGGTATTTGCTAATATTATTCTAGAAGCAGCCACATCCTCCATTCCCCGAACGAACGGCACCTTACCACGAAAGTACGTTCCATGGTGGAATAAGGAGGTTGCAATAGCCATAAAAAACAGGCGAAAGCACCTGAGACGCCGCATAAACAACAAAAACAAACAAAACAAATTCCTAACCGATTTTTTGGCGGAGAATTTCAAAATAGCCGATAAAGAAACCAAACTGGCCATTAAAAAAGCCAAACAAGCCGCAGACGAAAAATTTCTCAAAACAGTTAGCAACTCCACTTCTGCAAGAGAAATATGGTCCTGGGTAAACGAGCAAAGCAATAGCAAAGCCACCAAATCCAACTCCCCAATTATCCTAAACGAGGACAATCCTATAACGGATCCAGCAATAGTTTCGGAAAAATTTGCCCTTCATTTTCAGACCATTTCATCCAATAGCAATTACCAGAAAAATTTCCTAAAAACAAAATTAGCCTCCGAAACGAACCCACACAACTTCACCGCAACACAACAACACCAATACAACACACCTTTCACACTGGCAGAGCTGCACTATGCACTCAAAAAGTGCAGCGGCAACTCGGCCGGCCCAGACACAATAGGCTACCCTCTACTACAACACCTCCCCCCATCCGCCCTATCCCATCTTTTAAACATATACAACCACATATGGGAAACTGGTTCCATTCCTAGCGAATGGAAATACAGTTTAACCATACCCATCCCAAAACCCTTCAAAAACAGACACCACGTGGACAATTACAGACCCATCTCACTACTCAATTGCATTGGGAAAGTGCTCGAAAGGATGGTCAACCGTAGGCTCTGCCAAGAACTGGAAACCCGAAACTTAATACACCAAAACCAACACGCCTTCAGACATGGTATGGGTATAGACACATACCTGAACCACCTACACGAAATATTAAATACCGCAAAAACAAACCGCCACCACACAGACTGCGCAGTCGTAGACTTAAGCAAAGCCTTTGATTGCTCATGGCGATACTTAATTCTCGACCAGCTCCACCGATGGGGTTTCCAAGGAAACCTCCCTAATTTCATCGTAGATTTTCTACAAAATAGAACATTCTCCGTACAAATAGGCTCTCACACATCCACCGTTCATACCCTTCAAAATGGCGTACCACAAGGAGCGATTCTATCGCCCATTCTATTCATAATCGGCATAGAATCACTTTTCCTATCCATCCCACTAAACATCACACCATTGATTTACGCGGATGATATCCTTCTGATATCTTCCGCAAGCACACCAGCCGAATCCAGGGACAACCTACAAGCCGGACTCAACAAGCTTGCACAATGGTGCCGTTGGACTGGCTTCCAGTTGTCTCCCTCAAAATGCTCCATCCTACACATCTGCCCACGCACACATGACACACCTACCACACCACTTACAATAAACAATAGACCGATCCAAAACAGCAATAATGCCCGAATATTAGGAGTCATCATTGATTCTAAACTATCCTTTTCCGATCACTTCAGTCAGCTTAAAACCAGCACCAAACACTGCTTAAATTTTTTCAAAATTATGGGCTGTCGGAAGACAAAAGCTTCCCGACAAACACTAATCCGGATAGTGCACTGCTGGTTAGTACCAAAATTACTACACGGCATGGTACTATTTTCAAACCACCTCAATAAATTCAACAAACTCATAGCACCCGTTTACAACACTGCAATAAAATCCTCAGCCGGTGCTTTCATTACCAGCCCAACAGTTTCAACGCACTGCGAAAGCGGTCAACTACCATTTAGCCACGTAATAGCCTTAAATATAATAAAAACAACACTCCGCATCCTTGAGAAGAACATTCCCTGTGAAACGCTTCTCAAGAATGCTAACACCGCCTTTAAAAACATAACCAACTCCAATATACCGACCATTCAAAAACTAATCACCACCAAAGATAGGCCATGGACGACACCATCGGTTAAAATAGTTAAAATCTTCAATAATAAAGACCAATTAAATAGCATACAATGTTTTCAAATACTCACAGAGCTACTAACCACCAAATACCCAAACTCCCATGCCATCTACACAGACGGTTCGGTAGCAAACAACGCAGCCGGATGTGGCATCTACTCATCCATAACAAAATGTGCCATTAAATTACCAAATTTCACCTCCATTTTCTCGGCAGAAGCCATAGCGATAAGCCTTGCAGCCGATGAAGCAGCAATAGCCGGACAGCACAACATTATATTAACGGACAGTGCTAGTGTGCTAAAGGCATTAGAACATGGCAAAAGCAATGATCCCCACATACAAGCAATAGAACAGTCCCCAAACATCAACAATATCACCTTTTGCTGGGTGCCAAGCCACCTAGGCATACGTGGCAATGAAATAGCCGATTCATTGGCCAATGAAGGTCGGCGCGATAAAAACGAAAACGACAGTCCCATCTCAAGAAGAGATGCTGTAAAATATTGTGAAACGGCACTATGGAGCAGTTGGCAGGCCCTATGGGACAAAGAAATAGACCGATTTCTAAGACAGATAAAAAAATCCACAGCAGCATGGTACGACCTTCCCTCTCCTAGTGATCAAAGGATCATTTCTAGGCTGAGGATAGGTCACACCAGGTTAACACATGCACACCTATTGGAAAATGCTCCCCCACCACTCTGCGAGTACTGTGGTGTTACCATCACAGTGCGACACTTACTAATAGAATGCCCCGCTTACGATCAACATAGAACAACCTGCCAACTAGCTCACAATCTGGACGAAATGCTCGCTCCTAACAAAAAGGGACTAGGAAAAATACTAAAATTTCTACAAATAACAAACTTGCATAAAGAAATTTAATGAGTATACTGCTTATTACAACACAAAAGAGAGGAAGTAATTTTTCAAACTAGGGGACGAATTTGACTATGGAAACGTAGTCTGCCCGTCTCCTTAGTCGAAAGGCCGGAACTACCTCACAGTTCACCCACTTATGGGGTAGATTCGACTACCCGGTTCGCTGTAATCCTAGCTGGAGGGGGGGCATTGGTGGGGAGTGTGGCAGGTTCCGTGGGCCCGGGGATTGATCGGGGGATGTCTGCGTTGGGACTCCTGTCCTGGATACTGCGTCTGGTCACCCAGAAGCTGGATACAGGGATGGGGGGGACAGCGCGGCCTGACCACGACCATATTCTCGGTAACCCACCGAGCTTTCTCTCATCCTATTTCTGCTTCCTGCCAGCACGGGGGGACAGTGGCCAGTAGTCTGCTACCTCAATAGTTGAAAAGGCAGAGTTACTTTACAACTCAAATATGTTCTTTCCCTAGTCCTCAACTTCCCACCTCTCCATCCCATCCCTACCAATCCGTGTATCCCTTATTTCCCCCCTCAGAGAGGAAGAGAAAATAATCTAATATAATTTTGCAAAAGGATTCTAGTGCATGTGACGAAAGAGTCCATAAGGACCAAAGTCACTATAATCTCTTAGACAGACAGACAGAAACACGTCCGTTCAGCTCGAAGTCCCAAAGCAAAATGGCCCCGAAGACCAGCGGCAAGGCAGCTAAGAAGTCCGGCAAGGCGCAGAAGAACATCTCCAAGTCGGACAAGAAGAAGAAGCGCAAGACCCGCAAGGAGAGCTACGCCATCTACATCTACAAGGTGCTGAAGCAGGTGCACCCGGACACCGGCATTTCCTCCAAGGCGATGAGCATCATGAACAGCTTCGTGAACGACATCTTCGAGCGGATCGCGGCGGAAGCGTCCCGCCTGGCGCACTACAACAAGCGCTCCACCATCACGTCCCGCGAGATCCAGACGGCGGTGCGACTGTTGCTCCCCGGCGAGCTGGCCAAGCACGCCGTGTCCGAGGGCACCAAGGCCGTCACCAAGTACACCAGTTCCAAGTAAGCGATGGGGGGACGGCGGAGTGGAGGCTGTGTGCACGGTCATGGAACGGCGGACGACTACCCAGGATGAGTGTGTGGACCAGAAAGCGACCAGTTCCGTGTGCAGTACGGTCACGTACACCCTATTATCTAGCTGTTAAGCGTTTCTCCTAGCTGTAAGTTACTCGCTCGGAACACAATTTTATGCATTCTGAACAACCACCCCACTACTACTACGAAGAAGAATAAATGTATGTAAATACTCTCTAAAACTTACCTCACTCGTTGTTGGGCTATTGGGGAAATGGTTGAAAGAAAAAGGTTTCGATGTCCACTTCTCTTGGTCGCTTTGGTTCCGCTTCATCACAACTTTTTGCACTGGCTGCCATCGATATCCATCCATCCATCCATCCGTTTGACCCCAACGGCAACTCCACAGAGATCCACCACATTCGAAGAAACTGTCCCGTTCTCCCTCACTTGCATTCTTTCGCAACACACCGCCACCGATCGGTCCAAACTTGTCCAAACTGTTCCTTTTTCTCCTTTGCTCCGGTTCTGTTTCGCAATCAAAGGAGGCCTTTTCTTTCAAACAATCGCCACCGTCCTTACGCTTACGTGTGTTCGTTATAAACATATTTTCTTCTTTATTTTGCATTCCTTCCCGTGTGGGCTAGAAACACATTCACACAAATACGGATTGACATAATGTATGTTAATCTTTTTGCTGCTTCTGTCGTTCTCTCCACACACACATCGCTCATTTGGGGACCTTTCCCATAGACATTTTCCTTTTCTTCAGCGAGATACACCTACCAGAAGAATAGCTCCCATTTCCTTCTGGCAAATACGTCCCTTACTTCCTACCGTGTATGGACCGCCCATTCGGTGGTGCTTTCGGGGGGATTTTATCCGTTTTCTTGTTGCGCCATCCGGGCACGTCCGGTTCATCGTTGGCGCCTAGTGAAGCATTACTATCTAAAACGAAGGAAATGACTTAAAAAATGCTCATCATATTTTGATAATGTAGAGTTTACCCTTTGATGATCGTTTGGACCGGTGCCGAAGCTTAAGCTGGACATGTTCAGCGTGACCGGATATTCCCACTCTAGCCGTTGACACACAGGTACGGGACGTTTCTCGCCCGTTGTCGTGTGAGCCACCAGCACTTTCGAGTACAGGTGCAGATTGTTGTTCGGCATTCGCTGAGGTAGGTTTTCTGTCAATAAAACAAATAACGCTCGGGACGACCACCCGTTCGGGCCGTTGTGGAATTGTGCTGCTTCACAGCCTTCGTCCTTTCGCGCAGCAACTGTCCCAAACGGAGAGATGGAGATATTTCCTAAAACGAAGGAAACGAATCAACAAAATGCTCACCACCAGACGGTAAAACAAAGATTACCTTTTGTACGGCTGCTGCCCCGTCAGAAGCTCGTTTCGTTGTCTCACATTCTCACCCGTTGTCGTGTGAGCAAACCAGCACCTTCGAGTACGGGAGTAGATTATTTTGAACCATTCGCTCAGACAGCCTCATCTTTCCCATCGAAACAAGCACAACTTCACTGCAGCTTATCCAAACTTTCCTTTCCAATGTTTACCTTCCAAATGCTCCAGCTAGCGACCGACCGCACAGCAAAACACTGACGTTCGCTGTCACTGCGTCCGAAAGCAAGGCCTGTGCAGATGTGTCGAATCGAGAAACTGTTCCCCGGTTTAGTGATGCCTGCAATTACATGAACGTAAAATGCGAATTACCCACTTTTATCGAAATATGCATACAAATAGATCGTTTTCAATCCTAGCGTTTTGCCCGCGACGATAGCGAAAGTATTGGAAGCTTCCAGCTCTGGGCGCTTTTTGCATGCTTCCATAGCGTCGTCTCTTTCGCACCTTCACGCCGCGCTGAGAGTGCTGCGCAGGACACGCACGCATCATCGCTGCATCTCGCGTGGACCGAGGGGTGAGAGTGGGAGCTTTGCGTGGGCTTTTTGAAAATTCGCACTGAGGGGAAGGGCTTGGAGCGTGGTGCCAACCAAAAAAAAGCATCAAATCATAGGGAGTGTGGATTTTCTGCCTCGTGACCGTTTGCCAGCGGTGAGTACCGGTTATTTTTGGTGACTGTTAGACTAGTGCTTGTGTGGGGGGATTATTTTGTGCCAACGGACGGAAGCGAACTTGCGTTTGGTGCGTCTTAGTGCAGTAAGGCCATAGGCAAGATGGCAGGCCCGAGAAAAAGTGGTCGTCAGGTCCCCGACTGGATGGATCCAGTGGACGTACAGGGCGAACCGCGATATTTGATTTTGGCGCCCCAGAAGGGTTTTGCCATTCCGAAGAACGCGTTTTTGATCGAGAAAAGCCTCTCGCCGTTCGTCGGTCCCATCGAGCCTTGCGTGCCGATGGACCAGGGCGCGCGATATCTAATGAAAACACGCAGTCGTGAGCAGTTCGACAAACTGCTTGCGATTAAGAAACTGATCGATGATACCCCGGTGCAAATAATTCCCATCCACGCCCACAAAACGGCACAGGGTGGGATTACCTACTCCGAAGCTCGCAGACTGTATAGTCAAAATGGCGAGTCCGGCGTCCAAAAGCGACTGACCGGCGCTCAACAACAACACCAACAAAAACACCACCACCACCACCAACAACAACAACAACAAAACGACACGGCACTGGCCGAACGCGACGCAACAATAGAAAAGTTAACGGCTACCATTGCATACATCACTTCGAAATTCAATACGGTCCTCGAAAAGTTCCAGCAAGTGATTGAGGAACGTGACTTCTTCAAAAGCCAGCTCCAATCCCGACGCAAAGACAATGACACCGAAAACGCCGACTCGAACAGTAAAAGCATGGACACAATCAACACAAACGCGGACACTAACACAGCAACGAACAAGGACTCGAACACCTCTGCCCCGGTCACACCGGAACGAAAAACTCCCTCCTCAACCTCCACTGATGCTTCCACTGGCTCAATCATTAAGCAGGAAATTTCTCCCGGCAACAACAACACACCACCGAAAGTAAAACCACCAAAAGGCGGGAAACACAAATCCCGCAAACGAAAGTAACGTCTGATATCGATCTAACGCTAACGAACTAGACTTCTGCTTTCGATATTTGGTACTAACTCTATGCATAAACATTCGACGAGCAAACTAACCCTGCAGCTAACACCTCTTCTCTTATCCTTAATAAGAGGCTCATCACAAAACTTGAAGACCGCTAACTCCTCTACGCGCCACCAACACGCCTTCCGACCCGCCAAGAGTATGGAAACATACCTTGCGACATTAGAGCAGTGTTTCTTCAATGCAAGAAACAAAGGCAAACACATTGCCCTGTAGAAGGCCTTTGACCGCACACGGCAGTATCATATACCAATTGGCTTAATGCCGGTTAACGGCCTTCTTACAAAATTGTTTAACTGATCACACATTCAAAATCCTCTTTGGCTCCCACACCTCCCGCCGCCCTTCCCACTAGAGAACGGAGTACCGCAAGGGTCTTCCTTATCACCCACCCTCTTCCTCATCAACCACATCGAATCCCTCCTACTATCTATCCCAGTCAAAATACACACCTTTCTCTACGCTGACGACATCATACTGGTTTCCACACTCCATTACGCCAAGACTACACGACGCAAATTACAACAACCAGTACACCAGTGGACCAACTCCATAGCGGCTTCAAAAAGTAAAATCCTACACATACCAAGCGGAGTCACGCGTGTCCGCAACCGTCCTAAAATTACAATAAAAAATCAAATTGGGTATTATTTTTCATAAAAAACTCACCTTTGGGCCCCACTGCAGGGAAATTAAAAGACGCACCATACCTCGCTTAAATATTACCCGTACGTTGGCACAGAATAACACCCCTCGCCCAGCGCTGTTGGCAGTCCTAAAGGGCTGGTTCTTGCCGCGGCTGCTGTACGGGTCGGAGATTGCCTCACTAGCTTCCACAGATCTTATCCAACAATTCGCTCCACCGTACCACCGAGCCGTCAATTACATATCGGGCTGCTTCAGAACCAGTCCAACCGATGCAGCACTAGTTGAATGCGGCGTTCTTCCACTGACATATCTAATAACGCAGAATATAACCAACATGGCAGGCAGAATAATAGAAGGAAGGATCAACGCCAACTCTTTTATTCAACGAGCAAAATACAACATGAAACTCACCATAGGCCATGACATCAACAAAAACAAGCAAAAACCGTGGTACAATCCCATCATTAAGATAGTTTGGTCATAATACAACACTTTATCGAAATAGCCGATAACTACTAAGAAAACTACAACATTTACACCAATGGATCAGTTCTACCACCCAACGCCGGTTGTGCAGCATACACATAAAACAGAAACCTACAACTCAAACTGCCTTGTCCCACCACCATCTTCTCAGCGGAAGCGATAGCTGTCATCAAAGCAGCCGAAGAAAGAGCACCTCAAAACGCCGAGTGTGTTATCTTTACCGATAGCGCTCCGGTACTAGAGGCAATAGAACACGGAAACTTCAACAATCCCTACATCCAACATATAGAGTAACTTCCCAACATCGAATACATCAGCTTTCGTTGGTTTTCGCATCCACCGTATCACAACACAACAAGTCATCCAGAGCCAACTTTCGTCGGTGGCTGCATTACCAGATAAAACTGCAATGGAAAATAGATCCCTGGAATGATCACCCTTCACGCAGCTACCAGAGAACCATAATAAGATTAAGGATAGGACACACCCGCATCACGCGCATCTTCACATTCGATACAACGAGAGCTCAGCAATATGCCCAAATTGCGCAGTGGACGCCACCGTTAAACACCTGACAATTGAATGCCCAGAATACGAACACATTAGAGCCAACTACAATCCACCAAACCAAATAGAAGAAATACCAAAGAACGACACAACCATGGAAACTAAAGTGATGCACTTTCTAAAAGAAACTACATTGCTTCAACCAACCCTCAATTGGGAACAACCACCTCACCACTACTACTACTACGAAGAATAAATGTATGTAAATACTCTCTAAAACTTACTTCACTCGTTGTTCGGTTATTGGGAGGGAAATGGTTGAAAGAAAATGGTTGCAATTTCCACTCATCTTGGTCGCTTTGGTTCACTTTGAAATGATATGATTCAACTTTGATATAAGCAATTTCACTCTTGGTTCCGCTTCATCACAACTTTTCACACTGGCTGCCATCGATACACTGATCGCTCGGTTTGACCCCAACGGCAACTCCACAGAGATCCAAAACATTCCAAGAAACTGTTCCGTTCTCCCTCACTTCTTTTCTTTCGCTTGTCCAACTATTCTTTTGTCTCCTTTGCTCTCGTTCTGTTTCGCAATCAAAGCAATCCTTACGCTTGTGTGTTCGTTATAAAAATATAAAAATATTTTCTTCTTTATTTTGCATTCCTTCCCGGGTGGCGGGGAATAGCTAGGAACACATTCACACCAATACGGAGTGACATAATGTATGTTAATCTTTTGCTGTTGCTCTCTCCACACACACACCGCTCATTTGGGGACCTATTTTCTATTGCCATATCTTCAACAAGATACACCTACCAGAAGAACAGCACTGATTTCCTTCTCCTTGGCTAAACATACAGTAGTATTAAATTAAAAAAAGGTTCATTACTGCAGCTAAAAAGTGAACTAGAACCGCCCTCTCCTACGACGCGAAGAATAACAAGAACATAAAACAACATTGAGCCCTAATACGAAAAGCTGGCAAATACTTCCCTTACCACCTACCGTGTAACGAGTCTTGTTCCCCCAACTTAAGCTACCACTACTACCAGCCGGTCCATTTCGTTGCCTTATCGCTCGTCTCTTTTGGTATAGCCAACCGTGTCTGTACTTCAGCTCCTCAGAAGCCAACCTTATTGAAGACGTAATTGAGCCGTCGCTTGATCGTGAGTCCTTTCGTTTTGCGCACCCAGTTCAGTAGAGCAAGCAGCGCGAACAGTGCCACCATCACGGCACCTTTCGAGCCGCCCAACCAGTAGAACGCCCCAACAGTACCACTGGAACGGTCTCCATTCGAACCACCACCACCACCACCACCGGCGCGACTCTCCGCATAGTAGTCAACGTCTTCCGTGGATCCTCCGGCAAGGGGAATTATCTTCACCCCGACCGCCATCGGTGTACCGGCCGTTGGTGATGCACCGGATGGACCGTTGAATCCATTCGGTGGTGCGTTTGGGGGGATTTTATCCGTTTTCTTGTTGCGCCATCCGGGAACGTCTGGTTCATCGTTGGCGCCGAGTGCGGCATTACCACCTAAAACGAAGGAAATGACTTAAACAATGCTCATCATCTTTTGATAAAGTAGATTTTACCCTTTTGACTTTCCAATCTACGACCACGGCTGCTGTAGACGAGCTCGTTCCCCACCAACGGCATGATTGGTTGCGGTGGGCCTTGCTTTAGCTGACGCTGTTGGACCACTAGAAGCTGTTGCTGCTGCTGCTGTTGCTGCTCCTGGACGAGTAGATGATCGTTTGGACCGGTGCCGAAGCTTAAGCTGGACATGTTCAGCGTGACCGGATATTCCCACTCTAGCCGTTGACACACAGGTATGGGACGTTTCTCGCCCGTTGTCGTGTGAGCCACCAGCACTTTCGAGTACAGGTGCAGATTGTTGTTCGGCATTCGCTGAGGTAGCTTCACGTTTTCTGTCAATAAAACAAATAACATTACTATACGTTCATTCCAAAGAGTCCTTCCACGCCCTACCTTCGATCTGTTCCACCTGCCGACTGACATTTAAATCACGCAGTAGGCTGGTTACATGCGCCGTCATTGTGTACTCCAGCAGCGAGTCCAGCAGCCAAAAGCACGGCTTCTCCAGATGCGTTGAATCGAGACAGTTCGAATCGCCGTACAGTGCAATCCGGCCACCGGCCAGCAGCTCGGGACGACCACCCGTTCGGGCCGTTGTAGAATTGTGCTGCTTCACAGCCTTCGTCCTTTCGCGCAGCAACTGTCCCAAATCATCACCATCCCGGTCGTCTTCCGGCAGCGGTTCCTCACCGGCATCCACACGATTCATCGCATCGTCCCGGTTAAACTCACCACCATCGTTTGGGACATCCTCATCCTCCTCAACATCACCACCAGCACCACCGACGGCAGCACTCAGCAGGATGCGCTTGTTGATGATTGCGTCCCGATCGATCTTCCCACCGTCCTCTTCCCACTCCTCCGGTAGCTCGTCCGGTGGAGCCAATGGTGGCGCTCCTTCCGGATTGGGCGTTGCCGGTTGTAGCCGTGCGTACACTCTCCGATCGGTTTGCAGCATTCCCAGGATGGCTGTGCGCGTCCGCACCTTCGAGCGTGGTTCGTCCGGTTGCGTTATCGCCAGCCCTTCATCGAGCAGATCCCGCTCGACCAGAATCGTCCCTTCGCCAACGGGAAAGCGCACAATGTTCGCCCCGGACGCATAGTACATCCGATGATCGCGCATATCAAAGTACCCGTCCGCAACACGATCGCCGAGCGCGATGCCGAACCCCCGCAGCAGATCGTTCAACGCCGGCACATTGGCCCCGCCCGTATCCGGCATCCACCATTGGCGCGTGTTCTCGTCGTAGAACTTTATCCGCCGCATGACGGACGTGTTGTACCAGTCGGCAAACACGATCACGCTTAGCTGCCGCTCGAGCACGTCTTCGCGCAGTTTCGCAACTTCCGCCGGGAAAAACTCTTCCTCCGGATCGACCACGAGCAGTGTGCCGTAGTGGGACGCGTTGAAGCAGGTGTACGGCGCACCGAGCACTTCCACGTAGTAGCCAGCGTTGCGGAGGTGCGTGTACATGTCCTTAAAGTTGGTGTGCACGTGATCGGCTCGCCAGTCCAGTGGGTCGGATTTGATTTTCAGATTATCACGCGGCAGATAGCCCGGCGGATAGCGCAGACTGTGGTACTGGTCCCACAGGATTCGCTTCTGCCGGGGAGGCTGTGGAATGATGCGCACTTTGATTGCGAAACTGACCGTGCCGTTCCGGGGTTCCCGTTCGTTCTCGCCCTGCGGCGGGCTTTGTACCGTCAGCGTGATGTGACCCTGCGCGATGCCTTCAAATCCACGCCCTGCCTCGTTCACCCCGATATGTACCGCCATCCAGCCGGACCACGGCCACAGCTGCTCGGAGTAGCTGATCGAAACGTTCAGTAGCTCACCGTGCTCGTTGCTGTACGGATGCCAGGTGGGTCGGTTTATCACCCGCCCAAACACACCCATCCCGTTCAGGATGGTGACGTTCGCAATCACCGGCATCGCACTGTAGTACAAGCTTTGCGTCGTGTACGGCCACATGTAGTCCTCGGTAAAGTCCAGATACGCCGGCGAAAGGGTGACGCGCGGCCGGTAAGCTGCCAGCGCTTTCATGCTCCGCAGAATGTTCAGCTTCCCGTGGCCCTGCTCGAACATGTTGTTGTCCGCCAGCCTTTCCGCACCCTCTATCAGCGCCTGCTTCATCGAGGCCGGGTTCAAATCGACTCCCGGCCGGTCGAGCACACCGCTCGCGATCAGCGTTACCGCACCGGCCACCATCGGCGAGGCAACGGACGTGCCCGAGAGCGATTTGCAGCCACCGTTCAGGTTGCTGCCCTTCACCTGACTCCCGTACGTGACAATGTCCGGCTTGAGGCGACCGTACCCGTACGGCAGCTCCCACGTGGTCATGCCGCGCGAGCTAAACTTGGCAATGTTGTCGGCGTAATCCATCCCGCCGACACCGATCACGTCCATCTGGTCACCCGGATTGTTGAGCGTCCCGTACAGCGGGCCATCGTTCCCGATCGCCGACACCATGATGACGCGGTTCGCCGACAGCTCCAGCACCTTGTCCACGAACGGCTGGTCGAGGAAGTCCGGCCCGCCGATGCTCAGGTTGAGCACGTTGATCTTCTTCAGGATGGCGTAATTGAACGCGTCCAGAAACCAGGACGTGTACGACACCTGGTTGTTGGTGAAGACGCGGAAGATGTGCAGCTCGGCGTCCGGCGCAAAGCCGAAACACTCCTTGGACGAGGCGATAATGCCGGCCACGAACGTACCGTGGCTGACGCCATCGTCCAGCGTCTTTTCGTTCGTCCAGTTCGTGCGCTCCTTGATGCGCTTAAAGTGTGGATGGGATTTGGCCAGCCCCGTATCGAACACGGCCACCTTGACGCCCTGCCCCGTGATGCCCATGCTCCACAGCACGTCCGCTTTCAGTAGCGCCGTTATTTGGCGTGGGATTGCACGAAGCAACCGCCGGTTGGTGTGCCGGTTGGGGGATTGTGGCGGAGGTGCCGGTGGTGCTGGTTGCTGGGCAAACGAATTAGCTTCCGTTGTTAGGCGGCGCTTTTGGATGAACTCGATAAAATCGTTCGTTTCTGCATCGTCCAGCTCGAGCTCGGGCTCGGGTTGTTCTGGCAGCTCTTCCTCCTCTTCTTCCTGCTCCTCTTCCGCATCGGTCTGATGGGCGTCCGACTGCCGGAGGGGAACATACTTCAGCGCACGGTGAACCATCCGCTGGGGGGATATGCTTTTGATGGAGGGATGGGTGCGAAGCAGCGCCAACCCATCGTCCGCGAATTCGATCGCCTCCTCCAGCGTTAGCACGTCGAAATCGCTCGGGAAATCCTGTGCCGGATTGTTCCGTGGCAAGATGCGCCACTTTTGTACCTAAAAGCAGTGATATGTAGGTTTAATTGCGACAACACGTACACCCATTAGAGTAGGCCACGCTTCTTACCTTGGATCCGTTCAGGGCGGATTGAATGAAGCTTTCGCGCTCCTTCGGTTTGTAGTAGCCGTTGAACTGGACGATGTACTCGTTCTGGACGATTTTGGTGGAAAATTCTATCACTACCCGGTGCGTCCTCGCGGAAGGAGAGGCCGTCTGCGCCCGGTCGGTGCTATTACTATCACAGCATGGTTTTGCGGACTGCTCGAACGTTGTGGCGGACCGGTTGCCCTCACGTTCGGTGGCATTGTAACTCAGCGTACCACCACCACCACCACTCCCTTCCGAACTGTCCAGTGGAGAACGTTGCCCATCGTGTCCGGGTTGATAGGGGCTGGGTCGAATTAGGATGGTGGAGCTATTATTAACACCAGGTGACACACTCGTGGTGCGGACGGCGGTCGCAATCAGTAGCAGCGACAACGCCACCCACAATACCCAATCGGCAAGGAACGGCGGCGGTCCGACGGTGACGGCAGCGGCGGCTTTCCCTTTCCGCCTCCTGCCGAGCCCGGTTCTCATCTTCTCTCCGACAACCGTGGTAAACAACCGGCAAAACCTATTTTCTAGCACAAGCCACCCCACCACAACATCCCATCTGGCTGTACCGTGCGGGGGTTACGTGTGTGCCACGAACGATACATTTAGGGCTGGGGGGTGTGTGTGTATGTGCGTGTGTGTGCTGATGTGATTTTCTTTACCGCGGGGACCGATATTTCTGGCGAGCTTGATTGTTTTTGCGTACGACGGGGGTATATGTTTACAGGAACGTTTTTGCTTCCCGAGCTTGTTTTCTTGTTGTTCGTCTTACTTTCACGATGCGAGAGGGTGCTTAGGCATTTTACATTTTCCTTCCCCTCGCTGCACTGGAACTTTCACTGCACAATACACAGAAGATACGGCTTCTTTCTCAATGCGTTTCACCTTTACTCGTCTTCCATTCAGAACAGCAAGCGTTTGCTTCACTTAGTTTAGCACACTTTGCACTAAATCACCTCCCCACCCAGTGGGTGCACTTTTCAGGCTTTTCCTTCTACGCATTGCCAGCAGCCGAGCTGGGTACGCATTTTCACACAGCAAAAACACAGAAAGCGAACAGTTTTCACGCACCGATCACTGGCTTTGCCTCCACAATCCCCTCCCCTCTGCAGTATGAGTGGGTTGCCAAACGGTTTCCTTGAAAAAATTGCACTATTTCATGTCACGCAGGCACGATTTTGCCCGTTTTCCGTGTTTCTTTTTGCACGAAAACAAGCGAGAGCTGTGTGTTGTAGGGTTGTTGCTGCGAGGGGCAGGGCAGACGGGTGTTTGCGAGGTGTTATGGATGACATTTGTATGCGAAAAGAATGAAGAATGGATTTTGTGCAAATAAAAACACAAAATGCAATTGGTAACTTGTATTAGGTGATTGTTTAATATTTTTAGGAAAACAATCCAACGAAAAGCTTTAACATTAAATTTATTTTAAAATTTAACAAATTAAATTCTTGTTTGCTTTTATTCCGCGGAACCTTACAACAGTGCAGAGCTACCAACATGACGGACCAAAACAAACGCTGCTGTCAAAGTGGGCTTGTTTTGCTGTCAAAAATCACACACTGCATCGCGAGCCGAAACACGTGCGGGAAGAATATACGCCGGGTCGTGTATAATTTATCACATTTTTAACTTCACACAAAACGTTTCACATCGTAAAATGGGTAAAATAAAGACGGAAAAGGTAGATGCGGCCGAGGAGGTCGACACTTCGGTGGTAGTGAAGGAGGAAGACTCGTACGAGGACAAGGTCCGCAATGCCAGCGCAATCGCCCAGCCAATGGCGTCCAAGAAGCTCACCAAAAAGGTTCACAAGCTTATCGAAAAAGGTAGGACTGGAAGTGGTTTACAACAGTTCGTTGTTGCACGATCTAACGCCATCCTTTGTTTTGTATTTGTAGCATCGAAACAGAAGAACTTCCTGCGTAACGGACTGAAGGACGTTCAGATCCGGCTGCGCAAGGGAGAGACAGGGTAAGTGTGTCTTGCTTTGAACGGCTTCAAACCGACCTTTCGCTTGACTTGTTTAATAATGTCCCTACTCATCTCTCTGCACAGATTGGTTGTGTTTGCCGGCGATGTGACACCGATCGAAATCATGTGCCACCTGCCGGCCGTGTGCGAGGAGAAGAATATTCCCTACTGCTACATGCCGAGCCGGAAGGATCTCGGTGCAGCGATGGGGGTGAAGCGCGGCACGGTCGCGATGCTGATCCGGGAGCATCCCGACTATCAGGATATGTACGATAAGCTAAAGGTAGAACTCTCAACCCTTCCCGTACCTTCGTAAAGGGGGTTCGATTCTGCGTCGACCTGCTAAATTGTACTATTTTAGTGTTAACAACCGTGCCCGAGGAGAAGGAGGAGGATGATTTTCTTTTACAATTTTTCTTTTTATTTTTTCTCAACTCTTGAATTCAAATTTTTTATGAATTTTTATTTCATCGTCAAACGTGCTTTCGGTTAAGAAGCAAATCGAAAGTGGAATAGATTTGCATTATTTTAGTAGACAGCCAGATTTATTAAATTGTGTTACTACCCCGAATATTAGTACACATAAACACGCTTGTCCATTGAAGTATAGAAAACCCAATAAACCTTCCAATGTAATACTACTACTTACTAATCGTTTCTATTTACTGGCCCCACGTGGGCTAAAGTAGTGAATAATAATTTAATATGCACCACGTAAAGTAACGAAGGTGAACCAACGAAGGAACAAACAGTTTGTTTAAGCGATTTTGCCTCTTTTTGCTATCGATCGCGAGAACGCACAGACAGACACTCTCTACGGGGAAACGTGTAAAATGGTTACACTTGAGATTTGTATATATAGTAGAAATTCAGTACGAATTTGCAGAGTTAGTTCTAAACATTTAAATATCCGGCCCCTGTCGTGTCTGTATATAATGTAATGTAAATGTGAGCGTCGTTTCCACTATATCTTGTCATGATCGAACGGTTAAAGATTCTCTCTCGGTTTCCTTAACGTTTCGTGTAAAGAATATCATACTTTTCCGTCTATGTATATGATGAGTACACTTTAAACATTACAGAAGTGAGACAAAAAGTGTATGGGGCCAAAATATTATCCCCTCTCCCTAGTCGCCGTTTGTTTCTTTTTGGTTTTTGTATAAAATTTAACCTTCCAATATCGTCCTAAAATGGGTTTTGGTATGATGCTAATATAATGATGCTTTGGTATGTGATTATGCCACCCGCTGCTGCAGGAACCATCAATGGAATAAGTTCCCCCCCTTACGATAGCGGTTAATGGCGCACTGG
Source organism: Anopheles arabiensis (assembly GCF_016920715.1). Taxonomy (NCBI): domain Eukaryota; kingdom Metazoa; phylum Arthropoda; class Insecta; order Diptera; family Culicidae; genus Anopheles; species Anopheles arabiensis. The sequence continues at coordinate 92,439,596 of NC_053518.1, forward strand.
CACCTGTAATGATGGTTTTGTTAGTATGAGTTCGCCTCTTGCCTCTGGTGCGCGAGTGTGAGTTTAGTTAGGTGGATTTTCGTCAATCGATGAGTCCTGCTCGCGAATGTAGTTCATCAGCGGCACCATGCGGTCCTGCTGCATCGTGGCCACGGTCGACTGGCGCAGCATGGCACTGGGCGGGTTCTGCTGCGTCCAGATACCGTACAGACCGGGCGGATTGCCCGACACGTTGTGAGATTCCTGTTGCTGCTGCGTCAACAAGAAAACGGTAAGTCTTAATAGAATAATGAATCAAAAATTTCTTTGTCTCAATGCTACCCACCATCCCGGAGGGCTCCTCGACGAACGGTGGCCCAATGTTGGGCGGTGCCATCATCATCATCGGCTGCATCCGGTGAATCGGTCGGCAGGACAGTAGCTGTATCGCTTCCACCAACCCGTCCTGGCTCGTGATGGACGAGTGCCAGGTAGAGTCCGGCGTGGTGCTTTGGCTACGATCGCCGAGCGACGATTTCGGCGTCGGTCCCGGCCCTGACGCCGGCACAGCAAGCTTCGAGATCGGCATCAGGCGCGTCTGGTTCCAGTGCACCGTCGATTTGTCTGCCTTCGCTTCCCACGGCATTGACCAGCGACGCATTTGGCTTTCCGGATCGAGCGCTGCCTCGGAGTTAACTTCCCCTGCTGCCGCTTCCGACCAGCGACGCTGTCCGTTTAGCGTGAAGAGGGGGAAATTCAATGGCGAGCGTGAGCCCCGATAGAACGGCGCCTTCATGCCCGACAGATGACCCGGGTTTGGCAGTGGACCCCTTATATTGTCCAAATACCCCTGAATCGGACTCGGTCCACGAATGTCGTGGGGCGAGGGGCCACGCGTTTGCTCGTACGCCGTCGTCCCGTGGTCCGAGGAGGAACCTTGCGTCGAGATCGACCCGGTACGATCGTACAGCCGGGCATTTTCCTGCATTTTCATGCCGAAGTGCGGCGAAGGCGTTTGGGAGCGTTGGTCCGCCCCACCACCGCCGGTGCGAGCGATCGTTGCGGCGGCCGACATCGGGTGCTGCACCATCGGGCAGTCCGGGTCGTGCGGAAATCCCACCTGCGTCTGGCACTGGTAGCAGCACATTAGCTGCGCGAAAGCGTCGCACGAAGCGACACAGAATTGGTGCTGCAGATTGATCATCGTTTGTGCGTTGTCCTGCAGAATGAGCTGATTGTACTCCTTGATATGTAGCAGCTCGCTGTCCTGTTCCACCGTCGCCAGCGGTTGTGTCTTAAAGTCCTGCAGCACGCTTACGATGTGCGATTTGACCGTGCTGGTGGCCATGACGGACGCCCGCGCCAGCTCGTCCCAGGCCGTGATAAACTGGAACGCCATGTGCGACGGAATCTGCGAGGTGGTGAACGGTAGCTGCGGTATCTGTGGGCCCGGCTGTTGCTGTGCCGATTGCGAGGGTGACGGAATGCCGGATGGATTGCTCGCCCCCGATCCGGATTGGCCAGCGCCGCCGCCGGTGGTTGTGCTCGGATGTTCGAAGTACGCCCACGGTTCGAGGGCGGCAATCGTTTGCGCTAGCCGGTAGCCGGCCGCACACAGGTTGTTCATAATCTGGAGGTAATTGAGCCACGCACCCAAGCACTCGCTGACGGCGGATTTGGCCGACCCGGAGCTGCTCGAGCTCGTCGACGGCGAGATGGAGGAATTGCTGTAGGACAGTGCACCCGAGCCGAGGGAACTGCGGGGTGTTGTTTGAGTTGGAGGTTGTTGGTGTTGCTGTTGCTGCTGCTGGGACGACTGTGTCTGCCCACAAAGTGGATCATCTAGGTCGCTCATGTTGAATGCGATGAGAAGGTGTGTTTGCCCGACCACACAAACAAGTGGTTGTAAAATCCACGCACATACACACTCGCGCACTAATGGGGGTTTTGACTTCTGAGGCACCTCCGTCCGGACCAATAGGCCATTTTCGTTTCCCACACAGAACAGCCGGGAGTTATAGAAAAGGATTCACTCGCAGCGCAACAATGCGAGAAAAAAAAACCGAACCGAACTGAAAATCGGGCAACAAATTCCGATGCTGTTTGACAGTTTGTTTACTTTTCGCAGTGAAAACTGCGCGGGCTGAACTGTAAATGGTTTGTGGAAGGGGTTTGAAAACAAGCGTTTTTTTTATTTTATTGATTTATATTTCAGACGATCTGAAATGCTGCTTTTTAGGTTTTATGTGTGCTTACTTCATTTGCGATGCTAGCAATTAATGTAATTTCGATGTAAAAAATGTATGCATCAGTTAAAATAAAAACCAAACTAATCCAGCGGAACCCTACAACAGTTGCACAAGACAAGAAAAAAAAACATTCGCATCTGTCATCCAAACCCAAAACATAAACATTCCAATTTTGCAAGCAGCAACCTTTTTTCCGCAAGCACAGGAAGAGGAGGGCAAAATATGTTTCTCTGAGCAGAGTTACCAGTATTGCAATAAACAGGACGTTTTTGTGAAATACACCCCTAAAATGGACAAGCTAACTACAATCAGCGCTGGGCTGTTTATGGCGGCGGATGTGTGTGCGATCGTTAGTTTGGCCATGCCCGATTGGATTGTGACCAGTGTTGGAGGTATACGAAGGGGGTTGCAAAATAGGGAGGTCGACTGACTAATCTTTGTCCTTTCGCTTCGGCAGGTGAAACGCGGCTGGGATTGATGTGGACGTGTATGACGCTGTACAACCGGCCGCAGGTTTGCTTCACACCGGAGCTGCAGCCGGAGTGGCTGATCGCGTTGATATGTATTTTCGTGGGTTGCATCTGTATTACAACCACCATCATACTGCTGGCGTCCAGCAACTGGGACCGTAATGTGATCCCTTATGCCCGGTGGGTCGGCTTTACTGCAAGTGAGTATATGGGGCGATTGGTATTAAGTAACCCAACATCGAATTCTCACCGCTTTCCCATTGCAGTGGTGCTGTTCTGTCTTGCGGCAGTCATATTTCCGCTCGGATTCCATGTGGACGAGATCGGTGGCCAACCGTACCATCTGCCCCATTCGCACCAGGTCGGCATATCGTACATCATGTTCGTGCTGGCCCTGTGGATCACGGTCATATCGGAGCTGTTTGCGGAGAAGGTGTGCCTGCCGCAGTTTTAAAGGTCCGAGCCGCCCCGGAACAGCTCCGGCGCACATATCGATGTATCTCATCTTTTATGCTGTATTAATATGTCACCCCCTCCCTCCACATTTACGCCCCAGTGCTGTAGCGTTTCTGAACAATTGATGGTACTTCTTGCTTTCCTAGTGATGGAATTGAACAAACTAAAAAAACCAAAAGATACAAATTGTACTTTGCTGTAGCGATTAAGGATAGTGTATTGGATTAAGAAATTAGTTAATAATTTCCATTATTTTGTATTGGTGAGAAATAAATTTGCTGTGCAATATTTGTTTTTCTACATCCTACATCATTGGCGTTTTTATCTCTGTGTGTGTGTTTGGTTGCGTGCATTGAAAAATGAAGGAAAACATAAACAAACCAGCATAAAACATCATCCCCTCTACGCGTCAGCAGGCTATGCTCCGTGGGGGTACGGTTTGACATTTGCCGCACATTGTTCTGTTGCGTGTGTGTGTGTGTTGGTGTGTTTGCATGCTTGTGCGCTACGGTAAAGATCGGAACGGAAAACTCATCTGTTTCTCATCTGGCGAGCGGTGGCGACGGCGGAAGCGGAAGTTGATATGAGTCAGAAAAAGCAATAGTCGGTGTTGTAGCGAAAGGGCTAGTTGTGGTGTGCTTACTGTTAAGTTTTTGTATTAACTACGTTAAAACTCGCACAAACGCCAGCATGTGTTCTATAGTGTCGGTGCGATGCAGCAGCGGTGGCGCATTTGCGGGGCTAGCGATGATGACGATGATGCTGGCACTACTGCTGACGACGACAATCGTTAGCGGCGATAATCAGATAGAGCTTACGGAGCAACTTCCAACCGTAATGGTGGCAGTGCTGGTGCGCAACAAAGCGCACACGCTGCCGTACTTCTTCTCGTACTTGGAGGATCTCGACTATCCCAAAGATCGGATGTCATTGTGGTAAGTGTTAATGATTAATCTACCCCGGTGAGGGTTCTCGTAACGCTATAAAACGTTCTTGTTCCCCTTTTGGCAGGATCCGTTCGGATCATAATGAAGATCGCAGCATTGAGATTACCAAAGCATGGCTGAAGCGAACGTCCTCGCTGTACCATAGTGTGGATTTCAAATACCGCAGCGAGCGAGGAAAGCGCGAAAGTGAGAAAACAAGCACACACTGGAATGAGGAACGGTTTAGTGATGTGATTCGCTTGAAGCAGGATGCACTACAAGCCGCAAGAATGATGTGGGCCGACTATATCTTCGTGAGTTGATAGCAAAAAACTCAATCCAATGGGGTAATAATGTTGTGATTTCGATTTCTTCTCAACAGTTCATCGATGCCGATGTGTTCCTAACAAACAGCAATACGCTGGGCAAGCTGATCGACCGGAAGCTGCCGATCGTGGCGCCCATGCTCGTGTCCGATGGGCTGTACTCGAACTTTTGGTGCGGCATGACGTCAGACTACTACTACCAGCGGACGGACGATTACAAAAAGATACTCAACTACGACCAGATCGGCCAGTGGCCGGTGCCGATGGTGCATACGGCCGTGCTGGTCAGCCTTAACATTGCCCAAACGCGCCAGCTAACGTTTGAGCGGAAAAACCTCCCGGTCGGGCGGTACGATGGGCCGGTGGATGATATCATCATATTTGCCATGTCGGCGAACTACTCAGGAATTCCGATGTATGTGTGCAATGAGCTGCTTTACGGGTACATCATGGTGCCGCTGGAGGCGGGTGAAACAGTTCCGGGCAAAGATTTGGAACAGTTGACCAACGTGCTCAGCTACATCGTGAATGAGTATGGGGCGCTGTCGTTGAAGCAGGATTTAAGCCGATTCGTTGCGGATGTTCCAAAGTAAGCCGGAGACCTTTCTTTGCTGGAGTGTTTCTACATAAATCATTGATTTCGTTTCTTTCTTTGCATTACCTCAGAGACAAACTGTCCCTCTCCCACATCTACATGATCAATCTGGAGCGGCGTACGGAGCGGCGTACGAAAATGTTGAAGCACTTCGATCTGCTCGGCCTGGACGTGGAACACTTCCCCGCCGTCGATGGGAAGCAGCTGAGCGATAAGAAAGTGTACGATATGGGCATCCGCTTTCTGCCCGGTTATGCCGATCCCTTCCACAAGCGGTGCGTAGCTTTTTGTTGCCTTTTTGCGTTGTTTACTTTAGCGTTTTTTCCCCTGTTCTTCCAGCCCGATGACGATGGGAGAGATCGGTTGCTTCCTGAGCCACTACAACATCTGGGAGCGTATGGTACGGCTCAACCAGCAGGAAGTGCTCGTGTTGGAGGATGACATCCGGTTCGAGCCATTTTTCCGCCGCCGGGCGTACGATGTGCTGGCCGATGCACGTCGCATCGGTGGCTGGGATTTGATCTACTTCGGGCGGAAGCGGCTCCAGGAGGAGGACGAAAAGTGGATCGATGGATCGGAGTACCTGGTGAAGGCGGGCTACTCGTACTGGACGCTCGGGTACGTGATCACGCTGGAGGGCGCGAAGAAGCTGCTGCGCGAGCAACCGCTCAGCAAGCTGCTGCCTGTGGACGAGTATTTGCCGATCATGTTCGATAACCATCCGAACGAGAGCTGGACGAGCCATTTCCGCGACCGGACGCTGAGTGCCTGGAGTGCGGCACCGTTGCTGCTCTACCCTACGCACTACACCGGGGACGAGGGGTACATCTCCGACACGGAGGACTCGCTGCGGATCGACGGAACACTGCCGGCTGTTGGTGGGCCAAGCAAGGGTAGCTCGGGAATGGTTAGCAATGATACGCGGGACGGTGGCCAGGGTCAGACCAGTCAGGAACCAAAGAAGGGGGACAAGGAGCAGCTGCCGAATGCGCCGGCCTTGCTGAGCGAGTCGGGCATTGGGCAGGGAGAGCATGATTTGGAGACGAAAAACAGGCGCAGTGAACTTTAGCGTTCAAGAGGGAGAAATGGATGAAGGATCTGATGATGGACAGTGGGAATGTCCTGTAGCATTTATACCAAAAAAAAACGAACATTGAATCAACCCGTAGAAGAATGGAATTGCGATAATATTAATGTGCCTTATATCGATATTAGTAGGTAAAACCAGCAGGAGGAGACCACTTTGAAACTAGCCATAACACAAGCCATAACGTATCAGTTTTCCTTTTAGATGGAATTGTTTCTGAATACAATAAACAGTTAATTGTAACAACACGTGTAATCTGTAACCCTGCCTTATAGAGACTTTATTTTCCAAGCAACCCTGCTCTTGAGGGCCTCCAACGGGTCGACTTTCAAGTGGAGAAAAAAAGTCAAATATCATCGTAGATGCACATGAAATTGCACAATTTAAAAAAAAAAAACTCATTTCAATAGATGGATTGGAATTACATTACTTAAAATAAAAAAATAATAATTTGTACAAAGCGGTAAAATTATTTGGAAACGCTTCGCTATACGGAGTTTGACACCCCTGCGCGCTCAGAACGGGTCGTACTGCATGCGCGTGTGTGTGTGTGCGAGCGCTCTCTGGCGAGGTTCACTTTTCACTCTGCCTGCGCTGTCAAAACATTCCATTCGTGTTGGTGGAACCGCGTACGACGGGAGCTGCGTTTAATTGTTTTGAACGCTCGTCTGTGTGTTTGTGCGCCTCGTGTTCGATTGTTTGTGCGCGGTTGTGTGTGCCTGTTTGTGTGTGTGTGCAGTGTACGTGTGCACCTCGTCCCGGTGTAGTGTGTTTTGGGTAATAGAAATACATTAGAAAAAGTGTCCTTTCCCTTCCCTCATCTCTTGTACCGAGCTCAGCTTCATCTAGAATGTGTCGTCGTTTGTGTCTCGCGCTATAGACGAGCAGGAGCAACCCAAAAAAAAAACGCGGTTGTGAATGGCCAGTCGCGTAACCCGCGAGAAAACGTGCACAAGTGTGTGTGTGCGTGTAGAATGGGGATGTTTTGTTGCTTCGGTGGTGCGTTTTACTTTCTTCCTGCGTAGCAGAGCAGAGATTTTTTAAAAGGCAGCAAAAAGAAAAGGGCTGGCAGAACTGTCAAGCAGCACGGCGTAACAACAAACCGTAATGTCAAATCAGTATTTACACCTCCCTCACACCCCCTGCGCGCGAGTGTGTGTATGTGCGCGCAGCATACCACTTCGTTTTCGGTCCCGCCTCCTCTGCCGCCACCGTTCTCGCGAGGAAGTGCGCGATTGAATGCGCTTTAAAACAGCATAAAAACATACCGAGCAGCATAAAACGGGTAGCAGTGTGTGTGTGAGTGTTTGGGTTATGCTTTCAAAGTGCGGTCAGTGCACAATCAGATCGAAGCAAGCGGTCACCATTCTCGGTGAAAGTCCGTGTGTCGTCCGTGAACCTTCTAATCGGTGTCGGTGAAAACAAAACCAATCCTCCACAATCTGGCGGCGGGGGACAAGACGTTGTATCAAATTGGTGTGGAAAAAAGATAGTAAGTGTGTGTGTATGAGTGAGTGTGTTTTTCTCGCCATTTCCCGACTGATAACGCGCGCGTGCTGCGGTACGATGTTTACGTGCGTTCCTTCTGGGAGGGCGAAAAAGGGGGTGTACGGTGCGTGAAATTATGTGACAAAAGCAAAACGCGTTTGTTTTGTATGTCTTGCTTGGGTGTCTTGGGTGCACAGAATTGATTAAATTACAATCGAAAAGAAAATAAAAAAGGCCGATAGTGTGTCAGTACCTTTTTGGGTTTGGAGGAAAGAGAGAGAGAGAGAGCACGAGAGGCGTAGGGTGTGGGTTTCCATGGCAATAGTCTTCCGTCGCCTCAGTGCGTGCGTGTACAAGACGGTTCGCTTCCGGTTTTTGGGGGGTATGGAAATTTCGTGAACGTGTATCCCTTTCCCCGTTATTCCCGTGACGAAATGACGCTCCCTTTGGGAGGGAGAAGACCGTCTAGAATGTTCCGAAAAAAGGTGTGTTGTAATGGTTGAGAGGGCTGAGCACAGGATGCGGCAATCGGAACGAAGTATAGGGGAAAGGATGTGTTTCTAGGAGAGGAAGAAATTAGGTTCAAACGAAGGATTCGCCGTACAATTTAAGGTAAGTTCTGTATGTTTAGTTTGCTCATTTATTTACTTGAACACCTTCTTGAGAATAAATTCGTTCTAACCTGAAACCCTCCAGGAAGTGGTCAGTCCAGTAAAGTGGACATTCTATTTATAAAACGTATAGCCACCACCCCCAGCTATACCCAAATGGTAAACAAACCCGTCCATATCTTGGGCTAGCCTTCAAATGTACCACGCCTCTCGGTAGTATCGCCCTTTCCATCGCTCCAGCTTCGTCGGAAGAACTGCGTGCGATAAGCGATAGGCAATAATTCGATAATGATGTAAACAAAGCGCGCGCGCTTCCTCATACGCGTTTGCTCGTGCACGTGAGAGGAAGAATCCCTCCCCCAATACCGGGAAGGGGGGCTGAACCCGGTGTGGATTGATTAGATAATGGACAGCGCATAGCCGCGAGCCACGAGCCGGTTTGTTCTGTCCGGTAAGAACCGGTTGTCGTTTTGGGGAGAGAGGTGCTTTAAATCATAAAAATGGTGAGTCTTTGACTGTAATAAAGATTTTTAAATATTTATAAAATCATTCAACATTAGTTAGAATTTTTTTCGATATTTATGAAGTCATTTTTTTAATCACGACGTGTTACCGTTTGCAATGCGTGTGTGTACTATTTCTAATGACGCAATTACACTCACTCCCTTTATCACACCCTATGCCGTGTGCCCTTTTTGTTTCCCCTTGGACCTGCAGGGCTTTGCAATGCACCAAGCGGGCGGGTGGGGGGTGATTTTTGCTGAGGAGAAATGCATCTGTAGTTGGGTTTTGGGGACTCGCGCCGGCGCAGCTTTCAATTACCGTTCCGAAATTCCTCTTCCCATCGGGATAGAACGGCGGCGGATCCCAAAGCAGGCGAACAAAGCTTGTGAGAGAAAGAGAGACGGGCTGTGGTTGCATTTCCCGAGTTTTCTATTTTCATCCCGGAAAGGCAATGAACTTGAATCCTGTCCGGCTCCACCGAGCACCGATGGCATCATCGATTTGTGTGACGACCTCGACGGCACACCCACACACGCAGAGTCACAGATCTGTTTCCGGTGGTGCATTCCTTTACTTGGTTGGGAGGAAAACTGTGGAAGAGAAGGTGGAGGAAACCGATTGTGCTATCTAACGCGAACGGTGAGAATGCATTGTGACTCTGCAGTATGTAAGCGAATCATTATGAAATGCTTCATTCAATTGCGATTGTGTGGGTGTGTGCTTTAGTGACTCTCTCTCGCTCTCTCTATCTCTCTTTCACTATCTCTATGTGTAGGTGAGTCCAGTGTAACGCGCGGTTGCATTATTGAGAACGCGCAGTTGCAGTTATGGGGCGGATGATGCAAACAGCAATCACACACACACACACTCACAGAAAAAAATCACTTTCAATTTCCTGCTTTCATCGCGCCCCTAGCACTGGCAAGGGTTGCCTTCAAGCCCTTTTTAGTTGGTGCAAAAAAGAAAATGACATGCATCCTTTTCGCGCTTAAAAGGACAAGAAACCATTTTGATTTTTTTTTCCTTTTTTTCTTTTTTTAGGGTAAATGTACCTATAGTGGTGGTAGTACCAATAGTGGTGCTATTGCTCTAAAATGCGGTTCATAGGGCAAGTTAAAAGTAATTAAGTTATTTACGTTAGTGTGAAATGTTCTTTAGCCTTTTACAAAGGGTTTAAAAGTTAAATGGGGCCATTCCGTTACTTAGTGACCGAAAAATCCGTTTTTTTGAGGAATGTGTCAACATTTTTCCAAAATCCTTATGATTTCATAACGAAACTCATTTTTCTGTTAACGTTCTAAACGACCACATAACCACGCAATTACTAGTTTTTCAACATAACTGTTATGTAATGTTATTATTTTACTAAAATTATTTGCCTTTTGACCATATTTATGCATTTTTAAGTGTTTTTTACCATAGTGCCATTATAGGTACACAAAACAGGCATGTTCCTATAGTGGTTATAGTTATAAAATCAATAAAAACAGGTCGTTTTAGATTTTTTTTGAGGAAATTTTTGACATGTCGTACTGTTTTCACTAAAATAAGCAAAAGAAATAAGTTTTATGTAGGTAATTTACCAAAAACAGGCCAAAATTCGCTTATCTGTCTGAATGAAAAATTGACTTCAAATCAAGCACACTCTTCCGGGTGTAGGTTGACAACAGGTGTGATGCAGTACTTTATTGAATAGTTTCATTAATCAAATTTATACATTTTGTTACGATCAAATTACGCAATAAACCAATATTATGGCAGTAATCCTTGCTATTCATACGAAAACAGCTTCGAAACTAAGTTTCATTGATATTATACACCGTTTTTTATGCATCTTTGTTTACCACCACTATAGGAACACAATACGACGACTATAGGAACCATACCACCACTATAGGTACAACGAAGCAGTCACAAAAATATGTATTTTTTCGTAAATTTGATGTATTTCAGGGTAAAAATGGTTGTGGTTGCGAAGATAAAACATATTCCAAAACATATGTGTTAAAATATTCAGAAATTGTCCTTCCTGTCACTTTAAATCCATTAAAACACATCGGTACCACTACAAATTGCACCACTATTGGTACATTTACCCTATAGAGACTTTGAGTTTTTTTTGCATATGCTTTTGCTTTCGCGCAGCTAAAAATCTCAGCTTTTATGTACAGCGACATTCTTATCGTTTTGTCCAAATAGGTACAAGAAAGGCTCTTTCTATGAAACATAAATCTCCCTCCATCATGTATTCTTCCTTCGGCGAGGAAAGCATTTCCCCGATTGCAGATCGTTGTCCTTACCGGGAGCCTCCCAAAAGTTCGTTGCTTTCCGCATTGTTTCGCTCCTTCTCCTCCCGCGCTATGTACACATGATGGATCCCAACATACTGTGCCGTTTTTGTTTTTCCTCTTTCGGGCACATTGGGTTGCATTGCATCACCACGCCCTGAACCGGCTTCGAAGAGGGATCGATCGATGACATTTGCCTACGGTGCCTGACCTAGGGCAATGCCTCACGCAAGTTCATTTTTGCAAAAACTGGCTGAAAAGATCATTGAACATACAACGGTGACGGTGGAGGAACGGGGAAAAGGGGAAGCGGGCAAGAATTTTCGGGTCCACTCGGGAGCCAAAAGATGTTGTTTTGGAGTACACTTTTTGTAAAGAGGACGCAGTTCATTGGGGTTTTTGGGGATAATTTGTGGGTTCGTGTTACTGTCAAGCCGTTAAGATTTCTTCGAACTGACATTCGATTATCTCAGCAGGGATAAGCTTCTCATGGTCATCCCAACAACACGGGTTGTTCGTTAACCCCCATGGGTGGAGAACCTCCCAAATTGCAACATTAACCTTCCAGCGAAAATTCCCTTGTAATATCCCCAAGCCCCAGGCTCCTTGGGCTCGTTGGGCTGTGTGCGCGCTTATTATTATATAAAAAACAAAAGCATGCTCACCCCCAAAAAAGGACAAAAAAGACTGTCCCAACTTAGGTTACGTTTGGAGCAGCACCAGAATGAACTTTCCCTCCTCGTGTTTGTGTGGCTCTTTCGCTCTCGGTGGTTGCTCGCTTTGCCGTCTCACCTGCTGCTGTGTGACGGCGGTTTTGGTGGAATTTTGCAGTGGAATGTCCTTGCGCATTTCATTGCACCAGAATGCCGCTCCCGATGGTGTGAAAATGAGTGCGAAAGAGTGAATGAGACAGAGAGAGCGTCCTCCGTCGTCGCAAGGTCGCTTGTGGCCCCCCTCCGGCCCCGCTCACGTGCAGCTTTTACCGGGTGCAGCCAGGTTACGCTGGATACGCTGACCCGACTGTTGACCCCATTACGGATGCCAGAGCAGAGTGTGGATGCCTTCAAATGAAGTTAGTATCGATTTTGGGCAGGTGGAACGGTACGGATTGTTAGAATTTTTATTAACAAAATCAACAACAACGGAGTGGTGGAACACAGGGAGCGAAAGAGGCAGCGTGCGAGGAAACTCCTCCCGCGCAAGTTTAAACATAACTTGTTACTCGGGGTTAGCGAAGTGTTTCGCAATGGTTAATGCCGGTTCGCCTTAACATCAAACGGCGCTGGTTTTGCCATGTTTGAGCGTACGTTGCCATTGCGACGACCAGAAGGATTGAGTACATAATGCCGAACCTACGACAACTACGGATGTGATGAAATCGATCCAAAGCGTGGGTTGCTTATCGTTATCTTGTGCGTAAAGAAGAAAAATCATGAAGCGCGTTAACTTTTCAATGTAAATATTGCCTTTGGAGGTTGTTTTTAAAAACACTTTTCAAACACATTTCTCTGATGGAGCCACCTGGTGAGGCGTAAACTTCCTTATCGTCCATGCTAGGTGTCTGTGGCAGTATGCAGGGCTGGAATGTGCGTCATTGTTGTGCATCGGGTACAGTACATAGCGAGGAGCGTTATGTAGTCTTTGAACACTTTCGAGGTCATGCATGGCGTTGCCTAAATCGGATTTCAAACACAGTATGAGAGAGAGAGAGAGTGAGAACGTCGATGCATTTTCGTAGTATACATACCGGAGTGGCAAGTGGACGTTGCTTGTAGCCGGCAAGGAAGAAACTACTGCGCTGCAATCAGTGCGCTTTCTACATTTTCCTCCCCACTCCACGTATGTAGTGAGGCTATGTGAAGTTTAGCAAGATATGTGTGTACTCTATTCCTTCAGCAAAGGTCAAAGACGCGTACGGGTAATATTATTTATCCATTCGTTCGTGATGTTTGCCCGCTCGTAATGACGTTAAGCAGTAATGTTACATTAGCGCTTCATAAAAAAGGAAGCTAATCTTATCAAGCTGCTGCTCTTTCGTCCAAAGTAGAGTGTAGTGATTATTGTGAGAGAGCGAAAAAAAAACACTTATAATGGATCGTAAACAAATACTGGCAAATGAAGTCCCTAGCTCGGGGGGTTCTTGGAACACAGTTCAACCATTTGGATGCAACTAAGAACGGGGTTGGAAGAAGCATAGTAAAGCGGCCAAATGAAGCCGAAACAAGGAACCCCAAAAAGTGCTAAATGGAGCAAAGGAATGTACGCCGGAATGCAGGCGGTGTGATGTGGTGTGAACCAAACAAAAAATAATGTGTAATAATAATTCGCCATTCTGGCGAACCGCTCTGAACAAGCGAACAAGCTGCAGAGAAGCGAAGGAACGATAAACAATATAAATGCTAAAAATGGATCGAAATGAATGTTGGCGTAGGTCGGGCATGGCGGCGCGATCGTAGTGTGTTGCCCTCCACGATTCGTCCCGTTTCTTTTACCGCACTGGTTGCTGGTTGCTGGTCCCATAGGTTCAATTTTCTACCTTTCGCGCGTGCTTTTCCGGCATATCCTTTGCGTTATTTTCGGAGTTCTAGGTAATAGTTTATGTGTAGTCAGGTTGGTTGGCCGCGCGGTTCACCTATGTCTATGCACGGTGCTGTTCTTGATTTAATAATGCGATTTTAGAAGTATACATTGGGTAAAGAGTATATTGGAATGAAACGGTACTAGAAAAATAAGTATGTTTGTAAAATTAGTACGCGTTTAAAGACCATTGATTCAATTCTTCGCAGATTGTTGCTTAAAAGGCGCTAAGAATGTAGTAATTAATGAGCGCCTCCATGGTGACGTTGTCAAGCGCTCGGTCGTCTGCGCAAATGGTCGTGAGTTCAACTCCCCAATGAAGATACAGATTGCATCTTCTTCTAAAACATCCTCGGAGATCATAGAAAGTCCAATATCCTTTGATACGTTCGTAAGTCCATTTCTGTGCAGTAAAAGAAAAGCTGGCTTGTTTGTAGTTCTTGATTTAGATCACAAACAAGACATTACACTTGTTCAGCCAAGTTCAATCCTTCAACCATTTTTTATTGTGAATTGTTTCAATTTAGCTCTTGCTTTCTGTAACACGCTTAATCTAAATGAACTTGCACCATTGTGAATACGTCCTTCGCAAGCTCTTAACATCGTTTCTACCGTGGCTCTGTGATAGTTAGCTTCGCTCAAACTTGCATCCTCGCAAAAAGGGTCCAGCATATATCTCGTTTGGACGGCAAAGAAATTTGCTGTTATTCTAGCAAAGTGCTTTTCCAGGTTTCATTTTCGTTGCTGGCGAGCTTCGCCCTCAGGGCTAAGGCAGCTCCAGCGGGCTGTGTAGTTGTTATATAAAGTAACAACAACACACCACGTAATATTGTTCACTCCGCTCGTATCATATCCGAAAGTGGCGTAATCTGGTGGCTCTGGCGGCCGGTGTTGTGTGTACGGGTTTTTGAGCATGATAAATGGTTGGCATCTTATTTTGACGCATGATTGCTAGTCAGATCTCTCTTTGTTGGCGGTTGTGCCGTCATTGGTGAAGGACGAAGGAGCTTCTGGCATCGCTCAACAACGGCCCCCCGAGTGGCTGGGCGGTTTGAACTCTGAAGGGGTTGTTTGTTATGATGGGTGAACTTATTGTGTTTGAAGGATCCCGCGTCTTGATGGATGTTTGCTACGAATAAAGAACAAGTTTGGGATGAGAGTTCGTATTTGAAACATTGGCGGGGAACATTGGTGAGAAAATAAGAGCAAAATGTATCCTTTTTAAATTACAAAGTAGACTCAATTGTGTATTTGTATTCATTGCTTGTGGAATGTTTATATTATGCTTGACGTGACGTAGAAAGCTCCTCGTATTGGCACCCATCTCCATTTACCATCGTCTGATATTCAAACGTCCTTGACCCCTTACGTTCGGTCCACGGAAATAGCTTCGGAGCACACCGGCTTGCCTCGAGTTAAATCCTTGCATCCTTGACGAGAGCGTAATGATTGTCTCGTGTGGTTGAGTTGGGAGCAGCCAGAAGACCAGTAACGCAAGGATGGGTGAAGATGATGTAGTTGATGGGAAGAGGTGGATTTTGTTTTTATTTCTCCGTGCGTGCGGAGATGGAGAACGGTTCTCAGAATGTTACCAAACCCGTCACAACACAGCGCCCAGACGGAACTCATGCTCCGGCAAGGATACAAGCACTCTCCTTCGTCCTTGGCACAGTGGCGAACCGAAGCGCTTACACTCGGCTCGATTCGTCTTCATTAGATCGCATTCTGGTGCAGGACACACAGGTGCAGGTGAGTTCCAGCGTGCCAAACGGCGGAATCTGCGGCCTATAAGAACTCTTCGGCAGAAAAGCTTTCGCTCGAGCTTTCGCACACGCCAAGGAAGTTGGAGCAAAAGTGAAGTCTGTTGTTCTCGCATTTTGGTGTGATAGTAAAGACTTTTCGATTTCTACCGTAACAACGTAACATTTGAGCACAAAAGGACCTGCACGATGGGAGAAATCGAGCTTACTTCTTTTATTTGCCCAGTAAGCTTTTCCGAAATTCACTTTCTTTCGTTTTTTAACAACCACTCTCTTGCATCACCCCATTCCACCCTCCTCGGCAAAGGAGTGGCAGAGTTAGTTCGGGGTTTCTATTTGCCGGAACTCGGGAAGGAAGTACGGCGCAGCTGCTGCTGTTATTATTGTTATTAAGGATTGCTTTGTCTGGCCCAAGACGTCCTTGGCTAGAGGTCGCAGGTTCATTGGACCAATTCGGCCGCAGACGGCTGGGCGATATTTTTTGCTTTCCACTCTCGGCACTCTCCTGCTGCCAACATCCGGCCTCTCTTGCGGGTGTTTGTCACTGCCGTGCCGAGCCGTGCCGAGCTTCCGCAAAATCTTCTTCCTGATTCGTCTGGGCGGCCGTGTTGTTGGTAGTCGTGGCCGTTTCTGTTCGATTTTGGGTGGCTGATGATATTTTTATTACACTACCGTGCGAATGGGCACAATTTGTGTGTGTGTGTGTGGCATATTTTTGATGCGTGTCGCTGCAACGCGGTATAAATTGAAAAGAGTTAATTTTCTACGCAAGTTCGCAACTCTAGCGTGTGGAATAAAATGTTTTGAAAGAACGATACTTGCGTTAAAGTTAATTATGCTCCAAGGATATTGTAAATAGCTCTTAGAAAAGGAAATAATACTCCCTCGCAACAGATAATTTATGCAGAAATTTTGACACCTGTTTTACGGAACACACAAAAAGCAGACAGAAGAATGCTATCGGAGAAGTTTTTCATGCCTGCAACACCATTTTTGGCGCTTCTGTCATTCTACGGCCGGCTCCATCTTCCCTTTGCGACACCGAGAATCCTTACCGTTTACCGTACTTGGTCCTTGGGGGTAAAGAATTTCGGTGTGTGTGTGCTTATGTTTTTTTGAGAGCAACGAAGGGCAACGGCCTGTCTGCCGAGTTGTCGTCATTCGCAGTTTAAAAGGATAACCATCACAATAGGGCAGAGAGAGAGAGAGAACACAAGAGAGAGAATGCGTGAGATGCGAAACCGTCGGTTGGTGGTGGAGTAGACGACCATAAGCCTGTCTGGAATTTGATTGGGCTTTCGAGAACGGAAGGCAAAGGCGCTCGACGGCGGTTCTGTCTCTGAGCCGTTTCGTTTCCTCTGCCGTTGTCTCGTCGGGCGGCGGATGGAATTTGTTGGCGGATTGAATTACTTTAACCAATCTTCCAGCACCCTCATCAATAGAGAGAAAGAGCGAGAGCACGCGTTTTTTTGTGTGGTTTAAACTTGCACCTTCGTTAAATGTTTATCTCTGATGAGTGCGATTAATCATACTCGGTTGGCTGAATGGAATATCATTAAACAGGATTGTTTGTGACATTATTATTTTTTGCGTATTGTGTTTCAGTTTAATTTGATTATTTATACTTGAACATAACTCCATAACTAAGAAATTGAACAGTCCAATCCATTGCAAGAACACTTTCTATCAACAGATAATTCACTCCTGCGCAAAGTCCTTCAAAGTCCTTCAAAATCGGACCGCCGCAAAGCAGCGAAGGACAACCCCTGTTGGCATCATTAGCAGGGCTTCCGGTCCCTATTGTCGATTGGATTTATGTGTCGAAGGATCAGCGCACGGCGATGTGTCCTCTATTATCACTTTGTGCAGCTACTTAGCAAAACCGTTGTGTGCTCCTGCTCCATTTCCCATTTTGCAGCGCGATTCCTGGCACCATCGTCCTGGCAATATCGCCACTGATCCCGATGGTAATCAGTGCACAATAAATGGAACACACCATCCCGCGCAAACTTACAAAAACCGGCTACGTGCGCGCGGCGACGGTCCTGTTCATTCGAATGGGAACAAAGTGCAGCCAGTTGTGGAAAATGGAACCGACGTTTCGGCAGCAGAGAGAGGATCAGCAAGGTGGACGGGGATGGCTTAAACTTTGATGATATTTTATGGACACAGCGCGCATTGCTGGACACGGGAGCGGTAAACAGCGAAGTGCATCGAAAAGGGCAGGGAAATGTTAACGACTAGTTAGCTAACAGGAACAAGGCTAATGGTTTGGTTTGGTGCTAGAATGGGGAAAGTTTTGTGTCAAAGTAGTGTTTTTACGCCCTCCTTCTGCTGTTTGTTTGTCGTGCGGGGATTGGTGAAGTGCGTCCCACGGGCCGCAACACATCGATAGGAACGTCAAAGACGAATTGACAGTGGATTGCATTGCGTTTGAGGAAGAAAACAGGAGAGAGTGAGCGACAGGCTGCTCCGAATGCATACCGATGTAAGTTGTTACTTGTTAATTTGAGATCGAGATTGAGATCGGGAAAGTTTAGTGTGTGAACTGGATTGTCATCCTTCTTCTTGGCAGGACAATGAGTAGAATGTTAGTGACATTAGTGCATCCTTCCAGCTGTCATATCGCCTACAGTTTGATGGATAATTGCTAATTGAGTCTGTGAATAGTGTGACAGCTGTAGTTTCGGAGCTGCGATGAGATAAGGAGATTACCAGCAACATAATGGAATGTAGATTACATTTACCATAAAGTCACGATACACATAGTTAACGGCAAGCGGTTTGCATTGGAGCACGTACGGAAAGTTTACGTTAAAGCGGTTATAAAATATCCTCAACTACTTCTCCCTGTATCGACACACAAAGACGCCGCCCAGAGCAATGATGGACCGTGGACGTCCTTGGGTGCACTTCTTGGGGCTATCGTCGTAACTGTTCGATGCAGTTTCGTGATAGCTGCGTCACTGTGTGTTGTTCTGTGTGTGTGTGTGTGTGTTTTTAGTGCTGCACCACACCCCATCTCGGCAGCAATAGCCCTCCCACGGTGTGCGGTGTGCTGGTTGTATTTAAACAAAACAAAAAAAAAGGACTCCTACGGGTAGTGTGAGCAGTTTTACGTTGTAACAAAAACGGAACAACCACGCCAAAACCGTGGAGTTTGTAGCGTCACGGTCGGTCGGTGGAAATGTCCTAACCTTGGCCAGGACGTGGCGTTTCGTTTCGCACAATCTAGGACACCGGTCCAGCCCACAGCTCACAGTGGGTGCGCCCAATGTGACCTATTTGTCATGCGGTTTTTTTCGGAGCTGGGAGAAGGTTGTCGGTAGAGAAGTTGGGTTGGAGGAATTGCACATCCTGCAGTGCGCTACTCACTGTCACAAAGTGCATCGCTGACATGGATGGTGCGGAGGAGCGGAGTCCGTGAGTCCGATAGAGGACGTTTTTCGTGAACAGCGAGATGAAATTAGTTGTATTGAGGGGAGGAGCGTTTGCAGGCGGGTAGGATTCTTTGTTGACGAAAGGAGTATTGGAATGGTTATGAATATGAAATGGGTTACCTCATGTAGTTGGTTTTTGATGTCTGACATAGTTTCGGGTAATGGCTAGAAGCATTCTTCGATTTATTATTGCAAACATAAGCTTTACGTTCATTAAAATTAGTGCTTTTTATGAATTAAATGTGCTGGATGACTTTCCACACTTATTCCTGGTAAAATATTGAAGTAGATTTTCAAAGTGTTTCTAATAGTCATCGTGCAAAACGGCTTGCCCTATATCTGCATCAATTCTGGGTAGGATATCATTTCTAATCCATTTCTCGTGCAGTTGTACCCCTAATTAGTTTCAATATGCAAAATTTATGAAGAAAGTTCACTAAAGTCTCTCTGCAACACTCTGCACTCCCAAATCACGTTGATAAAGCTAACGACAAAAGTTTCCACTTCTCTCAAATGTCGCTGCTACTGGTGCCCATTGCATTGCCCTGTTGCATGCGAAATAAAGACTGTGAAATCAAATCGTTAACGGGCTACGGGGAAGAAGTAGAAGCTTTGGTTCAACTAATGAACCGACACGGCCACCCATCGGGCTGCGGACGCTCTAAAACCCTGAAGTGTAAAATCTCATCCTTGACTTCCTCGACACGGCAGGGCAGCAGAATTGGAGGACGACACACTACGAATGCACGAACAAGTGCAAGCAGATCTCATCTCTGCACCCTCTATTTGCAGCTGGAAAAAAGGGCAAACAGAAGCGAATGCCTGCACGGACCCGCTCCCCTCTGAATCCTCCTCTTTTTCCTTTAAAATCATTACTTCTATCCAAGCAAAAGATGCACACATAAAGCTCCTAATTTATTGCACCGGTTTGGCCCTTTTTTTGCGGGCGGTTCATTTTCCAATCCGGTTCGGAATGTGGCCGTGTGTGAATCACCTCGGCGGAAGTGGGTGGAAGGAGTGCATCAAAAAACGCTACCGTGTTTTTTTGATCAGAGAAGAACATGGTCGGTTCGTGTTTAGCCAGAGTTGTAATGTGTGCAGTGTTGTGCCCCGGTGGGAGTTAAGAAGTCGTGAAGGTACATGCTCCTAGCTATTGTTGAAGCTTTGTTTTCTCTCCCAGATGGGGGTTGAGCCATATTCAACATTTGACTTTGTGATGCTTTGTGCATTGGAATGTCGGAGGACAAATGGGGGTAATATTTAGATATATTAGGATTCTACCAATAGAATGATATCTCTGAAAAAAACCTGAGCAAAATCATAGAATTGCGCAAGTGTAAAGGAATATCATGTTATCGTATGCTCTTTTACGCTCCTGAAATCATCAGGAAGATTAATGAAAGATTCTAGGAATATGTTTTTAATTTTTTCCCGTTTACCTTCGACAATCTCATTATCCTGCGCCGTTCTCGTAAGGTAGAATTCATGATGTTGCTCGCTGCACGGACGGTCGAGAAACCACCGAGGGCCACTCGGGCTACAGCACACCCCACGGCCCAAGGTTCAGCTATGAAGTTTTACGACTTAATCATAAAATTCAAAATCGAATTCTTCTGCGCAAGATTCTCTGCGCCCATATCCCGCTCTTGTGCAACGGTCTGATTGAGCCGATCGATCTATGCTGAAACGAATGGGGCTCCGATGTTGTGCTGAGCAGGAAAAAGCACAACTTTAGAATTTATGCTCCAACTTGCCTGTTGGTTTGCCCTTGAGGTCAGTCGTAAGCAATCACGGGAAGATACAAGTTTTCCCTAAACGTGCGGAGAGTTAGATTGTGCATCGGGTTATAGCTTCATCCCGAAGGCATCATTTGGAGGCGCAGTGGGTTCGTTGGTGCATGCAAGAATTTGATGGGGATTGGTCTTTTATGTTTAGAAACGTGTTTTTTTTACAAGGCTACAAGGCTGTTCTAGGGGATGCGAGGAACGCATGAGACAGTGGATGGATGTGTGTATATTATTGGACAATTTTTAAAGCAACAGTTTTCTGATGTACCAAAACTTTTTTTGAGATATGCTATTGAGATAAGAATTACTTTGCAGAGATATCTCTCCCTTCTGTCTTTCGGTAATGGCAGGAAGTACTTTCTAAATTTCACATGGTGACTTAAAGTGATACACTTGCAAGTGTCAATGTACTCCATTCGTCATTAAACAGCCCAAAGCTATGCTATAGCAGAGGCACTTTTATAGCTAAGACATTATTTTACTAGGACCAAGCGGATTAGTGAAAGAGATTGAGCATTGAACTTGTACCCTTCTCAGTTCACAAATATGTCTCTCAACCAGTTAGATTGTGAAGAGCACTCGTAAACTGACCGTTATGATCAGCTTTTTATTGACAGGGATCAGGTTGAAGCTTTGCTAGGCCCTCGTCCATGCTAAGAGGACACCGTTCGCAAGGCTAGCCTAAGTCACCCGCAGTGTTCACGCCGTGTAGCGAACGTTCATAAAAATAAATCTTATCCCAGTTTGTCGATTTTTTCTGCAGTGTCATTTGACCGCACCGTAAGCGGAACTAAAACTCCACTTCAACGAACTGCTATTTGCCGCTATACGTACCTCTTCCCCATAGACACTGTCCCACGGGTTGTAGACACACACACACAGAGCTCGTTTCGTTGGTGGGCATAAGATGTATGGTGTAATAAATTCGCATCCCCCCGCACCTGCTCTCTTTCGTCGAGATGCATTTTTGTGGCACTGGTTCCCACTCGCTCGTTCGATCTTCGCTTCTTCAATTTCGATCAGTTTGAATCGTTTGCTGTTTTCGAGGGCAGCTTAGGCAGCGTTCACAGCACGGGACGAATTTCCGAGGAAGCGGGGTTTGGGATAGGTGAAAAAACAATAGTCAGTGCCAATGAATCATACCGTTCCGAGCGAAAAAGGTCGAAGATCGTTCGGAATTGCGCTAGAAACCAGTTAGCGGCCCGGAGCGGAATAGGCAAAGGGTGAAAGCGAGATGGCAGAGCAAGAGCAATGTGTCGCGATCGATACCAAAGCCACACGCGAGGTTCGTCCACCCGTTCGCCGCGGGTTTCGTTTTAACGGGGGAGATGGTTAACTACCCTTTTGAGCCTCACGATCACATGTGAGTGAGCGAAGGTGTGGTTTTGCCCTTTGCTGGTCAAGGATTCACCTCGAAGATGTTTTATGCTGTCGTAATCGGCGACTCTCTCAAGCCAGGCCGTGGTTTGTGCTTCTGGTCGTCTCGAGATAGTAATCGGAACGTATCGTGGAATGATGGACTGAGAAAATATTGGAAAAAATGTTAAGCAATCATGTGATTGCGGCCTAAGCGACAGATATTGAAGTATTGGAAAAGCTATTGAAATAAATACGCGGTCAGATAATCGGACAAAATGTGATCTATGTCTTTTCTTTCGACGGTGATCTCCTGTTCTGAATTCTTATCTGAAAGCCTATTCTTACAAAGCTGTTGAGATTTGTTTAGCCGATTGGTTTCAGAACATTCTCTATAAGTCGTTCGCTTTCTTGCCTTCCGATCGTTTGTGCTGATTCGCATGTTGGTATGTAGTTAAATTGTCGCCTGTTGGTTGGAATGAACGGAGGAAGATCGACTAACACGATAACAAGAATGCATTGGCAATGTTTAGGAGATAAATAGCACCGCGAGACATTTTGTTGGTTTTGTCGATTTCGTTCCCTTCCTAATGCGGCATCACCTTAGCGTTCGTGAGAGTTTACCGTTTCAGGCGATCGCCGGTCTCCAAAACGATCACCTAGGCAAGAACGCGAGATGCTTCTTGATCGCTTGGCTGGTTGTAAAAAGCGATTACTCTTCAATAGGAAAGAGAAAGAGGAAGGTAGAGACAGAAATCGCAATGAAAGGGATCGCTATTTGAACCGGTTCTGTGGAGAGATGTGATGTTTCGTTGGACAGAGTCGTTTTCCCATTTTATAGCCGGTGGTTGATATGGTGTAGTAAATCTTGTCCCTTCCAACAGCTGCTGTGCCTTTCCTGGTGAGACATCGCCTCTAAGGTCGTGATCTCTACAGTGTGTTTAGATTCGTTTGATGAGATTTTAGTGCGTCCTTTCTAGAACCTGCAAATATGTTGAAATTAGAGTTCTCCATTCAATCAAAAACTTTTTTGAAAAAGTAATAATTTAAAGCAAACATAGCTTCATCAAAGTTTGAAGTTCTTAAGGTTCAGTTTTTCGATGTCTACCAATCGCAAAACTTCAACAGCTGACTCCGTTCAGGTCTGGCAGCATTCTCTCGAACTCATCTCGCTAGATGCGCTGTGCCGCGCTGTGAGAACCTCGCTCAATAGCAACCTTTTCTTCCCTTTTCTTCCATTGAAGCTCTTCTCGGCACTCTGGGAAGCAGTTCGAATGCAACAAATCCCTTCAACCATCTGCATCTCCACACAGGTCCCCACAATGGTATGGGTATTCCCGTGTGTGTGTGTGATCGTCAAACGTTCTCCGGCTTGAAGACCTGTTTGAAGAGAGTGAGAGACAGAGAGCTGTCTACTCTCGAACCTTCCTTCCTTCGAATGCGTTGTCGTCGTGAGTGCTCTCGGGCTGTTTGGTCAGCAGTAGCACCCCGTTTGGAGCAGAGTGCAGCTCAGGTGGAGGAGTTCGCGCGTGTTCGCGCCCCAAACCGAAGCAACCACCACCATCACCCCCATTGCGTGTGGGGTGACACGGCGTCACTCAGCGGTGTAATGTACTCTCTCGCACCACTCTCAGCGCACTGGGGTTTGGTTTCGCTTGGGGCTGCCGTGGCCATACTGCGAGCGGTTAGTTTCTCACCATTCACGGATGCGTTCGGGCTTCTGGCGTCTCATCGGAACGGACCGTGCTCGGCTCTTTGCGCTAAATTAGACGTGTGTAAGGTGTTGTTTGTTAGAAGTTTGCTGCCGTCCCCACTTCGTTTTGATTATTGTTTGGTGTGGGTGCCGCGGATCGCTGTTGAAGTACACGATTACGGGACGCGGACAGTGCATTTCTCTGCAACTACACACACTTCATCAGAGAGTGAATTCACATTGTACGTCATTTCGTCGGTGTTTCATGGTGGTGTTTCTATGCCCTCGCGGTCTTCAAATGTGTCTTCAAATGAATTATTTTGGTAAAGTGTTTAACAGTGTAGCTTGTAGCGCATTTTGACATGTATTATTCCGATCGTTTGCTGCATCGCTGTGATAAGAAGCGACCAGAAATCGAGTGCACCTTACCAGATGCACCTTGTAAGCGCCGCTGCCCCGTTAGTCAGTGTGTGCAAGTGTAGGTAAATCTCAACCGCGATGTCGCGCGAGTGTAAACTTAGCGCTCCCCTTGCGTCTGGGCCTTTGTGCCGCTGTGTCTGTGTGTGTGTGTGCACGTGATGGTGTAAGTGGGATGGTGGTGGGAAAACCACGCGATTTCCTTTCCCTTACAAACGTGTGTGTGTGAGATTGAGTGTGTTGATGGGTTTTATTTCGGTTTGTTTGTGTTTTTTCGCTTCTCATCCCTAGTCCCCAGATCAAAGCCCCAAATTGAACGTCCGGATTCGTTCTGTCTGCTGCCCAGCAGTGGACCATCGCGTCTTTTTCTGTGTGTGTGTGTGTCTGTTCGTGTTTAGAGATCGTTTGTGACGGTGTGTGTATGTGTAGTTGATTTCATGTTCGTGTCGCTTTTGGTTTGGATTCGAACCGGTGGCGGTTTCGTAGAGATACAAGCTTAAAGCTGTCGGCGAGAGGGAAATCCCCTTTTTTTTTAGTTTGCTGTGCTTTTCAACCGTCTGTTATGGCTCTGTTTTATATAAGCGTTTCTCTTACTTCAGTTTGTTTTATAGTTTTATAGTTAAAGTGCATAGCAGTTGTACAATTCTCTTACACAATTCAAACGGCCCGCAAGTGTACATTCTAATGATGCGACATTAACAACATGCAACCGAACGTCACTCACCGCTGATTTCTAACGCTCGTTCGACATTTCATCGCGCGATCGAATACGGAAAATGTCATCCATTACCCCGCGCCTGTATTTGTTCGTTGTGGTGGTGGTGTGTGTGTGTGCGCGAGCTTGCTTCCGGTTTTCTGGGTTGAATTCCAATTAGGCAGCCAGCGGCAGCAGCAACAACAGCAACCCGAAAGCCTAGCCTAGCCCGGTTTTAGGTCACTATTACTACCAATCTGCTGCTACATACTTCCAAAGGTAGGTGGAGCACGCCAGAAGATGGGGATGAAAATACGAGAAAAATTGTAAATAGACGGCCGAATTGGGGAAAAGTATAGTGCGATAGAGAGAGAGATAGAGCGAGAAACGAGCCCGGAAAATATATGATTGGCTTTTTTTTGTTAACGTAAATATTACGCTAGAAAAATTCCTTTCGATACCACCTCGTACCCTCCCTGCTCGGGATGGGGTGGAGAAAATGTGGGAAAACGCATGATCGGTTAACGGTATTGTTTACGGGCTTCTGGCTTCAGGGGAAAGGCGCGCGCCCGCACCCAATATATTGTTCACCAAGCACAGCAGTAGCTCGTGAAGCTGATCGGATGAGCACTGTGGTGTACGGATAGAACTACCGGGTTTGGAGTAAAAACAAACTAGGAAGATTCAGCTTTGAAAAAAGGTGGATGAAAACTCGCGTCCAGCTCTAGACACACACACACATACAAGCGTTCGGTGGGCGAATAAAAGGGAAATAGTAACTTCCCCCCTCCTGTGCGTGCTTGCTATATGGAGCAGTGAGTGTTTTGTGCGTTTGTATGTACTTTCTGGTGTCCGCTATGTGCTGCTCTCTTTCACTTGCTTTTGAGCGTAATTCATCGCGCTTCTCAGTAACAGAGTGTAGCGCCAAAATAACATTAACGTTTACTTTTCGATTTTTTCACGCTCTTGTACGCACAACGGTTTCCCTTTTGTAGTCAAAAGTTGTGTAGTTTTCGATAAATTGCTAATTTGATGTTTAATTGCTCTTGAGAGTAAAAAGAAGGACTGTATGGTGCTTTATGTAGTTGGGCGTGTAAGATATATTGGAATTTTGCGATCAATCGCTTGGACTAGACGCGTATTGTAGCTGTCAAAAGCGTGACTGTTGACGTGACCAACCAGTGCGTCATTTGTTCAACGCTCGAAAAGACCAACCTTTCGCTTGTCTTTAAAAATGAGTTGTTAAATAATGTCTCTTAATTCCTGAAGTAACATAGCGCAACACTGAGTTAAGGGACTGTATAATTTGTCTTATTTACAATCGTAAAAGAAATAACAAAATTATATTAATTGTTTCATAACAAACGATAAATGTGGTATTTCAATAACTACGAAACTGCACCCTAGCGTGCATGAACATCTTTTTATACATAATACCGGTGTGTAAACGATTGTAAAACCGAAAAAAAGTTTTCATTTTCTAGCTCATTGTGCCAGCTACAAGGGAGCATTAGTAGCAGTAAACAAAAAAAACACACACACACACACTGATCCAGCCAGGGAGCCCTAATTGGAGTTGTAGTTTCCGTCGGTTGGCTGCATTCAAATGAGACGCGCAGCACCACCTTGGCCCTATTTCCCCGGGTGCATGAAAAACGCTTTCGTTTCTTCTAGTACCGCTCCCGGCCCCCGGCCCGGCTCCCGGAAACACCCGCTCTGCTGCCTCTCTGTGTCTTTGTCGTCGTCGGCCCCCTGTGCACGGTATTGTTGCTCCCCCTTCTGGATTTAGACTGTTTTTTTCTTCTTCTTCTAATGCAACGCGCGTTCTAAGTCAGTGTTTAGAGACCGACACAAACGCACCCTCTTGTTGGCAGATGGCGTCCATGGCACGGTTTGTGTGTGTGTGTGCAACGAGTATAAAAATTGTTGTGTTCTATTTTACTTTTTGTTTGTGGTTCGGTTCGATGGGTTTTCCCCCGTTTCGCTATAGCGGCCGCCAAGGGAAAACAATACAAGTACACACACTCACATACACACCGACGAGAGGGAACGTTTGGATGCACTTTAGAAGTGTTTTGAAAAAAAAAAAATTGATAATGACTCCATTAATAATAAAATTTATTCACGAAAGCTTGACTAAAAATACTTTTGAAAGGGAAACTCACAAGCCTTAACTCTTTTTCTCATTCCTATTAGAAATTAATGTCCAATTTTCAACCAGTTGCTTAGGAACACTCCATAAGTTGTTTTGTAACCTTTCCAATTAAACTTATCTCTTATTGGCGTCTCCCTTTTTGCACAGGATGTGTTAGACACCCGTGACACGCACAAGACAGCCGCACAGCATCTTCATTAGGTAACTTGTGAGTCCTATTTCGCAGCAATTGCACTCGGCCGAACCTACCATAATCTGTCGCCGACTTCCTTTTTCCCACCTTGTTGCATAGTCAATGTGCGCTTCAATCGCGCGCTGCATACGATCAGCATGTACTTTCGACCGCTGCATGATCCCAATTCGCGCGCTGCAAAATGCATTCGGGAGGCTGACGCATTACGCATTCTACAGCCGAGGGCAGTGTGATCGGATGCAACAAAGCTCCACCGTCCTCATCGATGAAGAAACATGCAAGATAGTTTTTTTTTATTATTTGTATTTCTCCTCTTCCTGATGATCTGATTTACGGTGTGTATGATTGGGTTTGAAAAATAGCTGTTAATTGAACAGGACTCGTGACGATATTTATAAGACGATAAATTGTCTCACCGCTCGTTAGCAGGATTGGGGAGGGGGGGAGGCACCGTTTTACAATTTATTACACCGTTCCACCACCATTTCGGAACGGGTGCGCGAGATAACGTATGAGCCCTTACATATTTACCTCTTCCCGATCTGGTTCGACCCCCCGACCTGTGGCGAGGAAAAGGAGTGAGAAAAGGGAAGGAGGAAAAAAGGAGCGACGGTTTGCAGAGTATTTGCATGAAGTAAATTCCAGCTCTGATGAAGATGTTTTATTAATGTGCACCGGTGGGCCACTCTCGTGTTGCAGCGGGAAGACGACGAGCGGTGGGAGCAGCAGGCGGAGGTCTCTTACACTCGCTCGATTGATTCCCTTTTTCTTACCCACTCGCGCCTCATCGCGGCCACCACTGTGGTCAATAATTTTTCATTCATTATGAATGCAACTGCGGCTGCGTTTCCTTGCGCTGCATGCGATTGTGCGAAGCAATCGCGAAATGCGAAAACGCAACAGAAACACACAACACACTTCGGCCTCGGCGTGTCCGTCTCTCGTCTAGGGTTCGAAGGACCTTCCCATTGTCAGGGCAGGGGCTTCTGATGGGGGAGGGGTAGGTGCAGTTGTGCCCGTGTGCAGTGCTGCTGTTTGCCGTGTCTCCGTGTGTGCGAAACGGTTCGAAGCCCAATGCCCGCGGAGCGTGCGTGCTACCGCCGCGGAGGCTCTTACGTAGGGAAAGGAGGCAAAGAAAGTGACGTTGCGAGGGCATTAGCCTAAGGTGTAAGTGGCTTTCCTATTCGCTGTGAAGAAGCTTCCTGTATTGGGAAAGGTTGGCTATTTCTCATTCTGCAATGCAAACGGGTGCCACTGTACGACGACGGCTGAAAAGTGCACACATTCGCTCTGCGTAAGTTGACGCGGACTTTGCGGTATGGAGGACATTTGTCGTCTGCCACCCCGTACCCCCATCGGTGGGGTCGGTCTTGTGTGGTGTCGTGTTTTGTATGTAGATTCGGTTTTATGCATACTCGTTTGGCCGTATGCATTGCGTACAGCGAGAACACAGTTCGATTTACAGCTCCACCGTCGGGTACACTGGTTGGTGGGATCTTAAGCAGCACTTTTCCTGCTAAAGGACATTCAATCATGCGACGGTTTTTGAAAGCCATTGCAATAAAAATGGTTTAACGACTGCAAATAGCGGGCGCGGATGTGTACCATGCCTTTAATGTACGGGGAGAGGAGAGGGGGCAGCTGCAGCTTTACTGTGCCAACGGACCGAAAAGGACTAACCGAGAAAAAATCGATCCGGATTAAGTAGGAGGATATTCATGAAATCGATGCGCAAAAGGGAGAAGGAGGATGCGGAAGGCGAAGGAGGAAAATATGCAAATCTAATGCCTTGTCCTTGAATTTTCTGGTGTTCCTGTGCTGTGGTGTGTGTGTACGGCTACTCCTGGCGCTTTTGTTCCTGGTTACTTACTGCTGTTGCTGCTGATTTAAATATCCGTTACTCCATCCGGTGTCCGTTTTCGTTTTGCGAGTGGAAGTTAAACGGTGGACTTCGTTGTGTGTTGTTTTGTTGGTACAATTGTCAATATAAATGGTTGGTTTTGTGGAGTTTATGTAAGGAATCATTGAAATGTATTGCTTTAGAAGGTTAATAGTGCATTTGTACTATTTATTTGTTAATATTTACTTGTTGATCATTTTTGTGGAACAACTGAGCATAAAAAAAATCAATGTTTTCATGTTTAAAAGTTCGTCCCAACTAGTACACCAAATTCTTCGTTTCCAAGCGTCCCTCAAGCCGGCTTGAAATGGGTAGCTTTTGAAGTGGAAAATCACATCACCAAAGGAGAGGAAGCGTACTCAGGGAGGAGCATTTGTGCAACCTTGGCATCCCGAAGTGCCATCATTGAGTGATTGATTGGATTTCCGATTGCAATAACCGAGGAGCTGTGTGTGTGCGAGAGCGCGGAACATACTCGAGACATGACAGGACGTCGAAGATGCGAGTACGTGTTGTTAGCTTCAATAAATAAAAGCTTTGGCTGTATGCACGCAGGGGCAGCGACGTGCAAGATGTGGCGCTGCATACAATAACACAATGCCAATGGTTCGCCATTTTGTACCGCCAGTGGGAAGGGAAGAGAGGTTTGTGCATTCTTTATTGAACGAGTTTAGAGCACTAAAGCTTCGAGAAATAGTCGAATGTGTCACTTCATTTTCTCGCAGCAAATGGCAATGGGGTTTGTTTTAACTTGACTCTTCAATAGAAACACCATACACCACCTTATGCTCTCACGGCCGCGCCGTGTACTTCTAGAGCCAATTTTCCACCTTTTCCAGCGAGCAATTAAAATATGCTTCACAGCTAAACGTGCCCCATCCGGTTGACAATTGTTGTTTGGCCACATCTAATTCGACTTGGCCTTAGGAAAGCTCACTGGTGGCAGGGGGGTGGGCTTAATCTGCCCCAAATGGCTCAAGCCGCTGGCTCACCAACCACCCGCCGGGAGTTCAAACTTAGTGGCTTTGTCTTTGCGAAAAGTTACGTCGCTTGTGAAGGAAAGCGAAAGAAACAGAAAAAAAACCACCACGTCCATTGCGTTTTCGTTGGCGGTTTCTGGGGGAGGAGGCGCATGGTTTCAGTTTCGGTCGCGCAGCTTGACCACGCCGATGCACAAACAATTAAAAGCGAACTCGGTGCTCGTGCTCGATTGCAAAATGGTCAGAGCGAAAAATCGCGAAATGACCGGCAAACGGGCCGATGGAATTGTGTTTTTTTTCCACTCCGTTTTTTTCTCAAGACGGAACCGTTGGCGCGAGCGATTGGTGTGGTGTTAGTGGTGGGAAACCCCCCGTTGGGAATGTTGCATTGGATTTCACACTGTCTGCGAAAGCGTGGTGGTGGAGTCTGATTAGCTCATCGGTTCAGCTAGCGGGCTCGGTTGGCTCGTAATGTGCCAGTAATGCACTTTGGTCGTTCCCCTGTGGGACAAAACGCACTGTGCACATGGTCCGGTGTGGTCCGAGTGCCCTTGCACTTAGCGGTGGCGCTGAAAGTGCAATGTTGGTGGATTTTCGTTTTCGCGTAAAGTGAAACAGTAACGGTGTTAAGGGTGACATTTAAGGTTAAATGTAAGCCATTTGGAGCAAATGAGAGCTCGAGAAGAGTGTACATTACTTAAGAGACGATAAAGCAGTTCTGGTCAGACTTATATACAGTTGTTTTTAGTATTTCAAATACTAAGATATGACAAAGTAATGCATCTCTTCGACGTTTGATTTTGCTTCTGCAAACATCTTCCAATGGTTCACTCTCAGTCTCGCTGATGTATGGCTGAGGTCATCTTTCCACCCTTAAAAGTGAAGCAAGACACACCACACCACCAGCCGGCAGTCTGTCCGAGTGTTGCACTTTCCCGCCCCAAGCCGTTTGGGCAGCGGTCGATAACCTGCTGCAGCGGCACATAAAAATAGCGCTACCACCGGTGACAGTTTTTCCATTCCAGCTTTTGCAACGCAGTTTTCCACCGACCGACGGACCGCTTTCACACTCACTCTCACTCATGTGTCGGTGTCGGTGTGCATCGGGGTACGCGGTCCACACTCTCCTAACCTTGACCCAAAAGTGTGTTCAGCATTGGCAGGTGTGTACGAGAGCGCGCGCGCGCGTTTCGTTCGTCCAAACACACGTTTGCAACGCCATCCGGCTGTATTGTATTGCATTTTCGTGTCATTCTGGTGGTCGGCGTGTGTGTGCATTTTCCACCCACTTTCCACACACACACACACTGGGGCTGGTTTTGCGTGCTGCACTCACACCCACGCTGGTTGTTACTTTGTCTAATTGTGTAGTTGTTACCACCCCCAGCGTTTGATACCATTAATCCTCCCCCCGCTTGCGCTTTACCCTACTGTCAATTGGCTAATTTGTGCGCGGCATTACTTCGTTTCGGTAAGGTATGCGCGCGCCAGCATGGATAGGGCATGGAAATCGAAACCGATGGCGTATACTGCTTGCGTATGCAAGACGGTGAGCTTTTCGCGTGCACATGAACCTCCTACCCCTGCTTTTTGTTGTGTGGTGTCGATGTATTGGACCCTACCTTTGGGGGTCTCTTGGAACAACATAGACAAAAGAGCAAATAGGATGCCTTCACCTTTGAAAAAAATAAAACCTCACACTCACTCACACACACCTATAACTGCTGTCGAAGGTTTCCTAACCGAAAACGGTTCAACGAACCCACCCTCGCGCACGATCCGCGGTTGTGCGGGCGAAGCAGCACGCCCTGATGTCCCGGCGGACGATGATAGTGAAACTTTAGCGTGTGGTGTGCGCAGTTTTTTTTGCTGCCGCCGCTGTTGCTCTTGTTGTTGCTTCCTTTCCATTTCGGTGTGTTCGTTTGAAGCATGAATGTCAGCGCATGCTAATTAAACTCATTCGTATGCGTATTACGAACGGCGGACCGGGTCCCGGGCGGGCGGCGATATCGGCCGGATAGTGTACACCGTTTTCATACACTAATATGCTGCTGCTTTTGCTGATGAGGCGGGCTCTGGCGGGCGCTCATGCTTCGGCGAATAGGTGTGCCTAGCAGTCATAGGTGTGTGTGTGTGTTCGATCTATTGGTGGGGTGTTGTTTGTGCTTGGAAGGAGTAGGAGCGGCTAGAAGCTTCGTTTGGAATAATGCCTAATATAAAATAACTTGCGCGCTCTGTAACTGTTGGAAGCGTCTTCTTCTACAGAGTCACACATATTCATGAGCGGAAGAGTTCTACTTGGTGTGTGCTTAATTCAAGCGTCGTGTGGGAATAAATTGTCAACCCGTAACAGCATACCGTTGCATAATCCTAATGAGTAAAACAACCATCATCGAATATCAATATCAACTACGCGCGATTGTCTCTCTCATAGGAGCCCCAAATTTTGCTAACAAATGCCTGAAATGTGTAGAAAAATCTTCAGTGCACATTACATTCTCGGTGGTTTCAAGAACGTTAACCGTGACGCGTGTTGCGCAAACCCATGCACTGATGCATGGTACTATCGAGATGCTGCTCCCGTAGACCCGTTTTGAGGGCAATATAAGAACCACTCTATCGATTAGTGATTTGCAGTAAAACAATCCAAACGTTTTACGCAATTCTTTGAGGTCATTTACGTCGTCTGTTGAGTCTGTAGAGTATTTCTCACGCTTAAACAGAGAAGAACCGAAACAAAACACTGTCCAGCCCAGTGTCGTTTGCAACACCGTAAAAGGTACGATGCTGCAGTTGAGCCGCGAAGAGGGAGTTTGATTTAAGTGTTCGACTTAAAATAAATAATACCATCAAGCCAAACAATCACGCCCCGGCCGGCATTATGCTAATTGTGTTGCTAAAGCTCGTCTCTCACACCAGAAAGTAGAAAAAAACGAGCACAAAGATTACGAGACGACGGCGTGCGCTGTGTGTGTGTGACGTGTTTCATTGGTTCATTGGCAAGAGGCATGAAACTTGAGTCCGTCTCTCTGGATAAGGGCAAAACCGGGCCATCATACCATCTCGCGTCAGCCATGCCTGCTGTGTGACATTTGCAATCGCTTTCGATGGAGTTGGAGCAATCTAAGATTCCTTGCTCGAGCATATAGACTCGATTAAAGGAGAGAGGATGAACAAAAACACGATGCTTACGTTAGCCAAAAATCAAATGTACAGCCCAATATTGGCAAGGCTTGTCATTCAGTTTATCGCATCGACAGTTATCGTGACGTAATAAGAAGTACGTATCCTTCCGAGTGGTTCCTTTTAAATTGCATCCAATCAAGAGTTTAGTCGACATTTCGTAGGATGTTCCTTTGCTTTAGTTTAGTTTTTTTTTTTCATACTAGTAAACGTTTCCATCGGTTTACTTACGCTCTCCGTGGCGTCTTCCGCGTGTCTGGACCGATTGGTTTGTTGTTTTTCCAGTTTCGTTTTCACATCTTACCGTCCGTTAGCCGACTGTGGCGCAAAACGTAGTACTGTCTCGAATTTATTGGCCCAAAACATTATGGTCGCTGTCGTCCGTCGGTGTCGTCGTCGTTGTGGGCAGTTTTTGTTTTGTTGTTTGGCATTTTTTACGTTTCTTCTTCTTCCGAATTTCTTGTTGCTCTGCCAGCGTCCGTTTTTAGTCAAAATGGACCCTCACAGGCTCAACGACACACCGAGGTAAAGGGTGGCACAGAGACGAGAAATAAGTAAATAAGAAAATAAATAAAATATTGCAATATCAGCTCCCCCGACAGCAACGACGACGACGCCGATTGTCGCCCGATTGTCGATAAGTTTCGTTTTCGTTCACCTTAACCGTGCTCTCCCGAAAAAAAAGTGACTTACGGAAAGAGAAAAACGAAACCGACTGCATGGGGGACAGAATGCGGGACACAGGGGGGTGGGTAACAGGAGATGGTCGACCGCCCGTTTGGTGTTGGAAATGGTGAACAGGCAAAATAAAATAACAAATCTAACCGAACCGATTGCGAACATTCCGAGCTGTCGAAGACGAAACATGACGCGAATGGACGCAGAGAACAAAATAAAAAAAGTGAAGCGCTCGCACGAGTCAAAATAAACCAGTCACAGCCAGCAAAGCACAATAGACGACGAAAACGGCACGTATCGGTGCCAGTTGCCAAAAGCTTACGCTCCCAAAAACGGGACCCGAGTATCCGAAAGAATACGGCGACATTGTCGAACGTCAGTCCTGCCAGTGAGGCCCAGACGGTGGCGACAATGCCAGCGGCAAGATGAGAAAAAGAGACCTCGTTGCACTTTTCCCGCACCGAGGTCCGGTTGCACTTGGGAGGTATAATGGGGATGGAATAAATTTCCACTGCTAGCCGGAAAGAGGGTTTCGCTTTCTGGGTGGGTCTCGTCCGCCGCTTGGCAACACAAAGGCTGAGCAGTTCCGGAACAGTTTCGAGCACTGCGGAAGGCATGCCCGGTTCGAAATGCGGTTCGGCGCGTTCGATGGACTGACCGAAAAAGGGTGTAATATATGACCAGGCCGGTTGACTTGTGGTCTAACGCATCTCTGTTTTCGGGGGTGCAGAAAATGAAGAAGTGTACATGCCGTCGCCGCGGGCTTATTTGTGGGACAGTTTGAGGTTCAAGAAGCTGTTATATTTATGGTGAACAGTCGGCCAAGATTTATGTTAGCGATTATTGTGTGTTCTGTTCTCTGCTTACAGGTAAATGCACGTTTGAAATTTGGCGCAAGAGCGCCGTGATTTAAGAAGTGGTAAGTCGATTGAGTGACAAAGGAAGGTTTAGTTGCTGCCGTTTGTTCGCAAAACTTCCTCCTCAAACGGGCTATATTTGTGCAGCAATAAGTAATCTTGTAATCTCTAGCGGATTAACGAAGCTTCTTCCTTCTTGGATTTGAAATAATTGTCTATTTAGTTTAATGTCTGCAGGGGGAAGACAGGTCCATAACGGCTCTACCACCTCTACCCACATTGGCCAAATGCAAACAAATGACACCCGCATAGGGTCGACATTTATTTATCCATCAAGAAGCTTACTCATCAGGCAGGGGCGACCAAAGCACCGAACCCAAAGAAATGAAGGCAAACAAACTCACTTAATGACTCGGCAATGATACTGCCATTAAATGGACTAGACCTAATTTCTTTCGGTGTCTTGGATGTCGGGCGATTCAAACGCAGGCAGTGTTTTGGTGCGTGGTGGTTGCATCAAGAAGAGAAAGACCAAAAAACTTCGCAAAGGAAGAAGCATCCAAATTCGGCGTAAAAATAGCCACCCCAGTATCTCATTAGCAAAATGAGGCCAGCAGAAGCAGCAGCAGCAGCAGCATGCGCGAGATGATGATTGATTTTTGTGTTGTTCTTGGTGTGCGTCTGCCGGTAGGATCTGTCGTGGTGGGTGCTGGCAGGCAGCAAAATCAATTTTTTCGTCTGGAGCTGCATCCTGCAGACGAGCGAGCGACCGTCGTCACGCCTGGTGACTGTTTTGTCTGCCGTTAGATTTTGTCCGACGTGCTTCAGCCGTTGCTCTAATGGCTATGCAATACACTGCCTATGTGGAGGAATGTGTGTGTGTGTTTGTGTGTGGGGGGTGAAGATATAGCACTAATGCTGAGAATGAGGTCAGCAGGAATAGCATAGCGCTTAGGTGGAGCGTACAGATGAAAGTTGCCTTCCAATTAAGACAGTAACTGTAGCTAGGTAAGCATGTCCTAAAGACTTCTAGTAAGTGAAAATTTCAGAAATGTCAAAACATTCTTGGAGAATGCGTCTCAAGACGCGTATTTTATTTTCAAATCACGCACTTTCCACGTTCAAGTTCACTACGTGACGCATCTGCCCCTCTTTCGCGATTTGCATGAAGCGAAAGCATGTCGGACAGCTTCAAATGGCGACTAATAACGGTCAGAATCTACGTGCTCCTGGCAGTGTTTGTTCAGACAATTTGTCATAAAGACTGTGTTTGTTGTTTGCGGTACTTCTTGCGCCGAGGTATTTATGGATGATGGGCGGCAGATATAGGCACCGGCCAAGCCGAGCGCTCGCTGGTGTAGTCGCACTCCAGCGACACTATTGGCTATAGTTGGTACCGTGTGAAGGGTATACTATGCCGGAGTTAAACACACAGAGTGCCCTTCCTTTCGTGAATGTGGACCTTTCATGCTTACACATCCGTTGGTTGAACCGGTTGTGTTCGCCGCGGCAAACAGGCAGTCAAGTATTTGCAGTGATGTACCCCTTTCGTTAAGTGGTTGTCAGTTTTCAATGTCACCACTGTCCGCCGTATTCTCGGGTTCGGGTTGGTACGCGTCCGATCTTCTATTTGAAAACGAATGAAAAACTTCAACATCTTGCAAATAAACTATTTAGGACAGTAGTATATGATAGGTCTTATAAAGTATCTGCATGTGGAGCTTAACAAAAGCGGCCATATTGGTGGCATATGCAACCATCGCTCTATCTCTAACAATTTCCTTCGTCACTATCACAACCCGCAAGTCGACGGCAAGTGCATCGGCATATATTGTCTGGCTAGTCACGTACCCCACTTATCACACCGTTCAGCTAATGGTTGAACCACTTCCTATCGTTCGCTTTCCAGCCCAGGCCAATTGCCAGCCCATTACATAATAGAGGTAGTAGTGGTGGCGGTGGTACCCTTTCGTAAGTGTGCTGATAAAACCTTTTACCGATGTGCTGCTACAAAGGTGGGGGGGGGGGGGGGGGTTCACAAGTCATCGAAGGAATGCGTTCCTTGCACGGCGTCTCGATTGCGATCGTGCATCGGTTTCGGTTGAAAACTTGTGCGCGATAGGACACGCTTCAGCTGGTGCCCGTCATATGCCGAAGGTTGATGGTGTCTAGGCTGGGTAGAGATGTCACAAAACATCGCACTCGCACACACGCTGAGCTCAATCGTCACGCGTCTGATAAAGTGAGGATTTATCGTTTTGGAATTGGTTCATTCATGGGGCAGTAATTGTAGACAAAATAAGCCCACCGTCGTATCTGAAGGAAGTTTGTTTTTCCTGCCGTGGTGATTAGATGTCCTGCTGAAGTAGTTTTAAACGGGTACTGACACGTACTTCCGAAGTTAGGACTGTAATTGAGACCTGCGGTTGGAGCCTGATTGTAGAACTTTCGCCAGGCCTCACAGTTGGCAGTGAACGGCGGTGCTGAGTGGAGTATCGGTTGAGATTACTTTGTTTCTTAGCACCTTACCGGACCTTGGCTGGGTGGTGGATATTGTTACAGTGTAAGAAGGGGCGTTGCATACGCTTACGTATTGTGAGTATCTTGAAGTGTTTAAGTAATGTAAAAGGTTGCTGAGTGTTTAAGTTAGCAATTGCAGTGCAGCCCAATCTCTCTTGAATGTTTGTTTTTTTCTTCTTCAAACTCCCCAATGTGAATGAACGTCTGTGGTGAAGATTGTATCGTCGTTGTGTGCATATACTTTAACCTTACACACCGATTGACTAACGCTTCACACTGACCTTTGTGTCTGTGGGGCAGGTGAGTTGCATTACGGCAACTTTTGCGCCGATTCTCGCCGTACATATATATGAGTGGTAGAGGTAGAGGGTGGGCAACCTTTACGAAGTTGTTAACCCTTTCAAGTTGTTTGGCGTTGGGTAAAGGGCAAGGGGATCTCGCGAACATTCGCAGCACGATCAAGCACAGTTTTGCATGCTTCATTGTGGTGCGCGCGGTTTGCAAGCCCGGCTGTTGCGACATGCACTTGGGCGTGCGCATTTGCCCCCGACGGTTTACATTCGACACCACCAACCGTGGCCTTGTCTCGCGAGGAACGGGGGTGTCGAATGTCTGCGTTGCATTTAATAGAAGAGCCCTCTGGGGGTTTTGTTGTTGTTGTTGTTGTAGTTGTTTGCAGCCGTCTAAAAGAATGTCTAACAAAGCGCTAGTGAGAAGGAAGGAGTCACGGGGGGCTCTTCACTTTCTTCACACAATCGCTCGATCGGGCTGCAAGTGTGAAAGAGATAACAGTGCGCACTTGTAACAGAATTTTGCTGAATGTTGTTTACAGTTGAATAACTGCATCTTTGCGCCGAGACTGGGTAAAACTTCCCACCAGCCGCTTCCGTAGCGGTAATCGGTAGGTAGAATCGGTTACACAGAAGCTCTCACATCGGTAGAAGTAAAAAGTAGGCTTCAATTTTTGCAATCGACTTGCCTACTACCGGGTATGAAATTTAGCTCGGAACAGAATAACGGCGTAGGAAGGTGTGGAGCATTGGAGGGTAGCAAAAGATCGATAATTGCATGCTGCTGCTGGCCGGTGGAATTGCCGGGCAATTGGAACACGTGGGAGTTTTCAGATTAGAATGGTGCCGATAGGAGTTTGTGTGCGTGTGTGTGTGGAACTCGGATATTAGGAATTACGCCTTGAGGTGTGTAGAATGGTGTTTTGGACCTGTTTCATTGGAGCTGGTGGTGAAAGAGATGCATGAACAAGATATCTTACAATATGCATGAAGACTTCAGCGATTAAGCATTACCGCTCGATTGTGTTTGATTGCCTCATTAAAAAGGTTCAAACTTTTCCGGGGTAGCTAGAAGTTGGAATCTTACATCAAATCCAAATCTTCTGTACCAATTCTGATGATCTACGGTACTAAACGTCGCTCCACTTTGCTCCTCCTGACAACCCGTCGCAATCGAACGAAGTAAATATGAAAAACTTCCAAACTCTGGTGCATTAAAAGCATTGTGTAACTTTCAACTACTGATTGGAAGCAATTACGGCACACCCAGGCAGGATGGAATGGTGCTCCGCTGCTATGAACCGTACCGAAAGACACCACCCCTCCGGAGAGTAATTATCACATTTGCTGAGCGTATCATTATCACCTCGGAATTAGAACACAGCGGTCGAAGAGCGGCTGGCGCTGTGTCGGTCGGTGGTGTGGCTTCTGGCTTCTTTTCTTCAACTCATTACATCAATCAAAGAGCACGAGTGCTGTGCACGGGTAGGAAGACGTTGGAGGGAATGTTCCGATTTATGGGGTAGCAAGAGATCCTTCTATGTTGGGTGGATTCGGTACGCTTAATCGTCGGGCTATTCTACTTGGAAGCTTTTGGGGTACGGCGCAACGAGGTGTATCGTGTTGGAAAAACGTTCCAATTTTCGCTGCTGTACCTGAGTGTGTTTGTGTGTGTGTGCGAGGAAGAGTGCCTTGGCAAAGTCGTAGGGGTCGGGAAAACTGGACCAATCGGTCAAACCGATGTACCGATATTATCTACCGTTGTGCAGTGTTGGTTGGAATCGATATGTTGGTGGTGTTGTTTTGGTGGTCGGCGTGTGACTGTATCGGATTTACGGTGGTTGTTACTTAATTGAAGCAAGTTACGCGTGTACTGTTGGAAAGTCGTGCGTGTGCGTTTGTTACCGTTTGTAAAGCAGTACAAGGCATTGATGGAGCTCAATCACTGAGATGATTAAAACGTCACTTTGAACAGTTTTGCGGCTCTAAAAAAATGGGCAACAGAATTTAAGCGACCTTTTTTTTAGTGGTGCTTCTCGCATTCTTGTCCGTACTGTGGTATGGACAGGCAAAGAGTTAGTGTTATTTTTTTAATTATGTCAATGACTCTCCATTCGTCACTCTCCGGTGCTTTTCGATGGAAGTTCTCAACTTGCTATGAGTGATGCTATGAACGTGTTCCTTTTTTTTGTGGAATGATTCATTATTTCAAATTGGGTGCAAGCTTTTTTTTGGTTGCCGGTGCTTGTTGTCACACTATATG
The DNA here is from genome assembly GCF_016920715.1 of Anopheles arabiensis. NCBI lineage: Eukaryota > Metazoa > Arthropoda > Insecta > Diptera > Culicidae > Anopheles > Anopheles arabiensis. The sequence goes on from NC_053518.1 coordinate 92,479,318, forward strand.
AGCAAGTATTGAAACCGTTTGCCACCACCCTCAGCTAGAGGTCGGTAAATGGAGCTGCTCCGCTGGCTGGGAATACAAAAAAACCACATACCGGTGGGATGAACACGAAAAAAAGTTACGAAAGCACGCGTACAGCAAAAGCTTGAAACTATTCCATTTCATTCGGTTCTACTGCTCTGGCGTCTCACTTCCATCCCTCACAAGGGGGATGGTTAATGTGGCCGTGGATACGGAAACGAACTAACACAAAAAAATAAGGGAAACAACATTAAAATCATTAAACGGATATTCGGTTTTGTATAGCTGCGAGCGGTTGAGCGTGTTTGAAATGACAAATGGGATAAGGCCCCGAAAATGGACCCAGCTCCCCTGGGGCTGGGAGCTGGGAGTATGCATAACGTCCACCAGGGACGTTAGATCGCCATGAAAGTGGAGAAACGGAAAGCGGGCAGCACTGTACGCGAGATTTTATGATTAAAGAAGTCATTCAACTTGCTCCGGTTTGATGAAAGTTTAGCAAGGGGCCAGCGTGTTGGTGTTGTGTTCGTTTTTATTGGGTTAATTACGTCATAAACGTGTGTAGAACGGCACACACATAAATCGACACAAGAAACATTTGTTTGGAGCTAAATGACATCTACCATAAGAAAATAGAAAAGGGAATTGGAATAGACAATAGCTTGCAGATGTGCAGGTAGCTCGTTCATTGAGTGAATATCTGCAGATTTGTAGAAAGGAAAAGGATATCTGCAGTCCTTCAGCTCAAGAATGTTCGCACTACAGAACCGTTCCGTTCTAGGAATCCGAACAGCAGCTCCGTTACGTTGGCTGTTGGGAATTTCTGAATGAAGTCTTCTTCGGTTCTTCAGGAGTCTAGAGGCGGTCTAGAAAATGCAATCAAGTGCCAAGCGCGCGAGAAAAAAGGGACCTTCTTTTGGAAATTATCACGACGAGAACATCTCAAATTCCACGAACTTCGGACCCCGATGGGGAAACCCGTTTTTGGGGCGCTCGATCATCAGCCATCCATTTCACTTTCTTGCAATTGCTTGCTGTTGGGTGTCTCGTGACGAAGTTTTTTTTTGTTCATGATGTTTGGTTGTTGCCAAAACTTCCAATCTTTTTTTTTTTGCGAACCCAACCCGTCGGTATGCGCTTTTGGGATGCTCGAGATGGAAGGAATAGAAAGGCCCACAAAGGAATGGGCAAGAATGGTCAATTTGGCAAACGGCAACAGCACACAAACACAGCTACGGACAAGAAAAGGGATAAGAAAACGTTTCCCTTTGCAGAACTTTCCTTCCTCTCGCACCAAACGGAACGGGGAATCGCTGGTGGAATCGAATTGAATAAAGGAAGAAAAAAAGAAGGTCCAATCGAGGGGCATCCCGAGGCACAATCCCGTGTGGCGAATTTTGTTGCGAATGCTTAGCGTATTTTCCGCTCGCCCTATGGATCGTGGGCTGCTCAGCAAAAAAAAACAAAACCTGCCAAGAAACTGTTTTGCTTGCTTCGTGGCCAGTGGCCAAAATTTGGAAGCCCGCGGTACGCGATCGGTAGAAGAAAACAACCGGGAACCGGTTTTTCTGCCGCCCCGGCGCTCAGTACCCTTTCCCGCTTTGGCGAAACATTCGAATCACAGCCCAAGGAGGGGCTGTTGGGCTGGCCAGAAAGGGTGTACGTTTGGGAAAGGGGAAAGAACCATCCGCGCTCTCGACCAGTTAGCCCCGTCACTCGATTCGCACGTGCGTAGCGTGCCTTGGTGCTATGATGGTGTTGGTGTGATGCTGTTGGTGCCTCTTGGGAGCATAAGCGTCTCGCGGATCGCGGAACGAGCTGGACAGGAACAACGGGCTTTTCGCTGTAGCTTCCAGCTCTTATCTGTGTTTCTTTGGTGGAGCTTGATGCTTTTTTGTTGTTGTTGTTGTTGTGACCGTTTGTGAGTGTTGCTCTAACGTTCAATGCGATCGTGGGTTTTGGGGGTTTCGTTTGGAGAAAAATTGGCACCTTCTACGGAATGCAACTGCTGGCAGAGTTTTACGAGTTATTGGAAGAGAGTTTAGGTGTTTTTTTTTTGTTGCTCGCCTGGTAGCCGCTATCTTGAATGTTTGTCATATTTGTTTGATGAAGGTATGTTGTTTTGGGCTTTTTTGGGGGGAAATTTGTGTTTTTTTATCTCTCACACGCTGGATTGAATGCTTCAACTGGTAATACATAGATATTTGGTATGTTAGAAGTTTTTTTAATTTTATTTGAAGATATGATTTATGAGACAACCTTTTTATAGTTTCTGCGTTATAGTGAATGAATTATTCCGACGAATTTAAAGAGAAAGGTAAAGGATATACCAATTAGTTTCCGGTACCGACAACAAAAAAGCTAATTATTCCCGCTTTGGAGATTCAAATTATTTGCACTCGCATGCATCGCTGGAATCGTACACACACACACACATACACACAGACATTATTCAATCCGTGAATTAGCTGGCCGCGTTGTTAATTGTCTTTGGTTGGTGTTCTTTTACACATTAAAAATGTATTTAAATGAGTGTCTCCAGCGGGGAGGCTAACACCGCGTGCAACACCCGGAGGGGAGAGCGCGCGTCTATCACTTTTTGGTCCGTTTATTTCTGGTGTTTGCCAACTCCTTACCAAAAAAACGCGACCGAGCGCACAACGTGAAGCTGACAGTGAATTAAAAATTTATATGTAAATGAACGTAAAATTTTAGCACCTTTTGTGTGTGCTGTGTGCGCGCCCGGCAGGCTCCAGCGTCCGCTTGGTCGTTTGGCGGAAAGCTTTGTAACATTGCCGGCAAAAGCGTGTGTGTGTGCGTGTGGAGGGAGGCAGCGATAGAGCATAAAACTTACTTCATCATGCAATCGAGTAATCTGCTTCACGTTTACGTTCACGTTTAACGTTACGATGTCGTTGTGACGATGGTAGGGGGAGCGGGAGCTAACATATTTTACTTTTATTCCTGTGTCAGGCGAACGAAGGCGACTCAGGTTTGCAGAAGGGAAAAACGCTCACAAAAAGTGTTGGAATGAAATTATTTCGGTGCGAATGGCTCGCTCGGACTGAGCGGAGGATTTTAGTTAAGATAAAGCGGTTTTGGTCCAGAAGGTTCTAGCGCGCGATATCGGGGTGTGAGGTTGAATAGAATCGTGCAAGCACCGTCTAGCTCTTTGTACGGGGTTTGGCGTTAGAATATCGCGCCGGAACTGAAATCGAATCAAGCGACTCCTTTGCTCTCTGGAGGATTGGATTGTCTTGTGCTTTACATTTTTTCCTTTCTTATTCGCTCGCTGGAATGCAATCGCCCTTTATCGACTGGAGTGATGTGCACCGGGGGTAGGACGGGACTAGCTGTCCTCGATTTTGATAAAACGATTGCCATATAGTGCCACAGGAAAGCTGCAGAGTAAAAGCTGCTCTGGACGACCTTGAGAGCGAAAGTGTGTCGTGTTTGGGGTGGAGAAATTGAGCTGGAAGTTGGGTATCGGACGCCACGGATAAAGCGATGGTGTGGATGAGATGCTCTTGATTGAACATTTTACGTTTCTGCAATCGAGTAAATTCACTGTGGAGGAGCAGTCCGATGTAATTCGACTATGTGTAAGGCTTACCTTGAAGAATGATTTGAGATTGAAATCGGCGTAAGGTCCTTTTAGGGTGAATTGATTCGTTATTAGCTAGATATTGATTAGATTGATAAGGAAATTCCTAAGTAACGTTTCATTAAATTGGTTAAATGAGCAAAAACAATTAACAATGTATTTTCTTTGTTTCTTTTCAGGGCATTTTTACGAGCGAGCACAATTCTGGAGTGTTAAGTTTAATGTGCCAACGGAAGACTTGAAGACGCTTCCTGAAAAAAGACTGAACAAAGAGCATATTTGCTGTGTAAAACCCTTTCTTTTACGTTAGAATGACACAATTGCTTTTCGTGTTAGTTGAGCTCAGTTTAGGTACCAGTGTCCTGTAAATAATTAGTTGCATATTTCCTTATTTTCCATTTTCCCAATAGAGCAAATGCGATGCACCTCTTCCTTAGCACGCCAGAAAAGTGTCGTGGAAAAAGCAATACCACACCAAAAGTGTGCAAAATGTGAAAATTGAAAACAAGGTGGTGAAATCTGAGTGGCAGCAGTAGTGTTGACAAGCCAGATCGAGGAGAAGAAACGCCCGCAAAACGGAAAACGAAAAGAAAAGTGAAAAGTGTAGGAAAGTGAAACCAATATGCTGCTGCTCCCAAATATTTCAACGTCAACCAATCGTACCCAAAACACGAGCCTGCTGGTGGTGTGGTGAAGTCAGCACAGGGTGGCCGAAATTTGTGAGGCAGTGTAAGGAAAAATAGGAATAAGAAGAAGAAAGGAAATCATCTCAATCGGGAGAAAAGTCGTTAAGATTTGCTTGACACCGACCAGCCACCAAATGGAGGAGAAATAGCAGCAGTAGCAGCAGTAGGATCGTTTGCGATTGCAGCAGCTGTCGATCGCGCCAGGTACGAAGTGAGTGCGAGGTGCTCCGTTTGAAGGGTGAAATGTGTGTGTGAGTGGTTCAAATGTGTAATCCCCCAAAACAACAAATACAGAAAGGAGAAAAGAGAGAAAAAAAGCAGTTTGGTTACGGCAGACGCGCATCTAACCTTGGCCAGCCCAGCCACCAGCGCCAGAGTGCTTTTGGGGCGAGTGTGTGAGTGAGTGAGTCAGTTAAGTGTGTAAATAAAGGTCCGGGTTTCGATGATCGCGACTCGAAAGTAGTGAAATCGGAAGAAAGAAAGTGAAGTGACGCAGCAACTGCAGCGACGTTTTCAGTTTGTGTCCCCCATGGTTTGTGTGTGTGTGTGTATGTACATGTGTGTCTGTTTGTGAAATATATTTCTTTAAAGTGTGGAAGTAAATGTTTCCTTAGTGTTAGAGATACATGCAAATGGTAGCAGTGGATGTGTACTACGTGTAAGAAAGCAGTAAAATACGGAAACGAGTGATTACAGTGCTAAAACATACGAAAGCAAATCGAGCTAGAGTGTGCAACATAGAGTAAGAAAACAGATAACCATCGTGTTGTGTTCGCTTGGTAGCTGCAGTAGCAGTAGCAGCAGCAGTAAACCACCAACTCAAAAAGCAATTCTTCAAGACTATGTTTTAGCTGAATAGTATTTCCCATATTTCTTCGTGAGTACTTCGGTCACCGCTAACCAGAACACACCACTGCAGGTAAGATATCGTACTAGCGCTTTCTTGATGAGCTTGGGCGTTCACTTCCACTTCTTTTAAATGAACATTAGAAATGCATGCTGTTCCATTTGCACCGGAGAGGGTGGGAGAGCAAAAGAAGCCTTGAACCAAACAACCATCGCGGTCGCGGCTTATTAACCGCCGAATATAGATGACCGAAATTTCACACATGACGTGTGTGCGACTCCATCTTCTCCCCCCTGGCAATCGAAAACGCACCACTCACACACAAACACACGGCAGCACACGCAGGTGTGCAGGGGTTGTTGTTTTTTGTTGGTGTGTGAGATTGTTTTTGCTTCTGCTATCGAAAACCTTCAAACTCTCGCGACGCCTCGTGAAGTTGGCAACAGATGAGAGAACATTTCGGTCAAATTTGTGAAGCAGATTTATGACCCTCACCGTCGTCGCCATCGCTGCCACGCGGGGTAGTGTGTCCGAGGGAAATAAAAGGGAAACGTCTTCCGGTTGTGTGGTTGTTGTTGTTGCTGGTCGTTATGTTTGTCTCTGTGTTTGTGGTGGTGGGTTTGTGTTTGCCCCCTTTCTCTATCATTCGTGCGTTGTTTGGTTTGTTTTCTGGTTCTTTTGATTTGTTACCCCTTTGGGTGTTCTTCTCCTCGTTACCTTTTTTATCTTTGCCAACGGTTTTCCCCGGTAAAGCATTAACTTTTCCTTTTGTTTTTTTGCGCAGAGATATTTTGTTTCTATAGTGTGCAATTAAAATGCAACGGAAAGAGAATGGGGCGGAAACATTTTCCAACCGAGCAATTTTCTTCGCCCGGTTCGTGGCATGTTTTGGCAAACTTTTAGAAATGAAAATTTCGAGATGGCGAAGAGCCGGGTGCTGCCAGAGCACATCATAATTAATGGTTGGAGTTTTTCACAATCATTGGTAAATGTTTATATCGCAACGAGTCTGTTGGAGACGTAATTAGAAAGGTGACGAGTTGATACTTAGGTAAATTAGTTTGTGAATCGTCTCTAGCGGCTTGTGTTTAGTTTGTAATGAATGGTGAAGCTTCTTACTTACGCTCCAAAAAGATGCGTTTAATTCTACATTGAAGCAAGTATCTTGGTGGATCACGAGAGTGCCGGAAACGCTTCTTCCAATCGGTGGCACTTCCCAAAAACATTGCTATGCTGCCTGACGCACCCGAAAAGTAAATGACAGAGGAGACACATTTCTCAACCAACGCACATGCAGATGCGTCGTCGCACCGTGTACGCGCAGCTCTTGCGCAGCGTGTGCGTTTAGTAGGTCAGCTCAGAAAACGTGCGCTCGATTTCGTTTTTGGGTTCATGGGTGTTTGGGATTGTTTTTCTTTTTTCGCGCAAGCGAACGTTTCATTCTAACGAGAGGCATGCTCTCAATTTTATTTGTGTAATGTGTAAAGTAATTTTAACATAATAAGTTAGAGTTTTTGAGAGATCATGACTAACTCTCGAAGAACTTGGATTAAATTGGCTGATTCTACGAAAAAAAAAACTTGCTTTATAATAACAACCTACGCCTCATCATTGACATGTGCAACGGCATCTGCATCTCGTTGCGTTAGCGGACCGGTTGCGTTCGGCTAAAATTAGCTCTTCGCATCCCTTTTCTTGCGCGATGCGATGCGTTCCGCTTTGAAATTGTGTTAGAGATGCTCAAAAGGCAACGCTGTCTTCACTCGCTAATATCACGCTCGCTTCATACGGCTATATGTGTGTGCGTATCTGTTTCTTGCATATGCAGTTGGGCGTTTTATATCCGATCGCGCAACTGTGCGCATCATCTGCGCACATGCAGCGGTGTTTGTGTGCTGAACGGTGTGTAATTTTGCTAGACTTTCCGCTAGAAAACACTTGTGTCTTGTGCCTCTGTTTGTGCAGTGGGAAGGAAGATGGCTCTCTTGGGTGGGCGTTTGCGTGTGTGACATAACGAGAGGATGTGTGTTTGTGTGTAGGTTGAGAAAATGAAACCAGTACGACCGGGTGTGTGCAGCAGCGTTCTAAAGGGCAAGTGTTTGTTGCACCGTTTTGAAGGTGGCTTGCGTCGGCGCCATCAGCAGAACATGGGGATTAAGTAGATTGGCTTGTTGGTGGTTGTTTTGGGCCTAGAATTAGGTATATCTTGGCAAGGAGAGCTCAAAGGGAAGTGATTCAGTGAGGTCACCGTCAGTGAAGTAGTTAACAAGAATATATGTTTTTATATTTTTACTTATCTAATCAACTGCATTGAAATTGTTCTTTGAAAACCACAAAAGTAAGATCATTGTCTAGACGAGATGGGTCTAGACACGGGTCCAATAGTCTTCCGAGCAGAGATCAGAATGCTTTACCAAACCTCCAACGTAGTGCTCCCACCAGAGGCTTTGGCAGTGTACGTAGTGTGTTTACTTAGCTCGTTTGAGTGATAGAGTTCATTAGCATATGCGCAACCGCATTCTCGATAGCGCAAACCAAAGTCACAGACGCGCGGTAAGCGAACTCTTACCCCCACTTTTTTCCACACGCATATCTAAGCCCAGTCTCAGACGTCAGACAATCGTGGTTCCCTTCTGTCGGTCGCTTATGCATGGAATGGAAGGAGGGAAGAACAAGCAATGTAACTCAAGAGCGGTTGGGGGTGTTTTTTGCTCCACACAACCACATGGAGCCGCATGCACATGCTGACAAGCGACTGTTCAAGGTTAAACTGCGTAGCTATCTATCATTTCTGCGCGCTCACTTCTCCAACTCTGTTGGTTTGGGGTTGAGAAAGCGGGAGTGAGCGAGAGAGATATCGGGCTGGGAAGTAGTCAACTTCACTTAGAACTCTTGCTAGACACAAACGCCAGCAAGAATCGTCACAGATCGCACACTAGAATGGCTCCCCGGTGCATACACACTGGACGTTCGCACGTTTCACCGAGAGAGCAGAAAAACGTGGAAGGAAAAGTGTTGATTCATTGTTATAACGCGATACACAACCACCTTGTACCCGGGTACCTTTGTGTCCGGTCGGTTTCTTTCCCCTCTGTCTAAGTCTCTGTCTGCCACTAGTTCTCATTCCAAAAGGCAATAGAATAGAACCCGAGCCTCCTATCGAATACCCATCTTGGACCATTGTGATGTTTGTTGCCGCCATGTTTAGTGACTGCTGCCGGCTGTACTGCATCAAAGGCCGGTTTCCGCAAAGGTGGAAATGCGTGATCATTAAAGCTGAACGATGATGTAAGAGTGTGACGAATCTGGCGGACGCTAAAGGGAGCTGATTGTTCTAGTCTGAGGTGGAATAGTTCAGTAGCTTTGGCAGAAGAGTCGATAGGATAGAGGGAACGAATGAAAAACAATGCAGATCAGGCTGAAGGAAGTCGCGAACGGAAGTTACAAAAAAGATAGCTTTGTTCAAGGGAGATGAGAGTGCATGGGAACTGTACTACTTGTTCGGTTTCGGAGGTATCGGTTTAATGAGACTTGGCTGAAGATGAGGACTGTGTTAGATGTTTTGTCTGGAAGAGTATTGATAGAATTTCTGGAGGTTATTAACTCTCTCATAAGATCCAGTTCCGGTCAGATGTAAGTCATCAGGGGTTTCAAGTTCCTGTGAAGATATCAAAACCTCAAAGAATTTAAAGATTTTATCGTGTATCTTGAACGATACATTGACCTTCTTAACGACACATCATTAAAAAAGGTCCTCTGGAGTTAAAGACAACAAGTTGCATCATCCCATTTGTTTGGCACGTTTTTACATTTTGCTCACGACCTTGCCTTAAAGCTGGCGACAGTAATCCGATCACCTGGAATCTGGTAAATTGCTTTTCTCTGTATCTCCACCTCCACCAAAACCGTGACGTGTCTTTCACAGTATTGCCCAGTGATCCTCGTCTATTTTTTTTTCTAGTAGTTGCTTGATCATCAAATACACCACACGTCAATTGGCCATTATTTTCTGCAAACAAAGGCTATCAAACGTACAGAGATGCCGAGCAAACACAATTCGGCGCAGCAGCGGTGATCAAAAACGATGGCAAACCCAAAGAGAGGCACCGACCCGATGTCCAAAAACCACGCCTCGCATACTTCTCGTCTGACGTTTGACAGATCTTCTGTGAGTTCCTAGAAAACAGTGAACAAACTTCAGAATTGCGAGCGCTACTGGCGGAGGGATAGGTAGAGGAAGGGTTGGAGGGTCATAGATCTGGGAAGGTGTAAACGTGGTTTGCAATCAAATCCATCCCGCTTTGCAATCGGAATAGTTCGCCCGCCCGGTGTGTCACGTGTGGTACTTGGAAACTTCTATGCCAAATCGACCGGTCATGCCTTTCCGAGCTTGGATGGCAGATTGACGACGACTCACGAGGGCGTTCAGAGGCGCCGATATAATGCTGTCCAAGCTGTAGCCGTTGTTGGTATGTTTGTTGCCGTCTAAACGTGTTTTTTTTTGTTGGGTTAGCTGTTGTTATAGGGTCGTAATGTTTTGCACTCAAAATGGCGCAGGGAAGGGGTTAAGAGTACGGCACCACGCCACTCGCGGACAGATTCACGAACAGAATCGTGCTAATGAATCGTGTAGGTCAACGACCTGCAAGGATTTTGGAGGTGGGAATAGAAGGCAAAGCTGGGGGTGCGATTAGTTCGTCACTTTTAATAACTGCCTTATCCCCCACCCGCGGGATAACCTTCCTGATTTACCCCGCTCCGAGCGTGCTGGGGGAATCGAACAACATAACCTTACAATTGGGGCCCGGCAGCGCGGGTGGTAAGCTTTAATGGGCTATCAAGATGCGAAAATCAACAGCGGCAGGAGGTGAACACCGCCGCGGCACAGCTTTGGTTAGGATGGGAGTGTTCGGGACACACGTATACACACCTACACTCACGGGAGCATTCGGTGTCATGTTGCCCAACAACGTGCTGACTCATGGAGACTGTGCGAGTCTAAAAAGCTCACTATCTTACGAAAAGTTAGACGTGGGGGTACGGGGCAGAGAAACAATACGCCAATGAAAGTATGGTTCTAGCCGCACTAGGCGAGAGTTATTGGATGTTTTCTGCTAGAATTCGCTTTCTTCATCCTTTGGTGTGGGTTAGGCTTCTTATTGCTCTGGCCCAACCTGTCAATCAAATTATTTATCGTTAATCAACCGATTGACGTGAACTAGCAAAAAAAATCTCGTCAGGAGAGATTGCTCGCGGTCTGGCACGATTTGTGTAGGTTGTGAAATTTGTTGGTTGCTGTTGCTAGACGTTTGTTTTGTTCTGGTACCCAAAAACGGTTGCAGGATAACAATTGGTACTTTGTCAATAGGAGGAAGGTATAAGAAGACATAATACCGTAATTTAGGTAATTTGGTGCCTAAAATGTGATGCAGTTTTTCTTACTTGTTTCCCCAAGGAACGCCAGTTAGGAAGTAGCGTCCACTAGGGCGTCCATATTGTGTCCGTCTCCTCTGCCGTACCGTGTCGTGGTATAGTTTACAGTGGACATTGATTAATTTGCTGCAAACTTGCCAACGATTAGATTGTGTGTAGCTGTTTGGGTCCTGCGGTAGGTAGTTCTGGCGTGGAAAGTATTTCGATCGCGTGTGGCAGTTAGCTTACACATATCACAGTCCCTTGCGAGGGCTCCCTTATGTTTAGGGAATGTAGGACAGTGGGTAAGCTTACAGTGTAACAGCAGCAGGCTCAGTTATGGAGTTTTTCAGTGTGGCTGATAAAGCAACAGCACTCGCTCATTGATAAATGGTTCATTAATTCAGGACTTTAGTGGGCTTTTTTTTACTTCACTTAACAAGTTTCAAGCTTTATCATGATTGAATAGTGTAACGAATTTATTTTCATAAACCTACATAAGTCTACGTAAAAACTGTTTCACTGTACGAGGTGTATGACTGTAAACTTTTGCAGAGTCGTTCGTTTATTGCAATGTGTGTATGGTGTGTGTACGCGGTTTAAAGATAATGGCCTCACCTTACAAACAGAGTCACCCTTAGGGTGGTGATCGTGTGGGTTTTTCCTGTTTTCCCATTTGTTTATTTTTCACCCTCTCTCCTAGTGTCCCTTGACGTTGGTTGGAGACCGTAAAGTGTGTGCAAAAGTCACAAAGGAGATTATCAATCATTTGCACACGCCATTAACTTTAAGCAAACAGACCAATAGATCCGAGGCCAGAGAGCGCGCGCGAGAGCGCCCACACAAGCTGAGCTCCGTGCTCGTCCGTTGATCGGTGTCACGCCTTTTTGGACAACTGACAAACGCGTGCATACCTTTTTATGCCACCGGCCGGCCAGCCGAAGGAAGAAGTGTCGAACTAGTCGCGTCTAGAGTGTATGCGATCGACGGGGTGACGAGATTGAGCCACGTTAGCACCTAGCAGTGTTGGAGTTATTATCGAAATGCTAACGGCCTGGCACCGGAAGCCGAGAGCAGTTAGATAGTGCTTTGAGAAGGTGATTAATGTCGTCCATATTAAAGCACGCGGGTCTGTTTGTGTGTGCGGTTAGGTTTGAAGTTATAGTTCGGTTTCTAGCCGCTGCGAACCGGAAAAGGAAACGCGCATTAGAATGGAATAGGTAATGGAGGAGGCATTTTTTTGCAAGGGCCACCAGAGGATAGTTGTTGATATTGCTGGTGCTTTAGTTTTCGAGATGAATATGTATTATTCGGACATTGGCATTTACGCAGCTCATATATCGCATCCGAGTGAATAATGAAGCTGAATTTATAGTCCGTCTCGGTAGGGTGGCTTTAGCACGAAATTATTAAAATGCCACATTCCAACAATGAATCATATCCTGAATATCTCTCTGCAGTGAAGATTCTTAACGTAACGTAAAGCACCGAGACTCAGTTCCAGAAAACGGACACCTCTGGCCAATGATCACCTGACATCGAGTTCTGTCCCATTCAGCAACAAAGTAGCGCTGATCGCTGTGGCTGTTTTCAGGATCATGTCGATGCGCAGGCTCCCCGAACAGGCTGTCGGTACTTTCGGATGCAGTGTTGATAGGCACGGTATGTGTAATTGTCGTTGGCGTATCGTTCAATTATCCTTCTTTGGACAGCCGGTCCGTATTTAATTAAATGTTGAAATATCACGTCATTCCCCATTCTTGGAGCGCTCGCAACATTGTAGCGATGGAGTTTTCCCCTCTTGAGATCGAACCATTCTCCGCGAAAGATTCTTCCGTTCCAGGTTGGATCGGGAAGGATCGTATTAAATGCATTTCCATGCATACCTTTCCATGCCCGACCTGGAGAACGGAGGAAAATCGTTTTTGCAATCTTCTTGATAGTAGTCCAGCTCGAGCTCCTCTCCATAGGCCGGCATGTGTGTACGCAACACAAAACCCTAAACCAGTTTTCTTCAGTTTCAGCTCTTAGCAAGGAACGTCTAAAAAAGAACATCTTCTCTCAGGCTAAGCAATAGGCTAGAAGCTTGTCCACAGAGGGCCAGTTCCAGCCATGTCGTCTCACTCCCAGCGATTGGCGTCCCGCGTGTTGGTGCCCTCTATCATTCTTTAACTTTTCTGCTCAACGAGTTGGTCAGTGTTTGCGCTACTGCTTCAGGGTAATATGAATGTATGCGTGCCTTTTTTTTTTTAGTTTTAACTCCATCGTTATGTTTTTCTTTGGCCAATTCCATCGGCCACACCGACCCGATGGACCGGTTTTCTTGCGATGGAGGTGACGCAGAGCGAAACCGGTTCCTCCCGGTCCATCCAGGGCGCGGGAAGTGCGTGCGTCTGCCGTATCTGTTGACCTACACTGTGACATTCACCGTGAATGCGTGCACGGACGGAATCGTGTCGATGAGGCGATGGTAGTTTTTTCTTGTTTCACTGACACCAATGTTGAAAAAATACTACCCCTACCAAGCAATCGATACGATGCACTGTGCAGAAAAGCGGGAGAGAGTGCAATGAAGAAGCTAATTTTGTTCGACAACTTGGACTTGGAAGATGCGTGGTAAGAGTAACGCTTGACACGATGTTTTCCGCAATAATCGTTTGTCCGAACCATCTAAGTGCTTCAAACGATCTAAGACACACGCGAAATTGCACTGAGGAAGTCTCGTATCTGATCGCTTGATCAGATGTTTCGATCTGATAAAACGATGTTGGATCTTCTTCTTCGAAATGCCTGCTACTTTGAACGTCACTTTACACTCGCATCGAACTTCGTACGTTCTCTGTCCTCGGAGATGTGATTGGAATTGATCATCGAATATTATTAAACAACTGTTTCCCTAGACCACCCTGAAGAACGCGAGAGGGCTCGATAGTGATCTAAAAAGGACTTCCTTCCATCATATCGCCATTGGAATTGGTTGGATGAGAAATTATGTCCGCTGTGTTTCACTTGTACCCGTTGTGGTGCGGTTTGTTTGCGGATGTTGACTTGAAGCAAAACTAAAGAGAGGAGTAGAAAAAGTAAATAAACAAGTGTGTGTTGGTTGGCTAATCGTTTGCTGTAAGCTCATCGATTGTGGTGTGTGCTGTGCATGCCTAATCGAAGGTATGATCGGGGGAAACATTCATTAATGCAATGAGTGTGCTTTGAATATAAGTATGTGGTACCACCACGTACAATCGGCTAGAAGACATCAACGTTTTAGAATAGTATTTTATGCGCTTGGAGGATTCATTGAATACTTGATCGGAAAAGACAAGCAAAACTGTTTCATTTTGGGTTATATTTGAGAATTGAACTCTAGTCTGTTGAGTTGCGAGTCTGTCTGCATTATCATTTGACCACCGTACTTGTTTGTGCTGGCGAAAATTACAATCCAACAAAAAGCTACCATTCTGATGCCTGAGATGTTCTTAGCGATGTTCCAGGTAATGCTTTAGCATATTCCTGCATACTTCCTCGGTTTTGGCTGTTTAATATGCACACAATTTCCCTGCGAGTCCTAGCATAACACTGAGCGCCGAACTACTTTTTGGGCGTTGTTGTCCGCTCGTAACATCTTAGGCGCCATCGATCTCAGATCTTCGATGGAAATGTATTCTAATTTCCCAACCGGCTCAAGGCCAGCCAAACCAAACGGGCAAGCAACATTGTCTCTCATGTTCGCCTGGGAGCTTCCCAAATGCAGCCTTGAGCGTGATCGCGGGACAACTGTATGCGTAATTCCACGGCCGCTAAAGGCGCGCGCGCGGTGGCTTATTCAATTTCAATGCAAAATTTAAGCAAAGCTATTAAGCCTTTTGTTGCGATTGCGTGTTGCGCGGGTGAAGGCAAACAACAACAAAAAAAAAAAAACGGCCGTTTGCCGTTCATTTCATTGCAACTGCGACAAATCCTATCCGCGTATCGTGCTGCTTGCTGAACGCCATTAAACGCGCCGGGCAAAAGTCTGAATGAAAAATGATCTACTGAGGTTTTCGGTTTGGCGAAACCGTGTCGGCTTGTTGCAGCCACCATTTCAGGGTCGCCCATGTTGTGTGGACCGACAGGCGGTAGAGGGAGAACACGCGCTCTCCCGGGCTGGGATGCCGGACGGGGGATGCCTCCGTGTCGGGTTGAGAAAAGCTCGACTTGTTGCCGTCACCTTGACAGAAAAAAGTATGATACCAGCTCGAAAACCCGTTCCCGCCACGGTGCTGCTCCATCGGGAGGTGGAACTGGTCGTTCGAGTTTTGCGAGGAGTCCTTTTTCGTTTGGTTCGAAGTGACGGGCCGGGCTGGGTGGGCGGACCAATGGCCGGCTGGCCGGACAGGCAGCTTACGAGTATGACAGATGATTTTTCCAAACCTCACCCAGGACCATGGTTTCGCCGCGGGTGCGATAAGCCCGCAAGGCGGCTATATTTTTCGCGGCAATCCGGTGCGCACGAATGTCATCGATCGACTCGGCTGATCAATCAAATCATTATACAATTAGCGTTTCTCGCTTTCCGGCAAAGCCAGCTGACGCGACCAGACTATGCGCCAGACCGTCAGTTACTCTGAGTGCCCCTCCCCCAGCCCGTCGGTGGGAGAATGAGCAGGCAGAAATAATATTAATGTTAAGATTTAATTAGCAATATCTGAGCATGTCGATCGATAAGTGGGACGCGTTCAAAGAGGCGAAAAGAGGACTAGGGAGTGCAAATGCACTTCGAAGGCAATCTTTTCCCCGCCGACGAGGTCAACCATGCTGTGTCGTCTTGCCCGGCGGACGACTTCGCTTCCCCATTTCCCCCTGTGTCTGTGCTAATGGAAAAGCTCGATAGCAGAAGGATTATATTTCAACTCGAATGGTACAGCCAATGGAGGCATCGTTCAAGTGTGTTTGCTGCTGCTCTTGCTGCCACGGTGCATTTGTCAGTGGAGTGCGAAAAAGGGGAAGACGTTGATTCGTATCTTGATCATCAGTTGGTAGAATGAGGGGGGCTTGCGTACACGATGCCGAAGGGGTTTTGCGTGACGCAAGTGTAGTTTAACATTGTTGCTAGCGTCTTTACATGATGGCGGTTAATAGGGTTGGGGTTAGCTTTGAAGTTAACCACAGCGTCCGCTTGAGAAGTGCCTGTAATACTATAGTATAATTGAAAGATGGTTGGTGTTGTGGTACATATGTTTGATGGGTAGTTTTAAGTGTACGGCTTCGCTTAAGCATCTTTGAAACTTTTTGTATTCAACTTTTGTTCAAAAATACGGAAGGAGCTGAAACTTTGCTTCCTCTACCTTATGCATAATGGATGAAGCATCGACCTCTCCAGCAGTTTCTATGGCAGAACGAGTTAGAAGCTTGTGCCCGACACATTTCTTCAACTAATCATTACGAAACTTTATACTTGGTTTTGTGATTCTAATGCATTTATGTGTGTATGTGTGGCTCCTGGAACGGAGTGTTTGTGTGTGTGTTGATTGAGCACTCACGTTACAGTGACCTAGTGCAAACAGGGGAGTGTGTTTGTGGAAAAAAGGTGGAATAAAACGGAATTAATTTATGATTAAATTAGATAATTTATGATCACACCATCAGCTAATAAATAATGGATTGTTTATAATAATCGGTTCTATTTCTTTATTATTTTATTTCAGGTATGCAGCAGACAATTCTTGTTGGCTTCAGTTGTAAACGTTTCGAGAATGAAATTAAAAACGCAGACAATCTTCACGTCATCACGTAAGCATTCTTTACAAAACGCTGTTAAGGAATTGAGGAAATGTGTGCAATCTCGATTTGTACGCTATGGGGTACGTTTATTAGCAAACACTTTCAGCCACTACACGTGTACACGCTCTCCCAGCTGGGGTTTGTTTAACCAGGTGCGCGAGACAATTCGTTTGCTGATTGGAAAAAATCAAATTTTCGTCGCGGCAAAACAAGAATTGTACAATATTCGGATGTCATGCTGATGTTGTTTTCTACTGCAACAGTAATGCGAAGAAAGCTGCTTTGATCTCTTATTTAAGGCTCTTTGTTTGAGACTATTCTACGCCATCGATAGCTGAATTGAGCTAATTAAAAAAAAATGAAAAGAACTTAATTCTTTTTATACGTTTCTTAGAAAAAACACCCGCAACGACGCAAAAAGGTTTGAATTATTGTCGGCATTTGTACCAGGTCGCTTGACCACACGCCATGTGCCGTGCAAGCGAGTTATACTATATCATCTTTATTTCTGTCCTTACGACTCAATTCTCGTGTAAGTGATTTTGCAAAAGTCGTTTTTCGGGTGAAAGCGCTAATTATTTTGCTTTCAAATGGTTTTGATGATTGAGCTCAAGTCGCTCGTGGCTGACATTACTGGGAAGGTCAATGGACGATTTTTAATGTTTGTTTTTTACTTGTTGTCGCGTGCAGTCAACAAGATTCGTGGTAAAGAACCTGAGGAAATGTCACTTCATACCTGAGGAATTATACATTCTATCTATCTCTATTTCCTAATAATGTCCATCACTATCCTACGACCTTTCGGTTTTCATTTGGACAAGGACTGCCGCCGGTGAACGTTTTTCCCATAGGACGTTAATGTAAAATAATTCCATATTCCATTCGATAATGTTTAACGCATTTTTTCCGTGGTAAAGTCGGTAGTCGTCGTCATGGTTTATGCAGCAGGACGAGCCATCAGCTTGCCGCTGCTGGGGAAGGCTCTCGAAATGGCGTCAGACTTCTGCCGAAACTCACACCCTCTTTGCCGGCCCCAAAATGCGACTGTATGCGGCTCGGTGTGATTGCATGCGCGCCGCCACCCTGCCGGGAATGCGGGAAGTGACCGGGTTGTTCCGATGTGGCAGTGGCAGAAGTGCGCTAACGCTTGCTAACTTATGTGCATTTTAGCACAAAACAGTACACAACCCGCAGCTCAAGGCCAGCGGGAGAGGTGTTTGACGAGCAGTGCCGTGTTGGCTTTGGCTTTTTTAGTTGCTATTGTTGGTTCACGGATGTTCAAGGTCTCCTTCTCTCTCTCTATCTTACCGAGTGATTTCGAATCTGTAAGCAAGATATCCTGTGGGATGTATGTGTGTGTCTGTGTGCGATTGTGGATCAAGTAACATGCAGATGAGTGTAGCTCTTTTTCTGCATTTTTGAGAATTATTAACGATTGGATTGGTAATCTTTTTTATACTTTGCTTGCTTTTTGGGAAGATGCACAGCTTTTTGGCGAATTGTGGAAGCATGTCTAGACACTGGACAGGGATGAGCTTGGGTTTAAAATATTGTTCTGGAGCCGTGCCAAGCCAAGTTGGACGTTTTATGGCAAAAGTTTTGGCTGCCTAACATGCAACTAGGAAGTAGTAAAGCTTTCCAACCATGATCGATGGAGTGGAGTAGAAAATATTTTCCCATCGTTTTATGGTTTGAAGAACCGATTTAAAACAATAGAAAATTAAACTAAACAATAATCACCATTAGCGAGTTGAGGAGTATATGACGCTGAGTCACAACAAAGGTTATTCCTGTTAAATTCCAGCAAAGGTCAGGTTCAGAACACAAGTCCTACCAATATCATGTCAAGTTTTTATTTGGAGTAAATCATCCTATCTCTGGGTCGTCATTCTTCAAGCAGCAAGAGTTTGCTTGTATTCTTTCCTGATTGGAGAAATCTGACAGCTTGTTACGCCTTAGCTTTGCACCATTGCTACCAGTTCAGGAACACCATGCGATGGGGTTAGAATATTAGAAATAGATATTGTTTTTTGTCCCTGACCTACCTCACTCCAGCGAGCATCGGCACGTCTCATTGTCTGCTAATCGATTTGAAGCCTTATTTGCGATTGAATACTATTGCATGTTTATGTTTGTGGGGTCAGCTGAAAAGGGGAATTCTAAAGCGGTGAAATGAAATGGAAAAGCTCGAGTAAAGAACATGAAATGAGTTAAATTCTGAACTGAAATGAAATAAAATATTTAGTCTGGTAACGGATTTCAGCAAAATCAATTCTACGATCGAGTCAAGAGGGCACTCAACATTATAGACCGTTTTAAGGATTAAACAAAACCACACAACCAACCATTTCAATATTTGTCTTCAGCATGGGACGATACACCGCCCAGAACAATTTCCATCCCGGGCAACGGTCCAATCCTTTTTCTAGGGCATTGTCTAGCGTGCATTTTATTAGCTTCCTTTTTGTGCGCCTCTTGAGGCGTGATGTCAGCCGTCTTGTCGCAGAGGCCGAACATTGTTCGTCCTGTCCATCTCTCCCCCCGTTGACCGTCCGGCGGGGTTTGCACTCGCCTTCGATTAATTGACCTCGTTCGGTCACAGACGGTCTCGGACAGACTGATTGGATTGCATCGGTTGGGGCTCTGTATTGACATTTTTATGCGTTTGTTGCCGGCATGGCTTCCAAGAGGAGGGAAGAACAACATTTGAACGTAAAAACAAAACATTTCAAGTAGCTCCAAGCATTGGTTGGACTCGACGCAGTGTATAACGCTTTGTGTATAACAGTGCTTAGTGGACAACAAATAACTCACCGTGAATGGGCGTGATTGAGAGGGTTCTTGCTGAAAAGAAAAGGTAAAACAGGTCTGTTTAGCACCTCAGAAGTATCCCTCAGGCCCGGTGGCGTGATTAGAAGCTATTTTTCTAGCCTTTCTTCTCATCACATCCTTTCACCGAAGTATCCATTCAATGAGGGAGGGGGTTGGGTTGACAAGAGTGTCTATTCACTCAGCGAAATGTTGACGCGTGTTGTTGATGTCACTGTGGTGGCGCTAGTGTCGCTTCTGACTTCTGGCTACATTGATGACCTACATTTCCAGACTTGCCCAAGTGTAGTTGGATGTTTATGGGTTTATGTTCACGTGGGTAAAGGTGTGTCGTCCTTGGCGTAAAAAAAAGCTACAACCAATGGCAGCTTATAATGCTAGATTTGACATTCAGCGGACATATGATGCGAGGCGAGCTCAATGGGTCGCATGCGTTATGGCTCTTCTTTTGCCCGTTCGATGGCGCACGTGGGCCAGTGTGACAGACATAATTAGATTTGCTCTTGATGGTCCGATGGTGGGGCCTCGCGGAAGCGGCCAACCGCCAAGACTGCGGATGACCCTAACCTACCGCAAAGAGGATCGAAGCACGAATGGACATGGAGAGCCGGCCTTCAGAGTCCGTTCGCATCCAGCATTGCTGTCGGTCACCATCACCACCACCACGTACGTTCAATCAGCATGCATGCATGCGTAATTATGTATGAATTGCTGTACAACATCAACCCAACCCACACCACCACCACCACCATGACCACTAACAAGAACAGAGTGTGTGCGACGCGCGATACTACAATGCAGACATCGGCTGTTAGTACAGCTGTTTCGCTTGTGCCCCGGCGTTCAGTCATGCAACGGGGGTTTCTTTTTCTCCTCGCACGATGCTCGAGGAGCATACACATTCACCCCTCCTCCCCCAGTGTTTGCGTGTATGTGTCTGCCTGGTTATGGTTGTGCGTTCATCCACGGGCGCATTTGACCCCGTTTACTACTGTTTGTTTGTGTGCGAGGCCAAAAAGGGCGGGAGGGTTTGGTGCATTTTTAATGAAAGAACCATTTAAAGGAAGTGTGCTTGCCGGCCCGAGGTGTGGGGTTAGTGGGATGGGTGTACGCATGTGTCGGTGTGTGTGTGTGTGTGTGGGGCAGGAAAGTATCGCATGAGTGAAAACAATAGTGGTCATGTTTCTTCAAGGTGAATGCTTAGCTGCTTAGACGGTGTGTGTGTGTGTGTAGAAATGCAGTTTTTGCGCCCCATTCTAAATGTTCTTTGTGTGTTTGGGTGATGATCGTAAAAAACACCTTTTTTGTTGTTTGTTACAAAATAGAGCTACATCCTTTTAAGTACACTAATTAACATAAAAGTTTCATAGAATCGTTTGTGCTTTAAATGTTGCTGCAATATGTGCTCCCCAACACACAACTCTACTAGCGGCAGTATTGTTGCATTCGCAATCAATTTACTCGGTAATTGTTGCCCTCTTGCTCCATTTAGTTCACTCCTTTCTCGCCAGCAGTTCCCCTAGCGGTCATATCATCAGCGCCTGGCGGCAATTTCGCTCTGCTCTAATCTATGTGGGCCAGTGTGTGGGTCAGTGATCGCCCGGCGGTATGTGGTATGTCGTGTGGCGTAATTTGTGCCTTTTTAGCAGCGACCGTTCAGCGCGGGGACGTTGAAACCGTTCCAATTGTGCAACTGTGCCCCACACAACTGTGCAGAGGCGGTATCATGACCGCCAAAATGAGGCGTGAGTGAAATAAATCATGGGCTTTTAGCGATTGAATATGAACCTATTTGAAGCTATGCAGTTGTATGGTTGGAACAGGATAGTGAATCTTTTGGAAATGATCCTCAAATAGTTGTTCTGTTCCGTCTATCCCATGAGAGAATTGCATACTCCACTCAACCACATCAACGGAATAGCTTCCTCCCGAGATGAGCTACAAATTGCAATAGATCGGATTAGAGACACTCACACGGCAGCGCTCAGCATTTTGGTCACTCACTCTCACTGTGTACGAATGGAACGAATCTCTCGAATCTTTCCGGAAATAGAGGCCCATCTACTGCAGGAGTGTTGGCAGCGGGGGGGAGCAAGGGGAAGGGTTTGGTGGGGCATGCTGATTTACTGCACCCGCTGCAGTCCAAACTGACCAAAACGCTCCGGATGGGGCTTAGAGAGCATGTGTGATGTGTTTGTGTGCTGTTTGATGTCTACTCTATTCGCCTGCCCTCCTCCACACATCTGTGTGTGTGTGTGTGTGTGGGTTAGTGCATCCGGAGTTGAGCACGAGAGAAGTATTGAGCAATTTGCATTCGCTCGACCTATGACGCGGTCGGTTTATTCCCTCCTGTTCTTCTGTAAAACGACACGTCGCTGTGTGTGGGGAGGCCATTTTATTTGTCTATTTGCTACCCGCGCCGCTGCAGTTTGCATGTGTCTTCCGCGGGGCGCGTGTGTGTGTGTGTGTGTGTGCGCTGTCTAATGCAGCTTCGGTTGTTGTTTTTTTTGCGCTCCCCGACCATGCGGGGACGGTGCGCGCGGTTCGCCAGGCTAAGTTCATTGCTCTAGCGTTTTGTATTTAGATTTCGCTGATGATGAGTGACGCGCTGTGTGACGTGAGCTGGCCTGGCGTGAGGGATGAGTAGGGTAATGGAGGAGGGGACCTGCAGGTGACCGCGGCGTGTGTGTGCGTATGTGGTGTCGCCGGTTTTGATGAGCGTGTCTGCCCGTGCATTTGCGCGCTGTTTGCAGTTTGGCGGGGCAGTTTTATTTGTTTGTTTGTTTTTTTTTGTTCTTTGCTCCTTTTTACGCTCGTGTTAGATGGGGCGGGGTGAATCGGCGTTTGTTGCAAGCTTGCACACTTGCAGTAATGGGAGCGCTTCTTCTTCTACCCACCCGCCTTCCTCGGTGTGCAAATTCTATTGCACACGACGGAATGCAGCAGCCACACGTCGGGTGAGATGTGAGATAAAAATAAAAATGAGAAATTGATTACAGTTTCACTTTTTCGCCTGAGGTTAAGGTCACCTGCTGACCCGCTGCTCTTCTGCACTGCCGATGACTTAATCCATCGCTGCCCCACCCCCCTCCCCTCTGCTCGCTGTTGCAGCTGTTAAGCAAACGAAACGGTGCAAACGAAACGAAAAATCATCTGGTTGATCTGATGAAGAATTGTTTTCGCATTTGCAACTGAATTTGCAAACGGGCGAAAAAGGGAAAAATAATTTAAAAAAACCGGTACCGCCTTCTATCGCTTTCCTGCACGGTCGCAGCGTCATAAATGCAGCACACATATGGCTTTCTAACGGTGTCGGATGCTGGTGGCGGATAACGTCTGTTTTTTTTTGTTTTAATGCGCCGCCACTGTGTTTATCCCGTGCGGACGTGTGATTCGTCTTGTTTTTTTTCTTCTCGCAAATGGCAACAAAAATAACGCACGACAAGATTGCATCGGTTTGAAATACGACCGTGCTGCCAGCCTGCTACTACAGCCACGGGGTGAAGGACAAATCTTCACAGGGCACAGGGAGCACCAGCACACACACACACTTGATTTGCGCGTCTTGCTTCGCTGAAACTGCGTGGTTTTTCCCGCAAGTTCGGCTGCATTTTCGTGCGCAGTTATTTGCGTGAATGTTTTTTTGTTGGGGGTCGTTTGAATTTTGTGAATATTTGTGTGTGTGTCCCGTTTTCATATCTTTTTTGGGGGGGCCATCGCAATGAAACACTGCCCCGAATTTGTAGCCACGTTTTGGTGGTGGAGGAGGGGTGCGATAATGAACGCAGCGAGCTTGAAGGCTGATGGTTTTTTGGTTTGTTTTTTGCAACTCCCCCCCCCCATCCCCCCCCCCATCAGTGTCAGACCTAACGATCGCCGGTTTTCATTTCCGCTCAATTCATCTTTGCTTTTGCAAAATTCGTTTGTTTATTCCTCGTGGTAGCGATTGCGTGGCGTTTATGCACGAGCCGATTGCATATTGTCTTCCTGCACGTAATTGTGTTGTTGCACAATCTGCAACCAGCGGGCGGTGGCGGGGAGGCGTGCGACGGAGGAGGTTGGTTTTCGGTGATTATGTTATTTTATTTCGTTCATCTTATCATCGTTGGACGAGCTGTGAGAGAATGAATGGAGAAGCGAAATAATAATTATAAAATACCTTGAAGTTTAAATAATCATAAAATGTTTCAATGTGTATGTCTGTCTTTTTCCTTTAAGCGTGTTCCTGAATCTTTGCGCCTGTCTGGCATTTGATTTGCTGCAAAGCAAAACACACAAAACAGCATCAAATCAGTGAAAGTGCCACAGCCGCAATAACGCTAATGAAAATGGCCCCGGTAATCGTTTCTGCTTCTTCGCCGCTGCAACTTTACCGTCAGTGTTACCATTTTTGTTTGCGATCGTTTCCCCTGGCGTGGCGAAAAGGGAAGTGACAAAACACTGCACAGCAACACACGGTGCGACAGAAACAGTGAGCGAAATGCGGGCAGACATCATTCGCCCACTAAATTCGCTTGCAATGTTCCTGCACAACGCGCGGTGCATGTGCATCTTGGGGAGGTGGGGGGGGAGGGGGGGGTGGCGAAGGAGGAAGCGAATCCGCGCGATAAAAATCGTGTCATAAAACAGCCCAAAATCGCAATGAAAATGACCTTGCCCCGTCATTGATTGGGGGCTTTTGTTTGTACGTGTGCGTCTGTGTGTGTTTCTTACCCTCGTGTGAATCGATCATTTATGCATGATTGTTTCGGGGGAGAAGGTGATTTCGCATTGCATGCTGACATTTTTTGCTGTTGTCTGTTTTCTGTTCGGTTCAATTCAATCAACTGGCTTGAAGACTGGCAGGGGGAAGCTTGGGGGGAGGCGGTACACAATGGTTTGAACTGCAGTTGCATCGCCGCTTGTACGTGCTCCAAGAAAAGGGTGATGGTGGGGACGGTTTGTCTACGGCCGTGCTGGGTTGATTTATCGACGATGACCTCATTTGACGGAATGATATATTTATTCCGTTTGCTTTATGAATTCGATGCATTCGATTAGAATTATTAAAGCGCGTATGCGCGGCGCTGGGTGCGAAAGCTTTCTGCATTAATTTCTATCGCGGTGCGTGTGTGTGCGTGTTCGGTGACGAATAATTGTGCTTAAAAATAGACCAAACAATCGTATAAATTACAACGAATAGTTAACACAAACAAGGTAATTTATTCAATACATCTCTCCTTCTCCTTGTACAAGCACCCCGTTCGCAAGAGAAAGTGACAGAAAGGAAAACAGCAACTGCACCGGATCACAGGACTACCTCAACAGAAAGTGCAGTTGCGCCTGCAGTGCGCGCTCTACCGTCGTGGGGATGCACATTTGCTCGACAGTGGGTCATTTCTCTGGTGTGCAGTTTTTGGTGCTGTGCCCGCAAACGCAATGCGGCGGATGCACCTCGCTGCACTTCATTGCCGCCAGTCAGCCTCTTGTTCGTCATCGTCGCTTGACAACGGGGGAGTGGACGAGCGAGTGCATCGTGGTGCATTTGTCGCGTTGGCTGTCATCGGGTTAGCAGGGTTGCTTTTGGTTTGGAATAATTTGTACCCATTCTGGTTATTTTTTCAAAAGAATGTAAAGAAACCAATGAAATATTTTTTAAATTCATGTTTAAAACAACGCGCTGATGAATGTTTGGACTTCTCTGTGATGTGGAAGTCCTGAAAGGGGGGAAAAAAGGTGGTCATTTTTAATGAAGATATTTATTCAAACATGTCAAACTCATCCGGGCCCGGACAGCATCGTTAAACAGCAAAACGATGTTGAGGTTAGAGTGAAAAGAAACCTTTAAAAAAAAGCAACCATAAGCTGCAACGAATGCAATGCCACGGAAGAAGTCCATCGAAACGGTTCGTGTTCAGTGTTTCTTTTCTTTTTCGCAACAACGCTTCTTTTGACAGTTATACTGACTGCTTTTTGATGTAACGCTCTTGCCCCCCCCACCTCTCTCCTTCATTCTATCTGCCTCTCTTCCTTGCCTTCGTGCATGAAAATCTCAAAGTCAACAGTTTTATCTCGCGCCATTAATAATTCATTCGCGCTCAGTTCTCGCGAACGCTTTTGCTGTTCGCTGATTGTGGTGGTGGTGGTTTTTGTTGCGCTTCATCCCTCATTTCTACTTGTCTTGCAGCTTGTGCGCGCTTTGTGGCAACAGTCTCTGCTGCTGAATCTGCCCGACTCCCGAGTCCCGGGCGTGTAAGCGCGGCTGAGGGCCTCCAACCTTCCTTCTGGAAGATTTGGCGCGCCGTGTTCCCCCTGGTCGGCGAGGTGGTGGGAAAAACAAAAACCCTCTAAATTCACTAACGGCGCAGCTTGTGGGAGAGGTGGTGCATTTTCGGTGCATCGCTTGCTGGTACCAGTTCCACTTCCCCTTTCCCTACCCCTCCACCAAACCGAATGGGTGGGGCAACTCCGGAAGAGCGACCCAGACGGTGGCGGGGCTGATTGACATTGCGCTGTAAATTCAAGGTGAAAGTCATCGGACTTTTTTTGTTGCTGCTGCTACTGTTTCTGCCTCCTGCGGTTGTTGCATATGCAAGCGAGTACGTTGTCCTGTTTCGTTCACTTTCGGTGCAGGCTTTTGTGTGCAACGCAATACTTTTTGTGTGTGTGTGTGTGTGTGTGCGTTTGGCGCAAGTTTAGAAGGGAGAGTTGTTTGCATTTTGCAACATGATGTTCTTTCCCTCCCGGTTTGTGTGTGTGTGTGTGTGTGTGTGTGGAGAGGAATGAATTTTGAATGAATCGTATCTTACGGTTTCGATGCCGTTGCTATATGAAAGATAAGTAAAAGTGTTTCTTTTCATGGGCAAAGCGAACCCGATTAGAGTCGAGCATAAACGTTATGAAAAATGTATTTTAATTGGTACCGTATTTGTCCTGTGCAGCTTTTGCACAAATCAATAAACGATTTTCGAACGAATCATCCACAAGGGGTGAAGGTTGCGAATGGTAATGATAATACAATTTAATTCAATTTGCAAACTCCCTTTTAAAGGGTCCGAGTCACACCTTTGCGTGAGATGAAAAAAAGAAAACAGGAAAACAAAAGGTCGTCCAGGCTCGTGCGACGGATGGAAAATTCAAATTAAAACGTCGACTCGTGTATATCTCTTTTTTTTGCTCGACGCAAACGTATGGAAAATATGTTCTTAATGTGTGTGTTCCTATCGTAAAGGATAAGACGCAAGGGCACGGTGCGTCTCGTTGGTGGGTACAATTCAATTAGGAAAGCAACTGATCGATCGATTAAGGACACATGTGGTGTTAATTTCCTGCCGAGCGTGTGAGTGTGGGTTTTATGCCGAGGCAATATTCTGCTCCCCTGTGTGTGTGGTGAAGATATAAATGCTGGCAAGTAATCTTTTAAGGGGAGGGAATTTGGAACCAATCACCTTCGACGAGGGTAACTACGTGGGACGTAAAATACATTTTAGGGGATATATTTATCCGGGGCGATGCTGTAGACAGTTTAAAAATATAAAACGCAATCATACTCCAACGGTACATGAAATTTAAAGAGGTTTAAATTGAGTTTGGCTATGGAACGAAAGTTATGGAGAGCCTTCCTTTTGTTTGCTTAAATGCGTGTTCTTACAGCCCAGTTGAAAGAGCGCTTCGTAGTGTATTGCCAAACCGTTTGCTTTACACATTAGAGGTAGTAGGTTCAAATCTGCTTCTAGACCATCACATATCTTATGACGAGAAAGCATGGATTTGTTAGTTATGTTTAAAATAAGAACAATGTTCAATGACTCATTTAACGACAAGAAGAAGTAAAAGAAGAATGCAAAAAACGTATCTGTTTTGACAGTTCCTCTATTGGACAAGCAAGTTAGTTTGTAGACTTTTTATTGCTTACAGGTCCCAGTGGAGCAGTCACAGTTAGTTTGTAGGATAATCCAATGTCTTTGTTTCGTCATATTTTCTATTACATATGGTTGTTCCGTTAAATCTGTTCATCGCAATCATAATAGAGAACCGTTCCAGACGTTCCGGAGGTAAAACTCCATCAAAAACATGTCGCCCATGTCAAAACAACACAATGTCCAATGGTTGACCCCCGTATCCATCCGCGGTTTCTAATGTTTTGTGCAAAGAATGTCTGACACTTGGATGTGTATGAGGTAGACCTTCCCGACCCTTGATGGATGGAATGTACACATCGGATAAAAAAAAGAAGAGAGTTTGATTCATTTGTGAAGCAGCAAGTTTCATCTGAATAGGGTTTTGTCCCATACGGATGTTCACAACAGTTCATTACACCGTTGGGGAAGGTGCCTAAAACAAAGCCCCAGCCCAGACATCATACATCTCTCAGCCCTGGTCCAGTTAATAACTGTGACCGTTCCCCGCCGCAGTGGATTATATTGGAACCAGGGGTTTAATCCATTTCTAATGCGGTTGAATGGCAAGCGGAGGATATATCCCCCGTTCCGCTATTCACCCCCGCCAGGCCTTCCTTCTGCCTGTTTGGAAGTTTAGCGTCTGGTTGCCCTTTTACAACGCAACCGAACCCCTGTATACACCCGAGACCCGAATAAAGTTCAGCTACCCCATTAACAGAAGCCGCTGGTGGTTGAGCGTGGTGTTTTATTTGTTACGAAAGGGACGCGAAAAAGGATACAAACCATAAACCCGGTAAACCCCATGGTCCCAAGGAACGTTCAGAAGAAAAAACAACAACATTACCAGACGGAAGCCGCCCCTTTAATGTTACACCGAAGCGCGTAAGGCCGTGTCTGAATTTCGGTCGAACGATGTGGTTTAAAGCTGGCCTCAAAAGGCAGACGGACGGACCGGGAGGGGATGTGGTTTCGGACCATAATTTAGTCGCAAGCGTACCCGGCAGCCAACGAACCCAATGTGGCTCACGCGCCCAGCACGCGTCGTACGTCGGCTGACGTCGTCTGTCTGTTTGCCGGAGCGCGTTTGGTGGTGCTCTGGGTCCTTTTGCGGGTTCACGCAAGGTTCAATGGAAAGCACACTGGCACACACACACACTTGCACGCAGGTTCGTGAGAAGGAAAACAGTCTCGCGCGATGCGGAAAAAAGGTGCCCTCATTACTTTCACGTGGCTCGAATGATGTATACCAACCGTCGCCATCGATAAGGAATCCGAAATTCCGAAGTGAAGTAAGCGGCAAACCGCCAAGCAAGAGGGCCAAAATAATATTCCAGCCAGGAGGTTGTGCGCTACTTTGCGGGAAGTTTGGGAGGATAAAAACGCCTACGTCCAGCGGCGATGGGGATCTGCCAAGGAGATGAAACTGTGGAGGCGCTCGGCAAGCACGGGGTCTTAAGAACGCCCCAAGCAGGAGCAACGAAAAGGAACGTGTAACGATGGAGGCGCTTGGCTCGTCACGTCGCCTGGTTTCCAGGGCGGGAGTGATGAGCCACACGCTGTTAGTTTGATGTCTGCTTATTACTTTTTTGCTGCGTAGCTGCTGGCAAGCAAGAAAGGGCAAAAGTTTGTTTAGCAAGATGATGTATAAGACAATTCTGGAAAGCTCAATCAACCCTTTGCAAATGAAGGAAAATATGTAGGCAGAAAGTGATCAGTGTTGAAAGTCTCTGCAAACGATGGGAGCAGTGACCAGTTAATGTTCCTTTTGACAGGCAATTTGGGTAACTATGCGTTTAAAATGTCTCAAGAAACACTTTGTGTTGTTGTGGCCAACGCATTTTACTAAAGTGAAACCAAAGTTAAGCCGAAGTTAGTCCATTATTAAGTTTGTTTTGACTTTGATCCGGTTTTCCTGGAATAGGCTTACTTTGAAAGACCTAATCAGCTGTAGTAGCATCCGTTTTATTGGACTTCCGAATATTTCCTCTATTTGTGCAGCACTCACTCTCACCCGGGAAATAAAATCGCAATAAATAACATTCACACATCCTTATTCACAGTCCGCCACCGTGGCTCATTCAACGCTTATTACGAGCGCTTTCATTCAAGTGGCTTCCGCCTACGCAAAGCTGCTCCGAACACTACGAGCCTTCCCCAGGATGAGAAGATTTCGGGCAAGACACACTGAAGCCTCTCGAACCCGATGAACCTATCTGGCTCGTTTGTCGCTTTTCCCATCGTACGATGGGTTTTGCGTGTGCGATTCGTTCTTGTCCCCCCGCGTGCCCGTGAAGGAGTAGTCGGTGTGGTACAGGGTACAGGGGGAAAATTCACACAAACACTCCCAGCCCGTCCTCAAAGGACCACCATCGCGTCGCGCATCTGTCTGGCCTTTATCGATCGGTGTGTGTGTGTGTGAGTGTTTTTTGGGGTTGTAAAGGTCTACCATTTAACGGGCGAGCCTCGGTGAGCGTATTTCTTTTCGCACGCCGCCGCCACCGCCGCCGGCATATCCTTCCCGGGTGTCCTCACGCACTGAAGCTTTTCCCACCGCTCTTCTTCATCATGCCACCGGAGCGTCACGCAAACAAACTACGAAGGAAGGCGAACGCGTTTAGCGTACTCTCACCCCGAAAGCTTCGGCTGGCTCTGGCAATGATGGCCGGCTAACAGTCTGGGACCAGCGTTCCGAAATTAATTGAGTGAATGGGGTTTCGGTTTTTATGTGAAGTAGGGTCCCCCCGAGCCTGCACGGCCAATTCCGTCTGGCAGCGGGGGGTCGAGCGGAGCTCTAGTTTGCAGCAAGGATGTCACGAATGATATTTTTAGTAATTTTATTAATTTTAGGACATAAAATGTTAATTGGGCCAGTTGGTCATGCTAATGTTACTGCTAATGCTTTCGTGAAAGGAATAAGCTCATTCTGGATAATTTTTCTTATTTCTTAGGCTTTTGTTTATCTAACACACATTGGTAGCTTTTTTTTCTTGGGAAATTTCCTCATAAATTTTCGTTGCGAGGATGAATGGTCCTGCCTTTGTTTTGTGCGGTCGGAAAAACTGACAACGCTATCGAATGCTGACCAACCTAGATCAGTTTGATTGATGAAGCTATGCTTTATACAAAACCTCCTCACCCCACCAAGAAGGGCCCTTTTCCGGTGCCTATTCGGAGAAGTTTACATGGTGCGGTGTGTTGCATGAAAAAACTCCTAATGAGCTTTTTTCGCACGCTTATCCTGCCGAG
Organism: Anopheles arabiensis; assembly: GCF_016920715.1. Taxonomy (NCBI): domain Eukaryota; kingdom Metazoa; phylum Arthropoda; class Insecta; order Diptera; family Culicidae; genus Anopheles; species Anopheles arabiensis. Next base: position 92,509,597 of record NC_053518.1, read on the forward strand.
CGTCTATGGATCGGTTTCCTGTCCCCCAGCGGGTGAGCGATGCACAAGGGCAGAGGGACACCGTTTAATCAAGGAGATGGAAGAAACCGCAAGCACATCTACGCAATACATTAAACTATGCGATAAAAGCATGTGACATGCTTGCATCTTGCAGAGGAACCGATAGACGAGCGAACGGCCACATCTTTCGCGGAGGCAGAAAATGTCAACGAACTTTCCCGCCAAACCCCACTGATCGCGAAACGGGGCGACATTATTATCCAACCTATCGGAAGGCGTTTTTATGAAGAAAAATGATGACCCATTTTTCCTCGGTCGCTAGCTTTTCTCCGCCCGTGCGGAGGTGGTTGCTGTGTGGCTAAGATTCATAGCTCATGGTTTCTTGGCACTGGCGGCGTTACGAAATCCGGTTCGCGGTTGTGTTGTTAGACTTGTTTTAGCAAGAAGTTTGAAAGCTACTTCCGTTCCGTATTCGGGGAGGAGGCGCGTGGCCACGTAGAAATGAAGAGAAATGATAAGCGGAAGCGTGTTCTGTGGAAATTAGCTGTGTTTCGGGTGGTGTTGGGCGATAAGCAACGACTTAATTTCTTTATGATTATGATGATTCAGTTGGCCGTACCGTAGTGTCCCAGTGACCTGTGGAGAATGGTAATAGCAATTAGACACGTAATATAATGCAAAGAAAAGCGTGAATATTTGTTATGATAATGTTTCTCAGAACAACGGTCTTAGATTTCCATTTGAAGAAGCTTTTGCTGGCAAAAGCTTTTCCATTTTCCAACCAGCAGTTTCTGTTTCACAGCATGTCGACTATATGTCGACCGCATTGCTATATCGACTGTGTAAGAAGCTGGTATAACGTAGCACAGTTTGAAATGTTCAAAGGGCTGAAAAGTTGCGGTGAAATATTTCACCGTCGCTCTGGGAAGTGACAGCGCCATCTACCGGAAAGATGTTGCAAGCTTTAGTAGGACTTCAGTTTTCGTTTTCTTCGAGTGGCATCTTCTATGAATAGATTTTACTAAATAAAATGACAACAATTGTACAGTTTCAAAATTGATTTCAATGCTACCGAAAATAGACTTTTGTTTATTTCCTAAAAGTAGATATTGGCGCATAGCTTTGAGATTATCTCGAAACTTTGCAGTTGTTTGAAATATTTCGATGAATATAATAAGTTATCGAAACTATTTAGTTTTTAGTGTCTGAAAGTTTATTTATCAGTAGCAATTTCTTCCAACAGAATTCTAAGTGCATTTTGTGGAAGCTCCTTAAGTACAGTTCCTGGAAGATAAAGCCCTCAAGTAATGCTTTGCATTTCCCAGAAAGATATTTCTCCTGCGCTCTCCTAAAAAGGACATTCAGCCTCCCGCAGATAATCACATTAACCCAACAATTGCAACACCTTTTAATGCAATGCAACCTATGCCACTCATTTCGTGAAAGTAAAATCCTTAAAACAGCGCCTGCTAGCAGCACAGCGTTTCGAAATGGAAAGTCCTTGAAATAACCTTAACCCAACCCGGTCGACATTGACAATAATCTGCTCGTTTTTTGCAAATTACGCTGTAACTTCATCTCCACCCGCACGGAATGCACCGCTTTCATACGGGTAGCGGATGCTCCGCACCACGACCCACCAAGGCACCAAGGGTGAAATGTGCTACACTCCATAAAGCGCCACCGTTACATAGAACACTGAACACATTCCGCCCTGTGTGAACTGTGCAAAAAAAAATAAGGATCTGCAACCGAAACCATGACCTATGACCCCGAATTTCGGTTTGCCCCGGTTGGAGTGACCGCGCTACTGCGCAGGTCTGGCGTGTGGCGTCGGGAATGCCAGACTCCGGGCGGAAACAACTGCTCATCCGATACGGGACCGATACCTTCGTCTCTAGCTTCGTCCTTTGTGCGAGTCTGGCACTTATAATGCCCCAGCATACAGGGGGGAAAGTGATGCAAACAGGGGCAGTAGACGACGAACGGGAACACACTCCCCTTGCGACCACGCGTGTGCCCCGTCAGCCTTGTTGTGGCGTGTGGCGATTGCACAATATCAAGCGATGCTCGGCTTCCTGCAGGTGTCTGTCAGTAAATAGTAGCACGGCAAAAGGGAAAAACCAACGCTTAGCCCGGGGGACATATTATGTACCAGACCATGTTTCCAGTCCCAGAATGGAGTCGTTGGACGCAGTTCTCCTTGAGCTTGACTTTCCCGCCCGTCATTGTTGTTGCTACCAGCACGGCATTCGTATCCCTTGAGATTGGAGATCATTTTAGGATGCTTGTAGCATGAAAGCTGTGTTTTAAAAAGTTTTGTTATTTTCCGAAACTACCCACCTGTACGCCAAGACAAGACATTTTCATGCTGTCCCATTTTGTAAACAATAGCACTAAGATTTCGGATCATTTTTGCAAAAGCTTTTCCCTATTTTTGACTGTTATTTGTCTCGTAATAGATTTGGCTTATGTACGAAAATGCTGCAAGGCAGAAACGGCGAACGAAATTTATATTGTCGTGTGCGTCAAAGTATATATGTACAGCACACAAACACACACACACACACACACACGCACATAGAGACACTCAGAGGTGCGATCCGTGAAAAATGGAAAATACCTTAGGGTAGGTCGCCATACTGGGATGGCGAAGCACTCCCATCGCCACCTTGCTTTTCTTTTCGACTTTTCGATTTAGCGTTAGTTTTCCATTTTTCGACGCTCTCCCTCTCGCTCTCTTTCTCTATCTCTCTATATCACTTATGTGGGAGGCATCGTTTTGCGTTTGCCAGACGATTCTCGACGTTGCCCTTCTGGTGGATGGTGAAGGTCTAGCAAAGTGGAGCTGAAGCCGTGGAGAGAGAGAGAGAGAGACCCGGGTACCGTTTATATGTTCAAAGTACTGCATTGACCTAAATTCTTATGTATTTTCGATGGTAATGTCTAAGCGCCTTTAGCGTGGTGCAGAAGAGCTGTAGCAAAATGCAGGAAAAATAATAAAAAAAGGGATCTCTGCCAAGTCGCCCCGCCGTTGTTCGATGTGTTGTGGCCTCCAGCACATTGGGAAAGGTCGATTTAACGAATGGAAAAGCAAACGAAGCGCTGCGCTGGTTTCTGTCGCGAGGCGAAGAAAATACATTTTTTATGAGTATTCATTAGACGAGAAGACGGGACGAAGCTTCCGTTTTCTTTTCTTTTTTTTTTTTTGCTGCTCCACAACACACAAATTCAGACGACACAAAAGGATGTTCGTTCGTTCGCTCGTTCGTTTGCTTGGTGGATGATTTTGCCTCTTCCCCCGTGCCTTCGGGGGAGGTAAGTGTGGAAGGGAAATGTTCTTTTAAGCTCAGAAGGAAGGATCCTCTTTGCTGGCAATGTATGGCGGGATGCATATCTTGGCGTTGGGAAAACGATTTTCGCTTTCCTTTCAGCGATGCGGAATGTGTTTTCATTTGAAAATTGCGCTCTTGCTGCAGAGCGTAATAGGTCTGTGTGTATATTTGCGCCGAATGAAAATGGTGGTGTTTCTTTGTGTGGCTTTTTCAACGATTTGTTAACTACTCTTTTCTTACATAATACTCTGTCAAGTTTAAATACATTGAAATACATTTAAACATTAAACATTTTAACAAATACTTTAAATACATAAATACATACATTCCAGAACTGAATATTACATTTTTTTAGGATTATTTCCCTACCTTTTATATGACTGTTTGTATTTGTATGAAATGATATAAAATTGGAATCTTATAAGAACCTTGACAAAACAAAAACACCCCCACTGAACAAACAAATTGCTCATCATCCTTAACTCCCCAAAACGCCTACGACGGTCAAGCCAGTTGCACTTTCTTTACGCTTCGATAGGTTCGAAAAGGAAAATGGTAAACGGTCTGGGGAAAAGCTCGTCTAGTGCCAGTGTTCGCCGTGCTGTTGTCCTGTCCTAGTCAATCACTTTCCATCGTTTAATCAATTCTTTGATGTTGGCTTGTCGTTGTGTTTTGTTTGTTTAACTTCTTGGCAGAGGGGGGAATCTCGAAGCATGGACGGCACCTATTGATGCGTTCATGCATTCCTTGCCGGACATTGTGCTCCTATTCCCTTCTGTGGAAGTTTTGCTAAATGCACAAAATTGCAAATGACCGTAGCAAAAAAAAACACAATGTGATAGTCAATTTGAGCAAGGGACTGATGTCGAATTCAAGAGCCTTTGGTGGGAGAACTGTCTTTGAGAAGACGGTAATGAAAAAATGCAAAAACAGCAAATGATTAAAATTGAGCCTTGAATCAATTGAGTGATTTAAATATTAAATGTTATGAAAGTACGTAAACGAGACTCATCTAGGATTATAAAAACAAAGTCTGTTGACAGATGCGAATAACAACTTGCTTCTTGTTAGGATAGTGCTTGACGTTTTGCTGCACAATAGAAGAAAAACTCACATTTCATCGAAAAGGAAAAGCATGACCGGCCTTTGTCTGGCGTTAGCGCTCTGCTGCTGGTAGCACCATCGTTCGCTTTCCGCAGACTCGCGAGCGAGAGTAAGCGAAGAGGAAAGTGAGTGGCGACACGATTTTCCACCATTCGCGCCACCATCTCCCCGTGCGGCTGGGGCTGAGTGCAACTCCCAGCTATGTATATTATTTTGTTTAGGTTTAATGGCCTGCTCGTCTGAGTGTCTATTTCCACGCTTTTCCAAACACTGAGCCAGACACATACACACACACAGATACATTGGCACTGTGAGAAAATCACTCAGAAAAGCGATCGATTTTTCTCACCACATCTCACCATAGCGTGATCTGAGAAAAGTTGAACGAACAGAGGAAGGAAACTTCTCACCATGGCTACGAAACACCGGTGAGTGCCACCCACACCGGGGCAGGCTTGTGTGTGTTTGTGTGCGGCTGCATGAGATGGTCCATTGATTCCGTCCGACCTACGCCAATAAACCCCTGCTTGTCCCTATACCGTGCCAAAACGTTGTCGAGCGGCAAAGGCGCACCTTGCACTTGATAACTGTACAAGGGCTTCATGTTTTGTGCTGCATTTTCAATGCCCTCGGTCGGTCGTCTCGGGTGTCTCTGCTGTTTCAGAGCTTGCCGGAGCGTTGCGTTTCCCCCTGTTTGGGTTTGGGTGGGCGTGGGTTTTGTTTATTCGAGCAGCTTTTTCTTCAATGTACGCTCCACACAGCGAGGCAACGAGTTTGGTAGTGGTGGATCGATTTTTGCAGACCCTTATGGGTTGGATGTAGTTGTGGGTAGCTCGTTTGACATTGTGCTCTGTCTGTCTGGTGGAATGTGGTCGTGGTGGGACGGAGAGGGATGAGCCAAGCATAGCATAGAACGGAACGCGTCGGTCCGTTGGGGAATAAATCGTTAAATCGACGTTAATCTAGCGGAAAACCAAATATACCGTGCTCTATGGCGAGGATAATAGGAAGATATGGATTACACCTGGGAATTGGATCATATTATTGGAAAATGAGATGTCTGGCAACAAGGGAAGTCTTTTGCTCAAGAGAATAATGGATAACAATTTTATGAGTTTCAATTCATTGGTCTTAAAGGTCTCTTCAATTTACGTTAAACACTCCAAAATTCTTGAAATGAAAGCTGAAAGCAAATAACAATACTCACGATGTCCCATTCTCTTCTTTCCAGATAATATTTCGTGAATCTCAGCGAATCTTCGACGACGGTGTCATGTCCCGCGTAACGATGATCCCGAAGAGATGTGCCGCAAATATTAACGCCTATCGAAGCAGCACGTTGGTCAGCTTGCGGCTTGACCGTGTCCTCAATCCGGGCTGCATATGAACGTCTCCAGCGTTATGAGACAACTTCTGTAGCGCAACAGGGGGTACAGAACTACAGTCAAACCAGTCAAGGCCGACAGTCTTAACGACGTGCAATAGAAGAAAAGAGGAGAAACTTTAGCCCGTAGCTTCCAGAATCATTGTAATACTATTTAATACACAATCAAGCTCCAGACTCCTCGCGAGAAAGTGGGGGGAAAAACTGTACAGAGTAGAAAGGAATGAATCTCCGCCAATTCTGTTACGAATAAAGACACTAACCACAAAGAGTACTTGTGCGAAAGTGTCAAGCAAACTCTTAGAATCTCTGCAATCGAATAGAGATCGTTCGGCTCGATCGGAAGCAAACGACATTGAATCTCAACCGCTTCGTTGAGCGACATCCAGCAAAACGCTTTTAAAACAGTCCTTTCTCCTTCCTTACCCCTTCCCGGTTGGTCATGTACCGTGTAAACATTGTCAGCACAAATCCGAGTGTGTCAGCGAGCAGCAGCAGCAGTGGAACGAGTGGAACGAGTGGAACGAGTGGCAGTGCGGGCAGCGTGATCCTTCAGCAAGCGCCGCAAATCCTCAGCATCGCCGGCGGCAGCACGACGATCCTGGCTGGACAATCGGGAACGACGACGGCCCTGCCCATCGGCACGATAGTCAGCATCCAGCAGCCGCACCAGCCCCAGCAGCAGCAGCAGCAGACGGCCCGGCAACAGACGGCCACTACACCCGCGACCGCGACGATCATCGGCTTGAGTGCCAGTACGCTCAGTGCACTGAATGCGGCAACGGCGGTCGGTACGGGTGGTGGGGCCACGATAGCGAGCGGTGGTGCGACGATCACACCCGTGATAGGTGGCGGTGGTGCCGGTGGAGCGACAGTCGTCGCCAACCAGCTGCTAAAGGTGGCCGGCGGCAACAACAACAGCATCAGCATCCTGAAGATCGGTGATGACATCATGCTGAAGGCGGTGAAAGTAGAACCCCTGCCCAGTGATACGGGCGGTGGAGGGGGTGGTGGCGGTGGCGGAGGTGGAGGAGGAGTAGTGGCAACTCCTACCGGAAGTAGTACGAGTGTCACTGCCAACACCGTTACCGTGACGACCATTCCGCCCGCGAATGGTGGCGGACATGTTGTCTTTGGTGGCAAGCGGAGGCACGAAAGGTACGTAGTGGGCTTTGAGTCTTTCGAGGTTTTGTAGCTAAAAGTAGTAGGAGAGTATCTTTGTATGAGAGGACTTTAGTATTCCCGTTCTAAATTCAATTATAAAGAACCAGAAAACCAACTAGACGACTCAGTTTCGGCACTGTGCCTACAATCACAATCCTAACCCCAGACAACACGACCAGCAGACTCCCCAATGTCCAGCACATAGGGATCGAAAGCCGGAAGTGCGTCATACGTTGTGCATACCGCCGTCTGGCAACTTTGTTGTCCCTTGTTGGTTTTTTTTATTCGTCCCCATGCATGTCCGACGTTGGGGCGAGTTGACCTATTTCGGTTGAAACTGAAAAAAATGGTCGCTCGTTATGTGCATCGTTCAACCTCTATTAGCTCCTCTAGCGCAAATCGTATGGATATGTCTGGTCTGGGTGGTGGAGGAGTCGACTAGCCAACACACACACTGGAAGTCACTGAAGGGAAATCCAATTTAGGGCTTCCAATTAGCTTTGGGGTTGCTTCGGCTCCCTGGAGAGGAGAACACGCTACCCCTCGACATTTGGACACAGGCTGGACATGTTGGTGCCTCCACACCATTCATTTGCCGTCCCCAATACTGTGCCTCCGGAAAAAAGGTTCATTGAGAGATAACGTAGCCCCGGACTCGACGCGTCTCTCAAGGTCACCGGTCTGTGTCTGATAACTCGACAAGGTGTGTCTGGGATTTGCAAAATCACTATTGCATTCGTTTGCTTGCTTTGTTGTAAGCTTATCTCGTCTGCAGTTGTGCATTCTATTGGAGGTTAGCTGGAGGCACACACACACAAAAAACGAACAATTTTGCAACAGGGTTGCAAAAGATTTTATAGGTCGTTCAAGCTGTAGAGACACTGAGATTGCACTGAGAAAATAAGTAAACACAGTGTTGGATTGCGATAAAATATGAAGCACCAAACGGCGCACAAACGAGCAGTCGATGGAGATTGACAGCTCTGTGGAAAGTATATCCGTCAAAATGGTAACCTCCCCAAAGAGATCCGCCAGCTAATCCTGCTCATATGTTTACTTGGAACAGGCGACAGCACAAGAGGGACAGGCAAAATGGAGCAGAAAATAGCACCCACAACTTTCTTTCTTTCCTCTTCTCACTCCCTACTCACACTCTCCAACATGCTCCAACACCTCCCGTCAATGGGAGCGCCCTCGCGGGGCGTACTGGAAATTACCTTGGGAAAGGTCGTGAACATCAACGCCGGCGTCTGTATCTCGTCCGCGCGCCTCCGGATGGCGTGACGACGGCTTGTTGGGGGTGTTGGGGATGGTATTATTTGTCCGTTAAAATTGTGCTTACCGAACGTCTGGCGTATGTCGGCGGCGTCTGGACGCGGCCTGAATCATCAGCCCGTCTGGAAAATGGTTTTTGCTATCAACCAGACTACCATGCAATGGAGGCCTGTGAAATGGTACCGAGACCGGGCCGCGGAATCTCTGCTATCAGATGGGAAAAGGGTGTGAGAGAGCGCACCCATGTGTGTGTGGGTGTCGGTGTCATTCTATGCAGACGAGCAGCTCTCCTGACATGGTGTAATTTGGGTCAGCTTTCTCGCCCCCTTTTCTCTCGTTGTCGTTGTTGATGTCGTTGTTTGCGCACACACAACCCAACCGATGGCAAATTACGTGAGGTCTCGCGTTGTATTGATTTTTATTTGTTTTTCGTTGCAGTTTTTGCCGTTTGTTGATGTGTGTCTGGTTAGCTCTCAAGGCCTCGTTAAATGGTGATTTGCGATGCTTCTTTGTTTAATGGTGGGGAGCGTTTACAGGGTTTTTTTTACGTTGTGTCTTTCGTGGTTTGGCAGGTCGACTGTTTATGTAGGGAACTTCGCAAGAGTTAAAGAACAAGAACAAGAATGTATTTTGATGACATATTTCATCACCTTTTCACCTTTTACAGCAACGAAGAATGGATATCCTCACCTAGTCCTGGAAGTGTGCAAGGATCGGCACCGCCACTGAGCCCCTCGCCCGGCTCGCAAAGTCACACCTACACCAACACGATGTCGAACGGCTACTCGTCACCGTTGTCCAGCGGCAGCTACGATCCGTACAGTCCAAATGGCAAAATGGGTAAGTAATGCTAAAACCAAGCAAAAATCACACGTGTGTCCCTCTGGCGGTTAGTAGTCGAACGCATCAAGCTTTATTGGATTTGTTACCAACGCATTGTTCGCATAATTAAAAGCGGTCTCTGCTCTAGAATAAGGCAACAAAGTATTTGATGCCAGTTGGATCCCCGTTGGATACAACGAACGGCATCTGTGCACGGTTAAGCCCTTTTTGCCCCGGTGAACTCGGCGCGTGTCCTGTTTGGTTCGTTAGGGCCCGACAGTAATGAGTGCAGAAAACTGCAACAATGTTAATCTATCGTCAACGCAATCGGTGATGATGCTATTTTCAGTTACGCGTGACGTTTTGGACTGCCGTTGCGCGGCAAGTGCGCCCACGCCCGCTACGCAATGGCCGGGTCGGGCGCTAATGAAGCGTGTCATAAATTTGCGAATGTAAATCATCGTGCAATTAAACATCGAGGAAAGCATTTTTAATTGTGTGTGTGTGTATGTTTGGGTACGGTTGTTTATTTAATCCTTTTTCTTTGTTGTCTTTGTGTTTGTGACTTTTCTCTCTCTCTCTCTATCGAAATCATGCAACAATTTATGCTGTAAAGAGCGTGTCACGAGGAAGCGAAGGTGGTGTTGGAGAGCTAATTTTAGAATCCTTTTCCATCAATCAACAAACAGAGCGATGAGGGAGTAACCTTTTTTTATATAGAACCCAATAATTGGAACAACAAGCGCATTAGCAGTAAGAATTTCTAGAAACATGAGTCAATTTGAGAAAGATGTCTTAATTATAACGTGGACAATTTTTCAGAAAAGTCAACAAGACTGTATTCTAGTTCGATTCCTCTGGAAAGAATGCAATTTTGTTTGCTTCTTGTTAGTCGAACCATTTCTACAAAGTAATGAGAGAGCGTACACGTTCTCCTTTCTGCTGAAGCTTACAGAAGGCACACGCCGCAGCATTTTAATCATCGCAGCTGCATCAAAGTCACGATTCCCGGTTCAACCGGCCGCATGCTCCGGAGCTTAGCGAAGCGACACAGCAGTCCCTGGCCTTTGGCAAACCTTGTAAACAGCAACCTTGAACTTTATTGTAACTGTCCTTTGCCGAAGGTTGGCGCGAGTGGCGCTGCACTGTTTGCCTTTCGATTTTTGAATTTTCCACATTATGCATTTCGCCCGAGGCCTGCCTGCCTTGGTTTATCGAGCATGACTTACTTTCCATTGTAGAAAGTGATGCATTACGCTCGTACCGCCACACCGCTTATCAAAAACAGGCAAAAATTAGACCGACAAAAGCACCATCTCCACTTGCCACTTGCTCTGCCGACTGCCTGCTAATCGATGGGTCGGAATTAAAAAGCAAAATTCGCGCAATCAAAAGTGTTTCTTTCACTTTTAGCATGTTTGCAAGCAAAGGGAGCAGCAGGTGGGAGGTACTTGATGTAGTAATTTACTCTCCCACAAACAGTGCGCCACATACAGTGCCAAAGACAATCGCGATCGCGGCTGGCCGATGCGAGCAATGCGCTTTTGGCTGGGTAGCGAGGGAATCACAAAATTTTCTACTCCAATTAAAGCAACTCCTCCTGCGGCGAGTGGTGCTGGTGGAAAATGTGGAAAACCCGGTTTTGGGTTGTAAGACATGTTTTCCCCCGCGCTGCCTGAGTCACCATTTCCATTTTTCTTTCGCTTCTAATGACGGCGGGGCGTGTTCAGCGAGCGAGCACACAGGTCTTGTTGTAGTTGTCGGTGTTGCTCCAGTTCCGCCGTGGGCATGTTGGGATGAGAGCCAAGGGGGTCTGGGGGGGTTGGGGCTAATTAACAGACACACACACATACACAAATGTACACAGCGGGAGAGATGGTAGCGCATTAGATCCGTCAGGTCTAAGCAGTTGTTTCCGAAGCGGCAAGATCTTCATTATCAATTAAACCCGGCTAAAGAGGGGGTAGAGCGGGTCGTCGGTGTGGAGTTTGCTTCAGCTTTTCCCACTCGCCACAGTGATGGCGCAAAATGCATAGACCGACGCCGCATGCAGCGAGAGAGTTCGGGTGGGGGAGAGGGTGTGGCCGTGTGCTCGATCTTCGATCACGCTGCACTTCACCTAGAAAACTACTTTTTTTTGCGTTGGCATTTTTTCTTTCATGCATTTTCCTTTTCTAATTCACCGAGCTAGCCGAGGGTGGGGGCATGAAATGAAGGGGGGTTTCTTGGTTTTCTTTTTCTCTTGTGTTTGGCGGAAAATGCAGTCCAAGCCAAGCGGAAAGGCAAGTGGAAAATAAGGTGGAAGCAGGATTGTTAATTGTTGAGAAATTGTAATGAAAATGTGTGTTCACTTGTGTCTTTGGAGTTGTCTATTTCCACGAAAAAAAAGTGTGACATTCCAGCTGGCGCGGGAACTAAGTTTTCCCTCCCAGAATTGTCAAAGTCTATCTCAGAAAGCATGGCAAAATAGGACAAATTACGTTTTAAAATACATTTCCACTGTGCAGTTGCCCTAGTTAATGGGTTTCTTTATTCAAACTTTTATGCTGCAGTTGGACAAAGTCTTGCGCAAACTTATCCCACTGCCCCATTCCAATTACCATCCTTCCTTATTACCTTACCACGTGCTCCCCCCGTAGGGTTGATGATGATTACAGCATTCAATGCGACGAAGCGAAACTTCTGCCCCAGCCCTGGGCACAGAAAGAAGCGGTCGTCCTTCCCGAGCTTTCCAAGGACATTCGAGTTCATTTCACCCTTGCGCGAAACTGCGCAGCTGGGATTGCCAAGAGTATGAGGGTGAGAGGATGCTTGTTATAAAATTCGTCCAGCTAGCTTTCCCTTTCCCTTTCGCACGTTCCAGCAGATAGTGTGGTTTAAATTGCAAAATGGGAAGGAAAAGGGTCGTTTGATGTGAGCTAAAATTTCTCCGCCTCCGTTGCCGAAGCTCACACGATGCTTGCGTCTTGCGTGTCTATGGTGCATGATTTCGTAGAGCTGGCGTCTTCGCTATCCTTTCGCGATCGATCGAAAACCGGAGCGGAGCGGCAAGAGCAGGTTCAACCGACGGTACCGTGTCCTAGGTCGCAGTTGTTCCAACAGAACCGTTTGTTCTCTAGCAAGCAAGAGGGTGGCCGTAGGTGCTATGATGTCTCGAAAGTGAGTGTTGCGAAAAGGAGTAACAGCAAGACGCCGAAGGAAAACGGTGAAAACCCGAGCACGCGCATCACTACACACCGCCGCACGATTGCTGGGGGTTGAGGGCGCGAATTATTTACCAACCCAAAACCCACACCCTTTTGTGACGGTGTTATTTTGCAATCGTGTGAGGGAGAGAGAGAGAGAGTGAGTGAGAGAAAAAAAGGGACCAAACAAAACCACCAGAACCGATACAACACCACCTCCTGCGTCCACCGTTCGCCTCCAATTCCAACGGTTGGTGTATGTGTGGCGATTTCCTTCTGCGAACCTTCGTGCGTTCCATCCCAACACCTTTTTCCCCGAGCTCGAGAGGGTGGTGGATTGGGGCGGTAGTCGGGGTGGTCCCTTTACAAGAGTGCACTGGCTCCGCACCGGCCTGACGGTGTGCTGTAACCTTCAAAAGGTCACTCAACTGCAGCAGTGTGTGGTGGTGGTTCTGTTGCGCTTGCTCTCGTTCTTTTCCCTTTGGAGCGCTCAGGGGAGTGCTTGGGAAGGGAGGAGGAGTTGATGGGAACATCATGCGGCCCATTTTATCTGGCCAGTGAGGCAGCCGCCCTAGCGACGGAGACCGGTTGTGGTGGACAGAAATAAATGTGCAAAAGGGCCGCACGGAATCATCATCGTGCCTTCGATGAGGACGGACACAGCGCAAAGGGAAGGGAGATTGTAGTCTTGGTAAAAGTTGTTTTGAATATAACATTTATGTTAATTTTATGCTCTTTTTGCCTGACAACAGCACAGAAAGTCTCACAAAAAACATATTGGTTGTTATTAATGTAAATCGCTTAGTTTAAAATGGTAAAATCCTCAACCAGACAAACATTCCGAATTGTACAAGTAAAATTATCTTTATGTGACTGTTGTTGTGTTCGCCATGCTTTCTGGCCACGGTCGAGCGCCAGGAAACTCAGACAAGGGCAGGGAAAAGGCTGACACTGACCTGCGCCAACCGAGGGTAAATTGTGTTATCCATTTCCACTTTTGTGTGTCTTTTTTCCCCCCTTCTGACGCTTTTGTTTCGTCATGCAAGGGCCACTCCCTTTCTCCCTGGGTGTGTATCTGTGTGTGTGTATGTGTGTATGGGTGGGTGGAATCCGATACGTAGGCAGAGACAGAGGACCGTCGGTGCCAAAATAGTGTAGCAGCAGCACCGGATTCGTTGCCGACTGTTGGTGCTGAATTATTTGTTTCGGATCGATACGAAGCGAACGAGCACACGTCTATCCGTGTTTGTGTTTGTTTCAAAATTTTCCGATTCCGTAGCGATTTGCACCCCTGTTCTCCTGCCTGTCCTCGAGACGAGACGCATTTCCCGGACCTACCTCAACCTCAAAGCTGTGCTCCATCGAGCGGCGGGCATAAAACAGCGTCGGGCGACACTTGTATGGATTTGGTTGCCCCCTGTCACAGTGATACATCCCCCCCAGGGGGTGTTGCATGTCCGGACGTCACGTTTCAGGGCTCGCGATAATTGCAATATAATTACCCACTGGGATCAGGCGAGGGAGCTTGCGAAAGGTGGAAATGAAAATGATCCATGACCTAGCTGTGACGTGGGATGAGCATAGCATTGGAGCATAAGCTGTTTTGGGGCGAGAGGAACATGGAGACTCGGTCTCCACGCTTTCACGACCAGCCCAGACACGGTTCGAGGGTGGAAAAGCGGGATGGAGTGCTGTGAAAATCGGAAAAGGTATTGCACCGATGCATCCATTGCAAACGCGTTCACGCGCCACTCTCTCTTTCTCTTTGCCATACTGATGTATCAGTTACGTTCGGATGCGTAATCACGGAGCTGCGTGATGGTAATGGAGAGCAGCGCGATAGAAGTGCAAAACAATGATACTTGTTTGTGGATAACACACACACTCACACACATGCATGTCGATGAAAAATAGCGTGTGAAGCTAGCTTGTTTAAGGGAGGAATAATGTGCTGTCACTTTGGCGTGATTGGTTGTGACTCAAAGGGAGATATTGTTAAGATCTTGGAAGACCCCTAAGTCCAGGATTTGTTAGTATTAGTTGCCTCACTAGAAGTGTCATTATACTGCTCGATTCGGATGACCTTACTGTAAGATATTCTTCAAAAACCTAACACCAGAGGTTCTGATTGCAAAACATGCATGAGGTTCTGGTGCAACTACACAGAGGACGGGTACTTGAGGTGCCTGTTTGACTCCCTGCTCAAAACAAACATCCACCAGACACGCAAACATTGCTTCGCAAGCTCTCCCCGCCCGAGAGCATTAGTCACCGGAACAGGTTCCATTCAACTTCCAGCAATAGCAGCAGTGTGAGTATCTGTTTGCTTGTTGCGTGTGGCAGCGCCGGCGGACTATTCCATCCTTCTTGCATCGATATATCCAAGAGCTTCTCACCCACCTGTGGGGACCTTTTTTGCCTTATCCAACAAAGAGTCGCACGCAACACACCGGTGTGACGCACGTCTTTTGACCAAAAATCGACATCGACGAAGCTGCTGCTGCTGCTGGTTGCGGTTTCGTTATCAGAAGGTGTCTCCAGTGTCGTCTTCTTTGTGTCGTCGGGGTAGGTCGGGAATTTCAGGTTTTTTTTTCCTTGTAAGATACCAGAATATGACTCATGAGGTACGATGTGGGTAGCGCATGGTGGAGGGGATGTGTAGGTTTGTACTGTTTGGGTCTAATGACCTTTTTACACAAACTCTGGGTACTGTCTGTATGACTCGCGCATGATAAAAGTAAGTTCCTGTTAGAAAAAGTTCCTGTTGGACTTTGAATTTCAATTCCAACTTTTGGGAAGTCACTAGATCTATCTCGTTATGTCTTGAAAAAATCCTTACCTCATGCTCCAGAAATGTAGCTCATGCACAAAGAACCACAAAAACAACAACCACCCTCTACCAAAACCAGCCCCCTCCCCCAAAGGTTTATCGGTCAATGGGCAAAGTGTTCTAATTGCTTTTTAAGTGCCGTAGCATTTCCAACTGGAAAGAGAGAGAAAACCAGCAGAGGTGCATGGCCTGCTGTTTGCATTTTTTATGACCGTCGGCAACTCTGGCTCTGCAGCCGGCGGTACGATCCGAATCGAGACAAAATAATTTGGCGTTGTCGTAGGTTCGGGATGTGTTCGTAAAGCGCCCGTGTCTGTATGTGTCTGGATGCGGTGTACTTGATGCACGGTGATGTGCAGCGTACTGCAATTGCGCTCGCTGTACCCTGAACCTATCCCACTGTTTGGGGGGGTGGCAATCGTTAATAAACGTTTATTTGTGCACCCGTTGTCGTTCCCGTTTGTAGTGCGAACGCGCCAACCGTATCGCGGGGAGTGCAAGAAAATGGTAAAAAAAGTTTATATGCAGGAATATGGGACACACGATAATGCAAGCGTCAAATGACGACGGAAGCTGCAATGTCATTGAGCGCGGTTTTGTGTACATGGAAGAGGGGGAGTTTAATACCGTTGCGGTGGGTGGCTTATACGCCACAAACAGGTGGGATTGATAACGATTAATGAAAGGGATGCATTTTGATGGCAATCAGTGTGACCAGTGTGACCTTCATGAAGTTAACATAAAAATGCATGATTGTTCTGTCTACCATCTGCCTAACCTAAAGCTCTCCCAAACTACAAATAGTATGGGGGGTTAACATTAGGGTATAATCACTAGCTCGCCCCAACAACAAATTTGTGTCTGTGTCTTACACAGCCAAATGTGATTAGAAACGGTTGATTTACAAGCTATTGGCAAAAAAGAATGCTTTTTTTCGATAATAACACAGTGTGCAACCGGTAAGGGCACAGCTGTCTAGCTGTGGCAACCACGGAAAGGATTGGCACGAATCGTTTCGGGCAAAACGTCTAGACAGCATTCATCTTTGGCCTATGCTGCCCGAGGCGTGGATATATTAATTTTTACGCAGCAGGTGACAGCGCTATAACCCACGTTGTGCCACGTTAGAGAGCGCTTAGAGCGAGGCAACAACGCGCCACCAAAACAAAAACTATGCTAATTCTATTTGCGTTTCATTAAGTGCTGGAGGGGGTGCCCATGTGCTGCCAGCAGAGTCCCTTTTTTGCTTCCCTCATTATTCCGTTGCAATTTAATGCAATTTTGGGTCGTCCTCTTTCTAAGCACGAAGCAAAAGGAGCCTAATGTTAGATGTGTACGCAACCATTATGCTGGACTGCTGGTCAGTTTTTAATTGCTAATAACCTTGCTCCATTGTGTGGCCCTTTATTCACTACTGCTTAGAGGGCCTGGCTTCAATGCAGGTTGTTTAGTTTTCGTGTTCAATTTGTAATGCTGTTCTTTTTTTTCGGTTGCACATCACGAGCACAGGATGCATCCTGTGTGTCTGCAGGATGTACGGACACTTGCCCATCGCCGGCACGCTTTTATTATTGGCGCAACAAAAAAAGGGCGCAAGGTGCAGGTCTGGTTCGAGCGCGCATTTGAGTCGCGTGCCAGCCTCGTCCGACCGCTCGAGGGCAGCAGTGTGCAGCTTTCAAATGGTCCTCGCCACGATTTGGCGGATGTCGAACGCGTTACAAGCACCCGGTGGTAAATTGAAAAATAAAAACATAAATGCATGGTGCTGCGTGGTATCAAATAAAATTCGCAATAGCAATGAAAAAAGCGTGTTCAGGAATTGTATTTGTTCCTTCTGGCAGGATGAAAAGGGCTGAAGTTAAAAAAATATCTTTATTTAATTTCTACCATCCGCACAATCGTGCAAAAGCTCCAGGGGGATACGGAAAGGATTTGGCAAACGTGTACCCCACGCATCGACACCGTCTGCATCCTGTTTTGTTGCGCTGTCTCGCTATTATGGGGTGTGTATTATAACATTTTCATTGCATTAGACCCGACCCCGTGTGGTAGATCATACCACGAAAACGGGTGTGTGGCGCAAACGTGAAGATCTTAATCTGTTGCGAAAGGAGCAGGAAACACACAACAACAGTGGAACAAATGCTCTTTCGAGAGTGGCAACACATCTAAAGTTTATTGGCAGGTTTATTTTCTGCCGGCTGCCAAAGGGAGCGTAAATGATGGAGGAAATCGATGCGTACGACTGCGAACGTGGCCTGATATGCTAGAAAGGAGGAAAAGACCGGAGAAATAAATAAAACCATGCTGAAAGCAGTCAATATTATTCTGGGAAATTTGGTGTTTTCATAAGAATCGTTTGCGTTTTCCATCAGGTGCATAAGTTGTTGTGCAAATGCTTTCCCTTACAGGTAGATTTCGAGTTTTAAGATATTTTCTTAATGAGCTTTTTAAAATCTACTATTATTCTTGTTGGAAATTGATTTGATTTACGCTGTTTGCTTCGACGACTGAATCCATTCGTTCTCGTGTCACAAATGGCGCAAGATTTTTGGATTATTGCTCGGTCAAATCGGACCATGGGATACTCTACCAAACACACACACATACACACAAGCACGCCTGGTCAAACATTGCTTCCATTTATCACTTCCCTCCTCCCCCCAAAACGCTTAGGAAGGAAGCACAAAGGAAGCGAACTGTATTAAATTACACGCGCGCAGAGCAATTTAATTGCTTCCCGGGGCTCGGCTTAATGCAATCAAAAGCGGTGGCGGCGGATCGCCATTTCGTTCAAGCTCGCCGAACTGATTCCGCACCGCAAAACCCCGGCCGGTTTGCGGCCCGAGCGGGAGCGACCGAAATTTATGACATCACTTTGCACCAACAAATCAAGCAACTTTTGCGAGCTTTGAGCTCTGTACCCTTTTGCCGGAGACTGACAGGGCCGCAGCAGTAGGAACAGCAGGAGTCACGTACTGCATACGGAAAAAGGAATAAAACCTTCCCAATGCTGTCCACTACTTTCTGGGTGCATAAATTGCGCTTAAAGAGTCGAAGGGAAGGGAAGAAAACGGGGAAAACCAAGTCTCCCCTAACCTGCAAACCAACTGCATTGCGCATTTGCGGGCCGTGTTATGTTTGGTTTGGTTTCTTTTTGTGACATCCACAAGCCACATCAAGAACGCATGCGAATTACTTTACGCATAGTTAATGGTTAGCTTCGTTGGAAATGAGTATGGGTGGGAATGTCGGCTGGTGGGAAAGTGGCTAACACAGCTTGCCAAAGCTCCAGATTTGTTGGAGCCTGAAAATACATGAAACTGTCAAATTATTCTGCAGCATTTTTGGCAAATTATCATCCGCTCATCTCTCTGTGGTGGTGGTGGTGGTGGTGGTGGTGATACATCCCCCCCCTAATGACAGCCGTAACTTGATCCACTCACACTCACTTAATTGCACAGTGCTTCTTCGGGTGTGGAGTGTTCTGTTTCTATTCCAGCTGACTTCCATCGCGTTGCATCCATTTGCGCTGATGCGCTTTTTTTCTTCAAACATTAAAAGAGAATAAAAAAGAGATCAACAATCGCCTGAGAAACTTTCCGCACCGAAACATCTCCTCTCGTTTGTTGCCATCGTTAATGATCGCCAATTTATTCAAGCTCCTTGCGAGCATCCTTTCGACAGAATGCGTGTGGCTTGAGTTGCAAACGGACGCAGATTATCTTGGCCGATCATCCAGCCGGGGCGTTGTGGAGCGCTTTTGCCGCAGCTGATACGGCTGATGGTCTGGAATGCCGATTTAAGATTGAGCTTTTTTTCTTACTGGAGCCGATTTCCTACTGGAAGGATCTCCTCATTAAAGCACGCGAACAAAACCCACCAAACACATGGAACTTGATAATGTGCAAATGATTGTGCTGCCCGTCTGTGTGAGCGAATTGTTGAAGCAAATGGTTTGACAAATTACCTCGAGAGCTCATAATTAATCGGCCGAGTGCGGTTTTCCTTTCGACTCTTCCTTCATCTCTTCCACTACTGGACCATTCATCCCCTTCAGGGGGGTTCGTCGTCTAAGTTGCGGCTGCTTAAGTGATTTCGGCGACGGTGGTGCAATCTCTGGCGGCTGCTGCTGCCGTTGCAGTATGCATGATCGACTTACTACCGCTCTTTGCGCTCTGAAATGGGAGACTCAACGTTAAGGGGCCACGATCGGCCATGTTTGGGGGATTTTGGAGCGGTTTTATTTTTCCGTTCGTCAACGTTGGTCAAATATCAATCGGTTTCGGTTGAATGAAAGCATTTGCTCAACCGTAACTAAACCGCTGGGCTACTGGAACAATGTGCGCTGTTAAAAAAAACCCCGATGATACGAGCTTCTGTAAATTAAAATTCTCTGTTTACTTTGCAAATTATGAAGGAACCCCGCATGCCAGTCTGCAGGTTGAAGATTAATTTCGCTCGAAAACAAAAACAAACAGATGAAAATCTTCTTAGCGTCATTAAATTAATGACTATCAAGCATGTGATGAAAGATAACGATAGCGGGGGGAAAATTGGCGGTGGGACATAATAAAGCTTATTTTTTCTCTGCGGCCGCATGAGTGCCTTTTGCTCTCTGCTGCACTTTTACTCCTTACCTTCTTTTGCCTTGCCTGATAGGAGAACGAACGAGGACGGTGGAAATAAACGCAAACCAATTGCGAGGAAGGTCTGTGTGGTGCGGTCGCTGCAGTTTTTTTGGGGTTTTTGTTCGCTGCTGTTATTTAATCGGCACAGAACCGGCCAGTGCAAGAGGAAGCAACTTATCCGAAATGCAACGAAAATGCGGCGGCACCGAGAATTGGCTTATGGGATGAAATTGAGCAAAACTGCTAATTTAATTTAATTTGCGCCCGTTGGTGCTGGGGAGGTTTAAACGCAGCCGAAGCGATTAAGAACGAGTGAATGGGAGCTATGCGCGCTGGGGAGGGTGGAATAGGAGCGGTGTTTTGTTTTAGTTTAACGCAATTGTTAATATGAGTTGGAAATAACAACAAATGTTGTGTAAGTGTGAGCAATAATACCTCTGCATCAGTGCGCGTTCGTCGCTTGTTTGATAATGAAGTCTTTCGTTATCGTTCGATTTAGTGTTTTTACTTTTGTTGTCGCTCCCGCTGTAGCGTTTTACTGTATCTTCATTCACACTTTTTGTTTGCTTTACTTCCTCAGTGCCTCAGTTTTTCCTCTCGTGCAGCTCGTTATCGTTAAAATTGCGTTCATTTTCGTTCGCACCGCCCGGACGCCCATTTTCCCGTCATTATCGATCGTTAGCGAAAGCGTCCGGCGTTGTGCCATTTCGTAGTGGCGTTCGAGGTTTTCCTTTCAATGCTTAGAGGCAGCAGAACAACCGATTATACCCGGTCGCCTTACTTCGCCTGAGCCCGGTTTAAGGTCCTGGGTTAGGCGGCAGTAAACAGTGTACAGTGCGGGAAGTGGGTAGATAATCGCACCGGCTACGGTAGTCCGTCCACTTGTCCCGGTTTGTGCAACCCGTTGGGAGCAAAATGTCATCTCGATAATCGACAGCTGTCAAGAAGGATAGACAGAGAGAGAGATAGAGAACCTGTAAGTGGAAGAATGCTATTTGCACACTCTTCTGTCCGTCCCGCCACAGAACGGCTCGGCTGATGCACCGTAGGAAAGCAGCGTCGATGCGCTGCTGCACACGGTGTTTTGCATGAAACGCAACACCACCGGTTTGAAGGAAAGCAGAACAGACGGCAGGCAAAGCGGACGACGGGCATTCGATCGATTTCCAACAGCACTTTGCAAATCGGGCCCAAGTGGCACACGGTGCAAGATGCACACAACACCACACGCCTTCTTCGTGTGCAGTTGCAGTGCGGGAGGAGTGTGTGTGTGGATGCATTTGTAATGGTGCAATGGCTGCCTGCTTGCTTTTGCTCAAATACCGGCTGGCGCGACACCCCACAACCGGATCGTTCAAGGTCTTCTAACGGGTGTTTTCTTCCGCAAACAACACCGGCCTCTCTCCCTGCTCATTCTGGGGGGTCGGGTTGTACGGGGTTGGTTCCTCTTTCCCATTCTGGTTTGGGATTTTGCAACGAAAATCAGACACTGGTTACACACAAACGCACCGGGGCGGATGGGAAAGGGGGTAGCTGTTGTCAAGCCGGTCAATTAAACCCGGAGCAGAGCGGGTGCGTGAAGAAACGCGTCGGTCGCTCCTTTCTAATGCATCGTCACCCTTTTCACCCTAGTGCTCCTCACCATCAAGAGCGAGAGCGTTTGCAAATGGTGGCAATTATTGTCGCTTGCAGCAGTTTGGACTGGTTTGGACTAGGTGAAGAGTTGTGTTTGTGAAACGGAGATCGTACGGGTTAAGAATATCAGCTGGACTTAAATGTTAATGATCCTGGATTCCTGTGCGCTGGTTTGTTCACTTTCAATAACACGCTAGAAATGTCACAAAACTTGCTGATAGCATATGTGTTCCTTTTAGTCTTCTTTAAAACGGTGGATTGTGGTCTTGTGCATTTATCTTTCAACGAAGAAACTCCATTAAGAAAAGCGCAATGTTCTTCCCTTAAAGCATTCCATAGGAGTCAACGTTTCGTAGGGCGTACAGTTTCGTCTCGTTTCGTACAACACCGCATACAGTTAAGCAATGCGCATGAAAATTGGACACCACTTTCGTAGAAGAAAGCTGATCCCCTGAACTAGAGCGAAAAACAACACACAAAACTGCCAAGAAACACCCTCAACGACGACTTCTCCCGTAAGGGATGGTTCAGTTTTCTAACGCTGGGCGGAAGTTCGATGGCACGATTGGTCGCTTCTTCTTTCCCTGGCACAGAGCAGCATGTAAAGGTGTACACGGTGGGAGTATGTGTATGTGTGTGTGAACCTCTTACCTTGTTCGCCGAATGCAACCCGATGCAGCCGCTGCAAACGAACTCGCTAACGCTGTCCCCTGTCTTGTGCTAACGTGCAGCAAATTTCGTCTTCTTACGCAATCTGTTGCGCTTTGCAAAGGGAGGCGCAAGAGGAAGGGCACATGATTGGTGCACATGATCGGGCTGTGGCGGCATCCTGCACTCGTTGCACTTTCGATGCAATCGCAATCCTTTCCACGGTTCTCCACGGCAACGGAGCGAAAACAGTTGGCGGTTGTTCTAGCGGTTGAGAATGAAATTTTGCTGCGTTAAGCGAAAGTAAACGGCGAACATGGTAACACGCGGGGCAAAACAAAGGCAAAACTGCCCTGCAAATAGTGGTGGAACTCCCCCCCCCTTGATTCGACAGTCAACAATACATCTGCGGCGGGCTATCCTCCAACTGCTGTTGCTGAACAATTGGCAGTCATGGGACAGAGTGGCCGCAAACTGCCGCTGCGCTTTCGTTAGTGTTTGGTTTGGCTCAGAAAAACGTAAAATAGAGGGTTTTCTTACGGACAGCTCATTACATCCAGCCAGAACGAGTGGAACAAAACAGGAAAATGAAATGCATTCGTGGCGAGATGGTGCAGAAAAGAAGAAAAAAAAACCTGGAAAATCCCACGGCCCTTTCTTTCCATTCAAAAGGCCCCATGTTGCATCGTGTGCATTATGTTCCATGCGTTGTGGTTGTGTGAGTTTGATTTTTTGTTAAAAGAAGGGGTGCACATCACAGCATCCACACGTGAAGGAATCTAAGAATCGTACGGCTTTCCAATTTGGGTTCTCACGCACGCATTATCTCTCCAGAAACGGGTCAGTTGCTTGCAGGACAGAGCAGAAATTGAAAGCAAATACAGGAGGCCTCGACAACTGAACAGAGCTGGTCCTAGCAAGTCAAACTGGTTTGCTGTCAGGAGCAGGAATTGCGATTAGAAATCTGGTCAATCACGAGCGGACAATCTCGACGATGGTTCTCGGTGCGCATCGCCGCATTATTAAGACCACAGCCGCTGTTAAGAGGAGCGTTTTATGGTGCGCTGGTGGCGTGCAAACGAGATAAAGATTCTAATCAGGTCTGGATTGGTTGTTGGTGCGCTGATCTCTCGATCTCCTGCTGCGCAAGCGTATAGGGATGTATAGGTGAAGTGTCTGGGGATTCAAAGACATCCTGAACTATAAATAATCTGTACTGCAATTAAAATGATTTTGAATGTCTCTTTCAATAGATCAGAGCGATTGATAATTCACAAAACTCAAGGCCAAACCAATGTTTGAAATGAAGTAGAAAATGAAAGTCTGTTAGAGCCTTTTTAAAGGAAGAATAAAGAAACATAAAATATCGCTTTATTACGACTAATAACGTTTGAAGAGCTTAATAGGGAACCATCGAGGAATATCCCCTTGTTATTCACCGCACACTCTCCGGATGTGCGGTCAGCGTTTTGGGGGCCAGATTGATATCGTTCTTTGGTCGGCGCGAGCGAATGCTTTCGCGACTTTATATTTTGCGCACTCGTTTGGTATAACGCCATCTTTGACTGCTTTTTTTGCACTCCCCCTCCGAGCGCTGTAAAGCCTCTTACTACTTTACATAAATGCTAATTGACTGGCGTAGATTGGTCACCGGCTGGTAGCACAAACACACAAATCTGGTGTGCGACAACGACTTCGGGCGGTACTTACGCACACCGTAAAAAATTACATCATCCTCCCCTGCGAGGAGAAGGCGAGGAACCCCATGCACAGGGGGTTATAATGTGTGAAAGATGTAGGGAGAACTTCCTTTATGTGAGGTTAGAGCCGGCATTCATCACATTTTCTTTTTTAATTTTTTTTCGGTCGTTTCCGCGTTGGAAACGTGCCAATGTGTGCCACACAATGCAACTCTCCGCGTGTGTAGTGTTGCAATGGTGGCGCAGCGAAGCCTCTCGGAGTGGTCAATGCTGAAACGCGACATGCCACGCATTCGAAATCATCGTAAACCTTCGCACCGTCGTCACCCAGTTGGTGGTGGCGGAGAAGGAGTGTTGTGTTTATTTGTTTTTGTGCTATGGGAAGTTATATTTATGCAATATATCATTCGCTGCCTTTGTTATGTTGATGGTTACCAGGCGCTATACATGAAGTGTCAACCCATCATCATCATCATCATGATCGTAGTGATGATGGAGTGTCTTAAATAGAGATATTAAATTACGTATGTGTGTGATGTGTTTTTCAACCAGGGGCATTCACAGGCTCTTCTTTTAGCTTGATAGTTAGGGCGTTTTTATAGTCGACTTATGGGCTAAATGTCGAAAAGATGTTTAAAAATGATGCTCTTGTAGCAAATAAAGTAGATGCATACCAAGATTTGATCGCACGACCCATGGTGTGGTATTTCATGCCCTTACTAATGTCGCCATTTCGCCATCTCTTATCAATGTTGTTATTTTTCCCTATAAAAGCTACCCGCAAGGCTAACATTGCATTGCCTGGGGGAATACTGTCCACTTGCAGTGATTGGATCTTAATAAGCTTCGCCAATGCAGAACCGTGTAGTTGCAAAAGCCCGGTCGCTAGCACAGCTCTCCGGCGAGATGGGAAAAGTCTCATTTGCAATGCAGCCGGAAACTCCATTGGATGCGGTACACCCACGCTCATCTGCTCCCGTTGGGAGCTGAACGATTGCACGAGCGGAAGCAAAATGTAGCAATAGTGGTTGTGGTCCTTCCATCGTTGCCGTGTTTCCAGGAATGCAAGGTCACCAGCGCTGTGCAGCCGCTGGAAGTGCAAACGGATGCAAATATCGCCTTTCTTCCGCTGCTCGTGGCGCGTAGGGCTTTGCGGGCCGGGCAAGCTTGCAGCAACCAAGCTGGGCACCCTCTCGGTCGGTCGATAGCCTCCAGTGGGTGGCGCGTGGGCAGATCTCACGCGCGTCCAGTTAATGCTGGACCCAGCGCCACGTGGGCATCATCCGGCATGGCAAAGGGACAGTTTCTTTGCCACGCTAGTTGTACTAACGGACGGTGGGCTGTGAAGCAGGTTTGATTGGTTTGTGCTGTTGTCGGGGCTCGTGTTTTGTCTATCTCACGCCTCGGGAAGTTGTTGATTACTTGATTAACCGGTGCAAATGTCATACTTCTTGCGTCTAGAATGGGTCTGAGATCTGAGATCGCAGCTGTTGCTGAGAGGCAATTGATCATTACAGTTCCTACTATTCATCCTGAAAAGAATCGACCAAATCGACCTTCATCGTAGCTACAAATGGTGCTGTGGGGGTACAGTACACACAGTGTGTACCTCATTAAACAGAATGTATTCTTCTCTGGCAACTTCATTTACTACAGCCCTGCTTTATGAAGATTGTCTCCCTTCACTTTTCACCGCCACCGCTCGCTCTGGTGGTAGTTATTAACCGCTCTTACAATGATTTCGCGCTCTGCAGTGAGCCAAATACCAAATGTCAGCTGTTGTGCGCTTGGTGTCTACCACGACCATTCGTTGTCGCTTCTGTAGGACCGGCACAGCGAAACGCGACTTCGGCGGGAGAGAGATTTATGGGCTTCAATAAAGTAGCGGCGCCGTGTCACGCTGTGCCGGTCGCACCCGATGTCAAGTTCAGCGTTCAGCGCTGTCGTCGTCAAAATAACCACCACCTTTCCAAGGGCTTTCCGATCATGGGCAAAGATCAAAGTCAATAGAAGAGTCTGGTTTCGGACCGGGCCCCCGGCGTACGATCGTGAGCCGTCAGTCGGCTTTGATGTGAACCGTGGGGGTTTTATTTCGTGTTTTACGAGCTCCCAGTGGTGGGGTTGGGTGGGTGGGAAAATGCTACCGAAATTGCAACGTGCCCCGTTTGAGATCGCATCAAAGGAAGGAGGTCATGAAAAATGGTTTCTAGTGAAACAATGTGTGTACAGGGAAGAATAATGTTGGTTTAAGAGGGGTGCACAAAAGAAAAAATGAAAATACTTCAGATGAGAAAATGGCACGCAAATCACGCGTGTGGTATATCACGAAACGACCCACTTTGGGTTGTCTTTGGTCTTAGATGACGATGAGAGTTTGAAACATTCTGGGGAGTGTTTGTTTTAGAAAATTTGAGGCCAACGCTGAGCACTTCGCGCACATCCCAAAAATCAAACAAAAGATGTGATCAAAATCGCAGCAAAGCAAAAAGACCCTTAATTGAGTTATTGAAATAAACATTAAGCCATGAAAAACGCATACATTTTCCCCTCGCACTGTGTCAGTGCGATGGGTGATGACACGGCTGACACATCGCTTGTGGGCTGACACGCAAATTTGGATTGACAATTGCAGTTTCGGTCGCCACCAGGGGAAAAAATGCAAAAAAACTCATTTTTACGATACCAAAAAAAAGAAGTGTTCTCGTTCGTTTAACAAGAGCGTTAAACACACACACTCAGAACGAAATCGACGCTCGCGCCTAAAATATGCGCAATTGCTTTACGCAGCACAATTTTACGCACACAGGAAGCAGCAGTAGCAGCAGGAGTGGCGGGTGTGGACAAAGAAGGAATGGCATAGAGAGAGAAAGAGAGGGAAAAAAGAGACATAATAAAAAGCCAGCAAAGTTAATAGCCGCTTTGAGCGGAGGAAAAAGGGTTTATGCTTCGTCGATTTTGATGACAATTTTGTCGTTTTTTTTCGGTCGGTTTTTTGTTGTTTGTTTTGTGGTTCTTGCTTGCTTTATTTTTTTTTGTCGGTAGGGCAGGCCAATTTTTCGCCTTTTGGGTAAGCCAAAAACGCTTTTCATCTGACGTGTGTGTGTGTGTGTTTTATGTGTTTCATTGCGTGTTCTTGTTTTTTACTGTTTTTTCCCTGTTAAATTGACTCGTTTTTGTCACTTTTTATGTCGCGCACTGTTCTGACGTCGTGTGGTTGTATGTTTGTTTGCTATGCTTGTTACTTTTAGTTTTATTATTTTACTTTCCAACGCTTGGTACGATCATTTTCCATCAACTTTAACGTTTTTTGTGTGCAGTGTTTTTCTTCCCAGCTTTTCGCACTCTTCTCACACACACACAGTACAACATTCCACGGTGGTACATTGTTTTCTTAGTAAAACGCTTTTCTTCCACTGCGCGGATTTTTTCACTGCATTTGTGAGTGTGTGTGTGTGTGACGATGGGGGACGATTCTCCCCGGCATTCCTTTGAGTGTAGTGTTCGGTTTATGGTTCGCTGGGTTCACTTTTATTGTGGTTGAAAATGTGCTGAACTGAAGGGTAACATAAAAAAACCCACACACCATGGCCGGCCCATAGGGGAAAGGAGCGAAAAGGTGAAGGTTTCTGCGTTGAACTGAAATCGGATCCATCGGCATAATAGGCGATAGTCGGTGTTGTGGGAGGGAAAAGGGACTGTGGCCCACAACCTGGACACCAGGGCAGGACGCGCACCGTCTGTTGATGGTGGTTAATTAGTGTTTATTGTGTTAATTTGTGCTCAGGTAGCGTTTTGTGCATTTTTATAGTGGATTCTTGAGCGAGGGGGGGGGGATGTTTTTTTTTTGGCAAACTACCACCACACCGACCATCAGCCGGCCGGCCGGCGGCATTCAATGCGTCATTTTTCCGTCATTTTCCTTCGCACAGCTTCGCCTCCAGTGGTTGGAGCTGGCTGTTTTTTGTGTAGTTATTGCATTCGTGAATTTTAATTTCCTTTTTTTATTCGTGTCTCCAACAAAGGGCGAGGGGGGGTGCCAGGCTGGGTTAAACCTTTTTGCAACATTTTGACGTAAATTATGCAGCGCCATAATAATGAGCGACAATCGTCTGCGCGCTTTGTTCTTCCCTCGATCGCGCCGAGGACCATGGAGACCTATAATTGTAATTAACTGTTGCGTGCTCCACCAACAGACCATTTGTGGCGAAGGGAGGGGGTTGGCAGTGATTTTGCTGCTACCCTTCCTACCGGGTAGCTTCTTCTCTTCCTCCACGCTGCCGTGTGAAAAGTGAGCGCGCACTAGAACGCGCGCATAGCGCTCTTAGCCTAGGGTAGTAGCAGCCCCCCAGGTGGTGTATTGTTGCGAAAAAGAAGCACAGGAAGGTTTACCAACAGACACACACATACACAGGGGTACAAGGGGGGGCTGATATTCCATGGGGCCAGCTAAATTAATGCGTATGACCATGAACCTGAACCTTGCGTCGCTGGCTCTAGCAGGTTGTTCAACTTGATTTTAAAAGCTAAATTGGAGCTTGTTTGATGGATTCGTTTGGTGGTGCTTATGTTGTTGTTTTTTTTCTTTCATATTCTTGCTGTTTCGCTTGCCTGTATGCTATTGTGGTCTATGTAGCTCTTCTCACCCGCTGCATATGGAAAGGGAGGGAACGCCAAAGAGCTATTGTTGTGCGGAAATTTGTTGCTTTTCGCCCCGCTATTTACGTTCCATTTCCATGATAATTTGTAATCTTCCTGATAGGCGACGGCAAGTGTGTACAGTGATTGTTTAGTGCTTTGAGTTATCATCGTTTAATTTTAGTTGTCCATAAATCAGTCCGGCTGGGAGGGCCGGTGAGTTCATAATTGATTCCGAGTGATTACTTCTTTTACAGCGTCATTATGTAAATAAGTCGCTCGAATGAAGAAATCATTCTTGATGCTCTGGATAATATTCTGCAACAATTACCGGCCCGTTTCCGGAGCAGGGGTTTTTTACGTCACCTTTCTTAGCCTCCTCTTGGACACTTCTGAGCCTTTGCAGGAACACTTTTAATGAAATTTCCTTTGTCATAAACATATCAAGAAGTCAATTGCAATAATGCTTGTATGCCTTCTGCCGCGGCGCCAGCCGAAACGGTCATATAATTTTACAACATTTTCACGGGCACACGGGCAGCGGAAGCAGCACGGTTCATTTGGTTTTCGGTCGTCATAGTTCCACGGGGTCGCCAGTAAAGCGAGCTGTGCAAAATTTTGTACACTGCGCCCCGCACTGAACTTGAACTTGAATTCGTCTGTTTTCCCCCGTCTGTTTTCTTCGCCTTTCGCCAGCCAAAAGGGGAAAGGCGCAACAACAGGAACAGAAGAAATAAAAAACAAACAACTTGCACACACCACCCCCCACAACCCCTTTCGTAATGGTGCATGTTGTTCGCTTTCGCTGTTACATGCTCACTTGCAGTGTGTGTGTGTATGTTTTTTTATAGTTTGCATTTTCTTCTTTTGCTTGTCTTTTTTCCCCCCCTCTGCCCGATTTGTTCGCTCGTTTTGCTAATTTCTCCCCTTCAACAACAAGGGGCTTGCGCGATTCGTTACACTCGATTTCGCGAACGCTATGGCAACGCTGCTTTTTAGTTTGTTTTCGTTTTTTCGGCTAGTTTTAGTTTGATTAACTTGCAGTAAGCTGTCGAAAATGTGTACCCGTGGAACGCGAAGCCGATAAAAACGAAACCGTCTACAACCACGCGACGACTAAACCCACACAGCTGCCCATGGGGGAGCGTTGTTTGGATGGTTTTTTTAAATTAGGTTTCCTCCCCCTTACCCCGCCGGTTTGGTTGAGAGGAAATTTTCACTTGCTGATAAATGCACTTTTGCTTGTTTTCGTTGCTGTGTTGCTCTTACTGCACAAGTGAAGGTGTATGAAAGTAAAATTGGTATTTGAAGTGTGTTTGATGTGTGGCGGGCTGGTAGTTTTTTCCTTACACCTGAATCGATCGCTATTTTAATGATGAATTGAACGTGAGCATCATTTTGAGGGGGAAATTCTGTTTCTGTTTTGCAATCACTTTTTGCAGCTTTTGGTGCAGAAAAACCCATCAACCCTTCAAAAACAGGGGAATGCATTGCTCCTGCCAAAAAAAAATGCTCCTCTAATGGGTTCGGTTGCATTGACACACCCTGCGGGAAGGTAGTTTTTTGGGGGAAACCATGACTCCCTATTGTGGTCACGACAAATTAGGCACGCTTGCAGGGACAGCGAGGGACCCACCTTTTTCGGGGTGGGAAGTCTGTGCAGTCTGACGTGGCGAATATTCGCGTGCCAAACTGCAATTGCAGTACATTTTTATGTTTTCGCTTGATGCGCTCCGTGGGCGAGAGGTTGGTTGGTGGTGCTAATTGGGTCTGTCGGCGGGCTGGTTGACATGTTTGTGTGTGCGCGTGACAGAGGGAGAGTGTGTAATGGAGCGTTTGAAGTCAACCCGATGACGTCTAATTAACACAGTGAAAGAGTGTCGACAGTATCAATTCTTTGATTGGTGTGCTGCGTTTGTTGGGTCATTTCCCCCCATTTTCCCCACAGTTATTAGAAGAAAATGTATGTTTTCTTTTTTTTTAAGTAAATGCACAGTGTGTGCAGAGTGCATCTGCACGCGTACAAACTGCTCGCCGAGAGATTCGGCACGTAACCGCACAACGAGAGGTGTTATCAATGCTGCAGGCTCCCGTTCTGGTACAGCCCCATTTTCTGCCAGCCGAATGACATTGAAAAGTGCATCGACAGTACCTCCACTTCTTGCACGTTGCAATCAACCGCAGGCACACACACGCACCCTTTTCAGAACCAATCATTACGTGCTCGCTTGTTGTGCCCGCTGGCTTATCATCCCGCCAATCGGGTGGCTGATGTGGCAGTGCTGGAAATGTTGTGGGAGGCCTCCACGTTGGGGAAATTTACGTTACGAAATCATGATTTCTTGCTAGTTTCAATAAGTTCTGCAGTGAGTTCGGGTTCGGTTGATCTTTGATCCTTGAGGATTGATAGTTTGAGGTCTTATCAATCAAAACCCCCTTACATGATTACAGGGTTTCCCACGATTTATTGGTTGGTTCCCACGATTTATTGGTGCGTTCCCACGATTTTTTGGTCATTTCCCATAATTTTTTGTAGCAACCCACGATTTATTGGTCGGTTCCCAAATATTATTGGTCGGTTCCCAAATATTATTGGTCGTTTCCCAAATATTATTGGTCGGTTCCCAAATATAATATAATATAATACCGACCAATAATATTTGGGAAACGACCAATAATATTTGGGAACCGACCAATAATATTTGGGAACCGACCAATAAATCGTGGGTTGCTACCAAAAATTATGGGAAATGACCAAAAATCGTGGGAACGCACCAATAAATCGTGGGAACCAACCAATAAATCGTGGGAAACCCTGTATGACAGATTACGATGGCATAATCAAGTGTTTGGGTGTCTGTCTGATTCTGAAGTTTTGCTAAGCAAGACTGCACTTAGAACCTTGGAGGCAGATCTGATGTTTAGTAGAGTCATTGACGTTTGCTCGATTGCATCACTGGAAAGTGTGGAGTGATAACGATGAAGGGTTTGATGCCTCGATGACAGGCTTGAGTTAAATAATAATTTACATGTTGAAGCATTGCAAAGGAATAGTACTAACAAGAAAAAGTTCTATTTGTTTAAATTCCGAATAAGAATGATCATGAAATCAGCTCCATTGCACTCTACATCGATCTATTAAGTACTTCAAAACTGAAGTGTGTCTTGAATAAATCCCATCTTAAGCAAATCATGCATGCACGAGGTGTATGCGCTTGTATTGTGCAGTGAGTCAAGTACTTGAATTGTCCTATCTCTACCATCGAATCAAGCTATCAGGTCGAGAGTGTTCGCGAATGAAGATGCGATACAGTACGATCGATAATGTCGATCTATTTAAGGCCAATGGATTTATTTTAACAGCTCTCTAACCACGTTGGGAAGGCTCGCCTTTCTCCATATGATTAAATTCAATAAATCTACATGATTAAGCTTACTTAAACGTAAGGAGGATAAATATTGACGCTTATTATATACTTCATAGTATAATTTATAATCATAAAAATGAATCCCCGAGCGTCTAGTACGCTTCACTGTAGAGCTGAAAAATCTCTTCGAACGCATGCTCAGCCAGATCGGACCCGTCCCGACGTAGCCGGCGTTCTGCCCTTGACTTCAATTAGCGAAAGGGCGCAAGAGCGCGGTTTCGAGATCGATTCCGCCGTGGTTCGTGTGTTGTGGCGTCGCACGAAACATAACACGCCACACGTACAAGATCGGGAACGCTCTTTGCACACATACACACACACACACCTACAGTATCGGACAGAAAGATAGGGCATTGGTTTTTAACGCACCGTGCACCCGTTGGGCCAAGTTTATGTGTGGTTTGTATGTGTTTGTGTTTGTGTGTGTGTGTATGTGTGTGTGTATGTGTGTTTGTGTGTGTGTGTGTGTGTGTGTGTGTGTGTGTGTGTATGTGTGTGTGCATGTGTGTGTGTGTGTGTGGATGTATGTTTGAATGTGTATTGATGTGTGTGTTTGTTTCACAAGTAGGTCGTTTCGGATAGATTTGTAAGTAGTTTTTTTGTGTTTTGGGTTAGGTTTTCGGTGTGATAAGCAGGACCACCGCCC
Organism: Anopheles arabiensis; assembly: GCF_016920715.1. NCBI lineage: Eukaryota > Metazoa > Arthropoda > Insecta > Diptera > Culicidae > Anopheles > Anopheles arabiensis. The sequence continues at coordinate 92,542,019 of NC_053518.1, forward strand.
TCGCGATTAGTGTGTTTTCGATATATTAACAATGTTACGGTCTTCTTTCGCCGTGGTCTTCTGAGGACGTCCGGTTGACTTGCGCGTTTCGGTTGTCCAAGCGCGTTTCAGTTGTCTAAGCACGTTTCGGTTGTCCGAAGCGCGTTTGCCACAAAAGTGCGCGATCGTTCCATTACGAACTCGATCCTTTTGCGCTTAATGCCAGCAGCAGCCATTCGCTTTTACATATGGCGCTGATGATCGGTACAACGTTTACCTCGACCCATTGTTACTAACATTGCTTGCTTGGACCGTCAAGAACGCGCTGGTTAAAAACTTGGACACGGCTGATCCCGTGCTCTGCCTGCGTTCTACTTCTATACGCGATGAACTACATCGTTATGGAGCAGCGAAAACATCGCATGGATAAAAACTATCAACGAGTACGCGAGTAAGCGTCTTCCCTTCAAAATCGAGAAAAGAATACTGCCGCGCTCATGAAACAAAACGCCCATTGAAAAGAACAACTGCGCGCCAGCTCAATGAACGCACAAAGTTTACCATTCGCACACAACGTGCAACGCAGAGATGCACGAAGGCCTTTCAATGGCGTGCACTGGAGAAACACCTGTGAGGGAATGCCGAGTTCATTGCTATTGTGCGTGTGTCCATTTCGCACCGGTGTCGCATTCACATTCATGAAACAGCACACCTGCATTTTCGTCCGAGGAACAAGCGCTGCTGTCGATGCAAACTTTAGTTTTTATCCAAGTGTAAACGCACAATGTTTCACATGATAACACACATAATAAGAATAATTTCAACGCAATATGACATCATGGCAAGCTATGTATTTCAGACACAAACACGCGCACTTGCAAATACACATTAAAAAGCACACTCTCTTTCTACTACTACACACACACACACACACATGCACACACACAGACACACATACATACACACACACACTAATACACACATACACACACACATACACACATACACACACACAAACACAAGTAACGTGGCAAAACAAGTGTACGGTGCATTGAAAAAAAGGGTCCTATCTTAATGTCCGATACTGTACCTTCCAACCTACCGGACCGGTCACATCTGTCAGGGCGATCGGAGTCGGTGTGCGAAAACGGAACATGTGTCCGGTATACTGACAGGTCTGCCCGCTCCTTTTACCACCATCGCGATGATCGTGCGCGGTGCGACTCCTTTTTGCACTGCTGGAGGCTTTTGCATGTTTTATAAAACCGAAACGGGTCGACACGACGATTAAAGAGCTTGCAGGACGAGGGGGGCTCATACACACAGAGGGAGATTTATCTCGAACCCGATCACTTTAATGCTTCGTACGACTTATCCAAACTGTTTTTTTTCTGTTCTTTTCTTCCCCTCCTTTTCCCACAGGTAAGTCTCACGGACAATATTGGATCCTTGTAGCAGGGATCCAGCGTTTTGGAGAAGCGGTCAGCACAAATCTGTCAAATCGGTGTGTGTTCACACTTATGCAAGCTGATGCATTAAATCGTGGGTTTTTTGTGCTTTACTACGTCATGGTGTGAGAACTTGATCTTGGTCAAACATTGGTGGGTGAAGTATGGTGGATGTGTGGTAAGTTGACATGTTCAGAGCGATGGAAGCGAATCGAATCGGAGATTGCAATCAGCCTTCGGGGTCATGTATTTTATTGAGATGTGTTTATTTGAAAGCATAAAATTTGTTGGAGTATCGCTGATCCTGAAATAAATGGACATTGAATCTCCAGATACACTGGAATGGACTCAGACATTATGGAACTTTTAATTTCAATCCGTTCCAGTAGGTTCCAGAGGCAGCAAAAACAATCAATCAAAGCCACTTACCCAATAAAAGCTCGAACTAAATGCTAAATAGATGGCAATTCAATTCTAGACCAACTCCAACTATCTCACGATAATTACAGCTCTGCTCGTTAGGCGCCTACAGCGCCAAGCTTTTCAATATACTCCCTTCGACGACTTCCCTTTTTTGTAATCCCGAGCCGAACGGCTGGATTAAGTGCGCAATCGTGACGATTCAATAACGCGATCGAGCGAACACCACTCCCCCGCTGCTATGCCGGCTGGTTCTGATAAGATCAGAACTTGCCCTAGGGCACCGCACCGTAACCCGTACCAGGAAATAGATCTCGACATGTTCTGTGAAAATGTCCTGTCCTCTCCGCCCACCGTTAGCTTGAAAAGCTGGGAGTTGGCATTACAAATTGCCTCGTGATCGTGATCTCTGCCGAGCGACTCACCTTGAACGTGGACATAATCTTAGAGGGGGATGGTTGATAGTGTAGTGTATCTCATAGGAGAGTAAAGCAATACATCATGCTGACGATATTATTGTGCAAGATCACGCGTACCGCGCGATGAGACAGTGAATGCGACGTCTGAACTCTGATGAACCGCCATCATCGATTTGTTGACATAACACAGGCACCAGCGTCGGGCTATGAACCTGGCACTGGGTGCACGGTGAGTCACTGGGTTGTGTGTGAGATGGCAAGTTCTCGCTGTACTCCGTATTAGGGTGGAGATCGCGCTTGATTGATCATGTTGAATATGATCAGCAGCATCATCGAGCAGTTATAATTAATCTGTAATGGACACTCTATGACACAGGCGATAGGGGTGTACGTGTATATTTATAACTTTGATGGGATAGTCCCATGTACAGAATTGAGGTTATAGGCGTAGTTGTATGTGAAACAAAGAAATATTACGCTTTTGATCTTAACTTATTACAATTAAAAGACATTCTCATGCACACATCCAACCGCGTACCATGAGAGTGTAAATTATACAAAGATACATAAACAAACCCGTCACCCTAGACTAAACAGTTGCCCCAAAGGGGGACTGACGTTGCACACGCCCAGTTGAAAGGTTCGCCGCTTGCAAATAGTTTTATTCGTATTACCATAAATATTAACCTCGGCTCGGCAGCGCTGGGTTGATCTGCGATCTCTGCACTGCTCGGCCCATCTCCTCCGCAGGACTTTTCGCCGTGTCTGTGTATAAATAACACCACCAAGTAACAAGCTGTCACGAAGATGTCAGATGAATATTCCTCGGATGTGTGTGTGTTGGAAACCACCGATTCCCGTTTATGGTTGTGATGCCTTTTCCGTCTGTCACAAACATTGCGTGTGTGTGAACGTGAGTGGAACCCCCTACCTAGTGTGCATGAATACTACGCGAGGCTACTAAGGATCTGTCTCTGTTTGGATGACGTAAAAGAAATTATGTTCCCGACCACAGACCACAGTGCCACAGTGTGGGCAGCGCACGTGCATGATTTATGTGCATCCTTGGCAGAGTGTTATAGCTGTGCTGCTGTGTGCGTGCAAAACTGTGGTCATCGATGTCCTTGTGATGTCGCGAAGGCAAAAGAAAGATATCTTGTCTGACATTTCGCGAAATGAGTTGTTGATGAGATGTGAAATGGAGATGGTGAGGGGGGATGGAGCTTTTTGGGAATCATTCGAGAGACGCCCATTTTGGGGTGTTTTTGCTGCACAATGCTACCCCGTTTGGTTATCGCTCAATTATTGAAGCCTGAGCGTAGTCTGAGATCGTATTCATTTCAGACCTTCCATGAGGATACAATGTGTAGATGGAAAAGATAAGCGAGAGCAGAAATATGACGACTGTTGTTGTTATCATCAAATCGAAATGTAGGTGAACGTGTCTGTTCCTTTATTCCTGCCCTGATGAAGTCACCCGTACACTTTACAATACAGCAAGTCCTCCGGCACGATCATTACGGGAAGTATTGTTAATCGAAACTGCAGCCAAGCAGCAGCCTGTTGGACATGCACAAGAAATGTTGGATCGATTACGTTCGCGAATCGCTATGCTTAAACGCAAAATCTCCATAAACGGAGTGTGCGAAGGTAGTGGAGACGTGCGTTGCATGCTGCAGGGTCATGCGTTTTATTGGACGACGTATTGGAAAATCCCGACTCTAGCAGCTTGGTGCCGTAAAGAACTCCGTAAACAATAAAGATTACTTTATTGTAAGTATCTCATTTATTGCAGAATAAAGCGCCGAAGCGCCTTCTTTATGCGCATGCGGTAAGTGGTAGACCTCGGACACAAATGTCTCTGTGTGTGTTTGTCCCTCATCAGTATGTCCCGCCGGAGGTAGCACCAAACTTCAGCATATCCTCACCGTGCGTTTCGTGAATGATACTCACGTTCGACACTCAAAAATCTAGCACCCGCTGCAGGCCTTGATGTGATCGCGTGGAGGTATGCTTGTCCCCTTGTCTGCGGCTCTATTCGTGAACTTGTCCCAAAGTGTGGGTCTATGCTGCTCTTGTCCTCTGGCGCTCTGTCAGGGCTGTGCAGCTACAACTACAACCGCGCATGAAGGTTGGCTCCGGAACGTGCAAAAATAGCGCTCCGGTAGGCTCGACGCGACGCCGGTTTTGGGTTGTTTGGGTCGTGCGAGCTCTGCTGCTGGAGGAGTTTCAAGATTGGACGTGTGCGTGTTTTTTTGTTTGTTTCTTCGCCGTATTTCTTTCTCTTTGGTTGATTGTTTCGCGCGGTCTCTGGTGGCGATGGTGGCGACCCTGGCCCAATTAAGAGGACTAATAGGTGGATTAAGTGGCACGTGGAAGAGTGTGTGGTGCTCGGTGAGGGTGCTCGCACACAACTCCACTCAACGCTGGCTGTGGGTTACATATGTATGTGTGTGTGTGGAGGCAAAGAATGGTCAACAACTTTTGCCTCATTATACCGACATCCTTTCCCTCCCGCTTACGAACATCAACATGGCCCGACGAGAACACATTCGCATTTTGATGAGCGAATGGCAGTGATTTTCGCATTTATTTTGCAGTTTTCATGATGCTCTCGTTGTTGGAATATTGTTCTGAATTTGTGTTAGGCTTGATTTAATTTTATAGGTTTTCGCACACAGTTTAATTGGAATTCTTCGCAGTTTTGGCATTGGCATTGTAATACAAATTAATTTTGAGCAAAAGCAAACGAGCATTTGTCGTTTATCGAACGGAATGTGCCCGCGTTTGCTCTACTGACTAAACAGGAGTTCAATCACTCATACCGGATGAGTCACTGCGTCACAGCCTGTGTCGTACGTTTGGTAGCAGTGGAAGGCATCATCAGCATGCCGTCGGGCAAACCTCGGCAGCTCACGTGGATAATTCGCTCGTTATTGTTTCCTTCCACGGTGTGGTCGGCTGCATAATGTTAGCCGGTCGTTGAATTCGGTGCCCATTCGCGCATTGCGTTGATATTTCGTGGTCATTAGCCCACGTCAGCTTCAGCTGGACGGTCTCACACGCCCAATTCCGATGGTGGTGAGACCTCCGGATCTCTTGCCGCCCCTACCTCTCGAAAGGTCTGCAAAGGTGGTGCGTTTGTGTGCGATGAATGAGAAGCTAGGGAAGTGGCTGACCTTTTGGCGGCGGGTAGATGGGTGGGTATGCTGTCGAACCGGTAGCATCGTGGCGGTGACGCCGAGCGATCAAATAATGACGAAGCGCGCGGTGCGCCGTGAGCAATTGATTGACAATTCTCATGTTCGGTGTACCTTGATGAACATGGGGCCAAAGAAAAGTGGATCATTGTGCCGTCCGTGACAAAACTGGAAGCTAGGTAAAACCCCAATGGGAGGAAAGACAAGAACACTACGAACACTATGCGAGTGCGTTGTGATCGTTGAGATGGAACGAAACAGAAACACCGAAAACTACTGCGCGCGGAGGTTCGTTGCCTTCGGCCGCGATAAGTCGTTCGTTTCGTTTTCGTCAACGGGGTGACCTTGGCTTGATTCTTTGCGATGCTTTTGCTTTTGCCTATTCCACTGTGAGGATAGTCGAGGTGGAGGAGATCTACGGGAGAGGGGGCATTGAATGTTGCCGATTTTGTAGAGGCGCATAATTTATCCTTCAAGTTGTTGGGGTGTTTTTTTTCCTTTTCGTTTTCGTTGCTGCTGCTGTTTCGGATCGCGGCACCATATGGCGTTTGGATGTTATTGCTCGCTAGAAAATAGATTCCTTTCCCAGGTTTTTAACAAGCTTCCCTTTCCCGCTCCAAACCCCCACCCCCTTCTGCGTGTCACATGTACGCCATAAGTACGAAACGATGAGCTTGCTATTTCAAGCACGACGAAATAATGATATTACTCCGCGTGGAGGCAAAGTGACGCACTGTAGCAGCCCCCCTTGCTGCCTGGGTTTTCGGTGATCACCGGGCCTTGTATGCTTTAATTGTAGAAGCGAGAAGAAGCTGGCAAACCCGCCGGGTGGAGGCAGCAATCTAGAATCCTAGAAGTGGAACCGTGATCCGGAGAAGATTCGATCGGTCGGTCGTTCTTGGTCATCATCATCAACGTCCGTGATGCTCTGCTGCTGCGGGGCGATGGATGACTGTCATAAATTTTGCTTTCGAACACAAACAGACACAGGCTAGAGCACACGCAATCGATGGCGCTTTGCGAAGCTTTGGAAGGTTGAAGAATTTATTGGAGAGTTTGCTTCGTTCTGGGCAGGCTACTCCAAATTTCCTGCCTACACGCGGGCCGGTCTCCACGTCCACAGGTTAGAGGCATCTTCAATTTGGCTCCGTTGGCACTGCTCACTGTAATTGACCATAGAGAACCCGAATCGGAAAATAAAATCGCAATCTAAATCTAGCCGTGGCGCCGCGCCGAACCTGAGGTTTACTTCTCTCCATTTCGCTGCTTTTATTTCGCACATAAAATCACGCTTAACTAATAAAAGCGCACATTGATTTTTGCCCAAAGAGTGGCTACGATTCCGAGGAGGCAAAAGGCAAAAGCTTCCAACTGTTTGACTAATTGGTCAAATTGATCCCGGTGCTCGGTTTAATCGCCGTGCGCGCTAGGGAAGTGCGAAATAAATCAGACCCAGGGCGGTCATTGATTTTGGGAGCGCTTTGAGCGATGATGGTTTAAGGTATTTGTGGGGGTTGCTTCGTTGTTCGTTGTATTTTGTTTATATTGAAATAGGCATATGATTAGCAGCCGGATGGAGTTTAGGAATAAGATTTATTACACTACACAAGGCGCAAAGTTGTGCAGAACGAAATAGAATTTGTTGGTTTATTTATTGTTTGAGTCATTGAAAATCTCCATAACCTAATGAGACTTGCGTGCGTGGCTTACTGTACCCAAATCTTCCGTAATTGCGTTCAATAATAGTGCCAAGCTGTCTCAAAGAAAGGCTCATGAACGAAAAGGATTTCCAGGATTTTCCAGTTCTCCCCGCCATAAGAAGGGCTTTTTACACTGCCATACACATTCCCGGGGCATGTGTTTGTGCCTGTTCGAGTACAAGCATCCTTACAACAACAATGCTTGCACGATATTGTTATGCTAAAGCTGGAACGTTAAGCCAACAGCAGGAGATCTGGTATGTGCGGCGGCCCGGGTGGGTAATAAGAGATCGAGCAGGAACGGATTGACATAATTTTATTCATTTCCCCTGCTTTCTCCTACCGTAATGCTGTTTCACACGCCTTTCGCTGTTGTTGGCCTTCCGTTCCCTTATGGGCAGCCCTTGTCACACAAAAATACCGGAGAAAGGGTTGACAATATTAATTTATAGAGGTAAGGAAGAGGCAGAAAAAAGGGGTGACATTGGAGACAAGCCTTTTAGAGGGTCGTCACACACATTTCACTCTCAGTGCGCCAGCGTTCTGACACTAACCTTGAGCGTTTGTAGGGTAAATGAGGAACAAAAAACCCTCAAAAAAAGAGATTTTAACTGAATATGAGTATTTCACCGGCCGACCGATGATTGAAGAGGCATAAGTCTGTTTGTTTGGTAACATAGATCGACCAGAAATTAATCACGACTTGAACCGACAGTGGAACCTAATTGCCCGAACCCTTTGGGTTGTGTGTGTGTGGCGAGTGAAGTACTTCGAAAATGACATCATAATCCTTAATGTAACGCTTCTCAATGGTGGTTCCGCTCCGGCTGCGCGTGTCGTTGGAATTAAACCAAGACAACGGGAGGGTGCTTTTAGTGAAACCACGGGCAAGGTAATTTATTTGTCGGCGTCGCGCTGCCCAAAAACGATCACCATAAAACTAATCATTCAATGAGAAGAAGGTGGAGCGCTGGAGAGAACTCCCACGTTGGGTGGGTTTCAGTTTTGTTTGTTTTTAGCTTACAAGTGTAAAATATGGGTGCGTGTGTTGCTCTTTCTACTAGAAGGTACAGCCTTTTCATTTAAATTCCTCCAACGCAACTGATGAGCGATTGCTTCGTTGTATGAAACAAATAATGTGCTCAAATTACAGCTTCCACTCTTCGTCTAACGGTGAAAGAGTGAAGCAGTTCGAACAATGTTTAATAATTCATGTTAAACAAGCGCTTGGGCCCATTGCGCCAACAACCTGACACGAGCGTAATATGTTAATTTATTCGCACAGAATCGAATACTCGGTTGTTGCGTTTGAGCGCAGCCCGTCCTGTGTGCAGCTGCCCGTGTAAACGTAATTTAAAGAAGCTGTCCAATTTGTACGCCGGTGACACCGCACACAACACACTGTCAGGAGTTTATGGGTAACCGAAGCAAACCTGCAGCTGTTAATTAGAGAGTCGATAGAGTGAAGCTCCGCTTCCGACAAAAAAACGCTCAAACGGAACCGATTTTATCGCCTTCCCCTTGTCCGTCAGCACCTTCGGCAAAGCGTTTCGGCCTCTAAGCTTGCATTCTCTAAACGGGTGCTATGATGCAACGGCAGCGAGCGAGAAAGTTTGCGCCAACGCTTCCGGGTTTCTGCGTGTATATTGTCGACACGGTGACATTGGTATGCTTTTTTTACTCTCTCTTTCTGCCTCTCTGTTTTCTCGCTCGATCGGTTGTAATTGGTATTGTTAACAGCAGTTGAACTTTGTTTTATGTTCTTGCTTGTATTTTTTTTTTTGCTCGACTGCATTCGTGCAACCCGGGGGTAGGCGCACACAGCAAGCAAGATTGGTTTGCATTTAATTGCACCCGCCATCACCACCAGCGGCTAATTACGTTTGCATGCGGACGGTTCTGTATTTTTTTTTTTTTTTTTGGTGGGAAGGCGAACACGAACGGACAATTTTCTTTCGCCTGGAAGCGCAACGCACAAAACACTGGGGTGTAATTTTAAAGAGGCATGTTAGCGGCAATTCGTTGATTGGTGGAAAAGTGTTACGAGACGAGGGTTGTGAGAGAGTGTTTTTTTTCTTGTAAAATAAGTTTGGTGATGCTCTAAACTTGAAATTAGATCACTATCGCCGTTTAAGCAATATTTGCTGTACACATTGCATACTTTTGGGCGTTTTTTGCTTAGAATATATTCTGAGATGTAATTTTCATTCAAATCCTTTGAAATAAATCCTCCAATCCCTTCAATATGTTACTTATAACAAATACTTCTGAAGCACAAAGTACGATTACTGCTTGTCTCTGATTCGCTTATTTATAGCGATCGAACGAACTGATCTAATTTCATGCCACACGCACTCTCTCCCGTGAATCTAGCACAAAGCCGATTTACACCAAAACGTTGGAAAGAATTTCGCTAAATTTAAGCCTCGTTTTCACGCCGCGACGACAACGACGACAGCCTTCAAATGAAACTGGGATGAGCGTATCGATACACAACGGCGACTCCACACTTGATTTTAGTGCATTTGAGCGTGCTACACCATTGAGGCACACACATTCCTGTACTTGGTCTAATTTTTTGGGTTGCTGTGTGCGCTCGCGTTCTATTTCTACTTGGGAATCTATTTTGGGAGCAAATAATGACTGTAAGCATCGTTACGCACATTCGAGCTGATCGAACAGAGATTGGATCAATTGTGGCAGTTTCGGGTAAAGTGATCAGAGTTTTCAATTGGCTTTGTTTTGCAAAAGTCCTTCACTGGTTGTACTGAAACTCCATCACTAATGCTGCTTCCTCAGTGTGCTGAAACCTCCGCAGGCAAGGAAATAATAAAACAAACGAAACAAAAAAGCCTATTGCACCTAACACAAAACTCTTCCTTTCGCCGGTCGCTGCCGGGGGATGAAGTTGTTGTTTTTTCCTTCTCTTGAGCTGCTGTTATTTTCAAAAGCAATTGCTTCCTCTCCGAAAGCTGACCATTCTGGCTGTTTGTATCTGTGTGTGTGTGTTTGCTCCAATCCCTCTCCAACCCCTCTGCTCACCACCCCGGATGGCCAATTCCGATTTCCGATCGTTTGCGAATGCGATGGAGAAAACCCGCGGCATGGTAAAGGATGCGAGGCTGCGCGCGGTCCGAGTTGGGGTCCATTCGTCAAATTGTAGTCTTCCGCCTAAATTGCTCTCCTTCGACTTTTTCGCGTGCCAGCCAGGGGGAGAGGGACATGAGGCAGGGAGAATGGGCGGGAGGTTCGTTGTGTTTGAATGGTGGTAGTAGTAGTGGTTGTGGCTGTTTGTGGTATTTTTCTTCATCCCCTTCTGGTGATGCATCTTCTCGCAGGCGCACACAAACACACAGCAGAGTAGCAGAGAGCAAAAACCATCGCATCGACCCATTCGCAGCATGGCAGGGGCTTGCCCGTTGTGGTAGCGATTTTAAGTGGCCGCATCTTGTGGACCTCAACGGCGGGGAAGGGGGGAGATGCTTCTTCCACACGCGCCATACGCGTTCGCTTTCAGCTGGGGACCTTCAAACGGGCCAGAGGGACCAATCTGTAAGCAGGTAGAACTTCTTGCTTGGTAGTGAAAACGAAGGAAATAAGCAGTCACCACTTTAGGCCGCTTGGAGTTTTGCGCTATTCGGGGAGGATCTTCGAGAACAAAACGGTAAAGAAAAAAACGATCGCAACCTAGAAGTGAACGCAGCAGCAGCGGCCAAAAAAAAACGGCAACCCTGAGCATCCAAATGGCGGAAAGAAGCGTTTTTCGCATGCCACCGCAACACAGAGCCACGTCAGGCCCGCGACAGCAGCAACATGCTCTCCCCACATTGGACCAAGAATGTGTAATTTTTGGAAACCACCAGCGCAGGCCAGCCCGCAGCTGGCGGCTCTTCTTCGCCTTGCTCGTTCGCAAATCAATCGATCGAATAATTTGCCCTTTTGCCTGTACCCCCCCGTCTGTGTGTCTGTTGATGTGCTTTTGGACGTCAAGAATGAAGGCACTTGTCGGCTCCTGATAATAGTTTCCACGTCTCGCAAGATTGGACAAGATTGGTGTTGCGTGTTTGTGCTTTGCTTTCGAAGAGCAGGAGGCTTCTTGGGGAGCTCGCAGCAGTCAGTCTTCGAGTTTCGGGACGATCGTCGGGACAGGCTTGGCTGTTTGGGGAAGCGAAAATTGGATCTGGGTGCATGTAAATTTGGTATCCTGTAGGGATTTTTTGTTGTTGATGTTTCGCGTATCGTTTTCTGGTGTTTTGACAGATACATCAAGCTTTCGGATGAATGCAAAAGAGATCAACGATCTGAAAAAAAAACGACTACCATGTTTTTTTATAGATTAAGGATATTTAGGTTGATAGTCTGAAGAACAAAATATAATTCATTTTTTGTGAAGAACCTAAAACCTGAAATAATGAACTCTATAGATAACTTCCCCTGGAGAACGTTCTAAACCCGATAGCTTCCTATGTTCTAGCTGAAGCGAATCGTAAACAACATGACAAGCATTCCACCTCGGGCACTACCCATCCTGGAAAGCTCACTGTCCATCTGATTGTTTTCCCAACACAGCACAGCCTGACACTGAGCGCCACCAGTAGTGTAACTGTCACAAAGAAAATCATCCCCTTTTTTGTAGCCGTTTGCACCGTTTGTCAGTGTGTGTACGCTGTAAGCCTGTAAAGGGGGATTATAATTCAATTTTTCATTTCCCTTTCTAAGTGGACAAAACACACTCACACAGGAATCCCTTTCGACGGCTTTTGTGGCAGAGTAAGACCTTCAGCACGAGCATGACTTTCATTAGGACTTAGGAGGGATGCTGTGCGTAAGGACTTAGCTCTCGTAGCATGACATAGAATTAGAAAGGGGGAAATGTTCTGAAGGAGCGTAGCTCAAATGGTGAAGATAATGAGTGAAGGTTGTTTAACCGACGCAGAAAGGGGTAACGTGTGCAAATTTTATTAAATTATATCGCTCGTCGAATCTTGGACCTGATGGTGTGTTTAGAAAAGGGTTGATTGTGCTCTTGCAGTTGAGCGTATTCTTCAGGAACAACTACCAACAAACGTGCAGAGGATTATTTTGATTTTAATTATGCATCAGTTAGTAAACGATGGATAATATCTTGCTCCAGAGGAAGTTTCACAATAGAATTAAATCGCAAAACACTCGCCAAATGAAGCGAGAAGTACATCAAACGTGAAAAACGAATGTGCATCTGTGTCCCACGGCTTTTTGCCGACTTTATGCCTTCTTCTCTTTGTTTTTTGCCATCGCAATTGAAATCAATTTTGACAAGATATGTTCCTCTATTCGTCGGGCCCGCTTACACGTTCCGTAAGCCGGAGGCATATGCTGTTTTTTTTTTGTTTAGGCCACGCCAAAAACGCACCCTTTGCCAGGGTGGCGCGGCTGCTTCCTGGCGGAATGGATGCAGTTTGCTGGCATCATGAGGCATGAAAAAACAGTTTGAAACAAACAAGCCCACGAGGAACGCAAGAAGAGAGAGAGAGTAAGAGGGAGACAGGGTGGTGTGTGACGGAAAGGAGGAAAAAAGATGGAAGATAAAAATGTAAATTTTCCTTCTAAACAATATGGCCAAGAGGGGTTTAGGGCGAGAACGGGAAAGTGCAACACAGGATGCAACTTAGTCGGGCCCTGCCTCTGTGCATGTGTGTGTGTGTGGTTGTGGCTTTTTATGCGTTTCTGGTTTTTTTCGCTTGTCCCCTTTCTTCCTCTCTCTCTCTTTCCTCCAGCTCCTATACGGAGGCCCTAGGGCGGTTAGGTTTAGAACGGTATAAAAATGGAAAAGATGGCGTTCTAAGAAGCCTCCCCAGCTCCAACCGCTCCGATCGCTTGTGGCATGTGTGTTTGTCGTGGAAGAGGAGCAAGGGGGGAAAGGGAGTTACGGCTTTGAAACGATGCATATCGCATCGGCAATCGGGCAGCGCATCGTGGAACATATGCAGCCGGAATGGATACCACCCGTATCTCGCCCATAAGGCTTCCACCAGGTTGTACGGTGGTGGTTTGTACTGTGGTTTGGACGCTTTTTTTTCGCTCTGCTGCCTTGGACGGCTGGACTGGATCATCTTCCCGGTGTGTGGCTTTTGACAGGAGTGAACTGATTTAGTAAGCAGACGGAGTTTATGCATCGGGCGATAGATTAATGCATGTCGGTACCGAGGAAATCGATCGCTTGTGGTAGTGCTTGAGGCGTTGTGAAGGAATCAATAACTACCACGATCCATCCAGGGGTATTATTCGAAATGAAACGACAGAACCAAAAGATTTCAAGTGATCGAAATTCCAATGTTTTCAATATTCCCAACAATCAATTCCGATGTACAAATAAAACGATACAAAATGAATCACGAACGCCATTCTATTCTAAAACTGATTCGCAATTATCTTTCCAAACACGTACACATGTGTTCTGCACCACCACCAGATGTAACTCGGTAGATGCAATTCTTCCCGTCGTTGTATCTCCACCTCATCAGCTGGTGTCTTATTTTAAGCCAGATGTATCGTTCATCGCTGAAGTTACATCAAATGTTCAAATATCAAAGCATTGGAAAATCAATATTTGAGAATTGTGTAAAAAATCAAAATTGTTGAATTAAAGCATGCACTACAAAAAAACAGAAAGAAAGGAAAATCCCTACAGCATCACACGTACGGCAAAACAACAAAACCATAAAAGCCTGCGAAGCTGATCTCCAAAAGGGTTTAGAGAAGAAGAAGAACCTATCCCGGCAGCGTTGTTCAGCCTTCTGCTACGTACTGGGAGAGCCGGGGGGAGTACCAGCAAGCGAAAAAAAAGAGAAACAAAACTGTTTTGGGGGGCAATAAAAATCAAAAGTAAAAAACCAGCGGGCAGCAGCGGGAAAACGGCGCGAACGTAGGATGAGGATGAGAGCACAGGTTCGCCCAAGGGAACGGGCAAAATGGAACGTAAACGACGACGAGCCGACGAGAACGAATACACATCAAAAAGCAGGTTTCTAAGACGCAATAAAACCGAATCGGGCTGTGAGATGGCGCTTTTGTGCGGTGGAGCAAGGGCGGCGGCTATTTTTGACATCATTTTCAATCCCCAAAGAATTGAAAGAATGTTTTGGTATTGCGAGAAAGACAAATTATCGAAACTGCAAACATAAGACAGCTAAGTGCAGTTGTTTAAGGAATAAATTAAGGATGTAGAGAATCAATATAAGTAAATGATAAGAAATGAACCAACTGCATGAAAACGGCTACACTCAAAACAAGATAAAAAGAGCTGAATATGGATTTAGTAACTAGTGGCAGCGATGAACAAGCAAACGAAAACATCAAACTAGCGCAAAAGCAAGATTCAAGAATGCGAGCAGCTAATGGGAAAAGATAGAATGGGAGAGTATCCAGGGCGAAACGCCAGCTGGCGAAACCGAAATTGAAAGGCCACACACCATTTGCTGAGGTGTGCTCTTGAGTGCTTGAGAACGAAAGGGAGCAAATCGCGGGATCCTCCCGTACTGGACTTCTTCGCCTCCTCTATTCTCCACATAATCGTTTGTCTGATGTCTGTATGGTATGGGGCTTGTTTTTTGTACTACGGTTCCCCTTTTTTTTGGTGGGGATGATTCGGAAGATGCACAACCGAATACTGATTTATTTTTGGGCAAGTTTCGGTGAATAAAACGAAGTGGAAAGGCAACCGAATGCTCTGGCACCAAGAGCAAGAACACGGCGATGAAAAGATATTTTGATTTCACTGCGAAGGGTCTCTCACGTGGTGGTGCGTGCTGGCTTACAGCTTTTTTGATGGGCAGTGGGTTGATGGGTTACTGATCTTCGTCATCATCCCAATCCCTCCGCTCCCCTCTGGCTTGGGTGAAGTGCTTCTTCTTTTGAGTTGATTAGCTGCTTTGTTTTTTTTTTGGTTCCTTTCATTCGAGGGAAGGTTTTTAAAGGCTGCAAGATTAGAATGAAGACGGCGAGTAAAATCAGGAATGTGTGTTAAATTGCAAGAACAGATGATTTTCCATCGGAACGCGTCTGATGCTTCCAGTGTTTGCGATGCGTTGACAACAGGGCACGAGAGTATGGAGTATGTCGATGAACTTTTGATTGATATTGAACACACTATCAGGAATTTTATTGGAGAGGAGCCCAAATGTCTTGGGTTGTAGCTACTTGGGGCCTTGCCATAGGATTGAATGTTTCTCATGTGATTTTGGTCATGACTTTCAGCAAATCGTTAAGCATAGATTAGCACAATATTGCAACAAAGGCATCAACCAGCATTCTAGCTCTCGTCAAAACGTCCTAAACATTCCTAGCAAGGACACCGACTTCAAAATCTCCTCTCGACCTTCCAAAGAAGGCAACAAAAAATGGGAAACGGATCAATAAAAAAAAACGGCAAACCAGCATCATGCTCTGGTGGCGCTTCTTGGTAGTAGCGCCGGGGCATTAAACCTTCCCAAAAACGAGCAATAAAAAAAAAAAAATTATGCAGTCCCTTTCATATCTTCATCCACGCTGAGAGAGAACCAAAAAAAGCAAAAATCTCAACATTCGCTTCGCATCTTCTCAGATTCAATGCGGGTGTCTTGAGCGTTTGTATGTGTATGGGCCTGTATTGTGCGCAGGAGAAAGCAGAAAAAAGGGAGAACGGTTGCTGCTGCTGCCCCTCGCACACACCGGAGAACGCTTCGAAGAACCGCATTTCCTTTCGCATTTCGAGATCGAGATGATGCTGGTCTGCTGGGCCAGGGATGAGAGAAAGGTTGCGCTTCCCTAACCTAGACCAACGCGAGACCATTTCTGGTAGGGCACGCACGCGCGTGCTTCGTCGGTTTTGCCGGCCGAGAAAGTAGCGAGTGAAAAGAGAAAGCGAACGTCACCGCCGCTCGGTGCGTGAGCGCGCGCGTGGGATGCGGTGAGCGATGCGTGCGATGAGTGTGTGAGAGAGCGAGAGATAGTGACGAAGACACAGCCGGGTTTGGCGTCTTGCTGCTCTTCTGTTTGTTTATTTCATTTGACATTTATGTTGAAGTTGAAACAAGCAAAGAAGCAAAAAACACGAACGCATCACGAACGGAACGGACTTCTGTGTAGGTTTTTTGTGTTGTTGCTTGGATGCGTTGTCTATGTTTATGAGTACTTTTTTACGAGTCGTCTCCCCGCTTAATCCAGCCAGCGTTTTGTCGTTTTCATTCCGTTCGGTCTGTTGTGTCTGGGGACGTTGTGCGTAAAATTGAAAAGCAGCAAATGCAAACGCTTCCTTCTCCCGTTCTGATGAGCAGCTGATGCGTATGGGGCACATCAAGGCATTGCTGTTGGCTTTTGTTTTATTCCAAATTTTTATACCATACGACCAGACCAACGTTTGGGGTGTGGGGGAGCAGCGGTGTACGATACTTCCGGGCGCCATCTTCGCTCACCGGATGTGTAAGAAGCCGTGCACGAATGGCGCCTTCTTCATTGTTAGCTGCGCGTGGAACACACAAAGGAAGGATATGACGGTTCGGAATTAAGTTTAAAAATTACCAACAAAATGTGCAATTCATGAGAGTTTTATTGCTCATACGACATTACGTTTTGATGTTGAATAATGTATAAGAACTGTTTGATGTTCCGATCTGTTTGAAACGGAACTGAGGCTTACTTTTAGTCTAATATTTTCCTATCTGTTGAAGAACTCAAAGTCCTCCAATGCTTTTCGACCCTTTAATGCATTTAATGACGAATAAAAATAAATGTCCCCACTATCTAGGCCACCCGCTTGTCGCACTATCAACAACTAAATCGTAAATGCTTCGCTTCTACCAAACGACTTCATGCGCTCCATACGAAACACGGTACGGCAGCTCCCTCGCCCTTGTTTTGTCTGTTTTTTTATGTCATTCCGTATCCTCCTTTCCTCCAGTTTATGGTTGATTATGGCCAATAATGGTGATCATGATCGTGCTGGTGCTCTTACGGTAACGAAACACGCGGATGGAAGACGAAGCACCAGAAAGGGGGTGGTTAATGCTCATCGTCCCATAGAGCGGGCACGAAATTGAAAAGTTTCAGTCCAAAAAACAAACAACAACAAAAAAATACGGTACCAATATTAGAAAAGCCATCGACACACATACAGACGAAGAAGTGAACGAGCTGACGAGTTCACTGAAAAGTGCAGCAAAACACAATGCAACCCCCCTACCCTTCCCTTTTACCCTTCTCATCGGTGCAGTGTGTTATTTGACTGAAACAATTCCCCAGAACTTCCCGTTTGCCTGCAGTTTCGGTGGGCACCCTTTCCACCCCTTTTCCGGGGGTGAGAGGTGGGATTTGTTTTTATGATGACGGAGACGATTTTTTTATATTTCCCATTTCGTTCAATTTTCAACCCCCGGGCTCCATTACAAACGCGATACGCGAGGGAAGGCAATGGGATGCACAAAAGCGTGCACTTCCATTTCAATGCAACCCGCAAAGGAGCGGTAGAGGGCATGGGGGGGGGGGGGAGAGCGGTCTATGTCTATGTCACGACGACATTGGCATTTTGTTTAGCCGGCTGGCCCGGCGGCGACGACGACGGCGGCTCGGGTAGCACGGGATGGTGTGTTTTATGTGGCCGTACTTTTATCGTGATTTGGGGTTGACAGGGCGAAAAAAAACAAGAAACCTTTGCACGTTTTGCTACGGTATTGAAAAATGTACAGTTATTTGGGGAAGAATGTTGAGCACTTTCTGGGAATTTTATTTGCTATCAGTCTACGCTGCAGTCGTATGCAAAAAAGGGGCTCGAATTGACTCCGAATTGAAAGCAAACATTTGCGCAACGATTGCAAAACTTCCGGCTAAAATAAATAAACCTTTTTCCAATGCACTTACCCATCAATTGATCCTGTATGAAATACACAAATTGCAATAAAAAAAACTCTTTCTGTCGCCGTTTTTATCACCCTTTCATTGATAAATTGCGCCAACAAGCTACTAGTCCAGTATACGCCCAGCCACGATATAACGTTTTATTTGCCGATCTAATCTGTCTCCACCCTGGAACCGGCTCATTCACGGCTTAAGTGCAGCTCCTGCTTCTCTCTCGTGCTCCTCTCATGCCTCCCTACATTTGCAAACAAAAACCCTCAAACCCCCTGTTGCATCGGTTTTGCTAATCTGCTAAAACTAATCTTCACCTAAGCTGGTAAAATGCTGATAATAACCCAGAGAGAAATGAGTGGTTGTCGAGGGGCAGGGAGGTGGTAATGTCTCCCGGTGGAAATTATGTCGACAAAGTCGGGGGTCGGGAGAGAACCACAGTCCGTCCCACACACAGACAACAACGCTGTACGCCGTTGCATCGAGCATTAGATGGCCAGCGTGAAGCGGCTTTGGCTGCACCACCGCAGCCGACGCGAGTGTTTACGTGTTGGTGAGTTGGTGTGCGTGTGTGTGTGGAGCAGATAACACGCTGTCGACCACGATGCGATTGCACTCTACCGTTGCCATTGGGGAAGCCATTGGAGGGGGGTGAGGGAAGGAAGTGCAACTTTTATTAGTCTTCTCCCCCGGGGGGAGGGCGAGCGGGAGTCGAATGGAGGGAAAGGTTTACTGATAATGCTTCTTCGCCGGGATCCCGCTGTGTCTCTCTCTGCCCGTCGGTGCTGCACAAATACTGATGGGCACATGGAAACTGAGCTCGTCAACGCTGCGGGCACAGCGTGTGGGGTGGGGTGGTGCAGTGTGCAGTTTCGTTTTTATGTCCGCGTAAGCATAAAAAACCACACACACAGAGAATCAAATGGTTTACAAACAAGCGCACGGTGAAGGTTTGTTGTTTGGGATTTGTGGCTTACAAATATTTTAGTTAAATAGTAACTTTTGTTAGTAAGAACTTAGTTTGAAAAGCTTCTTTTCGAAGAGTAATTTAAGAATTAATGTATACAAAAAAATTTGCTCATTTATAAGTAACTAATGTAAAAAGCCTAAATAGATTAAAATAGTTGCTGGTGCCGTGACTAGGATTCAACACTTTCATTTAATTTTCCTAATTTTTCTACCAAAGATACTGTTCTGAAATTTTGCAGCCGACTAGTTAGAATGCTCTAAAACACAGTAAAAATATAAAACTTCCCTCAAAAGCAGCCAAACACATCGAAAAATGCCTGCACAGTTAAAATCTCGTCCATTGTGATGAAGCTGCCGAAAGAGGGCACGTTAGAAATGACTGCGGGAAGGGCAAGGTGTAGTCGGGCGGCGAGGGGTATGGACTGCAACGGTAGATAAGCAGCTCTGGTGCGCGATGTGCGGTGCGGTTGCTTCTGGTTGCATGCATGTGCTCCGCTCCATCATCATCATCATCATCGTCGTCGTCGTCGAGTTCCGAGCAAGAAAACGACACCACACACAACGCAAAGACGTTTATTGGCCCTCGTGAAACGAGGGTGGGGGGGGAGATAGGAAGCAGAGAAAGAAGAGAGCGAGAGTGTTTCGGGTGACGGACCGGGTGTGTGTGTGTGTGCTCCTCCGGCCAAAAAAGGTGTTACGTAAGGCGCGCGCAGTTTACAGTTGCATATGCGCGGGGTTGCAGGGGGACTTGCGTTTCGGTTTCAAAGCAAGCAAAAATGGCTGAAATATGTTGCTGAGACTCCAAACCACCCTCCAAACTCCACTAGCGAGTGGTTTTAATCATTTCTAGTCGTATTTTATTCACTTGATTGGTGCTGTAAGGTTTAAGGTCAGCGTATGCGCATCTTGTGCAAAACTGCACCCTCGTGTATATGTGCATTTTGATGCTCCAGGGTGGCTGGGACGGAGTGGACAACCCCAAAGGCACATTTGCATCTGCAGCCGGCTTACAGACCCTATGTGTGTGTATGTGGGATGTGAGGAAAACGTGACATTGGCTATAATTTGATTTAAAATTCTGAAACTTCCTTATCATACCACTCAAACACAGACACACACACACACACCCATAAACTGTCGCACAACTTATCGAACGGTGTGCGGAAGGATGCATCTTTGAAGAGCACTTTAGGAAATGGAAATTTTGATGTTTCTTTCCCTCAGCCCTCACCGACAACTTGTACAACCGGCAGACAGGGGGTGGGGATGGATGGGGGAGTGGTAACCGATCCTGATGCACGATGCCACGACGGCTGCAGGGACGTGTGGAGTGCAATGGACAAAATACTACACGGGCTTTGCGCGCGGGTATTGGTGCCGCGTTGCTGTTCTTATCACCTTGGCGAGAGCGAGAGGCATACTACCGGACTGTAGTGACGTGGAGTTAGTAGCAGAAGGGATGGTGCGTGTTTGTGTGTGTGTGTATGTGCACTTTTTTTTACAATGTTCCATTTGTTTGTTTGTATGTTCGTCCCGCGTGTTCTTCTTCATCGTCGCGAGCGGACGTGGTTAGAAATTCGCTTTCGAATGCATTGCGCCCTGCACTGCACCCACCCCGACCTCTTCCCTCTTCATTGACCGGCCGCATCCTCCCGGGTTTCGGGTGCCGCCGCCGGGCCAATGGTGGAATCTTCTGCGCAGTTTTGCGTTCGATTGGGGCAACTGCTGCTGGGAGTTGTCTGCTTCGTTGTTTTTCTTTTGTTTCTCACCTCACACATTGCTGCATGGCTGATATACAATCGTTGCAACGAAAATGGTCCGAGAAATGATTGCGATTAGCTAACACACATGCACACGTCAACAAACGCTGATTGGGCTGGGCATTTGGGGGAGAATGTGGTGGAGCTGATTGGAGCCAAATGCGTATTTTATTAATTATTTTGTTTGTTTCTCTTGCTTTCTTTGCAGGTAAGCGAACAACTGTTTTCTACATTTTCTTCAAGATGCGCTTGGTATGTTGTAAAAGTCATAAATGTGTTCTATGTTTTACATTATATTCTGTCAATTCTCAACATTCAAAAGTGAAATTTATTCTTTCTCTATTTATTCCAAACTGTCAACATAAAACTCGATTTTTCTTAGAACTCTTCTTGTTGAACTTTGAAGTACGCTGCTGCTTGATGCGCTTATGAAGTGCATCGTTAAGGTTATGGATGAAATACATTCCATCTACTCCATCTTCCGGCTCACCCCTATCATCGCTTCGGGGTGGAAATGGTTTTCCATTTTCCTGTCACAAAACTCCCCTTTTGGCTGATCCAATTCACCACATTCCGCACACACATACACGTATAGAAAAAAGAGAGCAAAAAAAAAGAACTAGAAAATACACCATCTCCCCCCGGTTTTCTCTCCTTGTCATTGCATCAAATGTCATTCCTTCGCAATCCAGTGCACTCCTCGGCGCATCACGTTTCCCGGGTTGGCACAGTTCATTGGAGTTTATTTCCTCCCTTGTTCTCCACCAGACACCAACACACACACACACACACACACGCACACACAAACGTTCCCGGGGTCTGCTGCCCTGCTGCTGGCCTGTCGTCTGTGGGTTAGTTTTCAACTAGTTTTTCCCTTTGTTCGCCACCACCAGCTCGCCGCGTCGCCGTCCCATCACGTGCCACAACATGCACAGGGCGCTGGGGCCGCGCGGTCGCTGCAATGACGTTGGATGCATTTCCCTCCCCCCCACCCCCCTCCCGGTGCGTTTCCGTTCGTGAATGGGGTTTTATGTGGACTTGTGGTGGAGCGGTTGTGAACGTTTCTGTCGCTTTTTTCTCTTGCTGCTGCTGCTCTATGTATACCTTCCACTATGCTCTTCACCATGACACTGGCATACATAGCGTGTCGGCGTGTCGGCGGCTGCATAGAGCTGTGTTTGTGTGTAGGTCAGTGGTAGCTTCAACGTTTGCCGGCGCCCTGCTGCTGCTGCTGCACTTCGGAGCACTTTTTCTCGACTCTCTAACCCTTTATTTTTTCGCCGTACGCCGGCACACGGGGAGGACACGGGGAAGACGTTACGACATCGGGGCGATATCGGGGCTAAGCTGGAAAGGAAGGAAAGTTTTCCACGGCCGCACAGCGGTGGGTTTCTTGGGTGTGAATTTTTGTTTTGTCCTCCGTTGTGCAGCGTCTAAAAATGCATGTCAAATGCTTTGTAAGAGAAAAGGGAAAATATGAGATGTTAGTCGTAATGTTATTTTTTATTATATTACAGAAGTTTATCTTCAAATTTATATAAAACGAACCAAACCCAATTGAAAATACCTAAATCCAAAATACCATTAAATCAAAATTGTTAAACAGCAACATTATCGCCACAGTTGCTTAGAAATTATGCGCTTTTATGTGTGTTGCAACGAGAGGAACAAGAAAACGGAAAACGGCTCATGAGTGAAAGGGAGAGCGTCGTCGAGCACAAAAAAACCTCGCTGCGCTTGTGTGCGTGCGACAGTCACTCACAGAGCGTGAGATGAAAGTGAGTTTAGCGTGAGGTGAGAAAGTGAGTCTCGCATGAGACGACTCGGCACGTATGGTTGTATGGGTGGAAATAGTAAATGCTGCACACTGGGTTGAATGGATTGGACAAAAATTTGAAGCTGAAGCTGCTTTATATGTTTGAATAAGTTTATTTGTTTATTAATGATAAAATTGTTCATCCAAATTCGAAGCATTATTTTGGGTAGTTGATTATCCGAATCATCTCCTCACTTACGCTGCATACTCCATTTGTTTCAAATTGAACAAAAACAATTAAAATGAAAAAAATGCAAACGCTTGCCTAAAATCAATCTTTGTTTTCAAATGGCTTTTTGCTCAAATTCGATACACCGCACCGTGCTCACTGTGCGCCGCGCGCACTCACGTACACGCACACACCGCCGAACCGCCGGGGTGAGTTGCTGCGAGTGAGCGGCTCTCACCGTGTGCGGCTTTTGGGCAGCGGTATACCGACCGGCGGCCTCGAACGGTGCTGGCGCACGACCAGTCACTCAGTACCCTTCTGTACCTCGGTGAATAGCGTTCGAAACGTACGTACGTGTGCAGCAGCGCGCCCGTGAACGGCAAGCTTTCTGTGTTCGGAGCTGTTCGAGACGCGCACACACAACACCAACCGCACGCGCGGCGCTCTTATTCACGGAAACAACAAACCGCCGGGGCCCGGCGTTGTTTTTCGACGCAGAAAACGGCAGGGCCGCGTGTGTCGTGTGACGACGCCTCTTTGCCTTCCAAATCGAGCGAGCATCGCAGAGTGTTTTCTTTTTTAAAATATTAGTGACCCGATAGAAAGAAGGTGTGTTAGTTAAAATTGTGTGCTGCAGGTATTGTAATAATATTTTGAGATGGTATTCTGTTAATACTAGCAACCGGGGGGTTTGGCCGAAGTGTGCTTGAATACGGTGACCAGTAAGGAAGCGAGCAGAGAATAGAGTGTTTAGTGCCGACAGAGAAATGAATTCGATTTGAATACACCGGCAATTAGCGTTTGTGGTGTGTGCGTGCGTGTGTGTGTATGTGGCGTTGCAAATTAGATGCAAAAGAATAATCTCTCAGCTCGATCGTTCGATCCGGAAAAAAAGCTGGTGAACTTGATCATCACTTGGTGCTTTGAATTGCGAGAGTGCGCGTCACGTTGTCGATCGACTCGACTCCACTGCTTTGGAGTGTTGTTCACCGGCCAGAGTGTGTGTGTGTGTTTGCGTTTGTGTGCCGGAGGAACGCTAAATTCCCATGCAAAACGTGTGTGTGTAGGTGATCGGTTGCGTGCGTGTCGCGTCCGAAAATAAATAACAAAAAATCAAATTTTGCGCGTGTATCCTGGTTGCGCGCTTTGCCCCGTGTTTGACACCTGTCAGCACCTCCACGCAAAGCGTCCGTCGTGTACCGCATTTGTTGTCGCTCAAAGTGTTTGTGCGTGTGTGTCGCCTACACATACACACACAAACACACCTTCATACACGGCGCACACATTAGAGTGGTCGACATTTTTCGGTAGCTTTAAATCCCTAATCACCACAATCTACGCGCACCTGAAGTGGAATACTCTACGTGGAATACGTGGTGGAGCAAGGCGAAAGTGTGGGTGCGCGCGTGTATGATCGTGGTGATGTAAGGATGCTCTCTAACAGTGTGAGAAAGTAAAAGCGACACCCGTGTGTGGATACACAACAGTGTGTGAGGTGTGCGATCGCTTGCAACAAAAGGAGCAGATTGAAACAGTTTGACAAATGTGGGGAAAATGGCACAAAATGAAGGGCATAAAGAGTGTGCAAATGTTGGTGTTGGTGTAGAATGAAGTGCCACGAGGAAGCGCGTGTTACACAGTTTGTGCACGTGCTTTTACTTTCGCTTGAAGTGATTTTTTTTTTTCGGTGATGATCAAAATTTTATTTTCTGTTTGTTCTTCCTGAAGGATTATGATCAGTTTGATTCCGCACGGCATCGGGTGAAGTGTTGGGAGTTGTAATAAGCAAAAAAACATAAGTGAAAATAGAAACAAAGTTTCTAGAAAAGTGTAAGTTAATTTAAAAAAAAACACACAGAAAACAGTTTCTTTCCACTCTTCTACACAGAAAAAAGAAAAAGACATTTCATAAATATAAACTCTGCATTGGTAAAACCTTAATCCGACAAATTCCTCAGTGAAACGTCAAAAATGCGGATGGACTCTTCTGCTCATTGTGTTTGCTTGTTCGAGTCCAGCCAGAAGGCGACCATGTTTTTTTTTGTTTGTGTGTGTTGCTCCTTCCATTCGTTGCTTCACTTGCGTGGCCTTTCCCCGACATTGCCACCGACGCGCCACCAACACACACCGTGGCATTAGAAAATAGACAGCAAAGAAGAAGAAGCAGCAGCGGCAGTTGCTGTTGTTGAGTGTGCCTCGCGTTACATTCCCGACCAGCGCAACGCACACACACACTTACAAAGCCGTGTGTTAGAAAGCCAAGTAAAATGGACAGCAGCAGGGCAGCCAGTGAAAGGGAAAAAGTGCATCAGAATGCATCCCCGCGCGTGTGTGTGTGCGTGTGTGTTAGAGCGAGTGTTAGGGAGCGACGCGCTTCCTTTCCACCTACTACTCACCGCAGGCACACATACATACAAGCGCGTACGCGCGAGAGCCCCAGCTATAGAAGCGAGTTTGATCTTGTCGTGCGGGGCTCAAAGTCAGTAGGTTACTTTTACTACTACCGCCCGTTTACTATTGCACCCGTGCAGCACTACCACAAGTGCGCTCGGAAACTGCATCTCCGTACATCGAGCAAACGACGGAGCGAGAGAGAGAGAGAGAGAGCAAGAGATTTTGAAACTGCAACAGTGCAGCAGCCGCCACCGCCGCTTGTGTGTGCACTTGAACCTGATTCTGTTTTACATGTTTTGTTTCTCTCGCTCGCACTCACGCGCTCTTTGATGTCGAGCTTTTTTGCTTCTTCTTCTTCTTCCTCTTGCCATAGTGCTGCATTTGATATGCCTCTCTGGCGGTGTGATGCCCGCTCACCAACACTACTCTGGCAGCGCAAACCCACCCCATCGGGTTACATAGTAACCCAGATGCAACTCACCAGCGTATTTTGTTCTTCTAAACCCACCCCGGCGCTTGTGTGGCTGCAAGTGGATGGGTGTTTGAGTGTGTGTGCGTGTTTCACTTTTCTAATGCAACTGCAGGCACAACAGTGGGCAACGAGGAAATGGTTCCGTCGATGGCGGGAGCGTTTGTGTGCGTGCACGGGCCAGAGAAACAATCAAAGATCGGTGAGGGAAGATAGGGAAGATGGCAGCGTAGAATGGAATGAAAGCAAGAACCACACAACCAAGGGAGAGAGGAGGAGGGTGTTAGAGTGTGAGTGAGTGTGCGTGGCCGTGAAAAACATGGACCGAAAAGATGGACAATATTGTCGAAAAATGTTGGATGTCTTTTTTTTTTGTTCAATTGCATTTTTATGCTGTTGTTGTCAAAACAAAAAGGCGAACGTTGAGTAGCATTTTTGATCTTTTCTTTGAGAAACTTGTCATGATATTAGAGTAAGGTTAAATATTGCGTAGAAGAGTGGAATATGATGTACTATAATTTATCGAAAAAAGCCGTTTATTAAACCCAAAACCGTACAAAAAAAAAACTGCTGATGTGTTTCTGAACTGCTTTATGCAGAAACTATTTTAATCATTTTTACACACAACGGACATTCGTCCCCTTGCCAAACCAATATTTCGCTGCCCAAAACTAACATCCCTTCTCTGTAATAAAGTAAGTTCGGTCGCTTAAATATGTCGCCCGTTTGAATATGCTGGCCTGCAGCAAAGCAGATTTTGGGCATCTAAATTGTGTTCGGTTTGCAGGTGCTGCTGCCGTCAGCAAACACCGTCGAGGCAAGCAGGAAGCAGGGGACGGGAGGTGGGAATAAATTTAAATAATTTTACCTTCAACACGCGGCCCAAACACGAGAACACCACCGTTCCTGTGCGACAAGGATTCGATTTGACGGGCGCAACAAAAGGTGTGATGGAGAGAAGAATTGCATTGTGTGTGTGTGCGTGCGTTTGTGTGCGCGAAGGGTAGGAACGGGGTGAATCACACGATTCCCGAATTTCGGGATAATATGCGTGCGTGTGTGTATGTTTCTGCGAAACGCGACAAAGTTTGCATAATATGGGACACAGGACTAAAATTAGAAATATGTTTTTCACTGAAAAGCTGAATGCAAAGGGGGAAGCCATGGGGAAGGAGAAAAGGGGTTTTCACCCGGAGGTGTAGAGTTTCATAGAAAATTGTGGAAATTGTTTACAATGCAAGCTCCGAAGCTGCGGAAATGCGTTCAAAATAGGTCACAGCCAAACAGACACACACATATGCCTTCCATATGGCATAACAATACAAAACCAGTTTGATATAAAAATAGCTTTGCTATTGCTGACTTGTAACAATTTCACTCTTTTTGGACAAACACATTTTATGCTTCATCGAAAACATGCAGCCTCTCGTGCTGTTAAGAGAAATCACTCCAAAAAATGGCGCCCACTGTTGCGACCGACAATAGTTGTTGGGCGTTTTTCTTTCACTTTTCCCGGCCGTATCATAACAATTTCCCGCAAGATAAACAAACCGGGTGGCGCCTGGCGACGCATTTGCCTCCATCACAACCGGCAGAAAACTGAACGATGAAACCACTCAAGTAGCGCAAATTTGTACTGGCGAAAGCCCACACAATCGAATTGTGCTGTGCGTGTGTGTGTTCGATGTATCGTTGGAGATGAATTTCCTTCAGCTTAAAAGCGAGCATAAAGATGCTATGACGACACAGGCAGGCAATGTAGGGCATTGGTGTTTCTTCGTAAAGTATGTTTTGATTGAACTTGTAACGCAAATTGCGGATACTTGCGGACGCTTGGCAGAATGTCTGATGGGTCTGATTAGTTTGGATACAATATTTAAAATTATTCTTTACTCTGCCTTCCCCTCCCCAAACAGAAAACTCGCACACAACATTGATCAAGCGAAATTGAACCATGTCACACGGTGGCGGTGGGTTTATTTTCGGTTTCGAACGTTACCCCCGCCGCCCGTCTATGGCACCGGCATTTGCGGTCAAGTTTAGCAGTTTGGCCTGGTGTGTTGTTTTTGCCGCGCCAGTTT
The DNA here is from genome assembly GCF_016920715.1 of Anopheles arabiensis. Taxonomy (NCBI): domain Eukaryota; kingdom Metazoa; phylum Arthropoda; class Insecta; order Diptera; family Culicidae; genus Anopheles; species Anopheles arabiensis. Next base: position 92,569,703 of record NC_053518.1, read on the forward strand.
CGAAATCAATGTCATGGTACGCCCCATTCACACACGCCATTGCCACCACCAAAACTGTCGCCAAAAGCTAAGGTCAACTGCGGATGACACTCGGCGTGCGCGAAGAGCAACGTAACGCTTGAGAAGCGTGCGAAAAGCAGAAGGTGTCTCGAGGCGGTTAAAAATTGAAACATATTTAAATGAACTCACGCCACACGTTTTTGATGAACGTTCTAGCAGGGTATCATAAATTATTGCGTGTAAGAGCTCCAATGTCAGTCACACGCTGCCACGGACCTGTTGCAAAATCGATTCGCGGGCAGCAAAAAAAAAAAAGCAAAAAATGCGACAAGATGTCATAAAGCGTTATTTGGTTTGACGGTTTAGAGTTTTCTAATTTTATGCCCGTCTTTGATGCTTTGAGCTGTGTGTGGATTGGACACATTCATCAGTGAGGTAGTTGTTGTGATTTACATGTTTTATAGAGACGGCACCACCAGCTTTACTTTACGACCCTTGTCATCGGGCACAGCTACACACTGAACGGTTGGTTTATTGCTTTACAAATCGCTGTGGAGCGTTGTTCGACCACTGCTTCATTTGCTAATTTCAAACCAAACGACTGTGGCAAACAAAGGCATAAAACTGGGTTTTGGTATCTGTTCGCTTGTGGTTCGTCGTATAACACAACGCACGAAATGCTCTCTCCCCGTTTGGGAAAGAATTCGTTCTACTTTAAAATAGTGATGTTTTCACCTTCACCTTGAGCGAAAAAATCAATTTCTATCACCCCAAAAAGGCGCAATAATCCAATCTAAGTACGAACCTAAGGCAGCGATGAAGAAAACGGAAAAAAACCCACGATTGCCTTCTTTTAATCGATTCTACACACATAAAATGGGCAGAGCCTCCGCTTCATTGCCCATCCTTCCTATTCTCCAACTCATTTCCTTCTCTTCCGTAAAAGCGTACACAGAGCGGCTCGTTTTTTTGCCTTCACTTCTCATTCTGTGTTTTTCATTTTTTTGAGCATGCTTTGCTCTTCTTGCTCGCTCTTCTGCATCACTAATGATATAAAATTTCCAGGAAAACGCATCGTAATACCACACACAAAAACACTCAATGAACACGGAAACAGTGCACAGCAATAGGGAATGAAGATTAAAACAGAACACGGTGTGGAATGGATGGATGGATGGATGGATGAGCGATTCTAAGCGCACAGGGAACAGAAATCCCGAAAGCAAGTCAAGAGGCGCATAAAAATGAACATGAGCATGAAGCGCAGCTCATAACGATTGAACAACGAAGGTGAAGAGAAAGAAGTAGGAGACACACATAATAACAAAACACCACCAAGCGCACGGTGCTGCGGTGTGTAGGATGGGGTTTTTCCGTTTTCCCATCGTAAAGCTAGAATTGATTCTATTCCTGCGTTAGAGCTGAGCTGACAATGTCGTCCGTTTATAAAGGAAGAAGATTCCACCTCTTTTTGATAGCAATGTTACCTAATTATACCTTTTTTGCAGACGTAGTTGTAGGAGGGGAAGGTTCGTCTCTTGCGGCCCAAAAACTTGAATCTTTTGTTTTTATTCGCACCTCACTGGACCGCGCTGACATTTTATTTCATAATTTTGGGAAAAATCTTTCCTCACGCACAACCACCTTGAAAAATCCTCTTGTTTGTGCGTGTGTGTATGTGTGTGTTTGTATGTTGTGCATTTGTGTCTATTACGAAATGTTTACCGCTACCAATACAACCACGCCTGGTAAATGTTGGAATGGAAACATTCAACCTTCAAGAGATGTTTAGAAGCGTGTAAACACACGGCTAGAACCGAAAACTGTATGTGTGTGCGTACAGCCACACTGTTCCGGTTTACGCGTTATGCGTAATGTTGAGCTCACCTGCGTGCGTGAACGCGTGACAGAGAAGGGTAGACTGGCTTTTGCAAACCAGGTAGAATCTTACAGCACACGACATAATGAAGAATGAAGGAGGATTTGTGTTCCTGGTGTTGGGACTTGCGTTTATTTTTTCTTTCTTTCTTTTTAAAATATGCCAAGGATTCAAATTCCCCCAACCACGTGAGAGCGATCGGTCACAGGACGAAGCACAAAAGCCCCCTCTCCCTCGTTTTGATGAAGCCTCCGAGCGAAACTACCGAGTCTTCAGCTCGGTTCGTTCCAGTTCGTCCTCAGGGGGTTCGTCGCCTGTGCGCCTGGGTCGTACGGGGCCGCGTTGGGCTGGGTTTAATTGTATGTTGAGATTGTTTTCGCAGCTCTTTCGCTCTTTCTGTTGATTTGTTGACCTTCCGTCTCTTTCCTAACGAGCCAAGACTACACGCAATCATTCTAGATAGGTCTCACGTATATGGTGTGGTGGCACTTGTGCGTAAGAAAATGCTACGGATATGCGGAGGGGAAAACCGGTTTCTTTGGAGCTGCCTTCACACACAGCGGCGTTGTGATACGGCCGCGGCTAGGCTAGCGTGAACATGCTATAGCCACCAGCAAACAGCTTCTCGACCAGTTTGAAGCAAACAAACAAAAAATACCTTTGAAACCTAAAAGCATCACAACCTCGCATAACAAAACTCTCGGTTCCATCTCCAGCGCGCGAGAGATATCCATCCGCCACGAATGTGTGTGTGTGTGTGTTTCGGATTCGAAGCAGTTTCGATTTCTTTCGTAACGGCGAGAACGGGGAAAGAAGGGTCTAAAATCATAACAACGTGATCGCGCTCCACACGCGTTACTGTACGATGGAAAGGACGGGGGACACGAGAGAGGGAAGAAGGGACGAGGGTTTTATTATTGGATGCTGAATGTTCTTTTTTTTTGGCGTAAATTTTTAAGATTAGCCAAAGATTGGTGAGTCGAGTGTGGTCGTGAGAAAATGCAAAACATTGCCCTCGCGGACGAGAGGAGCACAGCACAACCGCCACGATCAAGGACGGTTAAAGCAGTAGTGCACCATAAATAAAGCGTTATCCGCACCATTCTAAGCAGAAAAAACATATAGCTTCAAGCGCATTTTTGTGCTGAAAGATTGCATCTATTCCATGTCACTGGATTCCAGCAAAACACTGATCAGAAAGTCACCGTCCTTGACTGCCTGCTGCTGCTGCTGCTGCCCGTCTAAGAAAACAAACATTTTCATAAATTTTATAGCATCCGTTTCGTTTGACTCCTTTCGGCTCATCCGCTCCAACAAATGCCCCTCGCAGTTCTATGCCCACCACCTGCGTGTGTGCGAGCTTTGTTTTTATGTGTCCCGAGAGTTCTTCGCCCCAAAAAGCCAGAGACTTTGGGGAGGTTTTTAACACAAGAAAGAATAGACCAAAACGGCGCATGATTAAGATGATCAGCAACATGCTAGCCATAATTACAGAAATGAGCCGAAAGAGAAGTGGAGGAGGCCCTCTTCTCTATTGTGTGTGCGCGTCACTGATTTAAAGTGGCAGCGAATTTTTGCATAATACTGTAGTGCTCGTACCACCAATCATAATTTTCTGGAAGGAAACACCATCCCTAGCCATTCGGCAGCGCCTAAGTCACTTATCGATGAGAGGAGCAGAGCCTTTGGCAAGTAGTGCGGCGATTCTGTTGGCGGCTTTTGTTTGAGCGTTTGAGTGATGGGTTCTGCGCCTGCCGGAGAAGCCAATGAACCTGTTGGATGCTGCTGCTGCGGGGCGAGTGTGTGGTTGATTATCATATTTTATTGAGGCTCAAAATTTGTATGTAAATTTTCAACCTCAACCGCCCAGGACACAAAAACGCAGGTTAGAACGGTAAGAATTAAAGTAGTGGAATAATAGAACGGTTTTCACGGTCTTGGACACAGTCAATCGTTTCAATACATTCCTCGGCTTTGTAGTCATCGGCCCGTTTTGCTGTAAAAGATCAGATCGAGTTTAAGACATCGGTGAAACGTGCGATAACCGTTGCTGGGTACGGGTGCGGGTGATCGCAAAACAGTCACGTAACCGTGTTCCTTTACCCCCTTTTGAGTGTCTGCAAGGTTGGCTTCTGCGGTGAGTCCCCATATGACCCTGGGCCCTGATCTAAACTGTCTCACTGTTCAAGAGAGGAGGGCGCCTGATTAGTCAACGCTGACTCTACAATCGACAATCGAGGGTTAGAAAGGATAGGGAGTCTAAAAAAACTGCGGGCACAACACAGAGCAAAACGTGGTAGTCCACACCTCCCTGTGCAGTTCAGCAAGTGGAACACACACAAACAACCCTCACGACCGCGTCCTCTGAGGCGCAAAGGGCAACCGCAGTCAGTCTTTGGAAGCAGCCCTAGGAGCAGCACTTCATCGAATATTCAAACACCCGCAGAGTTTTTTGCACTTTCACGCCTTCACGCCCCGAGCGGCAGGCAAACGCAGGTGACGAATGTCTGAAAAATGAAACCCGCTTTTGCGGCTTTTTCTCCCCCGTCCGATCGCTGTGTCATAGTAGTTTGCGTTTCTAGCGTTAATTTATAACGCTACGACCCACCACCTCCCGGCGCGCGCTCTCTCCCCTCGTATGTGGCAAGGTGATGCACTTTTGTGCAAACGGGGCTGCAAACTCGGTGCAAACAAGAACCCGGGAGTGTCGGGTGTACTTTACAGAGAACTTCTGCCCTTCTCCCCACTGCACACACACACACACACGCAAAGGTTAGGGAAGGTATAGGGGAGTCGTTTCGGAAAAGGGAAACAAAACAATATCCATTGCAAACGCGCTCGGGAACCGTTTTTCTAGGCAGCGGTGTAATGGAATTCTGCACGAAAGTTCAACGGTCGGACATTGGCAGCGCTTGTTGCGTGTTTATCTGTTGTGAGGAGTGCGAGGGTTGTACGTTCTCTGCCTCACCGGTGTCTCCTGTCCAGAGGGTGGTGGTGGTGCGGGCTGGCCTTCCAATTGCGGGGAGGCAACTGGAGTTTTATGCTGGTTCTGGTTTGACCGTGTCGGAGCAGTGCGCGCAGCATAAGTAGCGCAATTTATGATGACCATGAACTTGGTGGCTGTCGCTGATGCCCACCACAGCGTGCATGCCTGCTGCAAGGGCTGAGTGAGGACCATCGGTGCGATCCGATCCCACGTGTCCTTCACGGTTCGAGTGGCGTCCTCGGAAAGTTCACCGACTTATCCAGGTGAGGTGAGCACCGTTCCCACCGGACGGGCGATGATAGAGGGAACGAACCACCTGGAGCCGGGGTTTTGTTTTGTTTATAGAGCTCTGTTGTTGGTTAGGTTTATAGCACCTCCAGAGGTTGGAATTCTTCGTAGAAATTTGACCCGCTGGTTAACGCGCCCGGGAAGGTGTTGGTTGGTTCGTTAGCGTGTCGTGTGCTTTGGAGCCTTGCATACCATCGCGATCGATCGATCGTTTGCTATTTATTACACTATTTGCTACATCTCCGGGATTGGTGATTTGAATGTGAAGGTTTTATGACACCGTGCGCCTCCTGTTGGACACATTTATGGCATTCACTTGAGCATTGATCGTATTTCATCCGTCCGCTGAGGTTGATGTATCTGCAGTCTCTTCCAGAGTGGGAAGCGAAATAAAGAAAATGATTATAACAACACTATAACATATAACGGGGATGTTCTCCAGGGATTATTTGCAACTCGGAACATGTCCACAGAGCTATTGGACAAAGAAATGCACTTGCCCGACGACTCCCCCAACGAATAGTTGAAGCCTAAGGCTACGCGAGACTACGGCGTCCGTCGCAGTGAGATGTCGATTTATTTATTGCTCTCCCTTCTAAACATATACCGGTCGTTATCCAATTTGGCAGCCACGAATCGCCTTCAATTGGGGAGGCTTGCGAATTTATTCAACTGTTTTATTTTCAACCTAGACGACTGATTGAGATATCTGCGCTTGGGGTGCAAGTGGCCCAAGGGAAACCGTAGACTGTGTCGATGTTCTCGATGTTTTTGTGAAGGACCACTTGCTCCAAAAGTCGCTAAGAAGATAGAAGATCACTCTCCAATGTACATAACTTTGGAACTTAATGGACATTGCAACTTGCCACAGAATTCTTATCTGAGATATTCGGTTTCCAAAATTACGGATAATTGGATTGTAACGTTCGATGCTTCCGGTCATCCCTCATGTAATACCCTCAAGTTTGATAGTCACTGTGGAATGTTAAGTAAAGATTCCATTTCTCAGATACAAACGCCGCGTGTCAGAGGAGGTTCGGCACAATTTACCAGTGGAAACAAATATCGTCATCATCGCCGTTGCCTCTAGATGTTTGGCCCTGAACGCGTTCCTTCACACGACGACGGGCGGGGACGCGTTCTGTGGGATATTTGAACGCGCCTTTTCGCTTTCGGACGCAACCTTGATGAACGGCAGCGGTTGCAGCAGTGCGCCGTCCCAAGACGCCGTCCGTATGCAGCTCGCCCCAGTATCTCCGATCGCCATTGCACTTATGCCGCTTTGGTCGGGGAGCGGGGAGAGCTTGTTTCACTTTCTCTCTCTGTGTCTTCTGTTCCATAGTTGATCATCGTGCTATCGTGGTTAAGATTCCGTCGGAAGACTCCAATTTCGCTCGCCCGGTGGGGTGTTAGTGTGAAGCTCACATGTGTACGGGGAAACGGAGCAAACAACAACGATCCATTTGACCCCACAGCAGTGGGGACAGTTGTCCAGACAAACCTGTGCAGTTGGAATGGAATGGGTTTTACGCAAAAGGCGCAGTTCATTTTAATAAATCGGTATCTGCCCGGCGGTGAATTGGACGGAACTGCTCCACATGTTTGGAGAACTTACGAGGAACGCTGGTGCAACGCTTTATTATGATTGCTGCGGGAACCTGAACATCGCTGGAAACGTGCTCGACACACTGGAGGTGCATGCTAGATTCCCGTGTCATTGCGCTATCAGTAATCGATGCATCTTTTCCACTGCCTTTGATGACGCCTAATGGTGGCGACGACGAAATCACTGTACAAACACGGAAAAGACACTTTACTTTGTCGATACCGTCGGAGCATACAGTTGACGGAGGGGACAGAGAAGTGCAACAGAACGCTCGCTTTCTACGTTCCTTAGGTCTTACATTGGAATATTGATGAACCGTTTCGTACCATTCGTTTGTACACATGTGGAGCTCATGTGTCGTCAAATTCTGTAGATTCTGATCAATACAATATAACTGATTATGAACACGATCAAGATCTGTTGATCATTTACTCGAAACCATCTGGAATATAGGTTATTATACTTGTGATCCCGGATTTCTACAGGCAGCCCTTCCTAATGAGGTTACGATAACCTCAGCCTCGGTTCGTGTTTTGCGTGCAGATGATTAACGAACCGACAAGGATTAAATGCACTATCTTGCAATCTCTTCAAACCCTTGGGAAATACTTGCTAGTGTAACTCCAGCCCTGAACATACCATCGCCATCAGGGCCTAACCGTAGGCATCTTTGATACTTTGTTGGAACTAGTTTGGTTGAACCTAAGAGTTGGAGGTGCCCGACTTCCCCTAACTTCACTCCTGACTTCAGTCCCGCCTCTTCCCAAACTGATACTGTTTTTTTGTCCCCGCCACCGCACATGTTCTCCTGCGCGCTAGTATCTCTTATCGCTTATCAATTCACCGGTTGGCCTAGTTTCGCTCCGGGGGCTTTTGTAAACGGTCGACTCTGATAAGAATCGTTCAGGGCCCGCGGCTGACATCCCACGGGGGACGGGGAAACTTTATTCCCGTTTTTGTTTCGCTTCGCCCACCCGAAGGGCACACAAGGCGATTGTCTTCACGTCCAGCAGGGCGGGCGGTGGCGGTGATTACGCCGAGCAAAGTCACCGATCGTCCGAAATTAGATCGAAGATTGTGTGCTTGCTGCCCTCGGCGGGCAAGGCGAGCGCTTTCACGAACCGTCGGATTGAGTCGAAACTGGAACCGCAAAACATTTACATTCTTGCACACACGTTTCGGTGTAGCGCGCTCTCGCGGTGTGACTTCTGGACCGATCGGAAGCAACAGGTACATACCTTCGCAACAGGTATCGGTGCTTTTTTTGTGTTGTTGTTGTCGGCCGATATTATCTTCTGGCAATTCGGTCCAGAGTCTCTAAGGTCCTCTCTGTGCTGTGCTGAGTTTCATACAAGGGGGAAGAAGCAAACAAGCAAAGGTAGAGTAAATACCAAATGCCAAATGCGAAAAAGGCAACAATCAGGATAATGAACGATACAAACAGGCACAGGCAGCAGCAAAAAATGGAAACACTTTGCACTGAAAGCAGCCGAAGCGTTGCTGCTCCCTGCCCGAAGGAGAGACCGGAATCTCCGCGCGGCGGTTGTTTCACGAATCATGGCACGAAAGCGGAGGGAACAAAAATATCCTGTCGCTTTTGTATCAGAAAAGTGAAGGGAAATTCCAGCACACACACACACACTCACCTATGCAGCACCTGAGGTTGCGTTTGCCAGTGACGTCCGAAATGTGTTCAAGCTCCGTGCGGCCCCGGTGTCCACTTGTACAGGTTGTTCTTATTCAACCGGGCATTCGTTCCAGGCAAATTATAGAATACCTGGTCGCTCTTAGCGCAAACCGTCGTCCCAAGACCGGTTCCCTGCTCGGAAGGTTCTTGGTTGATTGAGACGACTAACTCCGGGCATTGACGGGACGGGAGCGAGACAAAAAGGGCACAAAGCCTAAGTGACATTCTTGGACGTGGCCAGGCTTTTACAATGTTGCCCAGCCCCGGCAACCTACTAAGCAGGAGAAGGGCATGCATGGTAGTAAGACACGGTTGTCAGGGATGATTTGAAACTTGGTTGATTTCTATCGGTAGTCTCTAAAAAGTCCAAAGATCTTAATGTCAATTCTTAACATACCGACGAAGGTTTCAGAAACACATCAGGCAGTTACGGGGTTTGGGTGCAAGGCAACGGTATCCCAGGGTCATTGAACGCACTGCTTTAACTAACCATTCCTTAAAATATTCTTTTTCTCCGGTGGCCGCATTGGCAATGTGCATTTTAAAACCAACAGAGATTAACAAAAACAAACTTCCAGTGCTATAAAGTTCAAACGGGAAGAAACCCAAAACGCGCAACGAACGATCCTGTATGCGGTTGTGAATATCGGGAGTGCGTGTCCCGTTCCGTGCAACATCAGCGTGTCCGGAAGGGACAGCATGAAACAGTTCGGGAAGTGCAGTTATTATTCAGCATCATCAGCAGCAGCAGTAGTTGTACAGCCAACCAATCAGAATCATACGGTACAGCTGCCTCCAGGAGGTCCGGAACGCCAGCACGGTGCAATCTGTGACGCCGTCCGTTTCGTGCGGTGATCCAACGCTTCCCAGAGCAGCCCCCAGAGAACATGGCCATCGCCTGCTGTGTCGACCGAAGTTAAGTGATTCGTGGCAAACGTGCGTGTATGTGTGTGTAAATTATTTTCCTACTGCGTAGTAGGCTCTGGGATCTATTTCAGCAGTAGTGGAGCCAAACGAGTGAAGAGTCTATTAAACAAAGTGAAAATACATCTCTGGAATAAAAAGGTTTGGAAGAGTGTGAAATATAATCAGAAGTAGTGATATCCAAGGAGATTCTTGTAATATAAAGTGAAGTGTCGGGAGAGAGCATTCTGAAGACAAGTGTACAAGTGAAGACAACGACCTGGTTCGACTGTTTGGCCTTTGCATTGCAGCGGGAGGGTTTCTGGGCGGCATCTTTGCTAGAAGAAGCGTAGAACACCTTCTCGCTACTCAACCTCAACGTCTCGACCTCAATATACAGCGTTAACCAACGGTACAAACAATAAACCTCTCCTCCCCCCGTTATTGGAGTACCTCCTGAATACCGGCTCCAGAAGAATTTCGAAATCCTGCAGGATACGGGATCGAATCGAAAAACAAGGAACGCCGCGATTCTTGCAAAACGTGTAACCTCAGTGTAGATAAGAAGAGAGCCTAAGAAGGATTCTAAAGGGGTAAGCAACTCTCACCAACAAAACAGGCCCGCAAGATGATGAAAAGAAGGTGGTCCAACAATGGCGGCTTCACCGCCCTGCGCATGCTGGACGAGAGCAGCTCGGAAGTGACGTCCTCGTCGGCCGCGCTCGTCATGTCCCCAAACATGACGATGTCACCGACGTCGCTCGGCTCGCCAGAGTACAACGATCTGGAGCTGTGGGGCGCCTACGACGAGAATGCGTACAACGGCCACAGCGTCCTGTCGAACGGGAACAACAATCTCGGCGGCGGTGGCTGTGGAGCGGTCGCCGCCAACCAGCTGCTCATGAACGGCATCATGAACGGTGGCAACAATCTGAACGGCATGATGAACGGCATTGGCCTCGGGCCCGGCTCGGTCGGCCCGAACGGCGCCAACCAGGCCAGCACCAACCAGATACATCAGTTCGTGGGCAATCTGATCAACGGTATGAACCACTCGCAGACGATCATCCCGCCACTGCCCTCGATCATACAGAACACGATCATGAACACGCCGCGCAGCGAGTCGGTGAACTCGATTTCGTCAGGTAAGTTGTCGGCCACCGTGAATCATTGTTGGGATTTTTTGGGGAACAATTTTGCATCCTTGAATGAGAGATTCATCATCGGAAACCGGGTCCTTTAGGCATCTCTCAGACGCAGGTACGAAGATCTTGAAGTGATCCGTACATCCGTTTGCGTGCGCTGGGGAATTCCACCGGCACCGCTGTTGTACCTTCTCGACGATTCTTACTTTCATTGACCTAGATTCGCTCGGGGAGGTGGTTGTGTGTGCGAGCCAAAGGTTTTTATGTTGTTACGACGAACGATTGTCGTCACATCATGTGTAGGCAGAGGCAGCACGTCATTCGTGTCCATCCAAATGGAGCTATGATGAAGCATCTCGGTGTCGGTGTGCAACGGGGGCAACCTTCCTCGCCGGATCTTTCCGATAAAACAACAGCTGGTGGCAGCGTCATGTCATGTTGTAATAGATGGTCATATTTTAATGCGTTTATGAGAATGTTTGAGGTATAGAGATGTTCGTGCTCTAAGGAGCTCTAGATGTGACATCTCTTGAAGTCCTTTGCGGAAATCAATTAGACGCCATCGAATCTCGTGCTTTCGGTAGCATCGGCTAACATCGGTGTCAACTTTTATTGCTTCCAATAAATTACGCTTTGGGCCTCACTATCTCTTTCACTGCATCTCCTCTCTGTTTGGCACACTTCAAGACACTCTGAAGTGTGTACAGTGACATTTCAACTTCGTCAGTAAGGTGCTCTTTCCTCGTGAGGTACATCTTCTGAAGTCAATATGCTTGCTTGTTGGCTGCAAGTTTGTGAGTCTTTCCATAAATACATCTTCCCTGGTTTCCTTCGAAGTTAGTCGTACTCTCGACGGCGTTTGGAGGTGGGCAATAAATTGATCGTAAATTATGTTCCCAACAGTGTGGACCAGGCGACACAGTAGTAGCCGGTTCGCTAGTTGACGAATCTGCTCTTGACCTCAATTTGGAACCGTGCAAAGAACATCATCTCAGTGACTCGCTTCGTTTTTTTTTTATTTTTGGGACGTTTGGTCATATGTTGCCTAGCATCAAAAACATACCCATTCCAACTGGTATGCGGTCCAGAGTTTTTGTGTGTTGGTGTTTTGATACGACACTCTAATGGAGAGGGAGTTGTGTTTGTATTCTAATCTGTCCACCCTGGTCGGCCCAGTTCACTCACACGCATTGCGTAGCCACGGTGGTGTGGATGTCATGCGCCGCCAGTGTGTGAAACCTACACTTGCGCGAGATTATCAACGCCTGTTTTCTAGGTCAGCCGTCATAGCAAAGTCAGAGTCAATTCGCACTTAAACATAGACGGGCGAGTTTTGTGTTATTCACAATCTGTGCATGTAGAAGTGTGTGTGTGTGTGTGTGTGTGTGTGTCGCCCCTTCCTAGGCAACCCGATTACACATGATGTGTGTTCCCTTTCCCTGCTCCCACTCACGCAAATGATTATCAAAACACAGAAACCATACAGTTGCCGCCTCTGCTATCGAAGTTCGGAGTGTGGCGGGCGCTCCATGCTTCATTGAGACATATTTTTCAGGGTCAGGCAACGTCAGGCAGAGATTTCTTTTTCGCTCAGTGGTGTGGTGTGATGTAAAACAGAAAACGTGTGAGCGTCACTGCACTTTGACAATGAACAACCCTTGTTTTCCCCCCTGGGGGCTATGCACTCGGCAGAGAAGCGAATTTCGGAATCGATTCCTTAGCTGTTAATGCCTGCAGGAAGTTGTGGTGGCGTGGTAATTGATTCAGGGTTTCAGCATCGAGGTTGAAGCTAGTAGTTATTCTTCGAGAAGATTCTAAGAAATTGTCCTTCACACTATCATCGCTCCCCGGTGTGTCCCAAACTGCTACTGCTCTGTCTCTCTCGCGCGCTCGGACAGTGAAGCTTAGCGATGCGCCTCAGTTGCTGTGATTGAAGCAGGGCGGCCTTTCAAGGTTCATTAGTAGTGTTGCCTTCGCTGTCGTGGTGTGTTTGGGAAGGCCGATTAAGTAAACGTACCCCGATAACGTGCGGTGGAATGTTTCGTTTTTTTCGTCTTCTAAGTGTATTCCCTACTTAAGGTCAATCGCCACTGGCCAGAAGAGGTTTGTTTTGGGGTGCTTTTCTCTCTCTCTCTCTCTCTGTTTCGTGCCTTCTTCTATTCACTTAGCTTTTCGAGGCCAGTGGGAGTGGGTTTGTTTGTTTTCTAAGTACGTGAAATAAAACCTGCCACCAAACTGCCGGAAGCTGCGAATCCTTATGAGATGTTTTATTAGCGCCATTGCTATGCTAACCGTTCGCCCATCAGCTCGCCAGGAAGGTTGTTATTTATGTGAGGCCCCAATTTCACCCAACCCGCGAGTGGGAGTAGGAGGTGTCAGGCGCAATGATACCACGACGTTTAAATTCCCTCCACCACCGCCAGCCCCTGGCCGTTCGTCGAACTTATCAATCAATGTGATAAAGCGTCATTGCATCTCCAACGGTGGCGGTGCGGCTTCCTGGGGCGCCATAATCCCACACCGGATCTAGCTGGGTCGCCCGCTGCGTGTCGCCCTATTGTCATTACTCTATTGTGTGCTGCACACACACACACACACACAGGACCGACCCTGTGGTAGGGCGCATCTGAAATGAGGTTAGCTTTGAGCGAATTTGATTAAATGATTACCCTCATTCGGTTGCATGTTGGTGCTTTTTTTGTGTGCTGTTGGTATATTCAAGTCTTTGCGGTGGGAAAGGACTCCCGACGGTGCCGATATTGCCGTTTGGGTGCATTTATAGGTCAAGGAAGAGGGGATGTAAGACGCAACACCGTAATCTACGGGCATTATGCAGAAGGACTAGATAGTGAAAGTGATGTTCGACTTTTGGTCGCTTTTATTTTCAACATTTAAAGCTTCATAAATTGTAACAAAACAATGACACTTTATTTCCTCCCACTGGCCGTGAGTAATTTTTATTTACTTCCTTTTGCCAAACGTCACCAACATTCCATTGGGCGCCGGTAAATGTGTGTTTCTTTTTGCCGCTGGTAATCCATTATCAGGTGGCCTGTCTTGCTGTATATATGTGTGCGTTCGCCTAGTTCACGCTACCCATTTCCCGTAGTTGTTGGTTGTTGCTATAATCAACGCACACACACAGGCACGGTAGTAACAACAGGTTTGTTTTTGTTCGCATTTTTCAAGGGCATCGGCATAAAACGCGCGCGGCGTGGCGCTGTAACAAATTGCCAATGGGTGAGAGTGCCATACCACTGCACCCACCACAACCCACCAGCGCCAGCCAGCAACGGATCGAACCGCGCTTCCGAGGTGTCGCTATGGGCACACTGATAAAGAAAAAAACCATCACAAAAACACACTTTGTTACAGTCTAACACTTGGGACTTTATTAGAGCGGAACTCCAAACCATCGCCAAGAGTCGCTTGATATAAAAACATAAACTGTTCATTGACACAAACTAATCAAAGCCCCTCAAAAAACAGAGCTCCACAAGAAAGGAGGGAAATTGCATCGGTTTTTGTACGCTTGTTTACGCGCAAACCCTCCCCCTCCCACCCATCATCCATTTTGCACCCCCTTCTTTGCCGTTTTGTGTGTCAAGGTTTTTGTCAGCGCGAAGGTCCTGCCCGGCCGCCCTTAATTTACTGCCCCGTGTACTGACACCACGGCTCCTCTGTTTTCGGGGGCCTCCACCCACCCGGGGAATGGGCTTGTTAAAAATTCCGCTCATCAAATACCGGTGCTGCTGGTGGTGCGTTTGATGCCGGCAAATTGCACACGATTGCATCATTTGGCGTGTGGCCAAATTTGCGCGCTGTTGAGTTTTTTTGCTGTTGTTGTTGTGTGCCTCTCTATCTCTGTTTGCTTCTCTACATCTATCTCAGCAAGGGTGACGCATCGTGGTAAAATAAAAACTAATACACATGCAATGAGGGTAGAGGCGGGCAGAGCAGCCGAAACAAATCGGGCAGGTATATTTGGTCATCTTGGCAGCGAGCAGACGAGCAGCAGGGTGATAAAGTTCAATGCCCAAGCCGCGTGCTCAAGTTGGTGTGGGTTTGTTATTTTTTTGGTCATGATCTTCTCTAGTGCATCGTCGGTAGTTTCTTGACCTTTACTAGAAGGTGTGGTGCATGTGCTTGAAAAAGTAGACCATGCTAATTGGTTTCTGAAATGTGACTACGATTCTCCGGTTCGAAGGACCAAAACAATCCGGTTCGAAGGACCAAAAGCAGTTGTTCGTTGCAAATTAAATGCTACTAACACGATCGCCTGTTCTACTCTTACTATGAGCCATTTTGAAGCCATTTGTAATTCCGGTTCGAAGGACTAAAACTTTGGCTCGATTTCTGTGAAATTCTCTGCACCTTAAGCAATCGGGAAAGATTATTTGTTATTCCATTTTTAAAACTTGACTTAAACCCCGAAGCTCTTCAGCCTAACTGCGCATTTAAAAATGAAAGTCGACGGGCATCTCTTGAAACTGCCACACACACACACACACACACGCACACATCTCGCTCCCGGAGGGATGCAAATCGCTGATTCCCTATACCGCACCGCGCACCACAACTGGGGATGGGGGGAGAAAAAAGGTTCGTCGAACTTTGCTCGCCACCGCACCGCGGCACATGTGCGCCTCAGAGTTTGCGTTGTTGTTTTATCTATTCGCCGCAGTTTCTACAACCATCCAACCCCCTCCCGCTCCGCACGTCACTAAACGCCATCCCACGCGCGCGCATTCCACCCCAAAGTGCACGTCGTCTTCTAATGCAGCCGCGTGCGATAAAAACACACACACAGTGTCCGAAGAAGTGCAACAAAATATCATTCCGCTTCCCCGTTCTTTTCAAGGGGGGGGGGGGTAAAATGTTTTAAAAATACCCACCACCAACTCACACACACAAATACAGAGAACAAATCGTCGGGAGTGTGTGCTGGGCCAAAATGGAACTGCAGCAACAGCAGCAGTGATGCAACAAGGAAGGGGTGGTGGGTTGCTTTTTTTTGCGACGTTTTTTTAATCCTTACCACAGACCACACTTGTCGCTTGTACGGGCGAGGGGCGGAAGGCGGAACTGATAGAAAGAGGGGGAGAAGGGGGGAGAGCAGACGGCGAGACCCGTTTCTGTTTTTGGGGTCAAGTTCGGTGTGTGTACTGGTCGCGTCGTAGTGTGGGGTTCGTGTGGGGGTGATCATAATTCGCACAAAACGCTATGTAGAGGACCCTGCGTTACTACTACTACTACTAATGGCCTGCTGTGTGTGTGTGTGTGTCTGTGTGTGCTCCTTCTACTCACTATCTCAAATTGCCAACCCTCATGGGTATGGAGCAAAGAGCGAACGAGAGAGAGAGAGATAGACTGCGGGAGCGGGATCGAGACGTGTTCGGAAAGGAACGAAATAAAACAGCATTTTTACGATGATAAACATTTGCTCGACCGATTCCGTGGGGTCTCCGGAACGGAGAGAGACACCCGGCCTGTGAGGGTGATGATGCATGGGGGGAGGGGGGAGGGAGTCACGGCTTTCGGGTGCGCCAGATAGAATCCCGCGCGCGTGAAGCGAGTGGAACGGCGTGCGTGCGCGGCACAGGGAGGACACCGGGTCCGTGTTTGGCCTTGAAACAATTTTGCCACACCGTGCACCCACTCTCCACACCCTCCCCCCTATCGCTGCATCATATCGCACACCCCCTCGGGGGCGCCCCTTCACGACTCACGGTCAACCGTGCGAGAGGAGTGTTGGCCTAGTGTGTGCGATTATCATCATCGTGTGCCGAATGTCGAATATTTCGGTTGTTGTTTTTTTCCCCCTTCTGTTGTTCAATGCCGGGGTTTGTTGTGTTATGTTTTTGGGGGTGAATTTCCCATCCACGCACACACACAAATACACAGACAGCGAGAGAGAGATGCGTCAACGTGCGATAGAGACTCCAATCGAGTGGTGTTGGTTTTATTTTTAAGCCATCGTGTGATGCTTTTTTTCCTTGTTCGATGGATTCTTCTCGCCCCTCTCGTTGCCTTTGGACTCGCCGAGCAGCCGCAATGTTTCATCTGGGCCAGCCGACTCGATGGGCGGACATTACGGGGAGGAGGGCGCCAGTAACACTGTTGCACAAGGAGGAGAGGGATGTGTAAAAATGGCGGCACAGTTGTCTTATCGGCTTCGGTTTTTGGGGCCGCCAGGCGATTGGTTTTGTGTGGCCCCCACGCACGGTTATCAATCGGCTCAGCAACAATGAATGTACTGTTTTCGGTCTTTGTTTTTGTGTGGTTTTTGTCGGTAAGTGTGTGAGTTTGCAAATACTGAGGTGCGTCAGGACTTCAAGACTAGGTCACCTCATTTTTGTACTCGAGAGCAGGAGAAAGAGAGTTTTTTGTGCTGTGTGTGATAACCATTACAGGGCTGTTTCAAGGGAACAGTGTTGTTGGGCGTTAGAAGAAGAGGGTAAAGGAGGATCCCTGTGGAGATGACCTCTTTTTATTTATCTGTCGAGGCAAGATGCGCCAGTGTGAGTGTTTGTTTGCTGTTTTCTGAGCGATTCAATTATAAAATGTAATTAAGAGAGCGCTAATGAGCTGAAGAACAGGAAAGCATGATGAATGATGTGATGAAAATGGGCTCCAAACAATCCTCTTGCAGTTGCAACTGTCATAGAAATAGTACACAATGCTTTACAACACTCAGAATTGGGCCAAACGTGAATCTCGATTTCACAACATATCAACGCCGGACGCGCCGCACACCAACACGCATTAATTAACCCTAAAGATCGAATAATCGGATGCCCCACCGGCCTGCTTGATTGATTTAATATCCCGTGGTAAAAATAGGTCAAGCCCTTTTTAAAAAGCAGCTCAGACACTCACACGTACGCCAGAATCTGTTACAAATATAGCAGAATCACTACACAACCGTGGTCTATACAGGCCGCGCGGTGTGTAGCGTTACGCATGCGTAACCCGCGAACGCTCGTCGAGAAAAGAGTGGAAGCAAACGCGGTTGCACCGAGGGGGAAAAAGAAATGTATGCTTCAACGTGAACCACCGCATAATCCGTCCTACATAAGACAACGCATTTCCAACGAGCATCAACCGGCGCGCTTCTATGGTCAGGGATCTCGCGGGAGCATCCATCGGGCCTGGCTGGGCGGTTGCGCTCGTTATGCAGCCTGAGAATGCGCCACTGCACACACCACGCGGACGCACATACGGACGTGTGTGCTAATGGGGATGAAGAAATCAGTTTTTGGGGTGGGTTTGGTTTCGGTTTCGTTCTAGAAACCCGCTACCAACTAGCTCACTCGCGTCCGTGCCGTACTGTACCGATGTGTGCTGAGTGAGAAAGAGAAGAAGAGACTGAGATGAGGGCAGAGGAGAGCTGTGGTTTCTATTTTTGTGCTGTTTACTAACCGCCGGATGCGGTGTATGGAACGCTGACGGAAACTGAACTCACGTTGCTTCCAACCGACAATCGAGAACCGAAGCTTCCTACCTCGCTGTCGGTTATGGGGTGAGCAAGAGAGATAGATAGAAAGAGCGGACCGTCTACTAACGAAGAAGTGTATGGGCAAAGGTATATTTATTATTTAAAAATTCTCTGTAATTATAATTACCTCGATCAATTACAGTAAGACACAAATCAAGAGCCAAAAAAAAAACTACCTTAGATTTAGTTTCTTGCGACTCAAAATGTCCGGCATGTTTTGGTCCTTCGAACCGGATCCGCTGACACGCGGGAACTCGCCCTGTTCCGCATCGTAACGTGTCAGTCATCATACGAGGTGCTGCGCGGTGGTTTGGGACCATTTTTCTTACTTTTCATCATCCTTTCTTCTCCACCCGGCCTGCTCGGAAATATTACACTCCGTTTGCGAGACGCGTTTGCGGTTAGTGGAGATGATTGAAGCACTAGAGTGCAAGGACGTGCCCCACATTGAACGCCATGGCATCGAGTGATCGACACACCAGTTAAAACGACGTGGCGACGGCATTTGTGGTCATATGTCTAGCGTGCATTCGAGAGTTCATTAAACCAAAAATATCAATGTGCAGCGCGCTACTGACGATCATTTGACGGTTGCCAGAGCGGCTGCTTGTGCTGCGCTGTTGACGATCTTGTGTGATGTGACAACTAGTTTCTAGGAGATGCAAAAAAGCGACCAGAAACCCAATAGAGGTGACAAATGTATCAAATAGACGATAAAAAGCTGGCTTGGGCAGAAGCTGGAAAGAATCGTTTGCCTATTTGTGGCTAGATTTCATCATCTAACTGTTTACACCTTTTCGGGTGCAAAAACTTACCTGTCATGCGCATATTACGAGGAAAACAAACTGAACCATATAAAAACAATGCCTAAACATAATTTTACCTCAATGGACATTTTCATCGCATGCGGTGCTACCCGATGCTAGATTGATGGATGAAGCTCTCGATCTACAGGATTGTTACCACCACCCTCCACAGCAAGACGATAAAGTTACATTCCTTTATTGACTTTCGCCATCGTTTCACGGAGAAAAGAAAATAGCTCTCCACACAGCAGCGCAAGTGTGTGTATTGCTTGTTATTGATCTTTTGCTTGTCCTTTTGCTAAGTGTTTTTCACGTCCCTCCGATTGTTGCTAGATGCGATCTATCCACATTTACTGTAGCGATTCGATTTGAACGAAGCGAATCGGGTAGAAATTACGTCATGCGTGCGTGTGCGATACTAAAGCCCAACCGGAAGGAAGCGGATATTGTGTGGGTTTTTTGTGTGCGCGGATAATTTGTAGTGTGGTTCTTGTGACAACAACTGCACATAAAAGCGCTGCTATGCGTGGCCTAAGCATTAGCAACGGTGGGCACTGAAATAAGTTACCAAAAACACCCACCATCAGCGCCGGCGAAGAAATTTATGGCAAGCGACCTTGCTAGTCATTATAATGTGCTGCACTGCTGCCACCATTATTAGGGGGACACGGAGGGATTTTCTGTGCCCAGCGTCTCAGCCCAGGTACTTGCCAGAAGTCATTAATCATCCCGCAAACGAATGACACACTCACGCGCACCTCTAATCGGTGGCTCTTTCGGGTGGGGGGAGAAGACTGGCTGATTCTTCAGAGGACGACAACGCCACTAGAGATTCGATGTTCACGAATTTCAAGTTTTTCATCAGTTCATTTAGACATTGTCCAAAAGGAGGAGAATATGTGTCGGATTAGCCTCTCTCTCTGTGAACTCCATTAGCGGGGTTGCGTAATGGGCAAAAAAAGAGTCGCCTTGGAACAGAGCAAAGATGCGTGTTTTGGGATCGATTTCTCCGTACCCTCCAAACATATGTGGCGGATGTTGTCGGTTTTTTTTTCTTTTCGCTCCTAGGCGATTTATATTATATTTTGGCCAGTTGAGGTGTTGAGGTGGTTCTCATTGGAGTACAATTTGGCTTTTTTCTTCTACAGTCCATTTCTTGTCCGTGGAGGAAACAGATGTTTTCGCTGTTGTATTCCCCCGCGCTGTCAACGTCAACCAGTGGACAGTAAATTAGATAACCTTGGCAATGGGCATCCATTTGCTGACGTGCATTGCGTCCGTCGGTGGAAAGCAAAGCAGACCGAAGCAAGCCAGATTCTTATTTGTAAAAGTAATTAAAGCTTATGTTTAATTATAGCGAGAAATGTCACTTAGATATAAAAATGATCTAGCCTGCTCTAAACTCGCAAGCATGTTTGCGTGCTGGTGCGATGAGTGAAATTCAACGTTGTTGCGGTCCAAAGGTGGAATAGACCGTCCCGGTTCCATACGACTGTTGTCAACCGTGGTTAATGAAGAGAGAGATGCGTGTGTCCCATGCAACGTCGCTATTTCAGGCCCTGCGGGTTGTCTGTTTTGCCCGACCGACTTTGTCACATGTCCATCAACACGTCCTCTATCGCTGTACTTGCTTTCCGTATGCTAAAAAGAACGCTAGGAGATCGTTCAAACACGTTCGCAGTCAGTTCTTCCATTGGCGAATTGGCTCAAAGTACGCATCGAAATTACAGTTGCTACACAATTTCTCTGGTCCCAAAATCGATTACAAGTCCGAAAATTGTTTTGCAAGTGTGTAACTTTTAGCGAGTGTGGGCATGAGCGAAGTCATGTTCAAAAAGCTAGTCTGTTGTCCTTCCCTGTGCCACCTTTTGCGTGGAAATTCAGGTCGAATGCGTTATGTGTCAAGATGTCTAGCTCTTCTGCTTTCGCGGCTACGAGTGTCCGGCTCGACTCGACTGTTTGACGGCTGTGGGCGAAAGGTGACACACAATGTGGTTGAAGTCGCCCTGCAGTGCGTGCAATTGACAGCATCCGAGTGTGAAGATGTACAGCTGTTCCGTTGTAAGCGGAGATGTTTACTAATTGTACTAAAATGTTGTTGTTTTTTTAACTATCCCTTAGATTGTTTTAATCAAAAACTTAGCTAATCATTTCAATCCTTTCTTTTTCGTTACAGGTAAGCATCGAGATCACAAGAGCATTGAAGAACATCTCCAGGAGATTAAATCCACAGAAATCTTAAGTATTCTTTAAAGATATTTTGAGCAACAACTTCATTTAATTCTAAGCATAAAAACTAGCTGGAAGTTAAAAAGTCAGTTGTCATTCGATGACACTTATCTAAAGACTTTGTTTTCCTATTCGTTCCACATTGAAAGCGGCTCGTCTAAGTGACGTCTATTTGTTGAGCGCCATTACCGCCACCGGGAGGAGGTAGCTAGCGCGCGCCGGTCCTACGGTTGACAATTTCGTATCAAGTTACACGTTCGGCGAACCTATCCATCACAAACGTGGACGATCACTTAAGACCTGCTTTTCATCCCTTTCGGACAATCCAGTCGCATTGCAGGGCGGCGGTGGGTGAGAAGGGCGTTTGAGATGAACCAATCTGGTTGCCATTTCTTTGCAGCGCGCGAATCGTGCCATTTCTGAGATAGTGAAACCAGCATAGCCGGCCGCGATAGACGATGACCCAATTACCGTGCTCGACATTGAACCACAAGTTTTGCGGCGGGTACCGGTTTTGGATTTCACTTTCTTTGGGAAGCTAGGTCGTAGTGAGTGTGTGTCTCGCTCTGTCTCTTATATCTCTCAGGTCCGAGTAGTTCAGAATATTTCAAAGAAGCAAACCATATGGAAGATGGGGCAGTCCGTCATCTAATTGTGGAATCTGTCGTTGAATATAAGGTCATCGGGATGTTTAAAGTAGAGCGCAAGGATCGCGGTTTTGGACAACAACTATCAAGTTGCTATCGTTAGGGGTTTCTTTGTTAGTGCCTCTACACAAGGTCAGCTGTCAAATGAGTTTGGAATAGAACGATAGATCCAACAAACATGACGGAATAGATCAAAATAGATTCTACCGATAAAGGATGTTTGGATACTGCGAAGAAGTCTTTTATGGTACAATAGATATGTCGCTAGAGGAGGTCTTAGGGCTTCCAAAAGACATTCAAGCTGGCCGCGAAATTTGATACTCCCTGCCCCACAGACGGTTAATTGGAAGGTGAAGTTTTCATCAGACTTTTCAAGTATCGATATCCCGGAAGGCTCATCCAAAACCTCACTGATCAATTATTGTTACAGCTCAGTGAGTGTTCTAGAAATTCAGTCAACTGCTGCGAGGCTTCTTGATTGCACTTTCCAACTTTTTGGAACACAGAAGCTTTGAGAGCTTGTGGTAAGGAATTTAACGCTCGATTAAGCTTCAACACATGTTTGATAACGATTGATGAACTTTAGATCGGAGCTAGAAATTCGAACCACCTTCTCCAACAGCTGCCTTCGAGCGGCAGATGAGATGATGAGTGCCTCGTCTATGACTGGCATCTAAGGAGGCTACTCCAAAGCCTACAGGAAAACGAAGAAGCTTTCGCCAATTGTTGTTTTATTTTTTCGCGTGCTCTCCACACGAATCTCCAAATGGACTTGCACTGATTTCTGTTTACTTTCCTTTTTTTTTCGTATTCGCCATAGAAGCACACCGCGGGCGAAAGTGCGTGAAACACATTTGTTCAGGTTTTTTTTTCCGGGAATAGGAGAATAGAGAGACAGGGGTGTAGTGCGCGAGCCAGCAAAAATCAGCGTCGGTATTGCTGCGAAAAGTAAACATAGGAGAAGCGTAAAAACCATCGCCTTAAGGGACACCACCACCGTCACACTCGTGGGGAACTTTCCTCCCTTTTGCTGGGACCGGTTTCAGAATGCCTTCGCGCCCCGCATTGTCCAAGCCCCAGGCACCGGATCACAGGGTGTGCGATGTGCGATAGGCCTTTTTGGGGGCATTTAAGACCCCCGGAGGCTACCAACCCGGCTACCAAGCCGTCCGGCAAGTTCCACATTTGGCAATCGGTTTGTTGGTTCCAACGCGGACCAACTGCTTAAGAAGGGCCGTACCACCACCACACCCGTTCGTTGAGGAACCCGTTTGGCATACGGCGGGGTGTGTGTGTGTGTGTGTGTGCGTGCCCTGCAAACCCACAAAACCTCAGTTTCTGCGTGCGGAAGGGTTTCGGCCGCAAACCTGATGAGCTTTTTAGCTCCCTCTCTTTCTCCCGGGCACACTTCACAAATCCATTTCACTTTCTTGACTTTTGGAGTTTTATTTCTGCCACGCACCTTCTCCTTCTTCTTCTTCTGTTTCCCTTTCGTTTGTGTCGGGGTCTGGCGGAGAGTTGCAGCTTTCTCCACGCCGGCGACGGTCTAGGCTTCACTTTCATTTGGCGAGCGCGTGTTTCGGTGGTTTTACTGCTTTTGGATGTCTAACTTTCGCTCAGTGCTGTGCGGCGGCGGCGTCTTGTGCGTGACATTTATGTTTGATTGAGGGTTTGCTGCGCGAGGCTGGCCGTTAAACGACGAGCCTCGCCCAGCCCAGCCATCGAGCAAATTGTAAACCACGTGAGAAATTTTGAAGGTAATAGACATCTACGAGTGTCTGTGTGCGTGCGTGCAAAGTCGACGTATCGATCGTTCAATTATCGCCTCTACCCTCGAGTAAGTTCTCTAATAGCGCTCGAGCAGCTCTCAGCACACGCTCCTTCCCCGTTGGGTGCCAGATGAAAGATAATTAGAAGATTGATATGCTGCACGAGACGTACACCCTTCGAGATGTTGTCTGCAGCCTATGTGGAACAGCTGCTGCACCGCAAGGGTTGGGGAAATGGAAGCAAAAAATAGATCTAGATCAGATAAATGGGGTCTCTCACACACTGGTATGAGGAGGCCCCCTTCTAACCCTGAATGTGATGATCACGCGAGAGTAGGCAACCTGCAGCTGCGATGTCAACCGCCGCCGCTGCCGCTCGGCTTAGCCTAGGCTTAGACGTGTAACTGTGACACCTTTCGTAACGTCACCACCACCACCATCCAGCGCTCCCTCTCGTGTGCTGATCGCTCTTGAAACAGCAACGTTGTGCCCCACAATGTGAATCATGAATGAGCGAGAGATTGCGCGGCTCGTGTGTTTTTTTCTTCTCTTGGCTCGTGGCGCAGACCTTTCAGCTGGCGGCGGGTGGGGCCACCCATGCCAGCGGAGCTGTGGTTGTAGTTGTGTAGTGAGCGAAAAAAAAAACTCCCCACAGACGTGTGAGTGTGTCTCTCTATCTCGCGCTCGGGGTTTGTTGCTGTGCGCGCACTCTATGTTTTCTAAATCGCCCGGGCTTGACCTACTTTTCCCACTCCACCACCATCACCAGCGCCCCAGCATCGCCGTCGCTCTCGATGTGGAGGCATTAGCGAAAAAATGATGGTGACGTAGAGCGAACCACCACCACCACCGCCATCTGCGAGCATAAAAGTTTCACGATCACGATCACCACACGCCGCCAACTAGAGAAAAATCGGGGCCATTGGCGAGTGAAAAGTGAAAGGTCTGTCGGGGCGGCCGGCCCAACACAGTGGGAAAGTGAGCTTAGTTTGGTGCGCGTTGGTGGTGGGATGAAAATAGTATTAGAAAAAGGCAAACGGCACACACACACACACACACACACAGAAATTGGCAAGCAGCTGAGACACGACTGTGCTCACGTGTGTATCAAAGGAGGGTTTTTTAGTGTTGTTGCAAGTGTTGTTTTCACTTTCCCCCGCAGTAGCCGACCCCCTGGGGCAACATAATAATGGCGAGAAGGTGCAACAGGATGTGTTTGATCGTTTGTCTTATCATCGGATGTCTTTTTTTTTTCAACCTTTTCTATAGGCGCGGCCGAGCTAATGCTAAAATGGCAACAAACTAATTTTAAAATATTCAACCACAGTTTAATTGAGCCCAAACTCGTGAAACCACACCGGGTGGAATGGGTGCCCTTGAACTACTTTAACCCTTCAGGCAGTCTTAGAGGCAGTCGATGGAAAGAGGCTAGTGAGGCGTCCTGGTGTACAAGGTTTCACCCTCGAACCAATTGGCAAACCGAACGTAGAGGACGATTTTCGGTGCGAATTTCGATGGGAAATGAACGACATTTGCATTGCGGCAATGGTGGTGTTGTTGCGTGGCATTAAAGTCGAAATTAGATGCTTCACGACTCAAATTGGCGTTTCTGTTTTACTGCTCTCGCTTACACGCAAACAAACGAATGCGTCCCCAAAGCGAAATAACCCAAAAGAAGCGCATGGGAAATTCGTTTCTAAGCTCTCGGTACATTTTTGCGACTGAAAATGATAGTGCGGGTTTAAAATGTCTAACTGCTGTCCACAAAAAAAAACAGCTCTCACCGAATGTTTCTGCAGGCAGACGGGAAAGGGAGGGTACATTTGAAAACACTACAACAAACGACAATGAAGCGATAAAAAACGCACGCCCAGCGCTCCTAACTTTTCCTTTCGTTTAATTGTGCCATTGTCGCAAACAACAATTTGGGCGGGTTGCACCGGCACCGGGTGTATCTCTCTGTCTCTGTCTAAGCAAAAGCGGCCCCGCGGCGGGTTCGAGAGGTGAATCATTAATATTCCCTACCGTCCATCCCGCGGTCCTGATGGGCCTCTCTCTGATCCTCACTTTCCAGACGGGGTACACACTTTCGTTTTCTGCTTCGAGCGCTCGATTTGACGGATTCACCTCCTTCCCCAAAAAGCTGGCCATGGCGGGCGGCAAGGGAAAGACACCGATGCCATTTTACTCGAGAGCTCATTGTTCAGAGGCCACCCGACCGCCATCCCAGTCATCATAAACCCATTGCATAAAGCCACCCCGTACCCCGACACCCCGTGTTAGTGTCTGTGTGTGTGTGGGTAGGTGATGTATTTTTGGCTGTATGTATCGTGCGCCCATATGACCTGGATAAAGCGCCGGTCGCCGGTTGGCCTTTACTTGCAGCGGCTGACCTCGATTTGCGAGTCACGAAAGAGCTCCGCTGCAAGTGGTGGCGGGGGTTTTTGGAGGCGCCATTCAACAGAGACAGAGAGAGAGAGACACACACACACACACATACACGCCTCCTCTGGCTCCATTTGGGCTTGGGAGGAATTTTCTCCATAAATGGAGTCGACAAAGGGAGGGCGCATTATGCGCGATTTGCCGGCCGCCTATGGCCTTCTCCTCATCTTCTCCTCCTTCGCCACCAGACCAGGTCTGCTTCCGCACATGAAAGCGCACAGCATCTGTGTGTGCCTTATTGGGTGAGAAGGTTAGGAAGGATGCTTTTTTTTCTTCTTCTCTGCACAGCTCATTACCGTTCAATTATCGCCGCTCCGTTACTGTCCAATGGGGAAATACGAAGCCTTATAGACACTGGTTTCGGACATTTCACGTCATACTTCTTAGATGAATGACGCTGCAGGACGCGATGTGTCCTAGATTTGGAAATTGAGGTTTTCTGGTGTATGACTAAACAAACCGAGCAGGATACTTGCTTGCTGACGTGCCGACGTGATAACTCTGGTGTAAGCGAAACAGTGAAAGTGTCGTTCGTGTAGTCTTGATTGGAGCATCATTGGAGCATCTTATTGTAGACCGCATGTTTGTAGAAGATGTATTGGATAGGATCTTTTTGTTGTTGGATGACTTCCCGAGCTCCAATGGATTGTATCATCTACATGTACCATGACTTCCAATGTATTATGACATCTATACGGTTTTTGTTGGATCCTGAACATCTCCCTCAACTTTTTTTTTTGGAACTGAAACCTCGACAGACATAAAGAAATCACCCCATGTGTCAATGGTTAATCGCTCAAAGGTGTAATGTCTCGCACAGGGAACAGAAAAAAGCCGCTCCCCACACTACCACCATAAGTAGGTTGGCTCACACAATGGCGCTCACGCAGGACAAAGAAAGGTCTTTCCTTTCTTGCTGGATACTTCAGACATTCGACGGACTGACTTTTGCGGTTCGATGGTAACCAAAATTAAAAATAATAAAAGCGTACTTCGCCATCCCGCGTATGCGCGTGTGTGTGGGGTGCTGGCTCCGGTCATCGTTGACACAGATTCGCCGATATCTTGTCCTCACTGCTCCTTCCCGGCCGCCACCAGATTACACACACCGATCTCATCGTTCATATGCCGTCTCTTTGTTGCCGATGCTGTTCCGTCAGTCAGTGCTGCAAACCGGATCCACCTGAACGATACCAACAACCAAAGCAACAACAACAAAAAACTGCATACACAAGACCTTCGCAACCCTCATGATTGGAGAGGAATGGTGCCTCGTTTCGTTCGTTTTGCTACTTGTTGCACTCATTAATATTATTATGCACCTTTTTTTCATTGGTTTCGTTTCGTTTGTTTGACTGAGGTACGCATATGCATCCACCCGCACAACACGGGCATGAAAGTTGTTTATGTTTGTTTGCTGTCGTTTACTGTTACACTCTACACCCATTACCGTTTTGATTGCGAGCGCGTTAAGGTTTTGAAGGTTTTATTTCGCATATTTTGCATACTCATTTGTCTTCCTTTTTTTGCGCTGCGGATTGGATCAGCGAGTGGTCCTGTTTTTAGTTGCAGTTGCAACCAAAAAAAGCCCACTTTCCACAAAAAAAGAATAAGGTGATAGGGTGGATTTGCGCTTAAAATAAATCTCACTTGACCACTTTTCAGTGCATTCTTTAGCAACTGATCGCTGGTCAAGAGACGGGCGATGACAAGCCCTTCTGTTTCGGGGCCACACGCTCTAACGGAACATCGGCCGGGTGCAAGATGAGTGTGCAGAAGCTGTTTGCAAAACGGTTTCGTATTGAACCGTGCGCTCTACGCCCTATAATTACATATTTAACACACATTTTTCTGTCCCAAATTTGCAAACAAAAGCTACTGACCGGGGCAGAAAGAAATGCGCACCTTTGTCTTCTCTCTGGTAGCGTCAACAAGAAAAGTGATATCTGGGTAAAAGAACACCGACTCACCTTGCCGCAGGGTGAGATGGGTGTTTATCTTTTCGCTTAAGGAAGCAAACTGCCCAATATTGGAGTGGCCAACCGGGGATAGTACAAACACACCCGTTTTTCCCTCGAGTGTGTCTGTGGGTGTGTTTTCTGGCGTTATCTTCCTGGAACTTCTGGCTGCTAAATGTAGGTCAGCACACCGTTTTGTTTACTCCAACGGCTCATTACTTAGTGACGTGTTCCAGAAGCGCTCGTTCCAGACGCTGGCTCGAAGAACGCACGCACAGACGCGTTGTTAGTAAAGAACGGGGCATGGGCACCAGACCAGTAACACGAGCTTGAGCAGACCACCAGATACACCTTCCTGCAGCAATTCGGCAAACACTGCTGTACAAATAGATGTTGGTTGGGTGTTTTTTTTTTCGCTATTGCTTAAAGGAATATCTCCAACAAATCATCATATTCCAAGCTCACAGGTTGACTTTGCTACGAACGATTGATCATGGCGAGGGCTAGTGCAAAGTAAATGGCAAACAGTCAATAGTTGGTGTGACTCCCGTTTCGCGGTTCTAGAAGTCGGCTTCGACCTCGGTGCTGAGAGTTAGAAGGAAGGTGCTAACAAAAGGGGTAGGTCACGAAAGCGCACGCCAAACACACGCATACTGTTGTTCTGAAGGCTAGTTCTAAAAGTGTTTTATTACGTTTTTAAAGACTCGCTTTGAATTTTATGCCATCTTTAATAATGTGCAGTTAAAGTCCAATAGGAGATATTTTCAGATGATTAATAGTACCCGGTCGTAAAATGACTCACGAAATGTGCCCCCCCCGCAAAAAGCCAATAGTTTTGAAAGCTGAAGTATTGAGAAGATCAATATGGAAATTAATGCTCTCTCGGTCGCGTGTACGTTACACGGACCCAAGATCCCGCGGCGAGCAATTAATTCTAATTATCACCGTAAAGCACGCATGAAGATGAAAAGGGTTCAGCACATGCTTCCTGTGCTCAGGAAATGAAACTCTCAACAGAATATGATGTTCCTTAAATATGCCATGCATTCTGAAGCGAGTTTCAAGAAAGCCTGGCAACAACTATGGCAAGTCTTTACGTCACAGAAGACATTGGGTTTAAATACTCGTATATGTAGATCCAATTTTAAACTCATTCTATAATAAAATTTCGGGAGTAAATATCAGCTTTGTGGATGACACCATGCTCCCTCCAGAATAACATCAGCATGTAGTCGATATAAAGTACCACAAATATCCCGTGGTTCAGTTTTATGATACTGAAGAAAAACTTAAAGAGCATCGTAAAAATCTCTGAACCATAAAACATTTAAAATCAGGTTTCCCATGAGCTTGAGCAAACTTAACAATGCGGCAATATTAATCATCAGCTGAAAAAGCCTCCCCGATAGTATGCTACGGTGTGGCGTAAATCATAGGGAGAACTTTTATTCCCGAAAACTCACCGAAGACGTGTGCACAACAAAGGAATTAAAAATCTGGTTATTAATATGCGTTGAGATGTTAATTGCCAGCCTCAGCTAGTGCAGGGCTGCTAACGTAAAAGGACACCCTTTTAAAAAACCCTTTTGTCAACGCTTCTCCAATGCGGGGTTGCTAAGCTTGTTTAGGAGAATCGCCAAAGCTCGATGAAATCGATGCTTGTCATCGCCTGCCTAAGCGCGCGTGTGTGTGTGTCAGTGCCTCGAGACTGATCATGCATTCCAGCACATCTCGCGCAGGTAGAGGCCTAGCTGTCATAGTTCTTTCAACATGTTACACAACCACTCAGCTGTCAGAGTGAAGCCCGATCGAGTGAAGTGTGCGCAAAATCCACATCAACAAGCGTTGGGTGTGTGTGCGCGCGGTACCACACCGGGTACGGGATCGGAATAGCTAATGAGGATCACACCTTTTCTAGCGCGGCAAAGACCCTGTGTCCACGATTTGACTACCTGCGCTTTGCGAAGGGTTAGGGAAGTGGAATGTGAAGTATGATTTTGATACAGCATAACGACGAACTGCTGATGTGTCTGAAGTTGTGCACGCTCTAGTCAAGAGAACCACCCAGAATTGGCGAGAACTATTTGCAACTAACTTTCCAAAAAAAACCAGAGGTTTCCAATAACGTGTGCTGATTTGACAGGCCGTGTCAAAATGCCTGGATGTCAGCAACAGTGACAAAATCATTCCAAATCCAATCGAACAGAAGATGGACATCGACTCCAACTTCGGGTGGATTATCTCTTTTGCGTCGTAAGTGACGGTCTCTCGCATGATGCTTGCCGGTTTCGGGCTTGACTGCTTAAATTAAAATCGTCTTGTCTCGCTGTGTGTGTGTATGCGGCGTTCCCTGTCACACCACGTGAGACAGGTTGTTAATTATTCAGTTTTAAACTACGCACCTAGCTGTACCTAGATCGCTGTGTAACGTCCGTTGGTTCTGCTCAGCTCGATGTGAACTAACAACTTTGAAACTAGCAGCAAGAGGTTGCTGTCATTGATCTTGAATAGGGAAGGGTACTACTCCCCATACACCCTCATTCGCACGAGAGGCCCGTTGACATTCGCCCTTAACCCTGCCATTCAGCACCACCGTGGTGCTGAGGTGCGAGTCGCGATATGGTGGTTCCCTTCGGAAGGGTGGTTCTCCAGTAGGTGAAAAAAGAGTACCAACACCGATGGAAACAGTGTCAAACACAGTGGCCTACAGGCAACAAATGTAGGAGAAAATTACCTAGCGGCCTAGAAAAAAGTTAAAAAAAAAGGAAACAAAGGTTGTAATATCAAAAGTCAGCAGAAACCTCCTTTCCACAGCGCAGGTTCGCGTGTATGTATGATGTGGTGGGTCAACAACCTTGCACGGCACTAGAGGCCTATTTGCCGGCGTTGTTTGAACGGTGATTCCGAGCGATATAACGTGTATTACTCGCCCAATTATGGGTCAAAGTAAGGGATGACATGCAACTAGAAACATCCACCTATAGCGCTAACCAGTTCAAGCCGTAAAAAAGCCGTGCTAGAATTAAAAATCCTTTGCATGGTGTGTGGTACGCCGTATTCCAGGATACATTAGTTAACATAGCAGAATGCAGCGGCTCTCAGCACTTGACCAAGGAAGCAAGTGTTAACTTCACCGCAGACCAATCGGTTACTCGAACGCCGAAGCCTAGCGGCAAAACGTTTTCATGGCACGTTGTCGCACTTCATGACACACTCATCAATCAATCATAAGGGCCGCATGGAGCAAAATAACAACAGGCCGCAACCGGAGACGTCTGTGATACGGTGTTCTGTTCGGTAAAGCCTACCAGCGTGTGCTTAAACTCTTAACTAACACAACCCAAAATGTGTGTCCGAAACAGTAAATGTTGACCATCATCCACAACAAAAAATGGAGAAAAACAATCGACCCGAAGGAATCAGTTTGTGCCGCAAGGCATTCGGTAGGCCTCAGTTTACTCACCGCTAACTCCGGGTTGCGTGTGGGGGTGGAATTGCTGTTAGTATAGTTGCGGCTTTTCTTTTGCTGGTCAGAATTAGTTGCCAGGGTCGGAAAAATGTAGGACACGGGCTTTCGTTTACCATTCCGCTGTTGCTAGGATACCTTCGGCAGACTTTGCCCGGTAGGCCTAGGTGGAGTCGTTTTTCCCTGGGTCTAAATTATACATTCCACGTTGTCCAAGAGAAGGGGATGGGCCAAATTGCGGCTTATTAATTCAAGAATAGAAGCAGCGTGCGCGGAACTGTTTAACTACCATTTGGAAATTGTATATGTGATAAATTTGAATATTGCCTGATGTTTTTTGGAGAGATACCAACTCAACGAATTCTGATGTGTTATAGAAGAGGGAAACAAAATCTGGCATCATAACTATTGCAATTAACGCTGAAATTAAGGAAGGAGAAATAATATATTGAAGTAGCCTCAAGAGCCTCGGATATTGGTGATTATCGAAAGCAATAATTATCTGGTAGAAAATATTCAGAAAACGTATCTGTTATCACTCCAAAAATAGAAATGCTTCTTTGGAAGTCTCTCTCTTCGGACCATTGTACATTAGTTGCGTTTGGAGCATTAGAGCACGACCGGAAACGCATCATTGAATTGCAATTATGCCTCGGTTCGATGGCGCCACGTTCAATTCGATTTCATTCCCCCACCCCCTGGGGAAGAGAGGATATAATTTCTAGGGAAAAGTGATGCAGTTTGCGAGAGTTTGGAAGTTTGATCCAAATTTGCCTATTTGCATCGCCACTTTGACCTCCACCGGGAGCAATTTTGGTCAATCATTAAAATCGTGTATCTGCGGTTAATGATCAATCGGCCCCGGAAGTGTGGAAGATTGAAGATGAAGAATTTTGCTGCATATTAATGTTTGCCACGAAATTGAATTTCCTCGGCAATGTAATGACTCTTCATTAGTGAGAGAGGAGCATACTTAGGAGGTTTTTAGGTTTGAATTCTTAACGCCTCGTAAGTAAATTGATTCAATTTGCTGCTCGATTTAACCCCCATCCTCTGAATAATTCTTGAATGAATCGAAATTAGCTCGTCTATGATTCACAATGTTTTACCTTAACACCTCCCAAAATGTAACGATCAGAGGCGCGCAATCAACCCACATTAGCTGTTTATTCAAACAAACAGTTTAACCGTTTCGGTTACGAGGTTCTTGCGTTGTGTTGTGCACGGCACCCTTTGCAACCTTAAGACGAACCTAAAACTATACTTGAACATTGAAGTCACAAAAAAACAATCCACTGAGCCGTTGACAACCGTAGGCGAAAGTGAACGAGCGGGTTGTTGTTTTTGGGCAGTCTCTCAACCAAACAAAAAGGCAACACACTTATTGACACTCCAATCACGATTTTCTAGCCCTTGCGAGACGGTGGCTGCCAAAAGTGCACGGGGGAGAGAAAGAGAATACTCGGCGGTTGTTGCGTATATGTGTGTTAGCTAATTATTCAAATTAGTTTCAATTTCCGGTTTCCGGGGACACATAGCTTTTTTTTCGCTTGTTTTTTGTTGTGTGTGTTTGTGTAAATTTTGGAGAAAATTTAACACACCTATTAGTAGGTTTGTTTTTTGTTTGTTAAGTTATCTTCATCTTTTTGCTTTCATTTCTTTAATCCTTTCACTTTTGTTAAGTTGTTTGATTTCGTTGTATTCATGTCTTATATTTTGTATTTAACATTTCTTAATCTTTTCTTTTTTATGTTTATATTATGTGTTATTGAAAATTGTATTTTCGTGATTTGTGTGGTTTATCATGCTTTTTATTTATCTTTTTCCATCCTCCTCTAATGCCAAACGGCAACTTAAGACGTTCTCCCCTTTTCTCCATGCCTTCCTGACCTCGAAACTGCCTTGTCCCGTTTGTCAAACAGGCTGCTGCCGGCCGGTTTTCAAAATGAAAACAAATAATCAATAACAACAAACACACGCACACATTCAAAAGCCTCTACCATTCGCGCTACGTCACTGCACGCAGAGGTCAACAAACGGCAATTACACTATTTTAATCCTTGCGGTGTCCCACACCCGTGTCAGCAGACACCGTTTCCTTGCGCCGCCTGTACGTTCTTTACGCATTACGCTTTCCCCGTGGTTCGTGGTTTGCTGCCTGGTTGGGCTTTAATTCTCCAGCCAACGTTGCTGGAGAAGGAGGAAAGCTGGAAAGGGATACGGGGTTGTGGACATAAGTTTATGCGTCGTGGAAAGCAGATCCACGATACGTGTGTTTCGTCTGTGCCCGATGTCTTGCGGCATTCTTCGGTAGGATCACGCGGGCCTGCATGGTTACGCGCGCTCTAGCACAGAGTACGATCATCTATTCCGTCTTTCGTTTCTCTTCTCTCTGTCTCTCTCCGGGACATAGTTCCTTCCGCTTCAGAGTCTTTTCAGAAAACGAAGGTATACGTTTACCACCAGGGCCCCTGGTAATCATCATTTGTTTTGTTTCTCTTTTATTTCCTTTTGCTCCAAAACCCTAGCAGCAAAGAACTAGGGAACTAAGGAGCAAATCAGAATAATCGTGCCTAGAACCTAGAAACTCCGGCCAGCTAGCGACATTATTCTACACCTGTGTGTTGGTGTGCTACGAGAACTAGCTGTGTGTGGAAAGAGGCAGAGCAAAAGAACGAAAGCACGATTTAAATGAAAGCCACGACTCTCCACGGGTAGAGGGTTTCTCTTGCGGCACAACCCGCGCGGGATGATGTTAATCAGGGAATCACGCAAGCAATTATGTGGATGACGACGGTGTGTGGTGGTTTAGGAAAGGAGAGGAGAACATGAACTAAAGAACCTAGCAATAAAACGATCTGGAATGGTAGGAAAGTAAGCCAGCGAGTTGACTATGAACTTCACAACACTGAACGACGTGGTGGCGCTCCTCCTTCTGCGGCGTTTAAAGGTCGCGGAAGTGACGGTGGTGCGGGTACACATGATTTTTAATAAGCTCCCCTCCAAGTACACACTAACGTTTACAACTAAGTACTTCGCCCTAGAAGGAAAGAAGGGTAATATAGGCGCCCAGCTGTAGCGAGCAGCAGGAGCGTTGTAAATATCGCAGAAAGACGAGAAAACGCCGTGTGCGAAGAAACCTGTTTACTGTTTTGTTTTCTGCACTGTAATCTTCTTCTTCCTTTCCTGTCTCTATTCCAATGTTTGCAATGAAGCGTTTGTAGTGGAATGGAGAAAAAAATGACACTATAATTCGCTTTCCGCACAAAGCACTTGAGGAAGAATCCCTTTCGCATACAAACGAATTACACTTGCAAAGAAGCTTCAAATCCGAAGCTTGCGAAGATCTTCGCCAGGGGGAGCCACTTCCGCATACAGCTATGATTGATAGTACGTACCACCAGCCGGGCTCTTGGGGAGGGCAATTCTTCTCGCTAGACGTGTGCGCTATTTGCATGCGACCACTTCAGGCTCTCTTTTTTCATGCCAGACCCAAGCCAGACCAACACAAACTGGCATAGGCCGCTTCAGGTTTCGCCATGATGCTACACAATTCTCACTAACTCTGCGGTGGCTCCATTCATTGGCGAAAGGTTGTTTTTTTGTTGTTGCTGTTCCGGTGGTTTGCATTGCGCTAGAGCAGAGTTTTTTGCTTGCTACAATAATCTGGCTTTTGCATTAGTTACGGAAATGATAAATAAAGAAAATATCACCCCGCGTTTGTTGGTTGGGGAGCGCTTTAGCCACGTACCGCCTGCCGCGAAGCAATCAGCGAACGGAGCGGAACGATTGCCGATGTTTTATTGGCTTCCCGTTTTGCTAGACACAGTTTATAGATCAATTTTATGTTGGTGCTATTTTTATTTCACTTTTGGTATTTTGATATTGGATATTTTTAATTCTCGTTGCCTTTTTTATGCTTTCTTGAAAGATCCTATCAACGTATAGTGTAATCAAAAAAATTAATACACTTCAATACATAGCTAGTGCAAACGGCCGCACATTCTAGACGCAAGACATCGGCCGGGCCCTGGACGGCAAAGTTTCATAGGCACTAGGTGAATGGAAGCCCGGCCGTCCGGTTTTGCCCCGGTGGTGGAGAGTTACATGTATAATTACACGCGGCAGGGCACATACCTTCACTACCATTACGCGCACTAGAACGGAGAGGTTGTTCGCTTCGATTTGCACCTTGTTTCTTCTCCCCCCAATGCCTACACTTCCATTTAGTGCTGGAGAGCTCCATTATGTAGATTATGTATGCACATTCTAGGTGGTGGAAGCTCTCTGTTAGAGCCTACACTGTAGCTCCACACCTCTACGTGGAGCTTGAGAGCTTTGTGAATCTAGTTTTTTCTTTCAATTCACTGTTTAGGCTTTCCGATATGTTGGAAACAGTCTCCGCACATACAGCCACACGGCAACAACACTAGCCGTCTAGTCGGGCGTAACCTTAGCAATTGCTCTCCACAGACTTCCTCGTTTTTCGTTTCGCTGCTGCTCATTCCTCGGCGTTACTGTGGGCTGTTTAGCTGAGCGAACGAAGCAACGAAGTCGTCCAACAGGCACAGCATCACTTTGTTCCCATAGTAGTATCCCCTTAGCGCCGGCAGCCCCGCCGACAGTGTTGCAGTACTTATTACCTACCTTCGAGATTTGCTTTTCAACTTCCCTTTCGCACGCTGACCTGTCAGGGAAATAGGAGAACAACCCGCGATATGTCGGTATGCGGGTTTCGAGCGTAGTTGGTTAGTGGAATACGACATGGTAGAAGAAATAGTAACAGCACGGCCCTGCTCTGAAAGGCAGCCAAATGTTACTTCCTGCATTGGAACTGTTTTCCTGATTCAAGTCCAAGGTTTTGCAAATAGTATGAATTTCAGATGTTAAGTTATCGCTGTGTGAAAATCATGATTGCTGTCGTCCTACTTCTAGTTATGGAAGCATTTTCCCGCTGCCCACTGTTGTCTATTAATAAGTCTTGGTTTTTAGTTGGAACATCATCATTATGCCGTCCTTTTATGCTTAGTTGGTTAGTTTCATTTTCTCTCTCGCAATTCAGTGCTTGGAATCCGACTGACCTCCACAGAAACTCCACTCATTGACGTCAGTAATGAGGACTAGTTTAATTGAATGCTCAATTATCGATTGCAACATGTAGGCAACTCCGCGCACGTAGACCTGGTCGTGGAAATGAAGTGAATGAAACCCTTCTGGGCCAGTCAGTTTGCTGGTAGGCCCGTTGTGTGCTAGCTGCAGCGATCTTGAATGCTCATAGCGCCATAAAAGTGGACGAGTGTTGATCGGAGGCCGATCACGATGCGGGCCCGCGCCATTGCACAGAAAAGACACAGCAGTAAAGGGACAAGAACACATCACGATGCATCGCTCAAACATTGCAGCCTGCAAATACTGCAAATTCATGGGAAATGAGTGAACTCGCGAACTCAACCTCCATCTCCGTCCTCTTAAAATCTTCAAACGTTCCAGTAACAGCCCCTCCTCGATTTGGTTGCGATTTTAATGCTCCGCTCGCGGCACAAACATCATCTCGCGCACGTGACGATGACGCCGATGGATGCAGCCGCCAATGACCTGGAGTGTGTGGTTGCGCGCCCGCCGATCAACGAATCAAGATAGTGCACTGGAGATGGTGCACATTCTGGCGGTGGGCAGCCCTGACAACGCGGCCATTGTGGTTAGCTGCACATTTGAGCGAGGAAGAGAGATGCCCTTGGAGAAGGGATGCCTGAGCCTGAGTCGCGCCGGTAACAGCATCAGTACTCTCCCTTGCCGAGCTGATCGCCGGCTTGTGCATTAGTAAAAGGACGGAGGGAATGGGAGGCGCACGTAGCTCAAAGGGCAAGGTTGCAATAGCGTATATTCCACGGTGCTGACGTTCGCTACTCTGTGTATACACAGACACACACACAAACACATACAGTTTCGTGTGAGGGAGTTGTTGTTGGCCCGCAAGACTCGGAACAGTCCAGAGAGTTGTCTCGCGTTGGCGGGTTGTCGTCGATGATGAAGAAGAGGTGGGAGGCAGAGGATGTATTGAGTGGAGCGTTATGTAAAACAGCGATACGGTTTGATGATCTTTGGTACAATGCTGGTGTGTGTGTGTGTGAGTGAGCGTCGTTTGGAGGAGGGACCTTCTTTGGAGGTTATTGCTAAGGCGACGCGCGGCAGTTTGGTCTTGAATATTTTGAATGCAATCCATTACCAGATGCGCTTTCCCATTCGGTTTCTTCGAGGGTCATTTGAATATTGATCAGTATCAGTCGGGGGGCGGCCGGTGGTGATCATGTTTAGAGAGTGATCCACTGGAGCTGGGTGGATTGCGGTTTTGTACGGTCGTCAGGGAGGATTCAGATTTCTTCGCAACTTGAGCTGATTGAGAGACGTAGAGCTGCAAAGGCGCAGAGCACACCAATACAGGAAATGGGTACTAATTACCCAACCGTTCAACCACCAATACGCAACAAGTGGAAGTTGATCTCCCTCGGCAGCCCTTATACCATTGACTTCCTAGGAGTTGGAAGAAACCATTAGAGCAAGCGGAAAGGAACACTCAACAAATCTGTTGTGGCGCCATCGTGTTGCAGACACTCGTCGGCGCACTTGAAAGATGATAGTTTGCCTTTCCCTTTGCAGGCATTATTCTTTCGCGTTCTGCGGCTCGTCTTCGCGTTGGTGCGCCATCTCGGTGTACTGCAATTGTGTATTCATAACTTCAGTGCATACGCCCACCCACTAGTAGTGGCGGCTCGCTGCCTTTGCCTGTCAGTTACAGTTCCGTGTTCTATTCTAAGCTGCATTAAGCAAGAAGCTCTTTTCCACGCTTTTCACTTCAATCGTTTCGTACTACTGGCTGGCTAGACTTGCTGTTTTGCGAAGACACACACACACACGCACACATATGTGGTGAGGTTCTGTGTTTGTTCTTCTTGCCCGCACACTATGCAACAATAGTGCATCAAGAATGTGCGCGTCTAGCGATGTTTACCAACCGCATCACTGCCGCCCTTAGCTTTGTGCCCTTTGCGGTCACAAAACACCGAAGAAAAGAATCGAATAATGTTCTTGACACAAACCCACCCTCCACCCTCCGATACACTCTGTCGCGTGCAACCCAATGCACGACTGCACTAGAAGACATGTTTGTTCTCTTTAGTGTCGGAAGATGCAACAATGTTGCAACAATGGTCACCGATGTTGTTGAACTAAATAGATGCTATTGTGTTGATGTTGCGGTAGTAGCTTTATTTGCGCTTCCTTTTGTGGTGGACGTTCCCCGTCGAGTTTACGACTGTAGCAGTAATTGTTTTAGCCATATACAATAACGATGTGAACGCTTTTATCACATATCTTGAAGTTGTGCTGAAATACGTCAATTAATATTGTTCGTTTGTTTCTTTTCTATTTTAGGTGAGTCCATCGCAGCAAAGGTTGGAGTTTTAGTAAGGCTAGCGAGCGCGCTGGAGGTAACATTTAATCCGACATTTAAAGCAATACCCTTGAACTTGAGGCACTCGTATCAAAACGCAGTGCAAATGTTTGGCTTTTGAGTGCCAAACTGTTTGTTGTTGCGTTTGAATTCAAATCGTTCCAAAGTGCAAAACCAGCACTTTCAGCAGCATTCAATCAGAAACAATGTTTGAAAAGTACAGCTCCCCAATGCAATAACATTTGCCATACGAAAATCTGCTGACAAGTGTGTTTTCCTGTGTTTAGGACATTGGAAATGAAAACAAGCGAATGCATCATACTGCAGAAACAACAACCAGCACCATCGATTCTGGGAGAGGCTGCATAATCTCAATGCCGGACTTGTGGTGTAGCTGGATTGCAATTTTCGACCCCCAAAAGAAACTGATACCATGCTGCTGCATGCCTGCACATCTTGCATTTGTGTGCACACAGGAAGTGTATGGGATTAACCGGGTTAACGAACAAAAAAGCTGTTTGTTTACAGTGTGCACCGAGACGCGAATTTGAATGGTGAAATATGCTTCCTTTAACCCCCCGCGCCATTCCATTGCCGAACGGATGCAAAATGCAACTTTTTGGCGAGTTAGTAAGATGCTAAAATTGTTTGCAGATGTGGTGAGTGGCGTCGATAGTGCACCAACACTGCGCGTGAAATCAATTAATTTCTTCGCAGTGTTGCCCACTTTTCGATTAGTTCTGTGCAACGTTTTGAGATTTATTTGATTGAAATAATGATCTACTTACAAGGAGAGGATTAGAGGCTTTCAATACTGTGCTACAAATTAAATATTCTAATGTGTATGGAAACACTCCTGAGATGATTGTTATTATTTCTTCAGTCACATGGGGTAGCTGTTTATGTAGAATATCACGTTCTAAGATCTTGTAGCACGCCCGCTTTTCTTGCATCCAACGCTACAAATGAAGATGAAGAGGTTATTTCAAAGATCTTCTACCTTCTCTCCATTTGAATTCTGAATGCGACTTACAGAAAACGCACCAATAAATACGAGCCTGCGTTGGCGTATTTGAGCGAGTAGTTTTGCTCATGTGGGAGTTCTTAAGATGCAGTCGATATGGCAAAAAAACGAGGTGCAGTTGTTTCCATAGCCCGATGACCGAAGGTTCTTACTACTTCAATCCTCTAATAGCCTTAAC
The DNA here is from genome assembly GCF_016920715.1 of Anopheles arabiensis. NCBI lineage: Eukaryota > Metazoa > Arthropoda > Insecta > Diptera > Culicidae > Anopheles > Anopheles arabiensis. Next base: position 92,609,667 of record NC_053518.1, read on the forward strand.
GTGCCACGTCCCACGTTATCGAAGGTGTAGGGGCAAACTGGAGGAGGAATGGAAAGAGTAGGAGGAGAGTTGGACGTTCTAATGATGTGCAACTCCCGTCCCGTGGAGTTTCTTGGGCGATCCAAAAAAACCTCATTTCCAGTTCTGAATTATGAACACTTCGCAGTCAATTAATAAAATTGGTTCAGCTACCCGATTACGCGCCCGAATGCTCTGTAAAAGGTAGGTTCGGTTCATCATTATGAATAAAGGTGCACGTAAATTACAAGTTCAAAAATATAAGAAATAAATCATGCCGTATTCGTGCCGGCTCACTTTTCGGAGGTGGTGGTCCTTCCTTCAGAAATGAATTCTTGCTGTAACGAAAGGAAAATCTCATCTGTTTTTCGCTCTCTACCTCTCTATCGCTCTTCAATTTCCCTCTCGATCGATTATTCATCCGGCTTAGTTTGTTCGCCACAAAATCGCCTATTTTATTCCATTGTTTTTTCCCCCCAGCTGCTTCTCGCTATTCTTCTTTCAATGATGATGAAGCAAGATTTTCGATTGTTGAAAATGCATCCACCACCACCACCAACCAGCTCCACTGTTCCATTTCATAGCAAAACGTGCGGAATGGCCAATCCAGAGAGTGTGTAGTGTTGCCTAGTCATGGTCGGAATAGTTCAGTTTCCGGTAGATGAAAACATGCGGCAAAGAAGAGCGTTGTGTACGAACAAACATTGTATGCGGAAAAGGTTTTACTTTTTCGCGAATTTCACAACCTGTTGCTAGGTGACTCGCGTTGATATGGTAGCTTTTTTTACTGTCGAACCAACCGGATAGTTGTCAAAAAATCAGATCCCCACACTCGAACAGAAACGCGGTCTGTGGTCTAGTGTAATCATATAATTAACCGTTGAAGTATGTCGAATATACGTACACGCTAACGATCATTGTACGATTAGGTACGGTTCGCCCATTTCAACGCGGTTAAGATTCTGCTCTATCCATCGCTTCTTGCCAGTGTTTCGGTCGGTGTTTCGACGCTGCGGTTAATTTGAATTCTCTCCCCATGCTCTCCGCGCCGGACGTGGACTACTCCTATTCCGGTACGTGATCTTTGGAAGGGGTTTGAAGTCGATCGAGGCTTCAATTATCCAAACTCTTCAACGTGCTGGGCTGCCTCTTGGGCTAGAATTCTTGATCAAAGCTGTCCATTTCGCTTGGTTGTGTGTTGCGTCCGCTACGGTCCTCTAGTTCATCCAACCACACCTGCGCTACGACATCTTCGCCTTCCAATGGCTTCAAGCGACTTCCAAGGTGAAGTCCATTGGTCAGCCTCATTGCCCTAGTGCTAGAGGATTTACGAAAACTACTGCACGTTCTCGCTGTGAATATCCGATCTCAGATCTACGACGCTCTTGGGTAAACCATGACGACAACGTAGTAAACCACTCTTCAACGACCACGTAGAGTGTGGACGTTAAAAGTACAGACACAGACAAACGTCAGTTGAATATACTGTAGTATTCGTATAGGTGTACCCCCTCCAACGGTTAGCGGAACGACTCAGACAACGTAGGTTAGCTTATATGGGAGGGAGCACTAAGATTCTACACCCTTGGTGGACTCGGATATGGTATCATTGCAGGAGTTGCAAGAATTCTTTGCAGAATAAATAGCACCACTTTTTTGCAGGGTATCAACCTACCTATCCCCTTCTTTCGAATAGTACGTCATAGCTCGCTGGCGATGTGGTTGTAAAACTAGTTCGAGTTGTAATTAAAATTAAGTATTCTCATTTTTTTATTGCCACAGAGTGGTCAGCAACGAAAAAAACGCAGCAGAACCCATTTAAGAGGGGCTTTAAAAAGTCAATGCTTTACGCCTCGGTACGCGGCCTGGAAGCCTATGAACCGTGTGTGTGTGTGTGTCTGAGCGATGGCGAGTTAACGAGAGTTGCCTAGTTTTATGTGAGGGGGCTTTTACTTTTCTTCCCAGCTTGCTCGTAAGTGGTGGTGGGGTGTTACTGTTCAATCAATCCATAAACTTGCAGCACAGACAGCTGCACCACCAATCAAACCCACTTCCTCGCGCCCTCTGGTACTAGTTTTATTCTTTGCCACAAGCCTGATGAGGCGTCGTTGATCCTCTCCACCCTTCGGTACCTTCCAGGCGTTGTGGATCTATCTCTGCCCAGTACAAAAGAATCCGTCCACGGTTTCTCTGGCTCTTGCTTGTTGTTTGGAGGAGCTCAAGCACGAGAAGAAGGGACGCTGGGGGAGTAGCGCAGACCTTTATCAGAGACGAATTGAAAAACCTGTTTCGAGACGGCAAAACGGCTGTGCCCTCCCTTTCGTGTATGATGGAAGAGATGTTGCCGCTCATAAAGGCAACATTCCACCTATCTCCCCGTACACACACAGAGCGCGGCGAGATCCGTTGTGGTCGTCGTAAATTGTGGCAAGACTTGTTCCGTTTCAATTCGTACCAGAGTGAAGATCTTCACCAGTTTGTGTACGGGCTCTGTGCAAATGTCAAAGTTTACAGACGATCAGCTCTCATTTCAGCTCAGCCACCACCACGGCCAGAGCAAAAGCCCCAAACTACCTTCCCCAAAAATTGATCAACAACATTATGATCAGCTTCCGCCCTTTTCACGATTCGCGATTATCTACGCAGATCAAAGCGATTTAGCATAAACTCGTAGCCCCATTCGCCTTGTGGAGTGGTGTCTCTGATAGTCACCTCCGTCATCGGGACGTGTAGTCCAGCCAGCCTCGGCCTCCATTACGCGAGCTGGTAGCTAGCACCATTCCGTCTTTATCTACGCTTCTCTGGCTAATGAGTTGCAAGATTTTTTGTTTGCTTCTGTGTTCTGTGTGGTACACATTTGAGTACGTATGTGGGGCTGCTTCAAGAAAAAAAGACAACTCTTCGATCACCATTTAGATTCGCCTTTCGTCGACTTGGCCCGACAGCGGGGAAACATGGGGAGATGTGAAGAATATGTGGAACGAATAAAGAAGGTTCCACCACAACCCCCTAGCTACACATCCTTCTTTAGGCCGACCGATTGGTGAGGAGAGGTTCCTTTTACTTTTCGTTCGATTATTTATAACTTCCTTCCTTTGCGCGTGCAGGTTCGTCGATCGAGGAAGCAGCAGAAGGGTGAAGAATGGTAGCAAAGGGGGCTATGCTCACCGGTCCCAAATGGTGGTGAATGGTGGAGCCGTACGAAAGTCTCTCCGAAGCCTAGATCACGAGCCTACAAGAGAGGGGCGCTAGGTTCGATTCAAGGTCAGCGCGTCCATTTTGATCGATCTTATCTGGACACACAGAGCGGAGGTCTAGAGCAGTCGCGCTGCATATGGGCAGACCTGCCCTTCGCGTGGTGTTGTACCACCAAGCCAGCGAGAGGAGGAAAGGGACAACCATTTGGAGTGGAGTTCATGTTACGTTCCGATGCCAGATCGCACTTATGTGGGGTATTGCTATTTAGTTTATGTTCAAGGTTTCACCCGTCCCTAGGGGCTTGTTTTCGATCTTCAAATCTTTGGAGCTTTGGCAGTACTAAGAACTCCTGCAACCTTTCACTATCATTCGATACCCAAGGCACTTTCGAGGACATTGAAGTATAGAAAGTCATCTAATTCAGAATTTCCCATTATGACCTCCAGAAACCTACCAAAAGTCTTCTGTTATGTGTAAAGCTTGACAAGATTGCTACAATTTTCCTCTCACTTGACCTCTAGCGCTTTTCTTCCTGCAACAAAAGCTCTACACCACCAACCAGACGTGTCGTCTCTCTCACTTCATACATCTCTTCCTCATCGCACCAACCAAACCAAACACGTGTTTCTTCACGCCTTGGTGCATTAATGTGATGTTTCATTTTCCGTCAAGTTCAGGGCAGTATAGCCTCCATCACGCCTAGGCTTCCTCACGGCTCACGACAAAATATCGCATCCGACGTTGATTGCCGGCTTCCGAAACGCGGCAGTTGTGCCGTGAGCGGTAGCAGCAACTTTTGCAACCATTCAATCATCCAATGTCTTGCGACGTCAGGACAAGCAGCACCAGCAGTTTGTCGATTTTTCTTTCTTCACGCTAAATTACCGATCATTTCCTTGAACACTGCCGGACTGTATCCGGATGTGTATGTGTGGGGACAACAACATACGTTTGATTTGTCGTTTTTCCCCATGTTCACTTCCTTTTAACAAAACCCCACCGATCAAGGGGGTTGGATATTCGTGACAGGGTTGATTAATATTGCAATATCTAAAAACGAGTCTCACAAACATTTTTGTTAAAACAATTGCAAAACACGCACAGCCAAAACTGCGCACGAACCACAAAAAAAACCATTCGCCGCTGCTGTTGGTTTAATTTCGCTCTAAAAGCGCGTAATGCGATACTTACCCCCGGCGTTTTGCATTATTTAAAGTTGCATTCACCTTCACCTCGCGAACATAGCAGAGAACAAGAAGAACCCGGCTTTTGCGGCTGTCAAAAAATTGCATTGAAACCAAAACGACTGCCCGGTTCCTCCCGGCTCCCTGCCACCCCCCTTCAATGTCATCGTCGGAACACGAGGCGTGGCATTAGCTGCACACTGCCCGGCGCATACAAACGATTCAATTAAGGATTGGGGTTTGAGGGTCTGTTGGGAGTTCGTGTTGCTTTCGCTGTTGGCTGTCTCTGCGCTCTGTGAAGCATTAGCGAGGCGAAAAATAGCGATACAACACCCAAAATTCTAACGCTACATCACGCCGTTGGTCGACACCAGGCCGTGTCAGCAGAGTCAGTCTTTTCTTATTCGCAGTTTAGGGAGGTTCAAAAATTTGGCATAGGAGGTATCCTACACCTTGTCTAAGATTCATTTCTACACGCGACATTCACCAGCAGTCAGTCAGCCCGCTCGACTAACTTCCGGTTCTTCGTTTTTGCACGAACTTCAACACGAAAATAATCAAAACAGAAACGGACGAGCTGAAATTTAAAAAGAAATAAAAAAAAACACAACGAGTGGCGCTTTGTGCAGTGCATTCGTGTATGCAACTGTGCCAAGCGCGCGCGCGCCCTATCATGCATCCCAAATCGGTTGTTGGCTAAAAATATCCTTTTGGAAATATATCGTAGGATATTTTATTGACTACGGTGCGTTTTCTTTTGAGATCGTGCTGGCCCGGTTTTGTGCCTGTATTTTATTCAGTTTTTTTTTGCTAATGTCGGGGATGGCAATTTGGTGAGACGGATTTTTTCGCACTGCCTTTTTATATAAAAAAATAAACCGGCCGCCTCACCGCCTTTCCCGGTTTAATGTTCTCATTTAGTGGCCATTTTATGTGCCGCACTTTCCGCTGCACAACCATCCTTGCCCGCTCATTCTTACTTCCCGTGACTGCAGTACTAAAATACAAAACGATATCACAAACACGAAAATGCAACTCAATGCTTCTCCTCCCCGGCGTCCACGGGTAGTGGTGGAGAAAAGGGGGTTGTTGCTGTCTTGCCCTGTCCTGTCGTTGCGCTTAGCACCAGAACACACCACCATCACCACCACCACCGAAGTGGCGACTGGTTTTTTTTTTCGTGTGTTTATTTCTTCAGCCGCGGGTGTCAATGCACTTTTGGCGATCCTAAAATGTCGTGGTGGTTTTGAAATGCGTCCTCTCCTGGTGTGTACACCACTACGCTCCACCCCGCTGTAGCTGGAATTGGGAGAAATTAAGAATCAATCAACAAGCAAACAAACACCTCATCGGTCCATGGACGGCATGCGGGTTGTTTGGCGGGTATGAAGCGCGACGACGACGATGGGGGGTGCCTTTGGCTGCTTAGACCATTTTATTGATCATCAGCGGACACAACAGCAACATGACGAATAGAAGGAAGAGAATGTGAAGGTTGAATTCCGATTCGGGGGCTGGATGAAATGCAATTTTTGAGGATTTTTTGTTTGTTTGGTCCTTCGAACCGGATTAGAAGTGTTGAAGTCGGGGCGCGCATGTAGGATGCACTTTTGGGATGCAGGAAACGTGATGTCACTTTCACGCGAACGTTCGATTATCTTCATCCAGACTTCATTCAGCGTGTCAGTGCGAGCTATCAGCTATCATAATGTTCGGTAAGTTATGGACTATTTAACTCCTCATCATTGACAGAATTGTCTTGAAAGGCATGGATTTTTGGACAAGGCTGAAATGCTTTGAACATTCGATAATGAGGTGTGTAGGAAGTGAGAGGTCTGCCCCATGTTTCACGCAACAGTTTAATTTGCTTTGAATTGCCTTATTTGAATGTTCTTACAGACAACCAGAATGTTGTGGCATCCACTTGCAACAGATGCAGATAATTAGCCCGAACAACAATAAAACGCATTGTCCGCATGCCAGACGGTGTAGAGAACTTCATTTCTCCAGAATCAAGCACACCACATATGTCCGAGATTGCATGCGCATGTCGGAGAATAACAATAATAATAATACTGCTCCGACCACCCAAACCGCAACATAATCTTTCCATTCTGGTTGTGTTTTGTGCGCAACGACAGGACGACATGGAAAGAAAGAATCAATTCATCAAGCGCTGAAAAATGAATCTGCGTTCTCTTGTGCTAATCTCTCAATATCACGACGTCGCTGGTGCTGCTGCTCTCTCAGGCAAACAATGCTAATGTCTGTTGTTCTGTACTTTCATGTCTTACTTGCATGTTGTGCTTACATACGCGGTCGTGTTGTATTTCAATGTTACAACCTTGAAATGAATCATCGAATTACTTCATTATGCTTTCTCCCTCTCTTCGAGTTCCTGTCTCACGCCCTGTCGCGCCCTGCCCGTAAGTGCATTCAGTGCGTTCTCTCTGCTACATTGCTGCAGGAGGAGGGTTCTGGTGATTATCTTAATGTGTTTACTGGTGGAATTCGTGAACGTGTACTTCGCTTCAAGTCCTAATAATACCTCTTCAAAGAGCATTGCATTGTCGAAAAGCCGATTCTTATCAGAAATGAGGGGGAATGCATAGCACGGCAGCGAAGAGAACTATAAATACACGTGTCAACACATATGGCACAGCATTTAAAGAGACTGTAGGGTCGTCGATTTAGCGTTTGAAGCGTTTGAAAAGATGTCACTCACTGTGTCGCCGCTATGAGGATCGCTTGATGATCGCTTTACAATACAGTAGCTTGCACATAAAGAGATACACTCTTAAGAGTAATGAAAAAGTATATATATTTTTATTTTAATGTAACTCCCATTGAGCTTAAATCGAGAGTTGAACATTCAGCAAATACAAAACATAAGATAGAAACGGAAATTCGCACACGATCCTGCTCATCTGCTGCACTGTACTGCTGTAATGGCCAAGTCAGAAAACGACATTCTTGACACGCGCTAATGACACCTCAACGACCATCATTAAGCGAAGTATTTAAAAACGATTTTAAGCGTTTCAAAGCAATCAGCAATTTCGCCAGTTAATTGATTGCACTGGCGTCGCAAAATAGCGCTTCCGTGAATGCCACCACACTCTTTTGATGTGCCCGCGCGTTTCCGATGGTGTGAGGTTTGTTTGAAAAATCTATCAAAACACAAAATTCGCAACAGTAGAATGTGCGAATGTACTAGACGGATGCTGAAAATATCGCGGAAAGCAACAAAACCGTCTCCTAGCACGTCGGTTTTCAATGTCAGAAAAGCGGAATGTTTCGCGTGAGTGGATAATTTTAGCAGCCCCCTCAGGGCAAGGAAAAGGACATGCCATCGGTTTTGCTGACGTCTTGCTGTCCCGTCGCTCACAGATGCATGCAGCCAGATATTGTTCGTTTGAAAGTGTGGCTCGTTTTTTTTCATTTCTTTTACAGTCAGATAGCGATCTCCGCGTTGCGTTTGTGTTAAGAAATTATCCAACGAGAAACGACGGATAGAACAGACAGGTTAGGGTCGATCCTGTAGGATTGTTTTTCTCATAATGATGCATTAAAAGCGCGTTGCGTTTCGAGTTTTATTTACGAGCCCCAAAACTGGCCACTTTTGTAATTTATATGACGCCCGTAAGACTCGGCAGGGTTGCAAATTTGGTTTTTATGTTCATCAGCACCAACCGACTCGGTCACTTTCCGTTTCTGTGGTCGCTTCGGATCATCGACATCAGATCATCATCCTGGCAGAGTTGGAGGGGTCCATTTTTTCGCACGTTTATGCAAAATAGATGTTGAATCTGTAAACTGCACGTTCGCTTTCTTTCAACTTTCTAATTTTGCCCGTGGTCACCGTTTGGTCACATTTTATTGCTTAGTTTTTGGTGTGCCTATTTGTGTTTATGATAAAAATGGCATACGTCATAATGGTCATAAATTTGCGAATCAACATTCGCGACAGGGAAAAGGATTTACTACAGGCCAGGTACGCCAGAAGTTTCCGGACATGCTTTTTATGTTATTTACGATCGCACCGATTAAAACAACCAATGTGAAACGATGTTTCAACATCCTACACCATGTCCTATCGGTGTGCACACACACATTGTACGCAGATCAGACAACAAAGATCGCATTCAAGGACAAACGCTCGCCTGATAGGGCGAAACGCAGCGTACATCATATATGACATGATCAACTTACGGCTTTCGCTATAAAAGGAAACCTAAATTAGCGTGACGAAAGTCATCGGCGCTGGTGGACTTTGACTTTGCGAAAGTAGTAGCCTGCCGTGTGTGTGCGATCGGCATTCACCAGAACTGGACTGCACGCCGCTATATTGCTCAAGTTCGTCGTCTAGCGTCTATCGCCTAGATGGGGCCCCATATCATCAAACAGTGATCGTGACGACTTCAGGCTTCTCGGCAGCGCCTCAAAAATGTCAATCAGAAGTACGCGTGCGCTTACACACGCGAGCAGGAGGAGATCGATACACTTACGGATAAGCGTGATGAAGTTGGCGGACCGGTTCCTCCGTGTGCGCAAGTCGCTCATTAAGCCTCAGTTGCAACATTGCAGCAACACCACCGCCATTGCAAGACACATTCGTTACCAAGGGTCTTCGAGAGGCCTATGTGTTGATCAGTTCCTGTGCGCGAAAGAACCCGCCACGGACATAAATCGATTAGTCTGAGCTTCTTGGGACAGAGCAGGCAGTACCTGCGATAGATTGGTGTTGAGATCTAAATTAACGTCTTGCAATATCTCGAGCGACCGGTCCTAAAGTAAGTCTTGTCTGCCTTGCTTGTCTAAGTAACTCTTGGGACACTTCTTTGGGCATGAGTCAATGTACATCTGAAATCTTGCAGTTTTTGAAAGAGACACATTTCCATAAACTTCTTGGACATTAGCAGCACACACTGTCGGAATGTTAAAAATAGCTCACCACGTACTTATGACTTCCGCTGACTGCATTTCACCACCGATAGACCACCGTGGTAAAGGAGAAGAAAGACACACTACCACGATCATGACGGGATCTCCTCACCGGGTCCCCCGCTCCCGGCGATCAAGTCACGATCAAGTGCAATTCCACACCGAAACTGCAATGCGCCCCCGGGACTTGCTCGAACAGGGAACTGACCTCACTCACACTGCCCTTCAAATGAAATGCTCCCAAAATACACCCATCCTCCCCTGACCTCGTAACTCCATCCGGCCGAAAGTGCGCGCACACGACGGACGACGGGGGGTGGTTCAAGTGAATTCCCAAAGTGTGTGTGTGTGTGTGTGTGCAATTCGCGTATCAAATTGCACTCGGTGGGTTCGTGGCATGCTTTCATGACGCACGAATGTAATTTAGTGCACGTTCATATGCGTACGTCCGTGGGTTCTGTGTTGGTGCGCCCAGATCTCCCAGACTTCAGAGTTTCCGAACCCCCCAGTTCCATTCAGTAAAATGATTTCTTCTATTGCCGCGCTATGAGGGCAGCCTGCCACCATATTCAAGTCGGTCCGGATGTACATGACGGTACGGGAAACCTACCGCACGAAGAGCACGAATGTCAGATTATGTGTGTCTCTGTGTGTGTGTGAGTCTGTGTAGGCAAGAATACTTCTTGCGATCGTGCGTCTATCTCCCGCACGATGGCAGCATCGTACTCTCTTCACCCTCCTCCATCCATCCATATCGCCGCGAGCCCCGGAGTGCATTCTGGCGCAAGCGACAAGAGTCAAGGACGCACAGTGCCCTCATGGGCCCTCGTCGATGATGATGGTGGGGTGGCGTTACTATACACTCTCGAGTTCTCTTGCGCATGTTCGAGAGTGAGTGCACTTACCATTTCACTTTCCACTTAAGCACAATCTGCTCAATCGTAGCCGTTGTAGCCGTGGCTGGTGTGCCCCTTCCTACAGGGGGGAGAGACGCGATGTTGTTCTACGCCCATCTGAACAGACATCCACGACAGAGAGCAGAGAACGCTAGCTAGCAGCGGCAATTTTTACTTCTATTCTCTACCCTCCTCCTCCAATATATACTGCGTGCCACGGCTCTAGCAACAGCAAAGGAAAGTCACTGTTGCACCACCCTTCACTCTCCCGTTTTAATGTGCACTGACGTCGCTGCTCCTGCTGTAACGATGATAAATTGCATAGCGGGCCACTGCTGTGTGTGGTGTGTGCGGAGCAGCAGCAGCAGCTTGTGGGTTGCAGATTACCGTGGCGCAGTACTAGAGGCGGATGCGGTCGTGTCCTGTCTGGTCTATCTTCTTCTTTGCAGGGTTGAGAGAGAGCGACAGAGAGATGCAAGTAGATGAAACCACACAACAAACGTGGGGAGCATGAGTTTGCACAGTGCAATCAAGTGTGACAAGAGCTGTTAATAATAACAAGCCGCCGCGATGAGTTAAAACCGCTCGTGGATGGTGCAGAAGATTTTGCATACGCAGAATAGCGAATGAAGTCGTTACTTCGGGTCGTGGTTGGAGTGGACCGTTTTTCGGGATTCTTTTATTTTGGAGGACATCATAAAGGGTTCGTTGTTTGCACTCCACTTCCTTTTGGTTCTAAATTAATTCAATACAATTTCGTCGTAAACATTTTACAACCTACTGGAAGGGAGAGAGGATGTTTTATGTCCTTCTCAATCATGATTGATTTTGTCAGCAATTTTCCAAAAGCGCCAACAATCTTCTGGAGTTCTTCCTCTCCAACATTGAAGGAATCTTATTCCCAATAACCAATGACGATGATAATGATGCCGCTGATGATGCTGATGGTACATGAATGGTGTAGAACCTCCATCACAAAGTCTTCTTGTGTGTGGTGGTGGTGTTGGTGGTACACGCACATTTGCGCACATTTTTATTGCCCTAAAGATGTTCCGGAAGAAGAACTCGCTTGCTGCTCCGAAAGGGAGGCTGCTACTCTCCTACGACTCTTCGCTGAGGGACGGGTTTGTTCCAAAGATAGCAGAGGACCCATTTTTACACACCCCAAACGGTTTGTCATCCACTCTTCGCCATCGCTGGTGATGGTGAAGAAGAACTCCAAAACGCTCCGATCCTAGGAAGAAGTCGTCGACAGTCAGGCGTCGTGTGAAAGATCATTCCGCTCTCCCCGCCTGGGAGTCCGTGTCCCGTTTCCAGAAGTCCAGAGAGATATTCGTAGTTAAAAACGACTTCTGGTGTGCTTCGTCATGTACTGCCTCTGGTAACTCTGTGTGTATATATGTCCCCAAGTGCTCCAACACACTACGGATGGGAATCGTATCTATCTTTAGCTGTGCATCTATCAACCACCGCTGGCCCCTTTTTTGCCTCCTCAAACCCCTCCTGCGGGGCTGTCACATTTTATTCGCCCGCACGGGGACCAGACGGAGGCCCCCGGGAAGGGGGCGAACTATAAGTGCACACGAGAAACCCAGTAACTTACTTGCGTGTTGCGTGAAAACCCGCATGTGTTGTACCTCCGGCGCAGCACACACAAGCGCACTTGCACGACCGACGGTTGGGGTGCAGTTCTTTTGCGTTGTGTTTGTACAACGACCACGACGACGACGACGCTGCGTTAGCGATCGATAATTCTTTGTTTTATACGCTCTTCCCTTCCCATTTGCCCCACAGTGCAATGGTTATCTTGGCACACACAAACACTCACTGGTGGTGGGTTGCTTTCGTTCGGTGGTTCGTTTGTCTTCACTTTCTTCTGGCCACGATGATGAGATGGGCACAGGGAGGGTGGGCCTTATGGACGCGATGGTAGCCGAAGGGAACGCACATCTTCATCGTGCTCATATAAACATTTTTTCCACTTTTATTCTTCCTCTCCCCTGGCTCACTCCCCCTTGCTCCAAGAAGCTCTGCTGGTGCTGGTGCTACACCACCCCGACCTATGACAGTAATTTTTCGAGTCGGGCAGGACCGTGTGTACATATTTTCACCGCTTTTTTTCGTCCGTGCGGGTGTGTGTGTTTATGTATGTTTGCTTTTTTATTTCGAGAGGGTGGCGTACCCGGGGTGCAACCAGAGAATATGGGACTCGTTTTTACCATACCAACACCAATACACACATGGGTGGGGTTGGGGGTACTGAAAGGTTGAATTGGGGGTTTTATTATTTTTCTTCCGTTTATGCTCTCCCCGGCTGGCTGCTGTACGGTTATGGACGCCATGATCCCGGATGAATGTGTACACAAAAACACACACAAGCAGAACCACAAAGAACAGAACAGAACACACAAAAGGTGTGTAGTTGCATTCCCTTGCTTCTTCCCATCGAAACACCCTCGCAAATGCCCTTCGGATGGTTGGCGGCTGCTGATGTGCCACTTAACCAGGGTGGTATTATTAGTTTCGTACGACATCAAACCGGCAGCGAATATGTGTGGGAATGGCATGGGAAGAGTGTGTCGTCGTTGTAGTATTTTCGACGTTTTGTCTTTATTGCTGACGCTAAAATTGAACGCGAGATGAACCATAAAGGGCCGATGATGCAGTTAAATGGCTTCAGCATGGCTGTACAAACTACTGCATTCACGCCTCGTTACCGATGCAACCATGTGTGTGTGTGCGTGTGTGCATTCCACAGCTTTCGGTAGCTAGAGTTGTTAATTGCAGCCGTTTTTTTTGCAGGCGACTAATTTGTGACTTGTGTAAGGATGGATTAAATCATCTGAAATAGGTCAGCTAATGATGACTAATGGACCTGATTATGGCTCTTTGGGAGCTGATTTTTTGTTTTCCTCTATTCCACTGCACGAATCGACGAAGGTGAGCAGCAAACCACCAACCCCTCTTCATCCCCGGAAGAACCGGTTAAGCTGTGGCTACTACTCCTCCAATCTCCAAAAACCCCAATGTCACGAAACGGTAGCAGTTTGGAGTTGGACATTAAATTATACAATAAATGCTCTCCCACACACAAACACACCAGAACAAATGTCTCTCTCACACACACACACGTACGGTTCTGTTTAGCTTAAAGATGGTTTCATTTCTGCAACATTGTTGGGCGTTGGAGGGAAGAATTTCCGGATGCTGTTTAATAATACCTTCGCCCAGCGTGCGATGGCGTTTATGGTAGCGAAATTAATCGCTTACCTCCTAGGGTTCTGAGTTCGGGATTCTGGTTACCACACAACAGACCCGAGGGAATTTTGTTTGGCTGAAGAAGATCAGGCTCCTGGTAAGATATCCGTTTGGTGACTCAACTTGCATGGTGGTAAATGACCGCAGATGCACTCGATGGATTTATTAGACTTGAATGTAAGGTCCCGGGTGAGAATCGGGTGAGAAAAAAACCAGTTCAGTACACACGCACACACCGCAAAACCTGTTCGACTTGAAGATCTTCAATTTCTAGAGCCTCTCTCTAATGAGATCTTTGTGGTGAGTTGGGTTAACACCTTCATTTGAAGATCTCCAATTCTAGACGTCCGTCCATCCTATTTACGTACACAATCACAAATCGTTCCACACAGCTTCATCATTTCGCGAAAAGGAGTGCGAAAGCCAAACGATAATCTGTTGGTGAATCCTACCGCATCCTTGCGGGCATACATCATACTGTGTGGAACCTCTGCTTCAGGGCGGTAGATATCAATGCTGGAAATGAGTTGTGTTCCGTGTTTTGTGTGCTGGAAATAAATGAGCGCAATAAAATAACTCATCGGCATCGTAAATGCTTGTCGTAGCGATTATACATACACCATCCCATCTTACGAACTCCTCGAGCTTGGAATGAGCGCACCCAGCAAGAGGTGGATGTTTTGGCATTTGCGTGTATTTGCCTGGTAAATTCTCTGGAAAAGGATCATCTCCGGAGCAGCATCCTGTTTTTGTTGTCTGTTTTTTTTGCTCCCCCACTTCTTGCTCATCGTTCAACGTTCGATGAGCTGCAAATTAGTACGCTGAGATGTGTCACATTACGTACCGGGCGAGCCGGGTATCCGAAGGTTTAACTTACTACACTTTGAGTGTGTTGGACATTGTCACATGTGCGGGATCGATGGACGTTGGGGAGCCCATAATAATGAAGATTATCAGTTTTGAAAGGTAAGCCCCCGATCTGATCAATGCGCAAGATTCAGCAAAAGACATCCACGACAGGTCTTACTCTGGATGTTTGTGCTGAATTGTTGGAGAACATTGCGTACTTGCTGGTTGAACTTGCTTGAGGGAATTGCGGGCTGCGCTCATCTTTATGGACATCTTTATTCTGAGAAGTAAGCGTCATACCATCAATCCGTCTATCGTTACACGCCCACACCACCCTGGCTAATGCATTTGGCAGTTTCTATTGCATTATTTACAATCCCTCTCCCCATGGAACGCGTGTGCATTAGATTATTTCCCTGTTGTGTGATCGAGTGTCGGAGGTCGTCGATCTACGTCGTACGACCACAGACTGACCGGCTGACGTCATGGGTAATCTAACCTTTCGATATATTATCAAACGGCACTCTCTGTACTCCACTCTCTCTTTCTCTGTCAGTAAAGCAGAGAGAGAGTCTCTCTCACAAATGCACAACTAGAACGCAATTGCCTCTTGCAGAGGGCAAGCTTCTAGCAGCTAGTGACGCAGCCAAGTGGCACAGGGGCACGATTACATGATCCTCGCGTTGGCGGAGACATTCCACTGTCTATGTTCACCTTCAAAAGTTGAAAACCCTGATCAACACAACACAGCGGCTCCTCTAGTTGTCTGATAAGCACGTCATTGCGGTGCCATGATGAATGGCTCCCGGGCTCTGTATGCCGGTTTCTCGAGACCTTCGAGGATCGCTAGTGCGGAGTTGGTTAGAGCTGGAATAGGAATAAAGTTGTCCAGAGATATCCGGCTAGAGATTCTCGTTCTTCCAGATCATTCCGAAAGGGGAACGTCAGCAGAATCTCTTCGGTAGCGGTAATTCCTACGAAATCAAATCTGCATATGCGAATGGCAGTATCCACGCAGCATATCCTGCAATAGCTCACGCAATCAACAACATTGCTCTCTCTCTCTCTTTCTCTCTTTTTCGGGTAAATCTCATTTTTCTTTTTGTAATTCAATTTTCAAGGTAACGTACATGCATAACTAACTCAAACTCTGGTCAGCGTCCTTTGGGTGGCGTTTTAAGGGGTTTCGGGTAGCTGTCGGTTTCAAAACATCTCATCTTTATTTAGGCACTAGTACCTAGTACACGCGTACAATTTAATGTTGCTCTCGTCCAGGAAGGAATCTTCCCGCACGACACGACATGGCAATGAACCTTGTCAAGGAAACTAGAAGTAGAGTGGTGGAGTAGAGGAGACCCGAGCATCACTTCCGCGAGGCGCGTTGCGGGCGACCACACATTGGGACGATCGATCGATTAGTAATTCAGATCGGCGACTCTTTTTTTCGGGTAGTTCTGTTTTATCTTTACTCTCCAAAAGGAATTTCGCCTGCTTTGGCAAATATGGCGATCGGGCGTCGGGCGATGGGTTTTGGATCGTCAAGCTGCTTAGTGAGATAAGCAGCAGGCAGCAGCAGCACTCTACCGACACAAAACACGATGCGTCTTAAAGGTTCTGGATGCGTTTTTGTTTTGTTTTTTGTTTTGTTTTGCTGCTTCTGCAAAAGAGTCGTTCTAGCTGTTCATATTATACCTCCCGATGTTCCCGATGCAAGCGATAAAGCACCCAGTGTGAGCGGAGCTGCAGCAGAGCAGTTGTGTGTGCCCCGATGCGCACACGCAACACACTCCCAGCGGCGTCGGACGGCGGCATGGCACAGCACGGATGTGTAAAATTAACGGCCCCCAAAAGTGAAAGGTCTGTGCTGCTTGCTGCCTGTGCGTTCTGTGCCTTTTGGGTGGAGATTTATGGAAGATTTTTAATTCCCGCCTGCCTCCTGCGTGAGGTCGCTCTTTCTCCCTGGACACACAGACACAGAATGCGCAGCGTGACGTTTTCAGTGGTTCGGTTGTTGCCAAAATTTTAGAATGTTTGTTTCTTTCACTGTATGATCCTTTTCTTTTTGGTTCCTCTGCACAAACATTCGAGCGCGTGATTAGCTGGAACGACACACTGCTGGCTGCGTGTTTTTGTCTTAGCGCGCAAAAGAAGTGCATTTTTTCGCGGAATGCAACAACCGCGACGACACATTTATATCTCTTGAGCCCACAAAAAAAAGAAGAAGCCAGATCTTCCCTTTGGGTCTGAGCCATGCTTTTAAGACTCTTCCTCCTCCTCCTCCTCGGTTCTCTAGAGATCCGGCGAACCCGATTGTGCTGGTGTGATGTTGCATTCTTTTATTGCCCAGTTTGCCATAATTCATTCGCCGCATGTGCAGCGGCAACTTCTTACTGCTCTGTGTCTGTGCATTTCTGCAACATTTCTGTGTCTGGGTCCTTTTCTAATGCTTCCAGCATTCTGGTTACGGGTAATCTTTCTCTCACACCTTCCTAAACTGTGTCTTTCCCTCGCTTCTTTGCCGTCTCGAGCAACGGTGATAGACGACAAAATTGCACTCCAAAGTTCGAAATCACCCGCCCGCTTCTCTAGGTCGAACGGTCACAAGGTGCGCGTAGGTGTTATTAATTTGGTGTAAAACTGTGGCTCCAAATCCATGTTACCGTGTCGGGCGTTCGGGTGTCTGTGTGTGCGAAAGATGGCCACTTCCTAGTCGTGCCGACGCGTGACACATCGCGCGTCACGAGCGCGACCGAATTCCAGCCCAATCCATCGGCACCATCGGCGGGCACCACCACCAAGACCACACCCGACCTTTACACGTCAGCGGCTGAAAGATATATATATACGATTGCGTTTATAATTAATTGGATTTGCTTCTGCATCGCCGGAATTTTCGGTGGCATAAAATCTCTGCACACTGCAGGGGTCCACAGGAAGGATCCCGCGTGTGTTCCGATGGGAGGGGGAGTACCTTTGAATCCAAAACGGGGAGTTACGGCTCAAAATCTGCTCCAAAAATCAGTGCAAAAGAGGAGTTGTGGTTTAAAAATAAGAATAATGCACCTCAAATGCACTCCGACCCACAAAACTTGGGGAGAGAGAGAGTCAGAGAGAACCCGTTTTAATAATGCACAACCCGTCAAACTGACACAATAAATACATCTGCGCATGATATAATGAGATTTCGCTTCTTTGCATCTCACATTTCCTCACCGACCCACCGAAACCCGGTTCGTCGTCTGGCTTAATTTATTTCATCGCAAGGATTACATTTTGCTGGTACACCCCCCCACTCCCTGTAAATGCAATTTTCTGCATTCGCATATTGTCAGTAGTAATAAACGTATAATAAACCACAAAAGCGCCCCCGTCGTCCTCGACAAACACACACACTCCCAAAGCGGTTGACGTGGTTCTTGAATTTCCGAAAACTGTCACGCATTTCTGCAATAACGATGGATGATGGTGGTCGTGGTGTGTCGTGGTAGCGGATTGAGGTTGATCCCCCCTTGGCACCACAGGAACGCACCGTGACAGCAGAAACGAGTTCAAGAGCAACCATTTTTCGAGGGTAATTAAAGCATTTTTTTGTTTGTTTGCTTGGTGTTCGGTTGCGCTGTTGTTGGGGCGTGATCTTTGTGGTTTCCATGCGTCATCATCAAAATGCGTGCCAGTTTTCTTATCGTGCCCGTGGGGCCAGAAGATTGCACTTGCAAGATATCCAAAAACCGCATCACGAGCGCATCGTGCAGCCACATTGTGTGTGTGCTTTAATGCAGCATTGTTGCGTGGAAACATGTTCGCGTGCTAATCGCTTTTATTCAGCTCCAAGTCTTCTCCACACCAGCGTTAAATGTTGGATAGATGTGTGTAAGAGTTTAAATGTTTAAATTGCGCACTTCAATACCATCAGATAGCGCGCGCTGGCTTCAAGCATAAAAATAACTAATTCGGCTCCTTATCTCCTTCTTTCTTCTTCTCTCTGATGCAGGCCGTGAAGATTTGTCCCCGTCGAGCAGTCTGAACGGCTACACCGGCGATGGCAGCGAGGCGAAAAAGCAGAAGAAAGGCCCAACGCCGCGGCAGCA
Source organism: Anopheles arabiensis (assembly GCF_016920715.1). Lineage (NCBI taxonomy): Eukaryota > Metazoa > Arthropoda > Insecta > Diptera > Culicidae > Anopheles > Anopheles arabiensis. The sequence goes on from NC_053518.1 coordinate 92,628,102, forward strand.
GGAGGAGCTCTGCCTCGTGTGCGGTGACCGGGCGAGCGGCTACCACTACAACGCACTTACCTGCGAAGGCTGCAAAGGTAAGTCCCCATTAGAAACAGTCAAACAAAGTGTCGGATCACTCGCATCACACACACACACACACACTAACGACACTAAATTCAATGCATTTGCACAGGTTTCTTCCGGCGCAGCGTCACCAAGAACGCGGTCTACTGCTGCAAGTTTGGGCACGCGTGCGAGATGGACATGTACATGCGGCGCAAATGCCAGGAGTGCCGGCTGAAGAAGTGTCTCGCGGTCGGCATGCGGCCGGAGTGCGTCGTGCCGGAGAATCAGTGCGCCATCAAGCGGAAGGAGAAGAAGGCGCAGAAGGAGAAGGACAAGGTGCCGCCGAACCCGTCGACCACCACCGTGAGTACAACGAACAGCAGCAGCTACAAGTCGGAGCTGCTGCCGGTGCTGATGAAGTGTGAATCACCGCCCACCGCCGCGATACCGGTAAGTCTAAAGAGTGGGCGAGAGATAGAGAGAAAGAAAGGCTCCTTTAATAATGCTACGTCTATAATTGCCTCCTTTGCAGCTACTGCCGGAGAAGCTGTTGAACGAAAACCGACAAAGAAACATACCTCTGCTGACGGCGAACCAGATGGCCGTTATCTACAAACTGATCTGGTACCAGGATGGCTACGAGCAACCGTCGGAGGAAGATCTCAAGAGGATAATGATTGTAAGTAACCAAGAGATTGGCCCAGGATGCTTGAAGTAGTCAAAATAACGCACAATACTCTTCTCTCCATCTTAGAACTCACCCAACGAGGAGGAAGATCCCCACGAAATCCACTTCCGGCACATAACGGAAATCACCATCCTCACAGTACAACTAATCGTCGAGTTCGCGAAGGGACTGCCAGCATTTACCAAGATCCCGCAGGAGGATCAGATAACGTTACTAAAGGTAAGTATGCATACACACAGTGCCGTTTCTCTATGAGCGTCTCATCATGTCATTCCATTCCACCCTTGCGTTAAACAGGCCTGCTCCAGTGAGGTGATGATGTTGCGAATGGCCCGCCGGTACGACGCCGAAACCGACTCCATCCTCTTTGCCAACAACCGATCGTACACGCGCGACTCGTACAAGATGGCGGGCATGGCGGACACGATCGAGGACCTGCTGCACTTCTGCCGGCAGATGTACACGCTCACGGTGGACAACGTCGAGTACGCGCTGCTGACCGCGATCGTCATCTTCTCCGACCGGCCCGGGCTCGAGAAGGCCGAGCTGGTGGAAACGATCCAGAGCTACTACATCGACACGCTGCGCGTCTACATCCTGAACCGGCACGGGGGCGACCCGAAGTGTAGCGTCACGTTCGCGAAGCTGCTGTCGATCCTGACCGAGCTGCGGACGCTCGGCAACCAGAACTCGGAGATGTGCTTCTCGCTCAAGCTGAAGAACCGTAAGCTGCCCCGCTTCCTGGAGGAGATATGGGACGTGCAGGACATACCGCCGGTTGGGCTGGCTCGGCATCAAGAGCTGGTCGCACAGCAGCAGCAGCAACACCAACAGTCGGACAATCCGAACACTTCCTCAATGGCATCCACCTCGTCGACCATCGTCGTCACGCCGATGCAGCAATCCAGTCAGCTTCAGCTGCAACAGCAGCAACAGATGCACAGTAACGGAGTCGTACCCACACTGCCGGTCGGCGGCGGTACTAGCGTAGTCGGAGGAGTAGTCGGCAACAGTATCACCACGAACGGTGCGGTAAACGGCAGCAGCGGCAGCAGTAACACTGGCGTCAGCAGTAATAGCAGCAGCAGCAGCAGCAGCAGTAGTAGTAGTAACGCAAACAGTAACGGCAACACCAACGGGCTGCTCTCCACCGTCAGCATGCTCGATCACCACGTCGTATAGCTAGCGTAGGGCACGGTGCCCCCGGTGGTCGGCGCCGTCACCGCCCCGGACGTACTGTTCGACAGTCACGTGCATCCACTGGCCGCGCTGATCGGTGCTGCCGGCGGCGGTGACGACGGCGACCACGCGGCCACCGGAAGCGTCTTCCCGGACGACGACATTCTATTTATCGTAGAGAGTTAATTTATTTGTTTTCTTTTTTTTCTTTCTTTTTTTTTTTGGCCCACAACAACTCCTCTTTGGTGGGTTTTTTGCCTCTCCTGAGTGTGTTTGTGCGAGTGCAAATGTTGCGAAAATGACACTGGAAAAGGAGTCAGTAACGGTGCACAAATCATCCACCGAGTTTTGGATTGATGTTTTTTTTTATTTTAAAAACACACACACACAGACATACACACACACCCAAAGTTTAAGGTGTGTGTTTTGGCAGGTTGTAACAATATTTCATTCCTCACCTAATTATACAGCTAGAGTCGTTTTTTTGTACAGTAAACTGTAACGTGAAGTGAAAACCCGGAAATAATGAATTGTTTTACGTTTAAGGCAGTTAGTTTGTTAGAGGATCGCCGCGTTTTTTTCTCTCTTCTGTTGTACATCTTCCAGCATTGTTGCTTTGGGAGGAGAGGGACGATCCCACCCCAAACCGGGATTGTTTGCAATAGAGAGTTTTGCATTGTAGATAAGTGAAGTGTTTAATTGAATATTGAGCAAGGAAGCTTTCCCCACCCCCCCCCCCTCGGACCGCCGCTGCGTTGTGTGTGCGCGTAAATCTGTGTTGTGAATGATGAAAGAGTACTACTATTAGCTCTACGATAGTAAGTGGCAGGATTAGGATCGTTTTTTTTTTTATTATTGTAAGGTAGGGAAGCGCACCAGCACCAGTGTGCAGCATTTCCGGTTACCCATCGGATGCGGGGGTAATTGGTAAGAGTGTGCACAGAACGATGTGCTGCGTGTGCAGTGTATTTAAGCGGTAGGGATGTTTAACGATACTGAAATAAGCTAAAGGGGAACACACTAGCAAACTACTATTACTACTACTACTACTACGACTACTACTGCTACTACTATTACTGTGGAAAAGCTGCGAAAGAAGGTGCAACGAGACGTGCTGCACCCATTTGCACCCCCCAACAATCCAACTTAAGAACACCGTCACACACACACACACACTTCCTCCGCGTGGAAGAACCCCTTCAACAATGAAATATACTGCCACAGCTACATTGCGCTGCTGTAGTTGTAGTATTAGTGTAGTTCCACTACTACTACTACTACTACTACTACCACTACCATTTTACTTTGTCAAATTGCTACTACCCTTAAAACACTGCGAGAAGGAGAGCGCTATTGTGAAACGAAATGCAACCGAAGCAAGTCGCACCCGCCGGAGAAAGGGAAAACCCAAAATTCCACATCCTTTTTGACGGCTCAACGCCTCCTACTGCCAATAGAGAAATACAGTAGCATACAGAAAAGAAGCGGCTCGCTACAACAAGGTTCACACGATTGAGGTGTATGTGTTGTAAGGTGGACGCGCGCCCCACGCTAGTAACACCGCGCGCGCGGTACGTGTGTGCGTGTCTGTTGAAGGGTAAGATATGGACAGGTGTGTGCGGTGTGCGGTTCGGAAACACCTTCTTTCGTATCGTTTGGCTGTGACTTGTTAATAATTTTTAAGAGAAGCATATATTATTATTATTATTATTACTACTATTACGATCAACAATATTACTATTAGCGCGGTCACACACGCACGCACACTGTTCTCTTGGCTTTAGATGGCGAGAAATGGTGTGTGTGTGTGCGTGAGTGTCTGCGGCGCAAGCACTCTAGCCCTTGCGCAAGAGAAAAACAGAAAAGAAAAAGGATATATGTAGGGGAAGCTATTGTGTGAACCCGGGAATACAGTGTTTACAGAAGCAAATCGCTCCACTTTCCTTCCCCCCCCTCACAGAAAGATAGAGTTAATAAGCTAGCGGAGCTAAGTTTCTTTCGGTAAAAAAAACCTCTCCACACAGGCACGTGGTTTATAAAAGCAAAACCCGAAAAAAACCGCAACAGCGGGAAGATGAAGTTGGGGGGATTTTCTCGCACTAATGGCGGTGGTTGTTTTCCGATATTTGGAACGAATTTCAGTGCGGTTCAGCAGTAGTAGTAGAAGTAGTACTCTGGGCCGTAGCAGCTGTGTGTGAGATGATCCCGCGACCACTTCCTCTTCCGCGCGTTGTTTTGTGTGGTTTAGTAGGGGAAAAAAACACACAGTTTCACTAAAAATGAAAGGGAAAAAGGGGACGAATCGACCGGATCGAAACACACTGCGTGTCCTTTCTTTTTCCCCCAAAAACTCTCTCGCTCTATCTCTCTATAATAGCACACGCAGACGATCGTGTAGTAGTGTGAGTTTAAAATGTTTTAAGCAAAACCCTCAAATTTAAAGGCGCACCTTCCTTCAAATGCAGTTCACACAAAACGGTTCAACACAAATCGCAAATGTGGTGTTTGCTGCTGCCTGCTATCTTCATCACGACGGCGTTTGATCGATTGATGAGTGGAAGGAAGGAAAGGAAAAGGGGAAAAGAGAGTGAGAAACGTTTATAATGTAGCAAAATGGCAAAAGAATTGTAGTTTGAATGCATAGGTTTTGTTGCTTGTGTAACAACAATTTAGTATGGAATTTAGAGAACATAAAACGATGTGCATTTAAGTTTTACACACTTTCCTCCTCCCTAGGCTCAAAAAATCCAGGTTTTTGGAGAAACCTCCTGAATTCAGAAAGGCTTCTTTATTTGTCGTTGCAAAACGCACACGCACCCACACAAACAATCGGTTGTTACTTTAAACATATCCTGTAATGCGTAATGTGTTTCCGTTAACCTTTATTCAATCTCTTTCCTTGTGCCGCGCGACCACTCTTCTGTGTTTGCGTTTGTGCGTGTGTATGCACTAGAACCCATTTTGTTTTAGTCGAAAATGCAAACAATTAAATCAATTATTAGTCAAAAGAGTTGTTGTAAATCGTTTTCTAGCCAAATGCGGCCAACTGTAACAAAGAAAGATTCTCTCCCCCCACCCGTTGTGCCCTTGTTAAATTACGTTTCCATCCCTTATATTAATTTTATAGTAAAATTTTAAATTTATTCCATTTAATCATACCACACACCCTCCACAATACCACACCCGTCCGTTCCTACAAAGCAAAAACGACCATTAAACGTTTGCGGTTGTCAATTAGTTGCAAGCTGCTAATGTGCGTGTGTTTTACTTTTCCGTAGTTGTTTCTAATAAAGTGAAATGGAGGAAAAAAAGCTTTTAAAAAAATAAAAACAAACAACAAAAGCAGCAAAACAAGAAGGGAACAACCAGAATTAGTTTTTGACTGTCGTTGTGCTAATTTAGTTTTGCTTCCTGAGCTACTGCACTTTGCTTTACAAAAAGGAGAAGAAAATAAGACATGAAAATAAAGAAAATGAACGAAGAAATCGTGTATGTGTGGTGTGATAGGGGAGAGAGAAAGCGAATGTGTAGAAAGAGTGTATGTAAGAAAACTTTAAAAAAAAAAGACAGTTTTTCTTTCTGTTTGTGTTCGGAAACGGAGGTGCCTTTTGACAAAACAAACAAAACAAAACAAATAACCACAAACAAATGTCGCAAACAGTGCAGGAAATCTAAAAAAAGAAAAGAAAACAACAGTTTAAACACACACCATTAAACAAGCAGAACAGAGTGTACGGAGTAAAGCAGCTTCATTCATACAATCTTCAAACTTCATTACAAACAGTAAAATAGAACAGAAAAAGGAAGACAAGCAAAACATTAAAAAACAACAACAGTAAAGATGTAATTTGCGTTGCAAAAGATGATAACTCGAGAAGAAAACAACGTGAAAAGTGAAAAGCAAACATGTAGAAAACACACAACAAACAACATAAACAACAACAAAACTTTACTAGATAGGCGGGAACGGGAAACGAATTGAAAAAGAGTGATTTTTTTGTAGTGAAACACGAGTAATGAGAGGCAAACAACAAAACGGACTGATTACTTGGAGCGGCGTCGTGATGGTTTCGTTTTGGAAGTGCGATGAAAAGTGTCCGATGAAACGAATGGGAGGAGAAGCAAGTTTTATGCAAACACCACCTCATAACCCGAAAAGAATAGATGCGCCCACGAAAACCAACCAACCTTTTCGTTCTCTCTTTATCACACGATGGAGGGAAGAGGAAAAAAAAAGTTAAAAAAAACCTTTGTAATTAACGTGAAAAAGAAGCTTTTTGGGGAGTATAAAATCTCAACACACAGGATAAGAAGAGTGCAGAACAAAACAAACAAAAAACACTACACACCGATTAGAGCTCTAGCACACGAATGCAGCTGAAGGATGGAAGACACACACACGCTGTGCAAACTGTAGATAAAACATAGGAAAAACGAGAGCAAAAACAAACAACGCAGAAGGAAAATTTTGCCGCGCTTTTGTGTAAAATTGTACAGCTTTTAAAAGAAAACACACACGTAGACGATTCTTATCTACACATGTAAGGACAAGGTAAGGGCAAAAGGGCAAAACCAAGAGAGCGAGAGAGCAGCGCGATTACACACAACCGTGTATTATAGGCGAAGGATAGGAAGGATTAGGAATAAAAGGGAGAGGAAAAAAACACACAAAAAATGGGGAAAAGTTGCTGAAACAAAAAACAACAACAAACAACGCCAGCAACGAGCCAGAAAGCATACAGCATTAAGAGCGTGCATAGTGCGTAATAGTTTTGTGTAATTCGTGTGTAAGCATTGAACTGGGATATGTGCAAAATTTTCTCAAATACTATTAATGACTTTATCGATAGTTACATTTTATTATTGCTATATTATTTTATTATTTTTTTGTAATAAAATATTTCTTTTTTAATTCAAATGAGTTCTTTCTTTCGTTGGGTTCGTTTCATTTGTTTGAAAAGGGTTTTAATTTCTTCATTCTATTTTTATTGCTTAAGGTCACATTCCCTTATCCATTACATGTCCTACTGTTCTGCGGAGCAAACGAGCAGTACAGTAGCGCCACCTATTCGTCAGTATTAGAAGCAACTTTTAAAATTGCATACATTTAGGCGTCCGTGTAGCTTTTGAATCTATCCGTTACGTTTACGCTGTCGATAAAGCATTAATGTTATTTACGAAAATTGTACAACAGCACCGTGCGAGTATTTGAATGGACATTTTGAAGATGAAAAATCGTATTTAATGATGGAAATGTTTGAGCAGTATTTACCGAGTTTTGAGGTTCCAAATCCTCCATGGGCTGTCGAGCAGGAGGGATGCATTTGTACTTGAAATGGAATTTTTCGCGATTGTGGAGCGATTGTTTTTGGAAAAGCCGAGAGCATTAATGTGATGATGGATTCATATGGGATGAATAGCCAGTTTTTTTTCTTCTTCTGTGGCCAACCACTGCCGTTTATAACCGTAGAGACACATCTTACACCTAGGAATAGCGACGATACAATACAGTAATAATAATACATTATACATGCATCGGTGGTAATAATATCGCGTTTTGGGGGACATATGAACGTCATAAGCTTAATGTTTAAATTCCTCAAATCACAGATATAAGCTCTATTGCAGAAGGCCCACGAAATTTCGATTTAACTCATCACAATAATGATTACAATTCTAAGAGCGCGTTTGTGTAAATGTGTGTGCTAATGAACATTCCAATATCGCGTATACACAACACAACTTACTACTACTACTACTACCATCGAAAACAGTAGTCGAAGAAGCTCTTAGAAAGAGAGAGAGAAAGTGCGGTCAAGCAAATGGTAAAAACTTAAGGTAATGAGCAGGAGTTAATTAAATATAACATCCAATAAATTTACCCTCCCATTCCCCCCCAGAAGAAAACGAAAGATGAGATGAAAACCCATTTGTAAAACATTGCCATTAAGGCCCCACCCCCTCTCTTTCCTGAGCGGGATGGGGGGCTGATCGGCAGGAGAGCAAAAAGTCTTCAATCAACACAATCAACACGTACACCTCCGTTCCGTTCCGTGAGTGAACTTTGCGGGGGAGAATGTCGATTGCGATTAAATGGATAAATTTAATAAAACAACATTATTGTAAACACACACATACAAACAATACTGCATAACTTGAGGGATACACACTTGAGGATGTAAAGGGGGATGTGGAGCGTTTTACTGCGATCAACACATGATGATGCATACATTTGAGGTAAGGAAGGAGAGTAACGATGTGGCAGGAGATCTTATACAATAAGATTCAATTTTGAAAATTCAAATTTCGTACTATTGAAACGCTATATTAAATGATCCATCAAATCTCGTCGGCACACAACCAGCAGGAGGAGCAAGAACCCAACACGAAGAACCACAACACAATGCGCTGAAGATAATCTTGGTATCTTGGCTAATTAAATTATTGGCGTATTGCACTAATAAGCTAATAAAAGCATACTTAATGTAACAACTAAGAGAAGAACGGTGAGAAAAAGGGGAAGAAAATATGCATTTTACTATCGATATTGATACACACCCAGTGAAAATACTCTCTCCATTGACAGTATAAGCAGCGAGTAGCAGCGAGCACTCGAAACAAAAACACACACACACACTAGCGTTAATCACATTGGCAGTAACATATCTGTGTGATATTTAGAAGTATAAAAAACAACATCAAAACAAAAAAACAAAAGCAAAACATCAACTTATTGGGGAGACATTTTTTACAATCGAAAAACAACAAACTGCAAAAGAGAGAGAGAGAGAGAGCGAGACATAATAAGGCGTAAATGAATGTTAAAAGAGAAAAGAAAACACATCACTGCCATTACCGAGAGATTGGACATTTTTCAGACCGATTAGGGCAAAAGTTCTGCTGGATAAAGCTGCTTCGAACGAGTGAAGCATTGCTTCTGTTCTGCAAGTTGCATACTTTACGGCGTTGACGTTGCAGAGCTGAGCTGAGCCATTGCACTTCTTTACGTTTGAAGTAGGCATTGTCCAACTAAACTGTGTTCGTTAGAGAGTTTATTTGTAAAGCACCATTTTAAGCACACCTTTTGGAGCACCGTTTTAAACATCTTTGTTCCTCCGATTCGTTTTGGAACACAGTTGCAGCAACGAATGAAAAAAAAAAAAAACAAAACTATTAGCTTCCATGTTTTTAAACTGCCCTTTGGCCGTACGACATTATGACTGCCTGTGTTCACAGTTTGGTTTGATCGAGTAGCAACGATCTAAGCGCGATAACGTTAACACAACAAAAACAAAAAGAAACAAACAAAACTGCCACAATCCTGGAGGCTCTCCGGCGATGAGTTTCCTCTTTACGTTACTGCATTTATTGTCGTTCGCTGTTGAGGTTTTTTGTTTTATTTCTCTCTCTGTCAATATCTCGTGTGGTTCCTCCTCTACATTTACAGTAACTAATCCCCAATTCCATCTATACGAGCGCGTGTGAGCGCAACGACAACCGATCCAATCCGATCCCCCAAACGCCCTGCCCGCCCACCAGCGCAATGCTCGGGCGCAAAACAAGACGAAATCAGCGCAAAAAGCCCCTCCCCTTCTTTCCAAAAGCGTGTGTCGCAAAAAAGCTCTATACGATTAAGAAGAATAAATACAGCATATTTGGTGAAATTGTAGCAAAACATGTATAAACATATTTAAGGCAAATTACGAATAAAACAAAAACACAACATGAGACTGGATGGTGTACGGGGGGCAGGAGGAAATGGTTGGGTAAACGAAAGCAAGGCAAAAAAAAAGCTACAGAATGATTATTTTTAAGCTTTTATGGCTTTTGTTTCATTTTGTGGCTCATTTTTCCGTTAATTACCTTTTCTTTTTCACGGCGAATTAGAGCTCCAGCAACATTTCCCATACAAATTGCATACATTTAGGCGCAAAAGAGCCGAATTTCATTTTACCGGCAAAATTACTATTTTTACATCGCTGAAAAGATGTAAATAATTGGTTAAATGAAAGTTAAATCTTTTTTTTAACATTTTACGAATAAATTCATTATAAACAACAAACTCCATGTGAGCTATTTTTAGTTGCAAAGATTGGCCCTTGTTTTCTCCACCAACCAATTTACCAATACTTAACGGGCAACATATAAAGACAAAAACGAAAGATGACTGATTGCGGTGCTCTTGATAGTAGGATTAAACGTATATTGAAACATTACATTACCATAAGTAAAAGTTAAAAAAAAACAAGCCCTTACACAAACCGATACCGAAATAATGGAGAGCGTATGCGGAAAAAAATCTAAATTAAAAACCCATAGCCGAGTAGTTATGGCTGTAGCTGTCGTTTAAAAGTCCAACGTTTAAAAAAACGCGCTATTTTAATGGAATAATAACAATATTATCCCGCTTTGGCAATTGATACGGAAACAAACAAATAAGCACACACGAGAGAAGGCGTAGCAGAAGCTTCTTCTATAGTGTTTTTTTTGCGTTTTTCACCCCTTTTTTGTCACTCAGTTCACTAAAATCCAGCTCGTCCAATTAAAATTGAAACACTTTTACTGTTTCTACACTTCGGCAATGCAAAGCACAATGTAATGTAATACAACCAATTGGAATAGCTGCACTTTACTAGGCTTTACTGCTGTTAGGATTATCCCTCCCAAAGGAACGCGCTTTTCCAAACCCCCCAAAAGGCGCACCACAACAAGGACTGAATGGAAAATACGAAAAATAAGGAACGAGAGGAAAAAAAGGAACCAACATTGGAGGAGATTTAAAACTTTTTTGAGACTAAAGAAAAATCGGTTCTCGTACTACACACGTTTTGGAAGGTAGGAAAACATTTCAAAATTAGACTGGTAATACTTATACACACAAAATTGTAGAAGAAGAGGGCCACAAACGGAAGAAGGAATGATGAACAGGAGGCAAGTGATGGTAAAAATTAAGAAAAGAAAAATATTAAACAACACTTCTTCCTCTCCGTTCCTGATGCTTTTCTAGCGATGTAAGGACAGAAAACACTAACACTAACCTCAAATTGCACGGTTATAGGACACATCCTTCCCTCCTTCCCTTAGCTTGTTCGGTGTTCAACTCTCTATTGCATAAGCCCTACTACACCCAAGCTGTTTCGTTATCATTGTTCTTAATTAGAATAATTAGATAACATGCTTTACTTGATTGTGAACTCATTGTAAAGTAAATTGTTCTGTCATTACTTTTTCCACTTTTTATGCTCTTTTTTTGGGAATTTAGGAAAAATTTACTTGTAGCCAAATTAAATGCTAGTTAATTTTATTAGATAATTTTGTTTCCAACCAAACAAAAAAAGCAACCTAAATCAAACTACCTGTCGGTACGAGTTGAAGAGTGAAAAAAGAGGTAAAGAGGCAACGGAACGAAAAGTTACAAAAGATGAATGTAAATAGTGCGACAGTAGATGATGCAACAACAGGGTGAAACCCAGCGGAAAAAGGGAGAAAACAGCACGAAAGTGAAACGAATGGACAGAAACTTCAAAGAAAAATCCTCTTTAAATTTCTCTCCCTCATCCGTAAAATTCTGTACAATTGCAAACAATCTTTGACCTGAGATTCCCTGAATTGTTGAGTTTGCATAAATCCTTAAAGAAAAAAAAACACGCGCAAACATATATGAAATAAAAATTATGCATTAGTATATAGCTGTGTTAATAGTGAGGATAAAAGGAGAAAAGAGAAGAGAAAGAGAAATGTACAGATGCATATAATATATAAGCACAGATTCTAACCATGCAAAAACCCCGAGGAACAGAAATAACAAACAAACAAACCAAACGAAACAATAGCTGCTCTCACACCTGAACAGAAGAAAGTAAAACTTAAAACAAACAAAACAGAAGAGATAAATAAAGCAAAGCTTGTTATTTTTATAAAAAGCTTCACACAGACACAACAAACCGTGCAAAAGAAACATGAAAACCGGTGTAAATGGAACAAGTACATCAAACAAATCAACACACAGATTTGATATGAGCAAATGACTACAACAAACAAACAAACGCATTCATGCAAACAGTTTTTCCTTTACAACAAAAAAGATCCTCTTTTTAACCTTTCGAGCTATGCGAACACACACACACACACACTCGACGATACGTACAAAAAACCCCCCAAAAAAATGGAGCAGAAATTACAGAAAAATGTGAAATAGTGAACTTGTTACGCACTCGTTGCCATTACCTCAGTGTGCAAAGCTGCAACAAACAAACCTGACCTGGTTGCATCAAACACAACAAAACAAACACAGAAGAACGTAAAACAAAACAAAAAACGAACAAAAAACCTGCATCTTATACGAAGCGTCGCAAACAATAAATTGCAAAAAAAAAGATGGCGAAGAACATGTAAAATAACACAGAGAGAGAGAGAAAACTTTGCAAAACAGTAGCATCAACAGCAGTCAAACAGAATATTTAACAAAACGTTCTAGAGTTCTAGAAAACCGAACAAACTGAAAGCACAAACACACACTCACACAAGCCGAAACAAAAAAACACTACAAACCAACTGAAACCAATCTCAGACGTCGAAAGAAAAGGAAAATGGATGAAAATATATATATATTATATTATTAAAAAGAACTTTACACAAACCAAAACAGAGGATGCAAAACAAATGCTAAATAATAAAAGAAAGAAAGCTATGTAAACTATATATAAAAAGAAAAAGGGATGAATCAAGCACGATTAGAGAGAGAGAAAGTTACAATGAGAATGGTGCAAAAAGAATGATAAAGAAAGGGAGAAACAAAATGTAAAGTAACACAACACAACATGAAAATACAAAATAGAGAAACTACATACAAAAAGAGAGCGAGAGAGAGAGAGAAAAAGAGAAAGAGAAAGAAATGCAAACGAATGCCATACTACTGTGAGAAGAAAGTAAGAATGGTAAAAATTTCAAATAAAATATGTATTCATTATTAAAAAAAGAGGACTTGTGTGTGCTATTTGTATGAAAGAAACCCAAATCCGTGGGAACATTCATTTATCGCACACACGCTGCTCCTAACCTCAAACATCATCATTATGGGAAATGTTGCTATCACAGAGTGTGTGGCATTTGTATTAGACCAGATTACGGTTTAAGGATTCTGTGCGACGACACCGCCACCGATTGCTCGAAGCGCTCCCATGGGATACAATCTCCGCAACCACAAAATGCCGCGGGATGTGGGATCTTCTTATCAGCAGCAGCAGCAGCAGCAGCGACCGGCCCGACCATTTGCTGCCAGAGCATTGACGACCCTGGGAACTATCGCTCGAAAATGGGCTGTTTTGGGATTCGGCCGGAGTGTTACTGCTCCCCGGTTGATAACCCGGCCGCGAACCCCGGGGGCGCAGATGTGGTCGGAAGGTTATGCGCAACACACCGCAGGGTCAACCGAAATGCGCTCTTGGTTGCGCTGTTGCGCTTGGGTTTGTTTGTTTCATTCATCGTTCGCTGGACTGTGGTCGCGTTATCGCCAAGGTCTTCTTAATTTAGTACTTGTGCCTGGTTGGTTGTTTAATTATTTTCTTTTATAGCTTCTTCCCCCAGTGAAGTTCAGTTCCAGCCATTTGAGCAGTGAATCCTAATCTCTTACCAGCGGGAGGGGTAGTGTAGGACCTTTTTCCCGCTAACCTTTCCCATCGATCAATGTGAATCGAATGTCAATTGATTGTTGATAACAGCTGCAAGTTAGGTTTGTTGCTTACAAACATTACCATTAAACTTGTACAGTTCTAGATAAGATAGCAAATAGAACATTCTAGATGCTCTTTATTAAACGCGCTCTGAATAGCTTCTTCTAGACAAGTCTTCCGAGAAGTAGTACGCCTTAAAGTATGCAATCTGCTCAGCATAAGCTTCAATTTGTCATAAACAGTGCATACATTTAGGCGCACTATCATTCGTTTCGCTTAGAATCGTTGTTAAAACTCGTCACTTTGAGCTCGTTTGGATTGGTAATCAGAAAAAAAAACCTTAGACAGGTTGTACGCGTTGCTTTCCATCCATACGGCCTCTCTCTCTCTCTCGCTCGCGGCCGCATAAACTAGTTCAGTCTGCCCCGCGCTAAACTATGCAAACAAGGAATTGAACCGAATTGAACTGTGTATGATAAATATAGCCAGCATATTAAAGAGCTCTTTCCCTTACTGTTGGTACGTATCATCGTAACATCGCTTGTCTGTAAGTGCGTTTGTGTTTCGTGGCGTGTTGTTGAATTATTCAACCAGACCTTGCACCCCCCAGGACGTCCTCCCGATGTGTTCGATATGTATGCAAATATATTCTCAATGTTTTTTTCTTCCTCAGGCACCAGCAGAGTAGGAGCAATTGAGTTTGAAGCGCTTCTGGTGTGTGACCAGAGCAGTAAGAACACACACACCCCTCCGCCCAGTTTAGAATGTCCCAAAACCTAAGTGACTGAGTAAGCAGCTTGGGCTGCCATAATCCATAGGAAACATCCTTGTTGTGTGCTGGAACGCGAATAAAGCTTCTCTCTTAAGTCTCCACTCGGCACCAACATCACACACGAAGCAGTGACGATCTAATGATTGCTCCAAATCTTGTTTTAAAACCTTTCGCTACCCGTCGACTCTTCACTGCAACAATGTGAAAGGCTAAACAGCAACACCATCTGACAATAATGCGCACAATAAATATCTAACGTACAAGAGGTTCTAAATTTCCCGCTCGCAAACCAACATTTCCCCGGTCGAAACACAGCGCTGGTTGTCTCTGCTTGGCAGATAAATCTTCAGAGAGCCTCCTCTCACTGTCTTCTATCACACAAACACACACACACTCGACGGGTGGGGAAGAAAGAGTTGCTGCCGGCGTTACAACAATGTCGGGAAATTGGACGTATAAAAACCTCTCTCTCTCTCTCTCTCTCTTTCGGAGGGGGGAGAGATAGAGCAAAATAATATCAAGTCTTGAGGGAAGGAGGGAAGGAGTAGACGGACGCACGACACGGGAGGTGGCACACACAAACACGGTGGAATGCTTTGGGCGATGGTGACAATCCTGCATTTGTAACGGTTGCGGCCAACAACAGCAGCAGGAGGCCCCCACGAGCTATTTTCGGACGATCTATTATGGCGCACGCGTGTGTGTGTGTGTCTTGCACTGCGGAGACGACACCACGCCCGGGGGGATGATGGTGCTTTATAGCAGTAGATTTCGATTTCATTTCGGAAGCGACGATAATATTGCTTTTAGAATTAAACGCTCGCGTGTAGCGCGCGCAGGTTAATCATACACACCACCACCATCATCAGCGATTGAACCATCAGCGATCAGGTATTTCAATGCGCGATACACAACGATGCGTAAACGCCGCTACGTCTCGCGCTGCGTGTCCGTGCCAACCAATCAAAGCAACCAAACCAAACCAAAGCAAAAAAACAGTTCGATCGAAAATCGCCCATAAATGTGGGCTTTTCCGCGCACGCGTGTACCATCCACCATGCTGATGGGTGAGGAGGAGCATGCGAACACAATATACAGAGCACAGCAAAAAAAGGGAGATGAGGGGGTACACGATGGGCATAATTATAGAGTACTGGTTTGCCGCCACCACACCGGGGCGTAATCCACCGAAACCACTTTACTCGCGGGGGGGCTCTCCTCCCGATCCCTTTTCTGGGTGGGGTGGAAGAAGAAGGTCTACCTCGTTTGAAAAGAAGGCCAATATTGCACACAGAGCTCCCCCCCCCCCTCAGATCAGATGAGAGTGAAAATTGATGCCGCTTCAGTTCGGGAAATTCCTCCAAGACTCTCCTTCCCCCCTCCCAAATGGGTGCAAATTAACACCTCCGAAACTCCATCTCCGATCCTTCTCCGGCCTCCCGATGACTAAGCGGGACTAAGGAATTGAAAGGTAATTGGACGGTATTATCTGATATGGTGCTTCCCATTCTCCCCCCTTTTGACGGCGTGTGTGTGCGTGATAGAACAACCATAAACTGCTGTCGGTTTTCAAACACACATAAAAGCCCAAAACCCCGTCCAGATACGCTGCCGTCGATCGCAAACCTGATCTCAGCTGGAAAGCGCGCGCCCGAAGCGGGCATCGAGAGAAACCATAAAAATCCGTGTTAAAATCTACAACATTGCAC
Organism: Anopheles arabiensis; assembly: GCF_016920715.1. Taxonomy (NCBI): domain Eukaryota; kingdom Metazoa; phylum Arthropoda; class Insecta; order Diptera; family Culicidae; genus Anopheles; species Anopheles arabiensis. The sequence continues at coordinate 92,644,170 of NC_053518.1, forward strand.
ACACGCCCCTACTAGCCCCCGGGGCTGGGGCTGCAAGAAGAATGGACCCATTTATAACTGGGTTACTGCTGCTGGGTAGAGCAGGCTCATAAAAAAACGAGCAGCCTCCTCGCTCTGTAGTAGCATTTGGAGATTCGATTCCGAATTGATCCGCTAAACCCTGCACACTGAGATTGGAAGTCAATTCTTGAAGAAGGAGAGTATTGCAGGCTTTTTCTTTTTTGGGCTTTTTGCAACTTATGAGCCTCTCCAAACCTCTACACGATAACACACACACACTCGTTGATAGGGTTCTTCCCTATGTGACTAGCTTGTCACATCATTAGCGCTAGACTCCGGCGCTCCCGTTTGAATGATTCTTATCTCGGGTGTAAAGCCACGGGCCATAAAACAAAAACCAGGTGCTACTAACCCCAGCTGCTCAGAAACGTGATAAGCGTGATAGAGCCTCCTCTAAGGGTCTCGGGTCTAAGTCTAGAAATGTACAGAGAGTGAGTAAACCAACCAGTTCAAGTGTGTTTGATTTTGGCGCGTTGGGAGCTTATGACACTGTTGTTTATACCATGACATCACTTCTAGCAGTGATAACTCTCTTGAATGTCTTGCAGAATGATTATCCAATGATTATGACTTCAAAAACTGGGATCATTTCTTTTCAGAACATCGGGCTCAATGCAAACTTTTAGAACAAGGTTTATACACTCCCGTATCTGTATAAAATTCTCTACAAAAGCCAATACCATACTATTTCCACCACAGACCTAAAGAGTTCATCTCAACAAATTGATAACAGCCATCCACCGATACGTTATAAATAGCAGTTTGTTAGTCATTAAGCGCAACAACACAACGCCGGCGCCTTCCGTACCAACCAACGGAGTTTGATAAATGAAACCCCATTACATATACGCGGCACATTCTACGCAATCCACCAGAACCAGAACACAGAACAATCCTTCATTCAGGCTCGGTCCTCTCTTATCGCTCCCTTTCTAAAACACTGCTTGTTAAAAATACGAGATTCAGGCGAGTGAGAGAGTTAAAAAAGCTCCTCCAAAGATAAAGTCAAATGACAAACCGGAATGTTCGCGCGGTGATTTATGTGCGTGTAAGGATTTTGAGGATCGATCGGGTAGGTAACGAGAGATGATCGTTTTGTCACTGATAATCTGAAAATGGTGACTATACAACAAGCGACAGGCAAGCATCGGGACAAGCTACGTGGAGAAGAGCGAGATGCAAGCGTGAGAGGAGATAACAGAACCCACAGATGGACGCGCACTTATTAACGCTCGGTCCGATGTAGTCCGATTGTCGAGAGCTGTGCTGTGCGCGTCCGTGCTGTGGGCTCTTTTGTGGCACTGGAAAAGATGTGTGTAAAGACACGCTTTATCGCTGCCGTTAATAACACAGTTGGCGTTGGACTGCCTGCCTCCGGTGCTGCTGCTGCTGCTGTTCGTGTTGGAGATGGTTTTCACATTTCCAATGTTTCACGTGCACCCAACCACGCGTTAACTCGATCATATATCGAGGTGTACGAGCTGCTACTTCAACCTTAGAGTAGGCTATGCGGCTCAAGGTGTGTATCTACCCATTTTAACGCTTTCATCACTTTGTGATCGATCCTCCCGAGGGTGTGTAACGGAACGGGGTTGACAGGCAAACATTAGCTGCTTGTCATGGCTTCTTGTTGGGAGATATGGTTTTGATGCCATTTGTCATAATTTTGAGGTGGATATAATATCCCATGACAAATCGTGATCATCAACATTTATGGGAATTATCACCTATTAAGAAGCATTGTTCAACAACTGTACAAGATCACTTCATTAAGCGGGGATGGCACTCAGAACTAGATCATTAAATGACACTCCTCTTTCACCTATTCTTCACCGTTCGTCCACCAGACTCAGTTGATCTCATTTGATGGAGTGGATTTTAAAGATTTCGGTGTGCTACACACGCTCCACACACACACCATGTCATTGACCGCATCTGGAAATGGAAGGCTCGCGTTCTTTGCGCAACCCCTCTACTAAGGGTTGTGGCAAGAAAACGTTATATGTGCGCTTTTTTTTCTTCCTGCTGCTCCTGCTGTTGCCTACGGTTCTTCGTTCTTTTTCGTATCTCTTTTTTTAGAAACTGAAAAAAACCTGTCTCACTTTTGTTGTAACACGCACACAAACACACACGTGCCCGCTGCTCGCGGTCGCTCTTCAGTATCGCAACCTGTTCCTGCTTCCGAACCGGGGTCCAAAAGAACGCCGGGCGGGAGTTGGGAGTTCCAATATCCTCAGTGCGTGCAGAGAAACAGGTTGAGATGAGGAGAGGTGGTGACGACGACGCTCGCCCCCACGCCCACCAGAGGTGTATCGCCCGCCGAGCTTGTGGGTTTTGGAAAATTTGTTTTACGCGCTTCCAACATACGAGACCCTACCTCCTCTTAAGACTCCGCACAAAACGGGAGAAAGAGGATACGGGCAAAAAAGAGGCCCAAGCGCTGCATTTGAATAAAAACGCGTTAATCACACACGGGCGGGACGAGATCGAGCGGACGAGGTAGAGGAGGAGATCGCGGAATAAACGTTTTGCGATCATTTCCAGGACGTCATCATCTGCAGCATCGTCGTGGTTGCTCGGTGGTTGTTGTCGTGGAGTCTTCCAATCCTATCAAACTCATTCTCTCCTTCTGCGAAAAGACACAGGACAGGGGGTGGAGAGCATGTTCGCGTATGTTGAGCAGGTTTTTTTCTATAGAAGCAGCAGCAGCAGCTCTCCTCTGCCAGACTACAGGACGACAACTTCACCTCTACACCATACCATTGCGGGGGGATGGAAATATTAAAATTTAACTGGTAAAACTCGTTTTATGAAACCGCGCCAACACACAAGAGTTTGGCCGCTGTGTTGCGTTTCTTCGTGAGAACACGGGCATACACACACTCTGCCGCCTATTTCGGTTCAAGTTCTTTGTGAACCTTTGCAGGCTGCTGATGGAACACCAGATGGAACCAACCACTTGTTTTGCGGCCAGCCAAACAAGCGAAAGGAGAGCAAATTCTCTGTTCCAGGAATGTTTTGTTCTGAGTTTTGGAAATTCAGGGTTTTAAAATGCTTGGATGCTTTGGCAAATCAAACAAACTGAGACCCAAGGAAAGAGATCCCAGAAACTCCAAAAACACTGTACACCCATCGATCGTGTTGTTGATCAAGATCGGTTGGAAGTAACGAGACTATCAGCAAACACAATCAATCTCTGCAACCTTTCAGAGGGAGAGAGAGCTCTGTTGATTTCAATCCGACCAATTTGAGAATGAGAGCAATAGCAAACCCACCAACAACACCCAACCAACCGGTTATTGGAAAACGTGTCATTTTCGCCTCATTCCAAACAAGGTCAATGGCAGGATGTGCGTGAAACGGGTTGACTTCGGGGTGTAGAATCGGCGCGATCACCATCAAGCATTCAGACGACTCTTCTCGAAGATCACACTTTCTGTTCTTGCCTTCACTCCAGAAGTTGGGGAAACGTTTTAGCACACATTTTAAAATTCCCTCAACGGGTTTCCCAGCAAAACCTTCCTCCAGTCTCCATAATACCATGAGAAAGCTCAGTGATTCTGCCGATTCTTCTAGCAAACAAACCAAATATGCTCATATGTTCCCTCCTGGTTTGTATAATATCTCATGTCGTAACATTCCTAAACCCGGAGATGCATTTTTCGCGCCGACATCGCTCGCACAAATGTCTTCATTACTCGCCCAGAATGTGCAATAATGCCCCAACCAGCGCACGGGTTGTCTCTCCAAGCCCTCCCCCAGAGGAATAGTCCACGTTTCTTGCCTGCTGAAATATGCAAATTCCTTTCCCCCGCACGTTTTGTCAAAAAGTGCAACTGCGCATGCACCGCCACCGCTGGCTCCAGAAGCCGCTGCCAGTATTCCCATTTGTTGCCCATTTCGGAACGGCCAAGGCAAGGAAAGGAATTATATAAAAGGTTTGTGTTTTGCGGTTGTCGTTTTTTTGTAACGTTTCTTCGCTTCCAGATTAGCCTGACACGGAAAGGGGGGAGAGAATGATGTTGATGTTTGCTGACAAGTCAACCTTCTCATATTAATGCTGATGAGCTCCAAAGTTGCTGCTCGCCATATTCGATGAGCGGTGTGTGTGTGTGTGTGTGACTGTCTTCCTCCGGAGGGTTTTTTTGTTCTTCAGAGTCGCGTTGGAACACGATCGAAAACGTTACCGTTCCTCCCAACGGAACGACACCACATATACCCAACAACACTCCAGAAGGCTCATGGTATGGTGTCATGGCTTTTCACTCGAGACACTTTTTTTCTATCCCTGCAGCCACTTGTAGCCCAAAAACCTCGGCTTTTTCGTTAAAAAAATGAAGCGAAAAGGAAAGAAGAAAAAACACTACCAAACAATGCATTAAAAAATGCTGCAATTAATGTAAAAAAACGCATTCATTAAGAAGTCTGAACTGCAAACAGCCATTACCGGATTGTGTGTGGTTGGTGGTGGTGGTGGTGGTGGTTGATGTTTTGGCCAGTTTTTTGTTTTTGTTTTAATGTCGAGTGTATTATACCCTCTCCGTTCGGGGGAGCCTTGCGATACAGTTCAGACCCCGCGACAGTTACACTGGTTTTTATCTTGATTTCTATCATCTCTTTCTGTCCCTCCCTTGGATTCTTCCCTCAACAAAATGCGGCAAAGTGTGAAGCCTTTCGTGCCAACGACGATAATCGGGGTCCTGGCGCTCCATCTCCCGGGGAAAACGGCAATCAAAGCGTGTTGAGCGATTACCAAAAAAACAACGGCGAATATATCGTGTGCTGTTGGAAGCGCTAAATCGGGATATAAACATAGGCCCCGAGGATACGGACCAGCACACCCTATCATTTACCGGAAGGACCACCGTTTTGATGCCGTTTATGTACGAAAAGCGCCTTCGGGGGTTGGAAAGAAAGGAAAAGGAATCAATGCAACACAGGTAGCTTAATGTTGTGCGCAGGCTTTGAGGGATGAGAACGAACGGTCTGGTGAACGTCCTCGACGACTCCCTCGAAGTCGCACAATTGATTTATGGAGTTGAAAGACCCTATAGTCGCTACCTATAAACCCAGTAGTAAGCGCATCTTATTTCTTCAATATCGGAGATGTGACCAGACGTTGCTACTCATAAAATAGGTTAATGAATCTTGCCCCAAACCCAAATGAGGCAACACACGGTTTGCGGTCGAGTTGCAGTATCGGAAGAGGAAACCTTCCCGTCCGTCGCTGTCGCTGATTACAATACGAGGCGGGCCAATGTCGAAACCCTACAACTGTGCAAGACAACCACACAGAAATAGTTCGCTTAGAGACTCGTGTTGGAGACGACAAATCGTCGTCTCTCTGACGGGCTGTGTGAACTGTGTCACTAAAGTGTGGTAGGAAACGGAAGGGCAAGGGCAAGCATAGATAGGCCCGTTTCCGTTCATTTCCGGACAGAGACGAAGCCGAAGGGTTTTGTGCATATGTTAGTCATCCCGACATCCCAACTCGGGAATGGGGATGTGTGGTGCTTAGAGGAATTATTTATTGCACACTCATTTCATCATCATCATGGGGGCTTTGGGTTGAAACAGAAGAAGGTTAGGTCATCTACTTCTTCTTGGGATATCGATAAAAAAGCTGGGAGTTTATCAGGAGGATGTACTCTGAACTATAGAGTCAAAACGGATCTTGAACATTTGCCCACAGTAAGAAATAGTGACAATAGCATCAGCCCAATAACGCTATCTTTGCGCATATCTTCGTCTTGCTAGTCTAATTTTCTCCTCTCTAGTCCTCTGTGGACCTACTTGCGCAAAACTCCATGCGTGATCTAGCGTTGGAAGAGCACCAACAACAACACAACGGCAGTGAACCTTAGCACCATAGCAACATTGTAGTAAAGCATCGACGATCATATAAAACACACTCACAGCACGAATGATTTACAAATGAGAGGGCTTCAGGGATGACTTGGGTCAGGGGCTGTGGTGTGTGGGACGAAGACAACATCGCTCATCGGTTGGGCAGCAGCGTGTTGTGCTGTGTTGCTTGGATAGCGTTACGGCACGTGATCGACGACCTCCTGCTGGTCGATCAGATGCCACCGCCATACAAGCCACAAGAAATGGGCTTGGGGATTGTGCTTGGCGACACACGTAACCGACTTGTGAAGAGAAGTCCAGTGACGATGGAGGAAAATTGATTGTAATCGATACCAGGTTTTAGACTCTTGTTGTGCTTAGCGCCTTCGCTCTTCCCAAAAAATGATACGAAAGAGGAGTGCTCTATGGGATAGACAGCAACAACTCGACGCGCTTCAAACCTGTTTGAATGATTCAGATTGTTATGTCAATTTTTGCATTTTTAAGCACTCGCTATAAATTATGCTTCATTAAGGCTCTTCTAGTTCCCTAAAAAGTAGAGCTTCGTTCGTACTCACCAAAAGAAACGGCGCCACCATCAGCAGGATGCAGAAAACGACCATTTGTTGCGCACACTGTCCAACTACCAGGAATGGTAAAAGTACCCATTTCCACTTCATTAATCGACAGGTTGTCCCAAGGAAAGAGAGAGAGAGAGAGATGTTTTCCTGCAAAAAGATAACGGTCAATTGGTTAATTTCAACACGCTCGTTTTATATGCTGTTTGTTTTATGCTGTTTTACTTTTACCTTTCGGCTGCTCGCGGGCGACGGACACCATGGGACGGGTTTTGTTTTTTTTATGACCTGGCCAGAGAGTGAACTTTTATGGGACTGCACTGCACACACTCTAATGTGCACAACACTCTACGGATATGAATCTACGAACGGGAGAGAAAGAAGAATAAAGTAACCTGCAAATTGACCATAAAGATGACTATCTAACGAACTGCACACAACGCGGTGCGCGTTCATGTTTTCTTGGACAGAGTTCTTAGATTATTATCGTTCCACCACGATAATGTATTTTTGATTGAAGAATCAACAGGAATCACTATTGAATATTCAAAGTCTTTTGAGGAAGCCTCAAGGCTCATGCTCACCAAACAAAAGCATCGAAAGGTAACACTCACACACGCAATACCTCCCCACATTCATGTCAAACTCATCCTCAACCTCCCCAGGGATCACCGATGTGTCAAACAGTGCCCCCGGAAGGCGAGTCAAACGGTTCAAACGATTTCCGGTGTGTTCATCGGCCGCGCGCGTGTGCGCACGCTTTTTTCGTTTAAATACCGGAAGTGTGAGTCTACCGCTGCCGCTGCCGTCAAACCCGCGGCAAACCTTTTCTCCTCTGTTGCCGCTAACTGGACATAGACACACACATCAGAAGCAGTGAGGCTCGTTGCACAACTTCTTAATGGGTAGCATCCTTCTTGACCTCCCGCCCGACGTCCTTTTGCTGTTTGAAATTTGTTAGGAACCGGGGTCGGACGGAGGCACACTCTCACCACACGTTGCAACTGTTGCCCGATGCAGCACGCGCGTGTGTGTTGTCTGCACATCGTCACCTTCTTTTTTGGGTGCTTCTTCGATATGTTTGCAGCCCTCCCTCCGAGGGCCATGTGGTCGATGCTGTTTCCGGCTTCGCTTTTGTTTTTTTGTTACTGTTGTTGCTGTTCAATCGGTTTGTTTGGTCAAATGTCACGCTTCCGCGGTTGAAGAAGACGAGTTTAGGAAATGATCCGATGAATCGAGTAACACAAAAAAAAGGCAAGGGCGCCCTCTACAAAGTAATATCGATTCTATCTCTTCAAACAAGCGACAAGCGACGGAGAGGGCCTTGCGCTGCAGTAGCTCTTGTTGTGGAATGTTATCGCTCCCAGCCTACGATGATCGTACGATGAGATGTTCTTGGCTTACGAAAGTCTGTCAATATCGCTTCAAGTTCTCCTTTCGTAACTGTTAGTACAGTCGGTGGTTTAGTTTTCAACAAATCTTGAAAAGAGAGAGAGAGAGAGAGAGAGAGAGAGAGAGAGAGAGAGAAAGAGAGAAAGATAGAAAAAAGGGTTTAACGCATCTTTGTACAGCTGTTTCTTGGAATAATTGGAATGAAGTAACCAATATTACGAGAATTGTAAGGCAGATCTTCTACGTAAGGGTAGGAGATATCATCACGATCATCTACAGATTCCTCTGGCTCATGTTCTTGCTATCGGAGCAGCTATCAGAGGCCATGAATATCTGGAAGGTCTTGTTGAAAGTTGAACTCATTAGGCAACCAAACCAAATATTGGATATTGTTCCGAGGTAATTACCTTCAATACCGAGTTCAACACTCCTTCAAATGATGTCTAACGATATATCTTCAATTCAGAGGACCTCCAGATATCCAAGAAATCCTCTTGCATCGGGCATTGTTCCACTAATCTTCAGTTATTTTTCATATCGTTCCCAAAATCCGTTCGTTAATTCCTGGATATCATAGAATTTTCAATTAGATCCCTCATCCTCATCAAGCTGATACAATGTTGCCAACCCCAACTGCTCTGCCTACCGTAGCACGGTTGATGAATGGACACAACCACCGATCAGCACCGATGGTAATCAAGGGTTCTCTTTCTCACTCTCTCGGTCGGTATAAATGATTTTAAATTTATTACCAACCGAAAGGAACCTCCAGGCCAACGAATAAAATCGATGCAATGACATAATTTTTCTTCTTCAGTCTCACTCTCTCTCCCCCCATCGTTCTCTTGAGCCCTTCGAAGCACTCAAAGATGGACGCTAGAGAAATTAGCCTTTGCCGGTTGCGTTCTGTTGTTCCGTTCTACCGTTTTGCCGAAGAAAAACGCACACACCACGACAAAGCATCGTCCGAAAGTCCATGCCTGCTAAAAACACGCAGGGCATAAAATGGCACGACGGACAAGGGGGCCCCCTTTGAAATGGATGTCCCCATATGGTCAACTGTTACGCCACGAAAGACCAAAGAAAACGAACGCTCGCACGAAAGATGCATGCAACGGTGTTGCGGTTTTGCCTCTATACCCATATGTGTGTGTGTATTTGCCCCTCAAAAACCACGATAACACGCAGGAAGGATAAGAAGAAAACCTATGCCTGGCGCGCCCTTCAATTCACTCCCCAAACCTCAGGGGGGTTTGGAGCGAAATGAAAGCCTCCCCATTACTCCGACGAGGTGTGTGTGTGTTTGTGTCGAACATCCACACACACAGCTCGCGTTTGCATTGAACAACAGCCAAAGAACCGTTGATGCATGTCGCACCACCGGTCGCAATGCGAGAGAGAGCGAAAAGCGGAATGAAATGTGCATTAACTCGACACACACTCACACAAACGCATGCAATACCGAAACTAGAGAGGGCTTCAAGGGAGGAAGAAGGCCTGCGCCTAAGGATGAGTCGACATCGGCCCCTCGCCCCCCATCACCGCCACGCTGGTGCGCAAAGTGCAGAAGAAAGTGCAGCTAAATGCGCTTTTTTATTCGCGCGAAAGCCGCGTCCATTTCTCTTGTCCGAGGTCAGGAAGGCGCGGGTAGGCGGTGGGACCAAGCGTGTGCGTTTGGTTACAATCGAAAAGCGGAGCAGGCGGTGATGTACTACTTGGACAAGGCGTCCAGGCGTTATGTGTGTGTGTTTTACTTCCCATTGCCACAAGCTCTTTCTTCCTTGTACACATTGTTCCGTTGGTTTGTGTGTTTTTTTGTGCCTTTTTTGCCCTCACCACCTTCCTCTCTCCTTGTTTCACCCTTCGCGTGTCCGTCACAGTCGCTTGGAAAACTCACACTCCAAACCGAAGGGGAGGAAAATGGCATGCCCCAGCAAGCGTTTTCCTCGCGTGTGCGTACGATGAAAAGCCAATACCGATCCACCCACCCAATCACCCACTCACTTACTCAACTCCACCCCTCCCCCCCAAAACCGACATTCGAAACGAGACGCCAGCTGCTGCCGGTTTCATCGACGTGCGCTGTGTGTGTGTGTGCGTGTGCCAACAATTTAATAAATTTCCTTTTGCCCTTCGTGCGTGCCGTGTCGTGTCGTGTCGTGCCGTGTCGAGGTGAATGTGGTTGTTACCCAACCGACAGCCGCTTCCTCTCTCTCCGCTCTTTCCGCAGCCATTGGCGATCGTACGCCTTTTACGCGCAACCAAGCAACGGATGATGGCGATGGACAGGACCAGCGCTTGGGATGACTCTCACACGTGCCAAAACGGTAGCACGCTGTAAGTGAAAGTCCATTAGTCCGACGACCCGCCAGCGCAATTACAGAGACCCCGCGGCAGACGGTGCGGAGTCACGATCGGTGGCGGTTTTGACACATCGCCGCGGCTCACAAGGATCGACTGCGGAGAGGATCTCATCACACACGATGCCTTGGCATCCAAACCCCCTGAGAGAGTTCATCGATCCTGCGTTGAACCGATGCCAACACGCGGCGACGTACAGGTGTGGCGTGACATGTCGAGAGCGCGCGCAACACCAGCACGCGTCACACACGCAGCAGCAGCAGCAGGTTCTGCTAATCCAATGAACCCAACGCAACGGCCCTGGGTTGCTCTCGCTCCAGCCATCGCCATATAAAACCAGTACCGCTTTAGCTCCCGGTTCCAAACATTAATTCGAGCCTTGATGGAGCAGCGAACCGGCTGCTGCTGCTGCTGCTGCCACACCAAAACTGAACCTCTTTAGGGAAGCGGGACCTCTGCACCACGCGCGAAAGCGGATGCAATGCCGCCGCCGCCGCCGCCTCGAAAGCACACACGAGGGTCGCCGAGTGAGCCGCCAATCGATAATCGCTCTCGTCCGTCCGTCCATCCCGGGAGTCGACCCGCAGTCAGGCGCTTTTTTGCGCAAAAAAAGAAACATCAATTTGCATACTGCTGCTCTACGCGTAGCGGAGCAGCACCTGGCAATCGTTCCTCCAGTTTTTGCTGCTCAAGCAGGAAAGGCTACAAGTAGAGAAGAAAGAGAAAAAAGACGCACAGTCATATACATTAATCGTCCGCTATTCACACTGACGCACTGTGCAAATTAGCTCTAGGCTCACCTGGTTGGAAGAAGATCTTGAGCCACCACACTCTTGCTATGCGCCAATCCGCCTAATAATCGCTAACCATTCACGTCTAAGGGGTGTGCAAGGTGTGTTTTGATATATTAATATATCTACCACCCCGACGACGACGAGTGAAACAGCAATCTAGCACGTTTTAATAACATGACAAAGGGGAGTCGGGATTTGATTACCAAGAGCGCACCTACACCAACCATTAGGGGCAGCATTCTGAGGTAATAAATCGCATCGAAGCCCCCAACCCCATTCGATATACCGCTGATCAGTCGATCGACACGGCAAGGACAACCCTCCCGGTATGGTAGAGTTCCGATCGCATTCGCAAATGCCGGCAAGAGAACCCGATCCAGATCCCCAAGAGCAGCAGCAGCAGCAGCAACAGCAGCTGATATGTTATGCCATACGACCGGGTACGCACGCGTCACGGCTACCGAACGGATAATGTGTCAGGGGCCGTTCCGATGATTTGTACAAGGACAACCAGTGTGTGTGTGTGTGTTGAGTGATACCGGTTGCTCCAAAGCCGGAAGATGGCAGGAGGGATCAATTCTATCAACTGGCTGTCTGTTTTTTTGTCTCCCCTGCATCACTCTTAATAACTCCACTGGCTTAGCTGAGGCTGGGGAGTATACAGAGCGCCAGGTGCAACAGTAGTTGATAATTAACTTCTTCTTACTTCGAGCTTACACGTGGAATGGTAGAAGGTTATGTCGCCCTGGCTTTGACGGTGTGGAGAGGGAAAGGTTCTAGGAACTGGTTGAGTAGGCAGAAGGGAGATCTGAGTCTGATTGTGAACCTAGGCTCATATTAATCAGATCAATCTGGTCGGTATCGATTTACAAGATCCGACATTTACATACACTTTTGTTGAAGTACATATCGTGTTCTGATGAGCATGCATGCTTCTAAGGGAGTGATGATGAGTCAGTTTTTGTATCAAACTTTTCCCTACAACACAGGTTAGCTTTCTACATCCAATTCCCTTGTGTTCTATTTCGCCTAATGTTCAAGCATTGTTTATGAAGTATCTTCCCCTCGACTTTCGTGCATATGGTTCGTGTGGTCAACTTCGGACCAACGCCAGCCATTGCACCCGCGGAGACCGACCGACCGACCGCCCGACTCGGGTCGAACGACTCCCAAGGGTGGTCGGTCTCCATACCATGCCGAGGGTATTCAACTTGTTAATTAAATGCAGATTAATTGAATGGTCCCGCGGTTTGATGGTCGCGCAGAGAGTGCGACCATTGAAATATAAGCTTTTTAACTTATTGGGCATGGCCAAGCGCGTTGAAGTACTCCCTGACTGCCCTGAGCTGCCGTGACCTCATATACTGGGGGGAAGGTTTTGTAGTTTTGTAAAATAAATCTACCTCATTGCCTACCAGAAAACCTTCCTTAATATTGATTTGTACAGCGTTACAAAGCGTTACATTAGTGTCGTGTGGACGCTACACACTTCAGTGGATAGCAGCGTGTGGCCTTGAGAGCAATACCATCTAGCCTTGACAGTACAGTAGATGCCATCAGCATGGAGCGTGGTTTTTAGTTACATCATCTCTGCAAAGAGACAAATTGCAGTTGCCGTTTTGTTTTTGCCATTTAAGCTCAACCCGTTTTTATCGCCACCCTCAGAGAAGAGACGTCTAAAAAACCCAAACCATTAGGCATAATAGTATGACAGCCCCGGGACGTAGGGGCTAGTTTTTGTGCATTGACATGCAGCCAATATATGATTGACACTTACATGTCTTAAATGTTTTAAATGAAAAAATATAAGTATGTACAGTTCCATTACAATTTCATTTGAAAGACTCCTCTTTCGCTTTAGTTCAAGGATGGTCCTGAGGTATCAATGGGATATTTAGTTGAAGGATCTCATTGATCCCTCACAATTTGGACATTTGTCTTCAAGTTTTTATCTCCAGCAATTCCTTCTTCCCAAACCAACGAGCACTGGTCATGATCATCATTTCAAGGATTACGATAGACTACAGGCCACGATGCCAGCAAAAAGTGCATAATCTTCAATGTTGCTTGGTCTTTTTTTTCAACAAGCCCGCTCTGCTCTATCAGTAACATTTAACCTCCCCACACAAGGCGCCGTCAATCAGGGCCTCTTCGGTCCTTCGATTCGGTGGGTTCAGAGCAGGGGGCAGAGATGCGCGTTCATTACACTCTCCTTGCACCTTCGCGGACCCACAAACCACTATCATTAACCTTAAAGTGCCCGGGTCATCCTTCGCCTGCCGTCTTACGCACACACACACACTAGACCGAGCGCCCCAGAGAGGAAGGCCTAGGAGGTTAATTGGATTTTTTGTTTGCTTTTCTGCATTTTGGATTGTTAATCAGGTTTGTGCAAATCGGCGCATCGGGGGTACGCCGCCAAACGCATAAGCTTTCGCCCCAACGCGCGCGCCTTACACCGTTGGACGCTTGAAGACGTCTGAAGACGGTAATTAAATTGATTAATTCGTGCACCTTGGGTAGGCATACTGCCAGCGTTACTTTTGTGCAGTGTGGAATTGATAGCAGTTGAAAAAGAAAAAAACAATATTTCACGAGCAAATTGACGACGAGCACGTGGTAGCAGGCATGGAACTAATGGAAGCGATTCCATGCTCCAGCGATGTCATTGTTGACGACATCGAACGTTTATGACGTAAAATCAATATACAAATCAACGTCAATATAGTCATCTACTCTACCGTACACAGAAGATCCCTCAATAAATTTCTATCTATTCCGGCACGCAATGACTTGAAAGCAAGAAGCTAAACGACCATGATGAAACAATTTGTACGCAAATACAACGCCGCTTCCAGAAAAAAGCTATCTTTTTTATAAACTCCTCAATTCTAAACGTTTAATGACACAAGGTAGCAAACTTTAACAGGTTACACACAAACACTCACACATTCAATAAAACATGCTTGCAGCACAACGAATAAAAACATTCATTTTGGGATGGCGCTTCACCATTAGCCTTGGTGCGCACCACAAACCCGTACGCAATACAAAACGGAAGAGGATCACGGTGTCGGCCTGTAACATCGTGTGGTGCGGGAGCGTGTACAATTAACAGTAATTTATTTACAAATCACTTCAAAACGAGGCACCACCATGGAGATGGACAAAAACACGGCCAGTTTTACAGCGCTGTTCGCCGTAATGCTTGACAGCCCATGACAGAGGATACAGAGGACGCTATCTGCAGTCTTTGTTTCCTGCGGTCGTGTCCGCACACTTTGCAGCAGTAGCGCGGGAGGGCGCCCATTTTAATGCGCCACGCTAATTATTTGCTAGTAGTAATAGTAATAATGTGACAAATGGTCTGTTTTGGGGCCACGGGGGGGTGCTAGAGTACTCAAGCACCCGTTTACTACAAATTGGTGCAGATGTTTAAGACACCCACCGCACGTCCCAAACCCACCAACTCAAACATCTTGTACGCGATTAAAGATATGATCGGTCAAGGGGATTTGGATTTGGGGTGGAAGACACCAAAGTCCACCAAAGTAACAGCTGGTACACACCGTCGTCTTGATATCCCCAAACACACTTATTAATCTTCTCACGTATGAGACAGAAGAGCTTCCGTACACCATGCCCACCGCATGTACGCCTCTGACGACACACAGTGGGGTTCTCAATCGCTTTCAGCTAGCATTTGCAAGAGCATTTAAGCAGCCAAACGTACTAAATATAGCTCGACTGGTAGAGGCACGCCCGAGCAAGCAAAGCCCCACTAGACGTAGACGGGGAGGATGGGTGTATAATGTATCGGGGAGCCGGGGGGAGACTTAAGCAGTCACCGAAGGTTGACAGAAGGCACACACAACGAAACGAAAGACAGCACATACGCTAATCATTGCATTAAGAATCGATGTCTTTAAACAGTGCCCTCTCCGTCGTAATCCGGATCGGATTAAAAACGGTTCAAGTAATACCATGTCGTTGGCTTCGACTTTACTTGTTACACTGTTGTGTGTTAGTCGGCGTTTAACGCAGAAGAGCTGAGATGTGTTGGAATATGAAGGCATGTTTCTGTTGCCTTTTTTTTTTTTGGATTTTGTTTGACGATGCAATTATTGATTAGAAAACGCAAACATCAAATCAACATGCTTCGAAACATCCAATAATGCGCGGTAGTACCACGCATTCCAACAGTGGAAGGAATGCCGCGAAACTAAACCTAACCAACACAACGTGCAGCGGAATGTTCACCTTCACCGATGCGTAAAGCTCATTAATCACAATTGTTAGTTCAATGAGCTCATTTGAGCATGGCGAGAGCGGAGGGAGGGCAAGCAGATTTTGATGTAGAAATGGTGCAAATAATCACTTGCAAAAATTCCTGTTTTCAGCCATTCAGGAGATGATAAAGGATGTGGCTAATTTTTAAAAAGCAAAGCACACATACGCCCAACAACGCATAAATCATTCGCTCGCTCATTAATGCATCACCAAGTCGAAGAACAACGTGCCATAGCAGTAGGTCATCAGCGTTGGGGTCGCTGTTACGAGATGCGCTTATCAATAATGCGCTCTACTGAGCTGGACTGGACTCGTTCGCTCTATCGGCAAACAAAACCTTCCCTTGTTTGCATGCATTTGGAACCGATGAGCCTATAACTGAGTGAACTGACTAAAGCATAACATCATCATCATCATCATCATTTGGCAATATTGGCCCACCACAAGGGCGATAATTTTTCGCAATGATGATGCTGCTCCTGCTCTAGCTGTCAACAGGCTGTAGGGTCAGATAGAAGGCACTCACACAGACGGTATTACCACATCTGCCCTAGCTTAAGCTAGCGACCCATTATCAGACACACAATCCCTCGGACTGTGTGCTAAAGTGTGCCTCCACCACCATCGATTGTGCTGCCCCGCAACGGTCTCCGCATCCAAACAGCGCCCTCGCCCAATCGAATCACGACATCCCGCCATGGTTCTGTATCATCTCGGTCGGTCTCCCGGGGCCACATCAGCAGCACAATTCAGGAACGCGCTGTGGAAGAAATAACATTATTGCCTTTTTTTGTTTTGTTTTTGCTTCCCTCCCCGTGATAACCTTCTGCGCGCGGAGGTTATCGGCGGATGATGATTGCTCACACACTTACCCCATATAGGCCGGGGTTGGATGTGCCGATGGGCGGCAACCGCAACTCATCGGAGACGGAACCGTTCTGGTGCTTCTGGTGTGCCTTACTTTTGGAGCGAGTCGCATTGCATCACCGTTTCCGAAATTACGTAACCTTCCACCCAAGAATGGGGGTTTCCAAGGGGGCTGTGCCCATGCTATCGGACGGGCTCCTACAGACCTTCATTAGTTGGGTTGTTGAAAAAGAAAGCATCCCGCTGGAGATGGTGCTTCGTCCGTAAATGCTTCAATTTCGCCCACTTCCTCACTCATCTATCATTCGATCGATTAAGATCTCATCACGGGCGATGTATCGCGAGACGACGACAACACTTCGTGCGATAGTAAGGGCCCGCTTTCTGGTGGGCTGGGTCTGGTGGGCCGCAACCTCCAAGCAATGACATGCAAGATCTAATCGACACGTTCGAGCGCGACACACGGAAGGCATCCTGTTTTGCTGATTGGGGGAGGGGGAGGTGACAAATTGAAACGTTCCTGTGGAAAAGGGGCTGCCCGTGCCGCGCCGCGATCGCTGTGTGTCCCCCAGTCGTCATTCGGTCGGCAAGATGTGACAGTTTAAAAATACGGCCGTTGGCGGGACCATCCGAAAAGGAATGGAATACCAAATAAATACTATTTTTGGAACCGAGAGACCCGAGAGTGCCGCGCAGAGTGCGAGTTGGTCTACCTTCGCCGAACGACCGACCGAGATCGTTGTGTGTGTGTGATTATGCTCTGCTATTTCGAACCGTCCTGCTGCTGCCGGCTTCTCTGCTATGCGGGGAACATCCGCAAGAGAAAAAATGTATCTTTATCTGGCTTTTTTGCTGGGGAGGGGGACTTAGGGAGATCCCGCAGGGACTTGTGCCACAACAGTGCGCGCACGAGCTATTTGTTGTAGCCTCCATGTGACACTCCTGCTGTGATCGTCCTGTATATCAAGAAACGATCGGCATTGATCTTATACTGTCGACTTTCTGTCGCTAACGTGCAATAGCTATCACACCAATGGAGTCGATTCGTAACCCGATTCTAATGCGGGTTCCCAAAACACTTCCCCGGCTCCCCAGTAGCTGCAAGCCACGAACGACACGATCATGATCGTCAGACATTTGTGTCCACAAAGTGTCTAACCAGGGCTCGTTGCATGGTGCGTGTGCGTGTGTGTCCGTGGGGCATCGACAGAGAAGAGATGGCGTGAAATCGCTTAATTATAGAATGATTGACAGCTATATCGTCGTACAGAACCCGCCGGGGGCACTGCGAGGGAAGAAGCTGCCGCCAGAGATCGACAGAATCTCAGCCATCACTCGACACCCGGTGGTAATGCTACAGACAACGTTTATCTCTTCTTCGTTTTTCATGGTGGCCAGTATGGGAGAGGTGGAGATTGTGGCAATGTGTTGACTCCGTGAACTACGCGGCGTTTAGCGACGGTTGTGCAGAATCCTCCGTGACGTAGGCTTGTTGTGACCGACGTCCCAGGGAACTTGGAATATGCTTTAGATACACGGTGGAGCGATCCAAGCGGTTCTGAAACAGTCCGGCAATATATCACTCAAAGCTAAACCAATTATCTCTTGCTGGACGGCTAAACGCATCAGTTGCTTCAACGATTGTCAAACTCTATGATAAGTCTAATGAATAATTTCAGAATCGTCATCGTCGTGTAGTTTTGGTTTCAAGTTTTCTCATGCCGAAACTCGAAACGCCCGGACAGCTTATCACTTATTCAGTGTTCCTTCCTGTACTCCCCCGGTAGCTAGAAAGAGAAAGATACGATCCACTTCGTTAGTGTGAGCGAGTCAGAGCATTGACAAGTTGTCATTTCCTTTTATCACGGGCCTTACTCCTCCGTTTGGGCAACGTACATTTCTAATCCTACTTTTCCGTTGATCGCACAAAACCTAATCTCGAATTACCATGTCAGATAATCGAAGCAGATTTCTAATAACTCACAATATTATCTGCACTACACGCGTACAATGTAAAAGTACCCATAGCGATCTTCCCGCATTTCGCTATCTCACTCCCTCCGTCACACTCCACCACACACTAGTGCGCTCGCTCGCACGCGCTTCCTTTGCGCTTGCGCCATCTCACATTTCTTTCTCCTGCTACGCGACCACTCTCGCTCTCGCTCGCTCACCCGCAGCGCGCTATGCCGTATCAAACGCGCTTACCTGCTTCCACTTGCAGAGCCGGTTCGTGTGCTCCCGTTCACTCCTACGGGCGACTAAGGGCACTGGCTGTAGCAGCAGCAACATCAGCAGCCCGGGAGGGGGGATACACATTTGAATTTGAAGAAGCACATTTTCCTTCGGCGTTCCTCGGTAACAAAAGTCAGTTATTGTTCAAATTCACGCCGCGGCTCATCTAATGCAGTGGTGTGGTTCGCGCGGTCTAACGCTGCTGCCGCCCGTTTGCTGCTGGCTCAGTGTGTGTGTGCGTCTGTGTTGGGGTTTCGCGTGGAAGGACTGACTGGGCTGTGATTTTCGCTAACCGGAGGAGAGTGTACGCGCGTGTGTTTTCGAAACCGGGCAGTTCAGTTGCTTGCCAGCTCTTCCAGCTGGAACATCACGCAGAAATTGGGTAGTGAAAAAGTGTCGCCCTTTTTTGGGGGCGAGTTTGTATTGCCACGTTTTCAGAAGTTACGTTTCGGGGCAGGCCGAAGAAACAGATGCGCGCCGGCATGCACTCTCAGTTCAATTGAATTGGCTTTCGAGGAAATTAATATCAATTCCCTTTGCGCGGAGAAGCGTTTCTTGTGCTCTGAACATTTTGTGATGATTCGTGACGGACGCGCGCGCGCCGGTGGATGAGAAAAGACACGAGGCTCACATTATTTCGTAGAACCACAGGCAATGAAAAGAACAAAAGCCGCCCCTGGGGTGCAGACAACAGACAAGTGTGGTGTGCCAAAAAAACAGAAGCAGCAATGGCTACTACAATTCCGTTCCGCAAAAAAAACAAAAGAAACGTGTGCTGCTGCTCCCCAGCAGCGTTCAGTGTGTGCTGAATAGAGAAGTGCGAGAGTAAGGATACTTACAGGAGGAAGGGTAGAAGGTGCAGCAGGGAGTGTGCGGGTAGAGCGGGAGAGAGCGAAACCATTTTGGTTTTGGCGCTGCGTTGGCAATTTTGCGATAAGAACGCGCGGCGAGTCCACACACACGCAACGCCCCGTCATCGGCACACACAAACACACACACTTGGAGCACACGATCCGCCGCGTGGTGTGGTCGTCGTCCCGGTTTTTTTCCGTTCTGTGCTACAGTGCTCCCTCGAAGGAAGAAGCACTTTATCTCGTACTGTACGCGAGTGTGCGTGGATGTGTCGGTATTTTTTTTTTTGCAGAGTTTCCTGCTTTGCACACGTGTTAAGAACTCGACAGTGCGTGGTGTGTGTGCGTGGCAGAAAATGTGCGAAAACAATAGGATGCGAGGCTGGTCCTTTCCTTAACCTCACTTCGATATCACCCTGGGGGAGAAAGATCGTTGGCGTGTGGCGTGTGTGTGATAAAACGATAGAAAAAGAGGACACGATTTGGGATTGCGCTAGAACGAGAGACTACACACAAGCTTAACGAGGAGCGCGCGCGCGCTCGTGGTTTTCGCGTAATTCCGTATATGGTGTTCGGGGTTTTTTTTTTGGTTGGTCACACACCACCACGCCATCACCACACAACCGGCCAATGGTGTGTAAAACAAAAAAGAAAACTGTCATAATGCTTGATCATGCAGCAGCAGCAGGAGGCACCAAAAGGGAAGCAGAGGCTCGTTTGTGTGTTCAATCGAGTGTGCCGTGCCGTGCCGTGTGGGGAGCTTCCATTCTTTGCGTCGTTGAAATTCAAGTTTTATTTTCTCTCCCCCCTGCGCCGCCGTGTGTTTGTGAGTGCGCGCGTGATTGTGTGTGCAACGGCAAAATATCCGATCGAAGCAAGCGTGTGTGGTGGTGGTTTTGAAGGAGCAGTAGAAGGAGGCAGCAGCGCTCATCCAGAACTTGCCACCAGGTCCAAACAGGGCAGGAGATGATACAGCAGCAGCAGCAACAGCGCCATATCACATTCCCTTTCTGGTTTTGTGCGATTAGAAGAAGGTGACATTTCTGCAGCGGAGAGTCTCGATGACTCGATCGGGCACAACCACACATACGCACACACACACGCACACGCCCTTCCGTAATCGATACACCTATCTGCCCCCCGCACATCCAATGCTTCCCTCTGTGTGTGCTGTGGTGGTTGCTGCTGTTGCCCACATTTGTGAGGAGTTTCCATGGAATTCCCTCCTCCCCAGCGCACTACGGAAGAAGCGACCCGAGGTTTGTGTGCTGCTGTTGCTGCTCTGCTGTTGTGTGCGAAATCAGGCTCCTCTCAGTCGTCCTCGACCGTGGTGGCCACCACTCCTCTGGCGGGATTGCCAGTGCGTTTTCCTCTCTGGGGTGTCTGTTCACATCTTACCGGGCAGCATTAGATATGTTATCGGATATTTCTAATACTGTCAGGTAAAGATGTCGTCCGAGCCCATGCTCATCTTTCTTGTGTCTCTGTGTGTGTGTGGCGTGGAAGAAGTGATCATTTGTTTAGTAGTTGGCGGAACTCGGGGAACTGCTTCGTTCGATCCGTAATACCAGGCAAGTATACACGGGAGCAGATGTTTTGTGAGTATTTAATTAACTTTTAAATGCAACTCTTACACCAACCATCAAATCGTTCCCTTGTTTCAGCTTCCCAGCACTAACTGAAACATTTGCTTTTAGGAACAATATCACGAGAAGGCAACATATTATCATATTCCCCCCCAAAAAAGGGGAAGATCAAATTGCCGCACGAAAATAAACATAAAATTGTCAAGCCCAGTACTGCTACTCTGCTCCCTTGGCCGGGCGATCGCACAGCAATCATCATCGCATCGTCGTGCAACATCCCATCCACAATATCATCTCCCCTGCCGGTGGCTGCTCTCTGCTGATCAAATAATATTGGTCTGATGTGGGACAACACAGCAGAAGCAGCAGTGTGTGTCTCATGCCTGCCGCCGCCCCACGGCGTGAGAGAGAGAGAGAAACGAAGCAGACGAAGAAACGCACGAGCGCGCGCATGCTGAGCATAATTGGTTAAATTGATATGGTTTCCGAGGGCGGGCGGCGGATTGCGGCGGGACAGCGTCGTCGTCGACGGTACCGTTGTATGATGACCGTCGCTGTGTCTCCTCCATGGGAGGATCATGTCGCGTTTTTCAGTCCACGTTTGGGAAAATGTACACACACACAGCAGCCGCTTATCCTCGTTTAAGGGTGAGGTGGACCGTCCCGGGCGGAGCAGCATGTTTGGCGACCTCAAAAGGGAGAAGAGAGGTTTCAATAATATGCGTGCGCGCGGCAATGGGCAAGTAATGAGACACACGCAATGGATAGAGGAGACGATGAAACACGGACACAAGGGGACTTGTGTTGTGCAAAGGAAAATTGTTTCCTTCTGGAGACAGTTTTGTACACACACACACACACACGCACACGGGCGCACTTGACTCAAACCCGGGGGCTTTCTGTGTAAATAGCCTTGAATTAGCGTTGAAAGAGCAATGCGGGCGAGAGGAGAGAAGTGTTATCATCATCATCGTGTAAAGTATTATTGCCATCACCGACTGGACGGCGATGCTTTGCTAAATAATAGGGCGCTTTTTAAAATGAACACGTTTTCAACTGCAAACAACGAGTTGCTCTTTGTGTGTGTTCGGTGTTTGTTACGGAAAAATTTTGGGGCGTAAAATGCGTTAGGAGGAGGCAGTCGTGTGTGTGTGAAATGCAATAATTTGCAGCCCACAGGCGCTGTGGTCGACCCTTTTGAAGTCGTCCCTCTCTAATACCAACCAATGCTGTTTGCTCTTCTATACTTCCAATTGGTCATTTTTATCACACAAGTTCCTCTAACTGGTACCGATACGGGGAAACGATGATGCCGCAAGTGTACAAGTGTTGCCGATGGGAAACCAGTTTTTGTTTGGGCGCGCTTGGAGCGTTCTACGTGAATGCCTTGCAACCTAGCAACAAAAACACACGCCTCTCTGTCTCTCCCCTTAGCTGGT
Organism: Anopheles arabiensis; assembly: GCF_016920715.1. Taxonomy (NCBI): domain Eukaryota; kingdom Metazoa; phylum Arthropoda; class Insecta; order Diptera; family Culicidae; genus Anopheles; species Anopheles arabiensis. The sequence continues at coordinate 92,666,470 of NC_053518.1, forward strand.
GGTTGTTGTTGTTGGCGGCGATCGAACATTCGATCGAGCAAAGAGATGAGATGATTTGCTTGCATCTTCTCCTCTCCCTTCGTAATTCCGTCCCATCATAAAGCACAGGAACACACCTTAGCAAACAACAAACTCTCGTTGAACCCTCCCGAACCGTTTTCGCGCATGCATGAGTGCAATTTGGAGCCGTCGTGTGTGTGTCTTTTAAAAACGAGAAAACAATACGATGAGAGATGATCAAGCAGTAGTGTACTGCCGCGCGTCCTTCGAATGATGTTGGGCCTTTTTTTTTTTTGGACTCTAAACGAGAGCCCCGCAGGTGTTAATTACGGTCAGGAAAGTGACCCCCTTCACCGCCACTGTGTACGTCTATGTAAATTCAAGGCAAGAAGTGACCTTTACCGTTAACGACGATCGATCGTTACGATCGAAAGTGAATGGGTGCTCAATTTGGTGCGTGGCAGGAAGGGTCAAGCAGTGGCCATCTTTCCAATTAGCTAAACTAAGTAAAAAACATTATTTTAAAAAAATCGACTATGAGCGAAATTGCTTACGGCTTGATCGTTTTTGGGTTAACGGCAGTGCTGTTGTGAGCCCCTTTGAACGCGTGCACATGCTCCTCGACCCTGATCTTCAGAAGGTGGTGATCTTCGCTTTTCAGCAGATCAATCACCTTTCCCTCCAAAATGTGATATGCGATATGATGATGACGCTCCCCCCACTGGGGAGGTTTGTCAGATTTCAAATCAAAGAAAAATGCTTTCCCCTGCTCGCTAAAAAGGGGTCATGACTTTGGCCGTCACATTGTGTCGCGCACTTGAGCTCCCAGAATTTCTGAAAATCTTATGTCTCGACGTTGGCGGGTGGTCGCGTTTAGAAAACACGAGAAAGAGTCCGGGTCCGAGTTCGTGTGTGCTGTGTGTGTAGAGTACACATTACATTCACGATGGATGATGCGGCGGCGGCGGTGGCATGTGTATTGTTTACATATTCTCCGCGGCTTTAAGACATCGGCACAAACCCAAGGAATCTAAATGCCCTTTTTTTGTTTCGTTTTCTTTCTTATTTTAGAACCAAAGTTCGGACAAGCACGGAACGGAAAATGGATACAAAAAAATGTAAAACAATATGCCAGGGACACATACACACACCGACAAGAAACGAAGCAATCTTTTTCCTTATCGTCTCAGTACCGACAACGGATGGACGGACCATCATGTACGCACGGGGGACACTGTCCCTCTCTCACCATTCTCGCTGAGGCCGCCGCGAAGGATTTATTTATCAGCGATAATTCTCAGTGTGCGCCAGATGATGCGTCTTTCCGCCTCTGTGCCTTGGTACACGTTTTAATCCATTCTTTACTGTGTTAGCGCACACTGGCCCCTGGTACGTTAATGCTTTTTATTGTCGAGTGGCGCGAGAAGATAGTGATTTGTTGTCACACGAACGAGAAGAGGACACTTCACGGGGTTGCAGCAGGGGAAGGCTGATCTTTTTTATGAAAGGCAATCAACCAACCAGAACAGGCAAAACCCGTTCACTTTTCACTAGATGGTGAAATCGAATTTAAATTCTTACGGACACACACACTGCGCGATTAAGAGGAACACTAAGCAATTCTTCCACCATTATTGCCACCTGCTCTCTCTGGGGCTGCTCTTCCTGGTGGGGGGAGGTGGTTGTGGGGACAATTTTCGTCACATTTTTCACCCTCTCCTGGTGCGTGATTTCGTGACGGATGTGTGTAGATTTGTCTTCAAGACGCACATTTTTCATCCTCACGCTACTGGTGAGGCAACACTCACATTTCTAACGCGAGTGAAAAGGAACAGTCACATCGACGACGATCACATCACCACGATCCGCGTTTCCGTGCGTACTTGAAGAAACAAAATGATTCTAAGAAAATGCGTTCGCCATTTAAACGTCTTTTTTCAACTTCAACTCGTGAGTTTGAGGGAGTGAAATTACTCAACGAGCGCCCCGCCATTGTCACCTTGTTGCGTTCTTTTTATTTTTAAGTTTTAGTCGTGGTTTTCAGCTTTCGCAAGATTCATTTATTTTCAAACACAAGCTCTACCGGTTGTGTGTTGCTGCTCGCTTGCCCACAGTCGTCCTGCACAGAGCGCCGGTGTGCGTTTCTTGTTACAGCAGCAAATTCTTATGTCCCTTCCCCAAGTGTCCGGTTGAAATGAAGGCAAGAATCTTATAAGAGATCTCTTCTTTCTTTTGTGTTAGGCTGTTTCGTTTCATTTACCGAGCGCGTCTGAAGCAACCACACACTCTTGTCGCAACAGCGTTGTGTGGCAAGTGTTAAAAATGTAATAATATCCATCCTACCAACAGTGTGTGGTTTCTCCACTTGCGACTCTGTTATTTATGTTTTTTTGATAATTAATCTGTTCATATTAACACCCTACGCTTAGCAGCAGAGATACAAGGAGTGAAATGAGAGACAAACAGGTGCATATGAGAATTGTCCTCCCAGATACGGTCACTTACAAAATTCTTTGCTCAATTTTGTGAGAGTAAAGGCAAATAATATAACCTTTCCAATGGTAAATTACTTCACCGTATTGAAAATCCGCGCTAAAGACACCACACGTTGATCCCGAGCCTACACCGAAACGTGGTCGTCCCTTAAGCCACAAACACACAAACACTCGCGTACACCGGAGTGTCATTCCCGGTTGGCTCCGGTAGCTCCCCGGTTTAGGGAAGAAAAAATGCCATATGATGATTATAGCATACCATCATCACGGCATGACATTATCAGTCGAGGAGGAGAAGACATTCACACACTACTTCCCCGGGCTTGGGGGGGAAGAGAACGAGATCGACAGGGAGCGGTGGTGCCTCTGCGTGTTTGACCAACCGGCGAAAGGAAGGGGGTTTTTCGTTCGTTTCGAAAGGCAAAAAAGTGGAAGTTTTTCCACGTGTTATTTTCCCTGTTCTTTTCCTTTTGCGCCCTGGCGGCTGATATGATGGGAGTCGTCCCGGTTATGTCCCGCCGGTTGTTCTGGTGGTTCTGTTCGGAGGTTTCTCTTTCCTTCTCCAGCCACAAACACACGCCCAAACCATATGTTTGCTCATCGAAATATGTATCCTTGCCCTCCGCTAGGAAGACCCGACCGGGCGTGGTGGTGGTTTGCCACAGTGTGGTGATGTCGCGTGCACGTGTGTGTGTTAGGGTTTTTTTTCCTTTACGCCAAATGCAAATGCCACATACCACCACCACCACCAGCAGAGACTGAGTGTGAGAGGGTTTTGGTAAAAAAGGCGCGTCAGAAACACGGCGCGCGCGTTTTTTTATGCTTCTTTCCTTTCCGTAATCTTAATTTCTTCTTCCTTTTCTTCCTTCAGGGTGTAGAGCCGTTGTGGTGTTGCTGTGGATGAAATTTCTGCTCCCACGTTGTATGAAAATTCAACTCGCAGAGCGCGAATATTTTAGATGGAACCGGGGCGAAAAAAACGAGGTGTGTTGATTCCTCCTCCTCAACCACCATACTCCCCGGAGTTAATGGTTAGAACTAAAGCGCCAAAACCGCACACACACACACACACACACACACACACACACACACACACACACACACACACACACACACACACACACACACACACACCGCAGGAAGAAGGGTGTGTCCATACGATAGTCGAAAGTCGTCTCCGTGTGTATCCGTCGGGGGGGACGACACAGACAGGGACCCCGGGGTGTTTGCCTTTGGGGCAGGAATTTTCGCGCAATAATAACGCACATGGGGCGGAAAAATGGATTGTGCCCGGGAAAAAGCTATTTGTTTGCCCTTCCCTCCCTCCCCTTCATGTACACTAAACCAGACAGAAGAGGTCTTAAATTGAATTTAGCTCCTTCTTCGTCAAATTCCTCTTGAAAAGAGTTTAATTGGTGTGTAATAATAGATTGAACATGATTGAATTAAATGAACAAACTAGCTATTATTTAGGCATACACTAAAGTACAACGCTTTTCTCTCATATCACGCGCGATACAACCACCCATCCAGAGATTAGATAACGGCTCAGTGATTTATTATTGAAACACCCCTGTGGGATACGTCTAATGCAACATCAAAGCAAAGCACCCTTTTTACACGTTTTATCATCATTTTAGTTGTGCACGAAATTAGATAAGCTCTCTCTCTCTCTCTCTCTCTCTCTCTCTCTCTCTGCCTCTCTCTCTGGTTCGTATTTTCATTATCTAATCGTGGTGGTTTAAGCCGCGGGCTTGCCCGGTCGGTTCGCGTGCGGGTTAAATATCGATCTCCCCATCAGCACTTATTCGACTTACTTCGAATTATGATAACATTTACGATAGGGGATCAATACATAGATTAAAGATCAGGTACTGCACGCGTGTGTGTGTGTGAGTCGAATGTGAAGAAGAAAAGCGCAATTTTCCCTTTACAACTTTCGTTTCATGATGAATTGTGATGTACGTCATTGTTGTAAAATGAAAATGATCATCCATCGCTCATGGGGGGGGGGGGGGGGGAGGGGTTGGCTGGAGAAAGAGGGGTCAAATGGGGTGTATACCGCGTTTACACAACCGAAGGAGAAACCTTTTTTTTGTTGGGAAGGAAAACAATCAACACGCTTTACCCCATCACCCCGGGGTCCAATCGTGTGCAGGAAGAAGAGACCAGCAATAAAACAACGATATTTTATGCACTTTTTGTACCAACACTTTTCCTTTTTTTTGTTAAACTGTACCCGTTATTTCGATAACTCTCTCTCTCTCTCTTCTATTTCCTTTCCATTTCTTCTCTGTTAGCATCTTAGCTACCTCCTCCTCCGGGTTTTGTACAAAGCAAATTGAACAACAACGTCGGACGGAAGTCGGATGATGGATCGGCGGGATCGCGAGCATGTATCGAGTGTGGTGTGTGCAGTGCAGACAACACAAGGCACTCAGTGGCACGCAGCAGGGCGACACGGACGAGGTGGACGACGAGGATTTATTGTTTTATGGCACCCATAAATGTTAGGAAAAAGTTTTTGTCAGAACAACATAGCGCAAACGACGAGACGACACCAATGATGATGAGGATGACGGTATGCTCCTAGGCGGGTCAGTTGGCAAACACACAAACCGGCGAAAACGCGTGCGATTCTGTAGTCGCAGCAGGCAGGAAATTGAAAGAGAAAGCCAACGTTGTGGGGGAAAAGTTTTAGACGCGGCAAGTAATGTTAGTTAGATCGGAAGACACATGGCGCAAATGGCGGCGGCGGCGCACATGGCGATACGCAAGAAGATGCGCGGTCGATTGACCGTTGCGTGTACAAGCAACGGGAAACGGGAAAAGTAGAAAAAAGAAGCGAGAAACGCCTTATCACATTTATATACTCCGCTGACCCCGGCCGGTGATGGAAGGGGGGGTTTGAATCCGTTCCGGCGGTTTGAGCACGCGCGCAGACGCGAAATTCGTTCGGCGGTGGAGCAGGTCTGATGTGGACATGTGGACGCGTGCCAGTGAAATGTATGGTTGTGTGTGTGTGTTGCTTCCCTCTTCCCCTTCCCACAACTCTCTTTCCGGTATGGATTTTCCGGTCGCGTTTCGTCTCGCGCTCGCATTTTCGAACATTGGTTTATGGATTTTGGAGCCGGCCAAAGGAGGAGGAGGATTAACGAAATTATCACAGACAGATCAATTTCGCCTCCCTTCACACCACACAGACGGCAAGGGGGTGTAATAAAAGCAGGCTTTAAAAATACAAACGAATTAAGTTGTCATACAGTCGTCGGAGGTCGTGACAGTCGACCGATCGCGAGAGAGAGTGTGTATTTGCTTTCTCATCGCAAGAAAGATTGTTTTTGTTAAATATTATCTTTTGCTTTTCATAAATAATTAAAAGCTTCAGATGCGCGAAGAGTAAAACACATAAAAACTGTGATTAAATTTAGGAGGCGGACAAAGCATGACAGCATTAATAAGTTATTGAGAATATAACTCCACGTCGAGCCAATCCGGGCCGTTAACGTACAGCGCTCAGCTCGAAGAAAGTGAAACACAATACCACTTGTTGTCGTTTGACGACGATCAATGAATTTGTTACGAATGAAAGCATCTATCGATCGACTGACACTACTTTTGCCCCGCCAACACATCACCCCGGTCGATTAGATACGGAACATTAGAGCCGATGGTGGCGATGAAGATCCATCCATGCAGCCAGCACCAATAGCAACAGCACCAGTTCGTTCGTTCTGTCTGTCCCGCGTGGTAAACACATGTTTTTCGGGTTTATTTTCCCGGGGTGTCCGCTTCAGGGGGGCGTTCTGGTACTAGCGGGATATATACACACATATCTATTTGAACAGATTGCCCCATATGTGTGGGGTTGTGTGTGCAGTGTGTTGTGCCATCCCCCGTCACAATCATCATCATCGTCGTCATGATGATCATCACAGTCACCAGCGTGTTTCGTGGCCAATGTCTCGTGTGTCTGCGTTAGGAAAGTCTGTTGAGCTGAGCTGTACGTATGTTTGAAAATGCTGTCGAAATTGAAGAAAGAAGACGGTTTTTAAGATGTGTTATAAGGCTTAGGTTTGTTGGTTTATTCGATTCGCCACACGGTATTACTACTACTGCTACTGACGACTGACTGTGTGGTTGTAGTTTAAACGCTTTGTCGAATGGTGACCGCCGTTTCGTCGATAAAAAGTAAGGACAGAGCCAACACGTGTTCCGTGTCTGTGTTTGCATTAGGAGGAGAGGGTACACGAAAAGGCGAAAAAGGCGAGGTGTGTGGAGAAAATTGCCACATAAGCATTTTTATTAGGGTCTTTAGTGGCGAATAGCAGTCAGGGTTTAAATGTGGCTCAAGTAATGTTAAGGTGGTTTAAAGATCAGTGTATTTGTGTTTTTTAACAAAAAATAAACGATAAAAATGCTTGAAAAAATAAAGTGTATCACATACAAAAAAAGAAAAGGGAATTGAGATATTAATTGAGAACTGGGAGAAGAAGCATCCGAAATCGATTAGCTTGTCTACTTCAACCCATTGGAATGATCTTCGTGCTACAGTAATCCAATTCGATCATATTTGGAGAAAATCACATTGGATATCTTTTGCAATCTCAATTAGAAAATCCGCTCGGACAGTTTCATTAGCTCAGGAATAGATTCAATATTTAAATGACATTCCAAAGTCTCTTCTCTCCCCCTTCAAGTCATAGAGGAACCTATTTGTTATTGTGGAAAGTTAGTCTGTAGTCGGTCCCCCCCCAACAACCATTAATCCTCTCACTGTCTACTCCACTCCCAATCACTTCCAATTGTCCGCGCAAATACACCTCTTCCTTTGTTTCCCTTACTTCTCTGCCAAAGGCGCGAAGGTGCACCTGGCGTTAAGGGAAAGAAGGGAATAGGGCATATATCTGCATTTTAATAAAGAAAACCGTCCTTCAAAGCAAGCCCCCTGTATGTGTGTGTGTTTTCTCCTCTAAAACCGCTTGGTTGACTGGCGACCCACTACTACTACTACTACTACTCGGCTCTATAATTTATCATCCCGTGGTGGCACGTTGCGTCCCGGACCCTATCAAGGGGGGAGGGGGGGGGAATTGCAGCAGCAGAAAAAAGGGTCAACGGGTTAGTGCATGTGTCGCGGATTGTGCGTCGCCCCGTCGTCGTAGCTGGTAAAGTAATTACACACCGCATCGCGTACAGGAATGGAGCATGTTGTGTGGGGTGGTGCACGATCGCGCATGCAACTGTAATCTGCATTGCAATGCACCCCCCCTTGTTCCCCACAAGAGCGCACCTGTTCCGCAATATTGCGTTCAAAGTTCGATAATGCAGTTTTAGCGCTGCGCTTTCACGCGCTGAGAAGTTTGATAAGAAGTTTGAGTAATTTATTGAATCGTGTTTGCTGTTGCTGCGTGAGAAACCGTTTTTTTTAGGAACGGGGCATTTCTATGTTACTAATGGCTCAGTACTATGAGCACGACGCCCCAAAATTCCTAACGAAAGTTAATAAAATCAAGCGGCTAGAAAACAAGGAAATGTGTTGTGTGCGCTACAGCTTCGTACCATTGTGTCTGTCCACACACAGACACACACACACATTGGCGACGGTCTCCGCACTGAACCGAATTTAAATGGGTTTATAAATATAGCAACCAAATAAAACGGCCAAAAGCGTTAAATCAACGCCGGCAGGTCCAATGTGTGTGACAAACCCAACAACTACTACTCATGGTGACTCAAGGGTAAAAACGAGAAGAGTAGAGGAGATCACAAGAAAAGTGATCCTAGGAGTGTCGGCTGGCTTCATCGTCCGGGTGCGGCGTTTCGATTTCGATGCGTGGCGCGCGCGCGCCGTTCGCCGGCCATGATGCTGCTGTTGCTTGGAGACATGTGAAATTCGTAGACGGAGATGAGTTGTATCACGTTTGTACATTATGACCCTGCGATCGTACGCGGTTTGATCGTGGAATGGTATGGAGTGGAGGGCTCGTTTCTTGCCGATTCACGCTCACACCACAGATACTGAAATGTAATTCGATTTGAGAAGCGAATCTCTGGGCGCGCTACTACAGTGTGTCTCTCACCTTGGAGGCTTTCATTTTTGGTGGTAGAAATGAAGCAAATTTACTGTTCGATAAAGAGGTTGTACAGTGTTAATTACCGGACATGATCAATATCTCTTCAAAAGTGATCTTCACCTTGAGTTTCCTTATAAAATATAGAATTTTATCATTTACTCATTCAAATCGGCACATCACTGTATTGCCCCACCATGAAGAAGCACCCCCTTGCACAGAAATGCACCGATGCGCAATGCAGCACCACCCCAAACTGCTTACATATCTTACAAATCCCGTCAACCGGAGAGCTGCACTTGTTGTCGCTGCAGCAGGATTCTTGTCGGGTTTGCTATGCTACTATGCCTCGCCTATTACTATTTATAGTGTAATGAATTAAGTTTTACTGTAAAACGCAATTGCAAGAGCGCGCGCATTTGCACCAGCAACGGCCCATCCCCCCTCACACTCACGGCACATCCCCGAAAGCCGACAACCGGCAAGATCGAAGGGAGACGGTTTGTGGTGGGGCAAGAATTAGTCAAGAATGTGTACCCAAACGAACGAGGATTGCGTCCCGAATGATGAACGTTTTTTCGGTGCACACAATCTCTACCGTCATCAGGAGGAGAGAGTCGCTGCATCTTAGCACCATTACACGATCGTCGTGTTTTTGTCACCCGTTCCCCTTGGCAGCTAGCGAAGCGTATTGGTGCGCGGAATTCCACGCGAAAACCCACCCGTCCGCAGAGAAACACGGATCAGACCAGACAGATGATCTATTCATTCCAGGGAAAGCACGGCCCTCGGATCTTTCGTCGCGTTCTGGAGGATGGGTTGGATGGGAAGCAACAAAGAAAAATGGGAAAATTGCAAATACTCCGTGTGAGATGTCTTCTATTCTTGGGCCGCCATCAGCGTCTATTTGGGAACGTTGTTTTTCCCCCTTCTTTGTGCATTCATTTCTTCCTTTCCAACTACAATTAAAAGTGAATTGGAATCCAAGAAATACAGTACCTAAATCCGGACCTCACTTGAAGCTGTCTACAAAAATAGTATTCCCTTTTGAAGCGATAGTTCTTGCCAATTGGAAGGATACTTTAATTGTCTTTTTTATGTCTTTAAGGGAAGTTCATGAACAAAAACAGGTATGCAAATTCAAATTAATATTTTTACATGATAGTTCGCATGCACAACAACAACAACAAAAAACTGCAAAATTGCAAGCTGCTAGGAAGCTCACGCATAAGAAACAGGTCCATCCATTAATTAGTTTCTCCACCGTAACGGCTGTCTTTCGCGCGGTGTCACCTTCCGACACCTTCTGCCGATGGAATGGGAAATGAAGAAATAAAACATGGTTTGTCCTTGATGGGACGGCAGGTGTGAAGGTACAACGGCCACGAGATGTCACGATCACGAGTGTATAAAACATGGAGATCTTGTTTTTGTTTTGTTTGGTGAATGTGTTTTTAAATTTATTATTTGCATAGGTGAAAGTTTTCCCAGCAAAGACACTAATGAGGATACATTTTAAATTAATTCCCAATCATGTACGCGATCGTACTTCACACCAGCTTGATCGTCGAATTTATCGTAGTGTCAAGGAAATGGTTGTCTAAAGACACTCTATCCAGTGGATATGCAGTTTGTAACAGTGAATTTAATGGAATCCGCAATTTGAGAGCATGATTGCTCAGGAACTCTCCAACCTACGGGACACATAAGAAGAGAGACTGATCCGAACCATTACCAAAGTTCTTGTGGAACTGTTTCTAAATCCATACCAACCCTGGAAATGATCTTGAACCCGAATTGGTTGTAGAATTGATCTGTCGTGGAACTTATAGAGAACCATTACCAATTCCGGATCAGATCTCAACATTAGACCGATCCATCCGCTGATTCTGAACCAATTCTGGCTATCAGACTACTCCAGAGCTTATACCGATCCTGGAACTGATTCCATTCCATTAGGGAATTGATTCTCAACCTCATACCGGTCCTATAACTGACATGGAATCCAATCATGTCCTGTAAATGTTTCTGAACCCATACTGCCTCTGGAAATCTATCCTCAATCCACACCACTCTCGATCCACTTTTATTTCGATATGAAGGAATTAAAAGGCATTGAAGGGATTTGTTGTTGCTTCATTTGGCAACCCAATTAATGCATTTAAAAGCCAAAGCTAGTCATGCTTTTAATGCCCTTTTATTGTCCAATCGAAAGCCTGTAAGTGCATCCCAATAAACATTCTAATGGCATTGGCTTAACAATCAGACCCACTTGGTTTTCTTTAGTTCTTTCCAATTGGGTCCAAAGCTTCTTCCCAAAAAACTATATTTACATGTTACTCTCCAGGTCCCAGTGGACACTTTTTCCCAAAAAAAAAAAAGAGCCAGTCGTTTGACATCCGTCAGTCAATATTGTTTCCGGCACGCCCGGCACGTGTGTGCCTTCTCCGTTTGTTGCAAACCACGTGGCCAGTGTGCGTCCCAAACTTCCCTCCCCACAAATGAAGATATTATTGGACTGGGAGTGCCTGTGCCCATCATTAGAACAATTTTCTTCCCCAAACTACTAAATCGCGGTGAAAGATCGACCGGTTGGTTGAGGGTCTCTCTCTCCACAGTTGAGCCGTGAAGTCGTCACGATGGAAATAGAATCAATATCCGCCGTGAGACACAGATTGGGAATGTCTTTTGCCGTGCTGTGCCCTGTGCGTTCAATTTTATTGTCATTAGAAGGCCTCTCGTTGGGCTATTTTACACGATGTGGTGGAGCTCGGGAGAGTGGTACAGGGTCATAAATTTAAGACTCACAGCGCTGTGAACAAACGAAGTTTTTTCGCTTTTACACACACCAACAGACAGCAGAGAGAGAGCAATTAGGTTGCCACCGGAGCAACACGGAAGCTAAAATTAAAATTTGTCACACAAACCATCCTCCTTCCTTCTGGCGCATTGGCCACATGCTCCACCAACAGTTTCTGATGCCGGCTCGACAACACAACTGTCCTTATCTTCACACACACCCCATCCCACCCCAAACAAACGGCGGCGGCGCTCCGATAAAACAAATGAGTAATTTGCCGAAATTGAACTTCAAAACTCCAAATCAATCGACCACCGGACGACTCCCGCTTATCAACGTAAGGGGCTGCGTAAACGATTGTTTAACCGATTTTTTTTCTGTACTGGAGGTACAAGACGACGTACGGGCGACCCAACGCTTTCTTATCTTTGCCCCTAGTTCGCCGCCACGTCACTTAAGATTAGTGTGGCCGGTGTGTGTGTGTGTGTGTGGTGCTGAAGGTGCTTATCAGTGGTTTCAGCTGCTGCTGCTGCTGGTCGTCCCGAGCCGTCTAGAAGGATTAAACCCCTCAGATGCGATAACGGTGGCCCCGACTTCGACGACGACTGCGACGACTGGAAAAGCGTTCACTCTTATCGGAACACCGTAACGGTTCCCAGTTCCGCGATGGGATACTATTAGAAAATTTGAACAAACCCCGTTGGTATGTCTCAGTGTTTCCCACTGTTACCATCAATTGGATAAGCCAATTGGTTTGATAATTGGATTTTGGAAAGCGTTTGGGGAAAATTGACACCACTGCTTATCACCCCCACACACACACACAGTCAGACACCTTGGGAAAGCCTGTGAGGTCAGTGTCGAGGTTAGAAAGATAAGCAGCACCGAACGGTGCAACGATATGGCATTCGTTACCGAGTTCGTCGCTTATCTTTCCCCGATTTTTTGCCCTTTTTTGTTGTTGTGTGAGTGTTTAAAGTACAAGTTTATTGCCTGTTTTTTTTTTGTAAACCACGGGCCACGGACAGATGTTATGTCTCTTGTTTTCCTACACTGTAAATCTATTCCACGGTTCCGACGGTTGACACACATTCGTTACCATCCAATCCACACGGGCTGTGGTTTTGTAATTGAAATTTATTCAAAATGCAACCAGAACGGGTCCCTTTTTGGGAGGGGGCAATCATTCTAATCTTCCAACATGCATGGGCCGTATGTGCTGTATGAATATTGATTTGTGATTTAAATTTAAACCCGCCAGTGGCCGGATTGCAACGGTCAAGCGCAACTTAAATGAGCGACACGAAGCAAACGCGCGGCAGCGGCTTCTTCTTCCTCGCATACCCAAAATCCCGGCGACAGATTGTCGAACCCTGAAGTGCTGGAGGGGGAACTTGTATAGGGCACTGGCCACTGGTATGGATTCTTCAGCTTGCCTCTTTTGGACACACAGGGAATCGCCTTCGTAAGGCTTCGAGCGCATATGAACCGGGAGTGCGCGGCGCAAGAGAGAGTGTCGCCTCGGAGACGGAAAAGCTGATTTGAGTGCCCTGGACCTGGGCTTGAGATTAGATTTTTCTGTGCCCCCCCGCCATGTGTTACAGCTGGCAAATTGTAAAACGGACACGCTTTACAAAAAAAAAACAGCCTTTATCGGTACGGACACGAAGTTGTACAGCCCCAGACCAGCGCACACCGTTGCGCTAATTCAATTTCGATACAATGTGTAAAGGTGTTGCCTTGTTTAATATTTGTGTAGTTTTTTTTTTTTAATAATTGGAAGTTACACTTTGAATAATGGTTTTCGTTTAGCGTCACCAACAGGAAGGTTTAAAAGACCGGGCCTTCGAGAAGGCGGAAGGGAAATGAATGTATTTATAACAACATCATTGCCAACCAACAGGCCAACCTTCTTCTTCGCTTCCTCCTGAGAGGAGACACTGCCACTATTTAATACACCAAAGTGTACAACGCATGTGTTGCGTGCGCTCTTCTCTCCGTCTGCTGACCGCTGGTGCCGAGGAGGAGAGGATGGCCGGTTTGCCGGTTTCGGTCTATAGAATAGTGCGCAAACCCCCGGTCCGGCGGCTGTCATGACCCGACCTCCTGAGCTTTGCGTTTTTGTTGCAGGGGGTCGGGTTCAAGCCGGGGGGATGGGCAGGCCCGGAATGGCCCCGAGCGGCGCATATCTTTACATTTGTCATCGTTGTTTTTTAGTTGTTGTTTTGCTTGCTGCTTGTTGTTGCTCCCGGACAGTGTGTTTGTGTGTGGCGTTCTGTTGGAGGAGGGTAGGGGCCGTACATTGACTATGCAGCAGACCCCCAGTGTGCCAGTGTGGGGAGCTGCGTGTCGCTCGGTACGGGACTATGGGTAATAGTGGTGGACAAATCATTGGAAGAATTGTCCGGAAAAAGAAGCTCTTTAAAGTGGTACACCAACAGTACTTCTGTGTCTTTAGCACATGAATGACTCATGTAGTACGACCATTTTAAAATCAATTCAAATTCACTTCTGTACCCCAATAATGAACATTTACGCACCTCAAAACCCACCTTTCAAACACACTTCAAATTAAATCGGACTCTTCCCGCCACCAAATGCACTACTGTGCACTGTGTGTCAGTTTGCATTCCAGTACGGTTCGTAGAACTGGAGGAAATGCGATCCCTGATGCTCGGAGAAGTTAAAGGCCGGCGCTTCTAAAATAACCCAACAAAGTCCCCAAACCGGCATCGGCACACAGGCCCGCCACCACTGGAGAAGGTGATAGAAATTTGAAACCTAACCGCACACACACGAACCGAACGCTCTTCAAGAAAAAAAGGTGGAAATGCACGGCCCAGCAAAGAAAGGTAAAGCCAGTACAACCGATTTAAAATATGCATTCAGGCAGCACTGACGCACTGCAATCCGGGTGACCGGATGTGCCGCTGCTAAGGTGAACGGAACGGTTCACGTACGCGACGGGTAGCGCGCGATTCAATCGCAGTAGACCCAAACCAAACGAAATACTTAACCCGTGGGGGCACACACACACAGTCGGTCGGATGACTTCTTTTGACCTCTTCCTGGGTGCGTCAGTGTGAAATCCCTGTCCCCCCGGAAGTGGACATTTTTCCGGATGCTTTGATTCACGTTCCCCTGCCTTTGTGACCCGAAAGGGGACAAACTGAGGATGTTGTGAATAGTCCTCTTCGTACCTAAAATGGCCTCTCCAGGACCGCCATATTGAATGCTGCGCAGAAGAGCATCTTCCTCATCACGTTCCAGCCAGCATCCGGCATACTGTGATGTTTGCAATCTCCTTTCAACAACAACAACAACAACGCCACCGCCATCGGTTGCCATGCGCACTAACACGCGGACACACTCTCTAATCATCCTTGGATTGGATGGCAAAAACACACAGTTCCTACATCTCTCTCTTGCTCTCTTGCACCACGTGTCGCCATCAAGGCGCCATTTGTTTTTTTTTTTGCAGCAAACTCTGCAGCAGCGCAATTGCAAATGCGGATGAGATGATGTTGGATTGTGATGTTTGAAAACATGGTTGGATTGTGGTTTGTTTTGTTCCTGCCTTTTGCACATCTGATAAGGCACGTGTGTGTGTTGTGTTGTGGCAAGCAGAGAGCGCATCGCAAATCAGGACACTATGGCGGCGGCAGATCGGACCTCGCTAGAATTGGAATTGGACCTCCTTATCAACCGTCCATCCCGATAGATGTGGCAGTGTAATCAGTGCCTCTGAAACCAAACCCAAAGCAAACGATAACCTTTTGGCTCCTTCCGAGACGAGAGGATCATCATCGTGTCGCTTCTAATCATCAGCTCGCAGGACGGCAGGAGGCATCCGGACGGGGCAAAACAGAGCAGAGCTTGCTCCAGACATCCAGTGATCCGTGGAGTTTGTAGTTTTTTTTGTTGCTCCTCACCAGCTCATCACTAGCCTGACAGGCGTTTTAAAAACACCGTTAAAACTCTTTGCTCTCATTAAAAAATAATTCATATTTTTCCCCGAATTCAAAGCAACAGGAATAGAGGAATACCACGCTTTCAGTCGTTTTCCAGTCCAATCTCAATAGACATCAATTCAACTTGCGTTCCCATTTTCCTTCCTCCGTGTCCTCTAGTGTAGCACCCCCGGAGTTCTATCTTGCTGAGCTGTTACTAATTAAACGTCATCTTGTCTATCGTTTTCGCAAAAAAAAACGGGCGCAAATTGGTGAAATTTCAATAATTGCCAGCCCTGGAAATGACAGCCAAAGAAAACACGAGCACGGGGTGTCGTCTGTTATGACCCCAAAACAAAGAAATCTGACCGACAGCATTTGGCAAGAAGTGGATTTGCACATTTTTATCGTCCCTCGGCAATGGTGCCCCGCTGGAGGAAACAGGAGAGAGAGAGAGAGACACCCAAGTGCGAAAAAAGACGGCTGTCACTTCCGTTTCCTTGGTCCCATTTCTTTTCGACACGCTTTTTTATTGGGGGGAGGGGGAGGGCGAGAGATGGGGAAAGGAATGGTTAATAAACTGTCTTTACCCCCACTCCAAAAAAAAACGCGTTGCTTCACCGAGAAAGGCAGAACGACATTTCGAGGTCTCGTATAGACACATTTCTTTGGAGGCACCGGAATCCGGATCCGGAACAGAAACGTGTCTGTGGGTGGAAGACACAAGTTCGACACATTTCGGCCCCATTCTACGGTCCCATTGGCGCGAAAATTCATCATCAGTTTTTTCCTTTTTGGATTTCCCTGGAGGGCAGGATACGACAGTACAATGACACTTTGGGTTGGTTTGGCGGGAAGAGTAGAAGGGCAGGACAAATCGTTTCGCATAAAACACTGTTTTTTTGTGTCTAGTTGTGAGTTTTCGATAAGGAATTTCTTAGACGGAATTGCATATTGGACCTATTCGACCTATTGGAACTATTGAAAGGTTCTCCGGCAAACGCAAATAAATAACCTCATCATCACCATCAATCAATCGAACGCACCTCCAGGGGGATCTTCTACCTTTGGACCTGGACTACCTGGACTAGACCTTCCACCTTCCACGCTCTCTCGGGATTCAATTCGTCTTATGATTTATGCGCCAAAGGCAATGCAATTTTCCCGAGTGGCACGAGTGCATCGAACTCGCGAACTTCAGGTAGCATTTAAAAACCCTCACCCTCACTGTAGACATGGATTCAGGGGGTTTTCATGATAAATTTGGAACCAAACCCTCTCTCTCTTTCTCCCTCTCGATGTAGTAAGGTTCTGGAAAATTTATTGATATCAGTGGCACGGCGCTCTTTCCACTCATTCTTCTTGTTTGCAACTCGTCGCACGGGGTAGAACTGCAACTGCGGTGTTGTAACACAGCACCCAGTCCCAGTCCCAACAATCCGGACCGGTACTGGAATCCGGAAAAGGAAATGGCAGTTAGTGAAAGGCTTCACCACGCCCGACAGACGACGACGACGAAGACCGACCGGGTTGCTACTATTACTACCTCTTTTGCACAGCTGGCAGCAGTTGCAGTTTTTCGGGTCGATTTTTCGACCAACAGCAGGGGACAGAGAGCAAGGAGCAAAACAACAACAACAACAACAACCGGTGACGAAAGTTATTCCATTTCCTGTACAATAAATTCCTCCGTACACGTGAGTGAAATAATTTCTGTGCTCCAACAAAAGCCCCCCGCCCCCCAAAAACGAAGGTTGTTGGGCGGTCGAGCACTATAAATCTCTTGCCCCCGAAAACCCCCCACCTCTTGCCAATTTTTAGACACCCGAAAAGCCAACCAGAAAACACCCAAAAAAAGATTGGTTGGACATCTTCCGGATATTAATCGGATCGGGCAAACACTTCGGTTTACTGTTTCGACGCAACCCAGCTCGCCAGTACAGCCCCTTTTTGGGTTCACAATTACTTCTTTGCATGTACCAAGTATGAGACGGGGGGGAATTCTGCTGGCGACTCTGTGACTGGGTCAGAGTCCCCTCCATAGGTCTGATGATGCGGTTGGCATGCAGTGCGAAACTGCACCGAAAGCTTCCGTGCGACACGGAACCCGCGCGAACTGGGCGTGAAAGCACTGGGCGGTGGTAGTGGAAGTGGTAAATCTTTTTGCCTGCGCGAGACCCCATAAGCTATTGCCACTGCGACATTGGGCATGGACTATGAGACTTGCTGGAGGGATTTAGAAGAGCTTTTTCTTGCTGAAGGCTTCGCACCAGCATAAACTGAGGGCAGGGGGGCCGTAATTTTAGTTTCAACTTTTTGGCCTTTGAACCTTAAATTCTTAAAGAGCTTTTCTCAGAGGGTCTCTTCCAAAGGATTCCTCCCCCCGGACCAGTGCTCTGCATTCCAGCATTCTTTCGGCTGTCAGTTACACTCCACACAGTTCATTCGCACGGCAAAACGGTATCAACGCATGAGCGAGAGAGAGAGAGAAAGATGTTCAACGGAAGGATATAAATTGCCGCGCTACGGTTGTTTGTTTTTCCCCTGGGCAAGCTGAAGAAGGGGCAGGGGTGGGGGGAAATATATCACCTCTCAAAAGACCCTCGCTCTCTTCATCCTTTCAAATGGTTCTTCCCATTTTCCTGGAATGGATTGTGGCGACATTTTCGGTTTCTCCAATTGTCTAAAAAAAAAAGAGAGAGAGACAAAAACAATATATTAAAATATTTCACCTATTTCCCAATTAGGAACATGATGGATGGTCTCTTTGGTGTAAATTTTATAAACTACCTGCACACAACAGCGGCGCAACAGTGTGTTCCACGGGGCCAACTAATTACGTGAAGTAATCTCACACACACGTTAACTGCCGGCACTCATGCTTCCACAGCATGCTGTGTTGTGTGTGTGGTTTGGTGCTGCGCTTGTTTGTACCTGTGCGCGGCCAAAAGGATTACCACCTGCTACACACCCTCTCTCACACACACACCCCGTGAATCAATTGGTAAACGTGGAAAGTGCGGCCAACCGAGCTGCGGCACTCGGTATGCAAATGCCACCGAAAAGTTAATTACATTAATTGACGCTTTTTCAAATTATAAACTTCTGATCCGCTTCGTTTTCTTTTGCCTTCTGTTATGGTGTCCCTTTGTGCCTTTGTGTGTGATGTGTTTGTGAAATGACCAAACGCTGGACCGAACAACAACAAAAAAGGAGCCTACTATGTCGCGTGTCTAGCAGCGATAGGGAAGGCCTACTTTGATGTCGCCAGCAGCCACCATGGTAGTGGTGGAGTATGGGAGCGGTCCGCTGTCGGCTCTGGAGCAAAGCGGGCCCACACACACACACACACACACACACGTGCGCACGCCGGATTTATGCATATGCGACGGACGATAACTAATTGAATCGTCCGCTGGCCGCCCGAAACGGACGACTGCAGTACGCGCAGACGTTTGCGGAGTTTCCCCTCCCCTTTTTGCGTTCCTTCCCTCTTTTAGTTCTGGAGTGTGATAATTCAAACCGCCCTTCCACATTCGGCATTGCAGTCGGACGTTTGTCAAACGTGTTTTGGGTCCTTGCCGGCGTTGCGTTACGGACTCCCAGACATTGCGAGAGAGGGTGACCATTCAAATACGTTACGAAATAACAGGATATCTAGCCTCTCTCTCTCTCTCTCTCTCTTTCGACGGGGAAAAGGGAGCTGTACCACCATTATCCTGTCCCCGTGGACGAGGCCGTTGTTGCCAATCCATCATCGCACGCTGCAACCCGATCGACCGTAACACTCAAGGATCGACCGTCAATCGAACGAGGGGTGGGGAGTGATCCAAAAGCAGCCGAAAGCAGGCTGGCCCTTTGTTTGTCCTTGTCCTTGCTGCGTCGAGCAGGAAGAAAGCACACACACACATACCGCGTGGTGCATTTTCTGCGCGCACGGCGCATTGTTTGGCAACGGGCGCGATAATTAACGGTTAACGTTAACCGTGTGGTCCGCCGGTCCGCGCGGTAAGGGACGGCAGCGAACAACAGATGGTTTGGAGTTTTGCTCTTTGCGTTTGTTTCCGGGTTTCGGGCGTTTTTGCACTGTTTGGCGGGCGTTGGCTTATTTTACGTTAAAGCAATACACACATGCTTTTTGTTTATTGTATTATTATCCTGCTTAATGTGAACATTTCTTTTTTTGTTTTAACATAATATTCATAGCTAATAAACCACAAACCGCCCTCCCCCCATACTACCGATTGCACACGATTGGTTGCTTCTCACTCAACAGGTTTACACAGAGGAACCGGCGATCACCAGTGCGGTACAATCGACGCCACGGACGATGGCGCTCGTAACGTACCGGGTTCCACCACACCAGACCGGAGCGGGCCTTCCCTCGAGCGGGCCGTTTTTTCGTTAATTTCCGGGCAGATTGTGCTCAGGTTAAAGTTGGTTATGGTGGTGGTGCTGCTGCTGCTGTTCGGTAGCGAGGAACTGGAACTCGTTACAACATGCTGCTGTTGATGATGTTGCTCCTGCTGTTGATGATGTTGGTGATGGTGGTGGACTACCTGTGATGGCTGATGGCGGTAGTGATGCTGCTGTCCCTCGTGGGAAGCAGATTGCCCGTAAGCAGACTGACTGGTGGCTGACTGTCCGCTTCCATAGCCAACACCCGGCGTGGGGTTGATGCACGGTGCCATGCTCAGGTGATGTGAGTGCGAGTAAGATGGCTGATGGGACGCATCGAAATGGGTCTGCTGGGGAGCTTTCGTCGAAAGATATTGGCCGTTGTAGTTGTACGATGACGTGGTGGTGGTGGTGGTGGTAGTGGTTGCGGTGGCTGCAGATGAAGTCTTGCGAGTGGCCGAGCTGGATGTGTCCGATGCAACACTGCCAGACAGTTGCGTTGGCTGAAGATAGTGATAGTTATGATGGCGAGACGCGTGATGATGGTGATGATGGTAGTTCGGGTAGGAGGAAGGATCAGTTTGCGGGACACTATGACCCATAGATCCAGAGGATGTGATCGTCGCATTAGCACTCGCATTATAGTTGTAGCTCGATGAGCTCATAATGGTGGTGGCAATCGTAGAAGCTACCGTCGTATTAAACACATATTCCACCGCAGCAGCAACTGTAGCAGCTTTATGGTTCTTTTTACTCTTTGCACTCGTCTGCTCGGTTGATCCACTCGGTTGAGTCGTTGAAGAGGGTTGCTTTTTCTCTCCAAAAGATGGCAGATAGTACGGTGTTGTGTATTCCTGTCCCATCGTGCTAGCCGAGGCGGTAGGTTGCCCATGGGTAGGGTTAGGATAGTTCGTAACCGTCGAAGACGTGGACCCGAGTTCCATCAGCGTGCCTTCCAAGTTTGTTTGATTGTAGTATCCCTGTGAGGCAGAGGTCTTGCCGTAGTAAGGTATCGCCGACGGCGCATTCGATGCGCCACAACTGCTCGACCCTGTACTGTAGGCCGAATCTCCGTACGAAGATGCCATGTAACCGTTTTGCTGATTGCCAAAGTTGTAGCCCTTGTTGTAATCCACTCCGGCGCCGTTTGTTGCGTACGTGTCGAAATTAAACGTTAACGGTGCTGAACCACTATCCAGTGTGCTTGCTCCGTACTCAAACAGCTTATCCTTCCGGCCACCTTCAAGCCCAACAACCGTCGACGAATGGGTGTACGAATGGCCAATCAATGCTTCAGCAGAATAGTTGTTATTGGCCGATTTCTGACACACACCACCATTACTCATCGAAGGACCATTAGCAGAGTATGACTTGGACGGTTCATTTACGAGCTGACTCACGGAAAGGAAGCTACCGCCGGTGGAGTTTTCACCCGCCTGGCCCGCTCCAATGGCACTGCTGCTGTTCTGCGGGTACGCTTTCTTGGCGACCTTGCAGCTGGAAGCCGTATTCATCTTGTTGCCAGTGCACGCCGTCGAACCGCCGAGTGTGTTTCCACCCCCGGAAGTGTTGAGCGCCAGATCGCCATTTAAACTCGGTAGCGTTACCGGGGGGAAGTAGGGCGAGGAGCTGTCGTTCAGGATGTTGGACAGCTTGCTCGGCGAAGACCAGGTTAGGTTGTGCTCCTCGCCCGGTGGATGAGCGAAAAAGATGTCCGACTTGTAGTTGTTCGTGGTGGTGTAGCCACCGGCCGGCGGGAACTCAATCGGTGGGATGATTTGCGAGGCAATGGTTTCATAGTGCGGTTGCTGCTGCGTCTGTTGCTGACTGTTTTGGGACGATGCGTTGGTGGATTGACCTTGGTGGACACCGGTCGCCATCCAGGAAACGTCGTATTTTGATTGTGTTTGCTGCTGAGACTGTAGTTGTTGCTGCTGCTGCTGCTGTTGCTGTTGTTGCAGACCGTTTGAAGGGTCAGTCCGAGCAGTGCTAGTTTCCATGTGAGTTTTCGGCGCTGTTCGTGGCTTTTCGGGCTTAACAACAGCTTCTTGCTTCGCAGGAAAGATATCCACCGCTGCCGTCTGCTGCTGCTGCTGCTGTTGCTGCTGCTGCTGTTGCTGTGGTTTAGTGGACAGCTTCGGAGGCGTTCCGTACGTTTGGGTGGTGTTCGTTGGACCCGTCACTATCGTCGATTGCGTGTACGATGGTTCCGTCTTGGTGGAGGATGTCAGACTAAAGGTAAAGCTGGTCGCCGGCTTCTCGGTGGACAGTAGCGGATCGAGCACATTGAACGACGCACAGTAGTTGCTCGGTTTGGCGACAGTTTTGTGGAAATAGCCGTACGTATCGTAGGACGGTGTGGTCATTGTGGTCGCCAGAATCGTGCTGTTCGTGTACTGGCTCTGTACCGTTTTCGGCTGCGAGGCCGTTGTGCTGGTTAGCGAAAAGGTAAACTCAATCGATGGTTTCATCGGCGAGCTAAAATCGTCTACCGGCTTCACTGGGTTCAGAGTACCGCACGAAGGCCCGTAAAAGTGACCGGAACCGATGGACGATTGGACCGTCGTGGGTGCGGTGCACGTGTTGGACGTTAGCGTGAACGTGAACGTCCCGCTGCCGTTAAAGTCGGTTTCCGTTGGAAGCGTTCTATTCGCGGACGCGCCAATCACTGACCGATTTGGCGCCACGGGTCGACAATCAAGCATATTATCAATCGACTGATAGATGGTCGGATAGTTGGTGAAAGTGTTTTCCCTCGAGCTGCCCGTACCAATCGTGGTCGCTGCATGTGAGCCCGCATTACCACCAGTCAGCGTAGGAATCGAATGCAATGTAGTAATATCCGGCAGACCACCCACGGTCGGTGCCGTCGTGCCCAGCGTCGTGTCGATATGGCCATAGTTGAAAAAGGACGAAAAATTGTCCAACAACAAGCTGCCCGTTTGTTCATTTGCCAATGCAACGTTGTTCGCTTTGTTTGCTGATCCTGATTGCTGATGATCCATCGGCCCGGTGGCATCGTGGCATTCGTCCGCCTCGCCAGTGTCTGCATGATTCCCGGCCGCTTTGCCACCGCCAGCCACGAGCGGGAAGTTCATCAGATACGCTGCCGTTGGTGAGAGCGTACCATCCTCGTTGCCTCCATGCACATTCGAACCGTCCGGTCCAACGTGCAGGTTTGCAAAAATGTCTTCCGATAGGTCCGCTTGGTTTAAACTAATATCGAGATGCGTATCTTGCGTCGGTTCAGTTTCGTTTGGATGCACTTTTGTATGATCCTGCTCCTTTGGAAGGATTTTCATTGCCGCTGGAACGACCACACACTGGTTGGGCTGTTGGGCTGACGTTTCAAGCACATTTTCATGCTGTTTCTGTTGGGCTGCACCATCCTCTTTGGTGGCAGTTTCCCCATTCTGACACTTCCCTTGCCCTTGGAGTCGGGCACGTTTTGCCTTGGAACTGTCGCTGTGCGCTTTGTCCTGCTTTGTAGACCCTGTAGAGGTGCTTGATTTGCGCAACCTTTTACCACCCTTCTCGAGCATTCGTTTCCGTTTCAATCTCGGTGCCGCTTTCGACGATTTCAAGCTGTCGTTGGTGCTCCTTCGCAGCGGTGGAATCGGTATCTTTCCGTTCACTATTCTGCCCGGTATGAGGTCGATCGATTTGATCGTGAATTTCCCCCGTTTGCCCCGGTACCGGGATGGATTTCCGTCTTGGGCGCGATTTTTCAAGTTGATTTTCGATCGAATGTCCTCATTGCCGACGATCAGCAGCGATGAGGGTGGGGCAACGATCGGTACCTGGACGAGATTGCCATTGTTGGATATTATTACGCTCGTCGTCATTATGGGCGTTGGTAGTAGAGCGGGTGTAACGTTCACTAAAATATTTTTATCCCTTTTAGTAACAATCTTTCATAATTCACACATGTTTTGACTTACCACCATTACTGGGCGGGATGCCATTGATGTTCCGCAATGTGGGTGGACATGGGGCTGGCATGGTGTTGCTGCTGGCACTACTGCAGCTGATCCCGCTGCTCTCCGTCCCACTGGTTGGTGGGGGAATACTTTTAACAATACTTAAACCTACCGCCTCCGTGCTCGCTACACTCGCCGGAGGCTGGTTCTCTATCACAGTTTGTTGTTTCTTGGCGGCTGCACCGGCAAGGCGTTGCCGCTGCACCGTCTTTTTATGCCCGTTTCCATTCTCCTTCTCCTCGTTCTGTTGCTGACTGTCGTCTGCCGATATCGTATACTTGCATGGTGGAACGGTTATCTTCGCTTTCCGCAGCAGTTCCGCGAGTTCTTCGTTCCGCACTAGCAGCCGCTTCAAGCGTAACTCTTGCTCCTTTACGTGGTCTGCAATGTTATAGGATTGTTGTGTTATAATTCCAGTCGCTTTACGACGGTCAAACGCCCATACCTTTCAGCGGATCGTGGCACTCTTCCACCAGCGTCTTAATCTTTTTTTGTAGTTTATTAATGTGCTCGATTGCCCGCTGCAGGATTTCCACCTTGCTGAGCGTTGAGGCTGGCTCATGTTCGGGCAGCAGTCGCTGAAGATCATCGAACGTTTTGTTCAGACGCTCGCGGCGCTCCTTTTCCCAGATGCGATTTTGTCTAGAAGATGTTGTTAACACAACACCGGAACGGGAAAATCACATCAAAACAAACATAGGCATTTGTGCAGGAGGCAACACGGGGAAGATACTCACGGTGAGGGTTTCTTTTTTGTCATCCTTTCTTTCTCTACAAGCGGACACTACGGAACGAACGTAACATGTATCCTTAAACATATTAGCGAGTAATTACGCCGTTCGCGAAAGCAAAGCACATTTTTAGGAAAATTCTATCTGCAAATTAGTTTAGGCTACGAACTGGAGCTGCGTCCACCTTGTTTGACAGCTTTATTGTTTACGTTCTTTTTTAGCCGCCATATACCGTGCGGCGGCTGTTTTCACGCTTAGCCGCACATGCGTGTACGATTGCATACAATTAGGCGCCGTCTTGTTTGCCAGCATTTTCAAAATAACGGCACATTTTTTTTATAATTTATGTTAGATACACTGCTATAAAGGCTTGCTTCTTATTGCACACATAATTTCTATTCTTTTATTTGTTTTCTTACATAAACCATAACACTTAAACATTTGCTTTCATAACAAACAAAGCCCTGCGATACCATTTACTCCCTATTCAGTCTTTGCTACTTCGTTCAATCTCCATCAAGGCAAACTCCATGGCGCTGTGATGGTCCAGTTGGGATTGTGCGATATGCCATTGCACGACCACGATACAGGCACCATGTAGTCTACGATCGAGTCCCCTATGTCGGGACAGTTGCGTCGAGCGTAGTACTCCATGTTGTACAGACTCAGATGCAGT
Source organism: Anopheles arabiensis (assembly GCF_016920715.1). Lineage (NCBI taxonomy): Eukaryota > Metazoa > Arthropoda > Insecta > Diptera > Culicidae > Anopheles > Anopheles arabiensis. The sequence goes on from NC_053518.1 coordinate 92,691,574, forward strand.
CCATTTCCGATCGACAACACCAACCAAAGCAGCACATTTCCCACATTCTTGCCCAACCGCTTCGTAACAAACATCAGCATCAAGCCCAGAAACTCGAACTGCACGAACATCGAACCGAACGTAAACGCCAGTATGAGCTCGTGGAACACCGACGACACTGTGAACACAGTCACCGTTGCCAACGGTCGGCAGTTACGAAACACGTGCTCCACACAATCCTTGTACACGTACGTGTACAGCCAATCGTGCACGACCACATTCCAGGATCGAATATACCCGGCGAACGTGGACTCGTTCCACCAGTCGCGATAGAACATTCGATCGGCGAACCGCAACAGCTCGGCCGCTCCATTCATCCACGCGTGCAGCAGACTGTAGAACGCACACAGGAACGACAACGACCCCGGCATAATGCTACCGAACAGCGACAAAACGAAGCTGCCGGAGCTGATCTTGGCATGGCCAAACTTCTCGAACAAGGGAGCCAGAAACCGTTCCAGAATGAAGCTGATGTAGAACACTACACCGATCACCTCGAGAGCATGTCGAGCAACGACTCGCCAGCGGATCTGCTTCGTGCGCGGATACTCATCCCGGTAGACCAGCGTGGGAGCGAACAGGAAGTAGGCGTACTTCGAAAACGACGGCAATCCTTGGTAAGTGTCCGGAGAGGTCGGCTTCGAGTCTGCGTGTTTCTTGCCGGAGACGAGCGCTCTCGGAACATTGCTGCGAATAAAGGCGTGCGCTTTCATGAGGAAACGAGTCATTTCCATGAGATAGGCCACAGAGCTGGCTGGTGGTAGGTCAAACCAAAGAAGAGCTTTAATGGCTGCAGCAATAAATCCACACTGGTATGACACGAACAGAACTACAGCAGACCAGTCCCACAGCTTCTTCATGGGAGATCCTACAAACGAAAGAAGGGTGCGTTAGAGCACATTATGTAGAGAAGGAATTATGACTTCACTCACCTGCTGTAAAGTTCTTCCGAAACAAGGCCCACATTCGGAAGCATGGATAAATCAAGAAGGTGGACGTTTGCATACAACACCACAGCATCAGGGCGATGTGAAACTTGCCGAAGCCGGCTATGATCGGCCGAAAGCCCAGATTGATGCTGCCCGTGTCCACGAAATCGTGCACCACAGTGTTGAGGAAAAGAATGATCAATATCACGATGAAGATGTGATAAATCGTCTTGATGTGTTTCACTTCAAACAGATCCGTAAGCAGCGAGTTCCGTGGCATAAACACCTTGTCCGGTAGCTTTCCATCCGTCTTGGCGCTCTTTCGATGTCCTTCGTGGCTGGTGGATTTCTCATTGAACAGCTGTTTGAGCTCGTAGTTCTTGAGATTAAACTGCTTCACCTCGGTAAACAGGTCGTCCACCGCAATGTCCATCTTCCTCTCCACCTCTTTCCCCAATCGATTGACAATGTCCTGAAAAGCAACGACCAGGAAGGTGTTGTAACTGTAACACAAACAGATATTGCACATTGCTCCGCTGTCTCACTTACGTGCATTTTCTGTTTCATTTGCTCTACGGCCATATCTTTCACCATCTCCTCGCGGTATTCCCGTTGCGCTGGAAGAAAGAAAGGGAGAGAACCACACATGTACATAGAATTCTCCCTACGAAAATCCAATAGGAATTCTAACACACTTGCATAACAAGTGGACAATCACACACAGGCGCTCCAAGATACCATACAAAAGCCCTCTTTTTACGTTCTATGGAGCAAACGAAACATGTGGCATCCCACGCCTACCTCGATTGTTGATGGCATTCTGTACGGTCGATCCGGATGAGCCATCATTGCTCCCGGAGCCAGAACTTTCACTTCCACTGCCAGCATCACTCATTGTTCCTGCTTCTCTTTTCTCCCTCTTTTCGTAACACAAGGAACATAAAACACAACACACAACAAGGATGGCCACAGCGCAGCTCAGGCCTCGAGTCTCGTCTCTACGACGTCCAATCAACAACTGAATCTGTGAAGCCTTCCGCCACTAGACGAAGCAGGCCGCGTTCTTGTATGAAGGCTGATAGGCAGTAATCGGTTCACATGCGGTACCACCGGCAGCCGGTCGATTGTGTTGGTGTTAGAGGAAGCGGACGGTTGTCGGACGGAGGCACTCGTTAAGGGCGCCGAGTGCAGCTGTACTTAAGCCATCGGTACGGTGCACGACGCACGCGCGATTGGTTGTACCGGTGGATGGAAAGTGCCTTTATGTCTCCAGGAGGTGGATTAGTCATGAAAAAAAACACATTAAAACGGATGACTTAACACGTGTTTTCTTAAGTGCGGTAAATCAATCTGTGATGGATTACTGAGCAGTTGAAACGGAAGATAAAATAAGTGTCCCATTTCGTTATGGAATTTTGATGAAACAAAACGAACTAAGTATCAAACATATATTGAATAGCATGTACAAAGTCCAACACAAATAAGGAGAGATTTTTCAAACATTCCTTGTTTATGTTGCCAGTGACCCATAAAAAAACATCAACCATAGATAGAGATAAGGACAGAACGGTCAGAGCGTTAACGCAGACAGCCTCAAATGAGTTCCTCGTCTTCCAATCTCTTCCAGGGATGATTTGAACTGACATCTGTGTTAATTAGCATACAAGATTCTATCAGTTCTTTGCAGTACTGTGGCTTTTGTTATGGATCATAGGACTTCAAGAAAAAATGAATTACTTTTTTAACTAAAGGATTGACCCACAAATGCGATGCATAATCTAGGGTATTCTTGTACTGGGGATGTTATGAATGATTTCTCAAGTAAAATCAAACAAATAAAACACCGTTTACTAGCTACACAAGGTCACATGCACTTGTTTACCAGCGTAATATTGATTACTATATCGCCAGAAGACTACAACCACTTGTAATCTATTTACAACGAACGGAGACGTGTGCCAAAGTCCACTCTAGATATCCGTGACGTGAAGTAGTGATGCAATTATATTGTGTTATCTGGAGATATTCTCCGTCAGTTTTTCGATGACTAATCCACCTCCTGGGGACATAAAGGCAATTCTCATCCACCGGTACAAGCAATCGCGCATGCGTCGTGCACCGTACCGATGGCTTAAGTACAGCTGCACTCGGCGCCCTTAACGAGTGCCTCCGTCCGACAACCGTCCGCTTCCTCTAACACCAACACAATCGACCGGCTGCCGGTGGTACCGCATGTGAACCGATTACTGCCTATCAGCCTTCATACAAGAACGCGGCCTGCTTCGTCTAGTGGCGGAAGGCTTCACAGATTCAGTTGTTGATTGGACGTCGTAGAGACGAGACTCGAGGCCTGAGCTGCGCTGTGGCCATCCTTGTTGTGTGTTGTGTTTTATGTTCCTTGTGTTACGAAAAGAGGGAGAAAAGAGAAGCAGGAACAATGAGTGATGCTGGCAGTGGAAGTGAAAGTTCTGGCTCCGGGAGCAATGATGGCTCATCCGGATCGACCGTACAGAATGCCATCAACAATCGAGGTAGGCGTGGGATGCCACATGTTTCGTTTGCTCCATAGAACGTAAAAAGAGGGCTTTTGTATGGTTTCTTAGAGCGCCTGTGTGTGATTGTCCACTTGTTATGCAAGTGTGTTAGAATTCCTATTGGATTTTCGTAGGGAGAATTCTATGTACATGTGTGGTTCTCTCCCTTTCTTTCTTCCAGCGCAACGGGAATACCGCGAGGAGATGGTGAAAGATATGGCCGTAGAGCAAATGAAACAGAAAATGCATGTAAGTGAGACAGCAGAGCAATGTGCATTATCTGTTTGTGTTACAGTTACCACACCTTCCTGGTTGTTGCTTTTCAGGATATTGTCAATCGATTGGGGAGCGGAAGGTGTTGTAACTGTAACACAAACAGATATTGCACATTGCTCCGCTGTCTCACTTACGTGCATTTTCTGTTTCATTTGCTCTACGGCCATATCTTTCACCATCTCCTCGCGGTATTCCCGTTGCGCTGGAAGAAAGAAAGGGAGAGAACCACACATGTACATAGAATTCTCCCTACGAAAATCCAATAGGAATTCTAACACACTTGCATAACAAGTGGACAATCACACACAGGCGCTCCAAGATACCATACAAAAGCCCTCTTTTTACGTTCTATGGAGCAAACGAAACATGTGGCATCCCACGCCTACCTCGATTGTTGATGGCATTCTGTACGGTCGATCCGGATGAGCCATCATTGCTCCCGGAGCCAGAACTTTCACTTCCACTGCCAGCATCACTCATTGTTCCTGCTTCTCTTTTCTCTCCCTTTTCGTAACACAAAGAACATAACACACAACACACAACACGGATGGCCACAGCTTAGCTCCGGCCTCGAGTCTCGTCTCTACGACGTCCAATCAACAACTGAATCTCTGAAGCCTTCCGCCACTAGACGAAGCAGGCCGTGTTCTTGTATGAAGGCTGATAGGCAGTAATCGGTTCACATGCGGTACCACCGGCAGCCGGTCGATTGTGTTGGTGTTAGAGGAAGCGGACGGTTGTCGGACGGAGGCACTCGTTAAGGGCGCCGAGTGCAGCTGTACTTAAGCCATCGGTACGGTGCACGACGCACGCGCGATTGGTTGTACCGGTGGATGGAAAGTGCCTTTATGTCTCCAGGAGGTGGATTAGTCATGAAAAAAAACACATTAAAACGGATGACTTAACACGTGTTTTCTTAAGTGCGGTAAATCAATCTGTGATGGATTACTGAGCAGTTGAAACGGAAGATAAAATAAGTGTCCCATTTCGTTATGGAATTTTGATGAAACAAAACGAACTAAGTATCAAACATATATTGAATAGCATGTACAAAGTCCAACACAAATAAGGAGAGATTTTTCAAACATTCCTTGTTTATGTTGCCAGTGACCCATAAAAAAACATCAACCATAGATAGAGATAAGGACAGAACGGTCAGAGCGTTAACGCAGACAGCCTCAAATGAGTTCCTCGTCTTCCAATCTCTTCCAGGGATGATTTGAACTGACATCTGTGTTAATTAGCATACAAGATTCTATCAGTTCTTTGCAGTACTGTGGCTTTTGTTATGGATCATAGGACTTCAAGAAAAAATGAATTACTTTTTTAACTAAAGGATTGACCCACAAATGCGATGCATAATCTAGGGTATTCTTGTACTGGGGATGTTATGAATGATTTCTCAAGTAAAATCAAACAAATAAAACACCGTTTACTAGCTACACAAGGTCACATGCACTTGTTTACCAGCGTAATATTGATTACTATATCGCCAGAAGACTACAACCACTTGTAATCTATTTACAACGAACGGAGACGTGTGCCAAAGTCCACTCTAGATATCCGTGACGTGAAGTAGTGATGCAATTATATTGTGTTATCTGGAGATATTCTCCGTCAGTTTTTCGATGACTAATCCACCTCCTGGGGACATAAAGGCAATTCTCATCCACCGGTACAAGCAATCGCGCATGCGTCGTGCACCGTACCGATGGCTTAAGTACAGCTGCACTCGGCGCCCTTAACGAGTGCCTCCGTCCGACAACCGTCCGCTTCCTCTAACACCAACACAATCGACCGGCTGCCGGTGGTACCGCATGTGAACCGATTACTGCCTATCAGCCTTCATACAAGAACACGGCCTGCTTCGTCTAGTGGCGGAAGGCTTCAGAGATTCAGTTGTTGATTGGACGTCGTAGAGACGAGACTCGAGGCCGGAGCTAAGCTGTGGCCATCCGTGTTGTGTGTTGTGTGTTATGTTCTTTGTGTTACGAAAAGGGAGAGAAAAGAGAAGCAGGAACAATGAGTGATGCTGGCAGTGGAAGTGAAAGTTCTGGCTCCGGGAGCAATGATGGCTCATCCGGATCGACCGTACAGAATGCCATCAACAATCGAGGTAGGCGTGGGATGCCACATGTTTCGTTTGCTCCATAGAACGTAAAAAGAGGGCTTTTGTATGGTATCTTGGAGCGCCTGTGTGTGATTGTCCACTTGTTATGCAAGTGTGTTAGAATTCCTATTGGATTTTCGTAGGGAGAATTCTATGTACATGTGTGGTTCTCTCCCTTTCTTTCTTGCAGCGCAACGGGAATACCGCGAGGAGATGGTGAAAGATATGGCCGTAGAGCAAATGAAACAGAAAATGCATGTAAGTGAGACAGCAGAGCAATGTGCATTATCTGTTTGTGTTACAGTTACCACACCTTCCTGGTTGTTGCTTTTCAGGATATTGTCAATCGATTGGGGAAAGAGGTGGAGAGGAAGATGGACATTGCGGTGGACGACCTGTTTACCGAGGTGAAGCAGTTTAATCTCAAGAACTACGAGCTCAAACAGCTGTTCAACGAGAAATCCACCAGCCACGAGGGACATCGAAAGAGCGCCAAGACGGATGGAAAGCTACCGGACAAGGTGTTTATGCCACGGAACTCGCTGCTTACGGATCTGTTTGAAGTGAAACACATCAAGACGATTTATCACATCTTCATCGTGATATTGATCATTCTTTTCCTCAACACTGTGGTGCACGATTTCGTGGACACGGGCAGCATCAATCTGGGCTTTCGGCCGATCATAGCCGGCTTCGGCAAGTTTCACATCGCCCTGATGCTGTGGTGTTGTATGCAAACGTCCACCTTCTTGATTTATCCATGCTTCCGAATGTGGGCCTTGTTCCGGAAGAACTTTACAGCAGGTGAGTAAAGTCATAATTCCTTCATTACATGATGTGCTCTAACGTACCCTCCTTTCGTTTGCAGGATCTCCCATGAAGAAGCTGTGGGACTGGTCTGCAGTGGTTCTGTTTGTGTCATACCAGTGTGGATTTATTGCTGCAGCTGTTAAAGCTCTCCTTTGGTTTGACCTACCACCAGCCAGCTCTGTGGCCTATCTCATGGAAATGACCCGTTTCCTCATGAAAGCGCATGCCTTTATTCGCAGCAATGTTCCAAGAGCGCTCGTCTCTGGCAAGAAACACGCAGACTCGAAGCCGCTCTCTTCGGACACTTACCAAGGGCTGCCGTCGTTTTCGAAGTACGCCTACTTCCTGTTCGCTCCCACGCTGGTCTACCGGGATGAGTATCCACGCACGAAGCAGATCCGCTGGCGAGTCGTTGCTCGACATGCTCTCGAGGTGATCGGTGTAGTGTTCTACATCAGCTTCATACTGGAACGATTCCTAGCGCCTCTGTTCGAGAAGTTTGGCCATGCCAAGATCAGCTCCGGCAGCTTCGTCCTATCGCTGTTTGGTAGCATTATGCCGGGGTCGTTGTCGTTCCTGTGTGCGTTCTACAGTCTGCTGCACGCGTGGATGAATGGAGCGGCCGAGCTGTTGCGGTTCGCCGATCGAATGTTCTATCGCGACTGGTGGAACGAGTCCACGTTCGCCGGGTATATCCGATCCTGGAACGTGGTCGTGCACGATTGGCTGTACACGTACGTGTACAAGGATTGTGTAGAGCACGTGTTCCGTAACTGCCGACCGCTGGCAACGGTGGCTGTGTTCACAGTGTCGTCGGTGTTCCACGAGCTCATACTGGCGTTTACGTTCCGGTTCTTCTATCCGGTGATGTTCGTGCAGTTCGAGTTTCTGGGCTTGATGCTGATGTTTGTGACGAAGCGGTTGGGCAAGAATGTGGGAAATGTGCTGCTTTGGTTGGTTTTGTCGATCGGAAATGGACTGCATCTGAGTCTGTACAACATGGAGTACTACGCTCGACGCAACTGTCCCGACATAGGGGACTCGATCGTAGACTACATGGTGCCTGTATCGTGGTCGTGCAATGGCATATCGCACAATCCCAACTGGACCATCACAGCGCCATGGAGTTTGCCTTGATAGAGATTGAACGAAGTAGCAAAGACTGAATAAGGGATAAATTGTAGGGCTTTGTTTGTTATGTAAGGAAATGTTTAAGTGTTGTGGTTTATGTAAGACAACAAATAAAAGAATATAAATCATGTGTGCAAAAAAAAAAGAAATCCTTTGTAGTAGTGTATAAAACGGAAATTTAAAAAATATTCCAGAATTTGAAAATGCTGGCGACGACGCCTAATTGTATGCAATTGTTCACACATGTGCGACGCGCGTACAGGCAGTCTGCGTGTGGCTAAGGCGGCGCTCTGTTACCTATCGAGCAAGACAACAGATGTTTCTAATCAGTTAACTTTTTCCAATTGTTTATTTTAAATGTTTTAACATGAATATTTTTGAATGAAGACAAATCATACGCTTGATGGTTGGGTAATCATTCCGATTAAGTACATCCTTAATTTTCTATCGAAAAATAAAAGTTTCAGTACACATCGAACACAGTCTTGCTCGTTTGTCTCGTTCAATAGCCAACAGAGCGCTGCCTTACTGCTGCTAAAACCGAACGTAAACAATAAAGCTGTCAAACCAGTCGATTTACGATTGTGTCAGTGCAAAAAATAAGTTCGTTTTGTTTGGATAAATTTCTGCCGCATATTTTCACTCAACTTTTTCCACGACAAATTGGCATGCAATCGTAATACAACTCGTAAAATATGAAATTTGAGTGATATTTGACAGTGTGAAAGTGTAAACATTAATTCCCCCTCGTCATTTATCTAGTTCGATGTAAAGGTGTTTGGTGTAATTGTTGTTTTTCCATCTCCGGTTTAGTGAAAAATCCGCATTTCGTTTGACCGCAAATCGCGCGATTCACTCTCTTGAAAGGTTCGCGTCATCGATTGCCGGCTTTGCTGTTAGCAGCGCGTGCCGTCGCCCGACCGTTTTGTTGTTCCGGCTTATTACCAATCAGGCTCGCGAATGTTGTTACTGTGCGCGTCTTGGGTCGGGCGGTGGTAGAGCGGTGTAAAGTATGCTGCTGGCGCGAGCAAACTTTCAGTCATTCGTTCACGTCCGAGCGACACACGCGCGGTGCTGTGGTTACGCGTTGCTTTAGGCGCTCTTTCCGCGCCGATGGTATAACTTGGAGTAGGGAAAAGCATCCATCCCTTTGCGTCTACACACTAATGTTGCAGAGATTTTTAGTTTGGAGTTCGCACAAATCATTCTACAATGAAAATAACACAAAGGTAAATATAATAAAAATATTTTTGCATCTTATTCCAGATTGGTGAAAGTACAGAAAATTGAGATAGAAAGTGTTTTGCTTGAGACATCTCTCCGCGATCCTTGAGCTTATTTTGGAATAATTTTGCTTCACCTTCCACAACCTAGAGCCGCTTAGAACGATTAGGTCAAGTAGGCCGACTGGAACCTGTTTCGCTATGGTTACATGGCGCGCACATTAAGCGGGCCGTGACACAGCTGTTTTACGCCACTTGAAAACTACAATTTCTCATGTGGCTCCTCTCTCCGTTTTGTCGTTTACCGCTTCTCTCGCCGAAGGTCAGCAATCGATATCTTATCAGCGCACCTGGCCGACCAAATATAAACTGTCATCGATAGAGCATGATTGTAGCAAAAAAAATGTATACTAATTCCCTCTTTCATCCTAATTCCTCTATTAGCTATTCGCCAGAGGACCGTTGGGTGGATGGCAGCACCTGCCTAGAGACGGAGCTATGCCTGCCGGACAATATGATACGCACCGGCACCGAACTGGAATCGCTGCAAACCGGTCCCGTGCTGATCGTCCCGTCCCCGAAGGCGACGCAAGAAACGGTGGATGAAAAGGAAGCGCTAAAGTACGTCGAGCACAAGCGACAGCTCAGCGAACCCTGCTACTACCCCGAAGCAGGGAGCCCGAAGCAGCAGAAGCAAACGGCGTTGGCGGAGGTTGTATCCGTGTCCACGACGAAAGGCGTATTTCATCAGGTGTGTAAATTGCTTAAATCTCAAAGCTCGGTCGAACTACATATAAACGGTGTGCCGCCGAACGAATCGCAACATCAATTGTTTGGTGATTTGGTTTGGCTTTGTATTGTTTGCCGTTTAAAACCGGAACCCGGTTGCTTCCGAACTGCACGGAAGCGTTTAATGCGCGGTGCAGTGTAAATAGCGGCCAAGTTGCATGACCGTATCTTAATGCAAATAATTACACCAGACACCACACAGAGCAATAACTTTTTGTTGATGCTGAGGCATAAAGATAGCGTGCCGATTGTTTGCTTACTTTGCATCTGTGTAAACACACTTTCTCGGAGATGTAAAAATCACACCTTACCAGCACACAAACAATTCTTGCTGGGGCAGTCGATTAGTCTCACGTAGCATATGCAGCACATTAGCTTATCATTTCCGTTCATTATGCTGCTGCATGCGCTTTTTTGCGCGTTTCAAATTGAGGCCGTTCAACAGAATCAGAGTTACAATGTATGCTTTGTTTGAATTCGGAAGTAGCCATAACAGATGATGATGATGATTGCAGCGATGATGCGGTGTGTACTGCATCAGCCGCGTCAGCTGTTCGTTATCGTTGCAAACCATCAACCATTACGCTGCAATTGATAGGAGGAGGTGCACCCGAACATCAAACCGTCGTGCAGCATTTCAGTTAATTTCTTCTAATGCAAATGCGTAACAGTGTCACCCATTGCGATGATGATGATGATGATGATGCTGGGTTGCAGGGTGGCGCACAACCAATCAGCCTCATTGGTTCGTTGTTTCACAAGCAAAGCTTAATTGCCGCAATCGAGTTCCCGAATCGATGCGCACGTCAAGGACCACTTTATTGTTTTCGATTAAAGCGTGGTATCATGGGCCGCAGTGCTTCGTGCTTCGGGCATGCCTTTCTTCCCTTGAACAAACAATCAAACTCAAGATAATGTTAGTTTATGTCCGTGTTGAAATTTAGAACTACGCACAAGGACAAAACCGTTTGTTTTTAAAATAGATTCCCCAAAAATGATGCTTTGTCCTTCAAACGATCCTATCTACTTACAGTTACTTCTGACCTCGGCCGTGCTGCTGCTAGCTGCCGGCTGTGGCATGCCAATCGGGTACTCGGCCGTGCTACTGCCCCAGCTGTACGATTCCAACGAAACGCTTGCGATCGACATCGAGATGGGCTCGTGGATCGGTATGTTTTACGTTAACTGTCCCAAAAACCGTACTTTTGATGCAATTTTTGCTCCCTTTTTGCAGCAAGTGTCCACAGTCTGGCCACTCCGATCGGTTCGTTCGCCTCCGGCCCGATCATGGACCGCTGGGGTCGTCGGCCAGCTATTCTATTAGCGATTGTACCGCTATTCGGTGGTTGGGTACTGCTTGCCACAGCTTCCTCCCACTTTCTTCTACTGCTCGGGCGCGTTGTTGCAGGAATTTCCGTAGGATTGACAGCCGCGCCGGCACAGGTAAGAACAGCATCACCCATTGCTCTTTTTTCCAAAAATAACTTATCGTTTCTCTCCTCCAAAACAGATTCTGCTGGCAGAAATAGCCGAACCGCGGTTGCGTGGCCTCCTCATCGGTGCTCCGTTTGTTTCCTACTCACTCGGCATCCTGCTCGTGTACGCGCTCGGCAGCCAGTTCCACTGGCGGGAGGTTGCATGGGGTGGCACCGTCCTGCCGCTGCTCTCCTTCGTTGCTCTGTTCTTCGCGCCGGAGTCGCCCGTGTGGCTGGCGCGCAACAATCAACCGGACCGGGCCGCCAAAGCACTGACCTGGCTGCGCGGCTGCCCCGTCCAGGCGAAGCAGGAACTCCACCAGCTGACCGAGCGGTTCGAGCAGGAGCAGCAGCAGCACAGCCGACGACCGCAAAACTTTTGGCGCTCGCTCAGCGAGCTGGCCATCGTTAAGCCGCTCATCATCATCAACGCGTTCCACGTGCTGCAGATCCTTTCCGGCACCTATCTCGTGGTGTTCTACGCCGTCGACATCATCTCGGATATGGGCGGCAGTGACATCAACTCCATCCAGGCGGCCGTACTGACGGCGATCGTGCGCCTTGCCTTCACCTTCCTGTACTGCTTCCTGCTGCTGATGATGCCACGCCGCCTGATGGTGACGCTGAGCGGTCTCGGATCGGGGCTGAGCTGTGTCGCAATCGCTGCGTTCATGTACATTCGCGCCGGCGAACCGAAAACCCCGCTCGACACGTACGTCGCGGCAACGCTGATACTGATCTACATTGGGGCGAATACCGGCTTCATGACCATGCCCGGCATAATGATCGGCGAGCTGCTGCCGGCCAAAATCCGCGGCCAGATAGCGGGCTATCTCTTCACCATCTTCAACCTGCTGCTGTTTGGCGTGGCGAAAGGGTTCCCGTACGCGAAGGCGGCCCTCAAAACGCAGGGTCTGTTCCTGATGTTCGGCATCGCATCGTTTGCTGCCTCGCTGCTGCTATTCCTTCTGCTGCCGGAAACGAAGGGCCGCTCGCTGCACGACATCGAAGACTACTTCCGGCAGCGCAACTGGCTCTGGATGAATCGGAAGCGAGCTCGAGAAGAGGAGCAGCAATCTGGCGTCCACCACGGTGGAGAGGAAGGCAAACCGTTGTCGAACGAGTGAACGTGTGCGGACAGCGGACGTGTATGTGAGGGAGAAAATCATTTGTATGTGATATTTTACCGTAGTGCTTAAGGGCCATCCTACATTAATTCGGTAGTGAAAGATCCACACCAGCAAAAACGCTGTGCATGGGGGGTTTGGATCATTTCTTAATGCATTCCATATAATCATTCATTCCATTGAGTGTACGTGTGTATGTGTGAGTAGAAAAAAGGGTATTAAAGTAGAAAATGCTGCACCAGCAATTACCTTATCGAAAATGCATGTTTTTCGAGCGACGAATGCTTTACTTTCAACTCGAACTCCAATGGCTCAGAATCTGGTTCTGCTGTTCGTACCCTTCGCCGTTGGCATCACCCGATACTGGAATGGACGCCACGGACGTACTTGCGGTACCATTGCCGGCTCACAGTTGGGAAAGTAGGCCGAAAACGTTTGCCGGAATCTGTCCGGCCCGGAGTGGTACGGTACCATGCTCGTCCACCAGATGCGTCCTTCCTGTATTTGAACGTTTTTAAACTTTCGGTAAAATTTGTACATCATACTGGCCGCCTGCAAAACGGGAAGCGAGCTACATTTATCTGTTTTCAAACGGACAGTGCCACATACCGTCGTTTCCAGCTTGGTTTTGTAGTTCCAGTTAACCTGCAGCTGCAGTCCAGTATCCTTGCGCGATGGCCACCGCACGGAAGTGGCACGCGGTATGAGATAGTTCCAGAAGTGTTTGCTCTCCAGCAGAGCAGCTTCCCTTTCCCGCGGATCGATCGGCACGTCGTAGCGATCCCGAATCCAGGCCTGCAGGATCGGTAGCTGATCGACGCAAGGGAAGGTAGCTAACAGGTACATTGGATTTTCGGTTAGTCGGCGAAGAGCGCGCTGTTAAAGAATTAAAAAGAAGTATTGAGATAGGACAGAACAGGCGATGAAACCCCTGTCATTACCTTCAACAGATCCTGTAGATCGGTCACATCGGTCGCCTCGATGTATTTAACGTCCAGCGGATCCGTCGTCACCGATGGCGATTCGTGGTCATCATCCGTTGCCTTGGTGCGTTCCTGCCAATGTTTCACCTCTTCTTCCCACGTCATCTTGGCAAACCGCTCGATCGCTTGGTCAATGTCCGTGTCCTTAATCCGGCCGGTTTGGTCCACACCGAGCGCACGCTGTATGGCGCACTTGATCGGACACGTGGGCTCATCCCGCTCATCTCCGTAAAATATTTTATCATGGTCAAACTCGTACGGTACCGGTTTGTCGCAGAACTTAAAGTAACGCTGGTCCACATTGGCCATCGACTCCGGTACCAGCGTGTCCGAACCTTCCGACTCTGTGCAGTTACACTTTTGTCCCTTCAGCATCTTCTTCTGCACTTCGAAGCGCTCCCAACACTCGGGACAATCGCTGGTCGGTTCCAGGATCGCCATCGTTACCGCCTCGTCCGCCAGGCGCTTCAGCAAACTCTCCACCTGGCGTTTGGCGTCGTTCTGTTGCTCCTCGTCGGCCCACTGCACACACTGGGCACGGACCGCTTGCATGAGCACCTGTTTAGCGGATGTGTTTCGCTGCAGTATTTCCAGCACCTTCGATCCTTGCTCATCCAGTTGGTGGTGTTTGGGGCAGAGCATCTGGCAACATTCAACCCGTGCCACCATGTTACGGATGTGGTCATTCAACAGGTCCATCACGACCGCACCGGCACTGTTGATCGAGCAGTTGCTGCTCGAGCACATGTACTGGGAATCGTCCGCAGAGAGGTAGTACTCGCTGGAGTACAGGTTGCGCCGGGATCCTCCGCACCGCGTAAACCAACGGGACTCTTCGTTGCGTATAATGTGCTCCGGATCGCGGTACTTTGCATACCGGCCAAGAAATTCGTCCCGATGAGGTTGGATCTTCACCGGAACGGTGAAACCCGTTACGAACACCTTTTGCCGTTGCAGATATGGAGATTTGGTCCGAGGGAAAGGGGACTTTCGATGGGATGTTTCAGCAACGCTCGCTGCGACTGAGGTCGGACGCGTAGGTTTCTTTGGAGGCAGCACTTTCTCCAATCCTCGCAACGTGGTCATCATATCCAAGTGAGCAATCGCCGACAGAAGCAACCGTTCGTTGATCGTATAATCCTTTGCCCGGGGGGAATTATTGTCCTGCCCGGGACTGCGTATGTAATGTAGCTCGAGCAGCAGCCAGATGAAGGACAGATCATTCCCATTGCAGAGAATCAGCGAGGTGCGTAGGACTCTTTTGGGGCAAATCGGATAAACGCCTAGCTTTCGGAGTAGTGCCGATGTGCGATGGAACGTACGCTCATCCGTATCGTCCGCGATAGCGTCGAGCAGCTGGTCACAGATGGCGCACTGCTCGTCGGTCAGCTCTTGAAACCAGAGCGGCGTGCTACGCTTACGAAGAATTTTGCAAATTTTTGCTTCTAAAATGTGGTCGTATGCAGAGAAATGAGGAAAAAGGGGGAGAAACATTGTAGATCGTACCTTTCTCCTTCAGAATCAGGTTTAATCCCTCCATGTAGTTGTGATAGGCCTTAACAGCAGCCTTGTATCTTCGATCGAATGCATCATCGTTGGACGATGTTCTCTTTTTCGTTCGCTATAAAGAATCGGAAGGAGATCTCTTATTATCGGTATCCTTAGTTCCTGAAGTTTGTTGGTAGATGTCTTACCTGAATTACAACAGATTTTCGACGCTTGTAAACGATTTCGTTTGACATGATGGAATTTTCCGTACAACTTCAGGATTCCTTACCAAACGAGTGTGAAATGCAGATTTGCAACGCCAGCAGACTACCGGCATGGTAATTTCCAATGTTTCCTTTGACCGTTTTACTTTCGCTGTAGATATTATGTACACTCATCTCATATGCATTTGGAGAAATCTCGATTTTTGAAAAAGTATAAAATTTACGAAAATTGAAACTTATATCGGAATTCCTCTCTTGTCACAAGGGATTTGAAACCGGTAATTTGAATTTGTTTTCTGGGGGTACAGGGCTACTCGTCGAGTGACACTTTGAGTTGCATATTTCGCACACAGTTGCTGGGTGCTTCAATGTGAACGTTTCGTGTAATTTTAAACATATTTTCAGTAATAAAACAAGCCAAACTTTTAATTCAAAAGGTTCTTTACTTTTTATTTAAAAAAAAATGTATTGGCTGCACCTACACTTTGATCGATAATCGACGAAACAATGCGCGATGAAAACTACGAACAGATAGCGATCAATGAACAGCTGTCAACTCTTGAACCCGTAGCGACGTAAACACAACAAATTTCCCCAATAACCGGGTTTGCAAGCTCGCCAACGCTCCAAATAGGTGTGATTTCCCTCGCTTACGAGTGTTTTTGAAAGGCGTTGTGAGGGGTTTTGAAAAGCGTTGTGCGAGAGCCGCTATTGAACTATGAACGGTTATTTGGTTTGATCCAAGTATTTTCCTCACGCTGATTTTTACGTGTGTCTCTTTGAATTGAGCTCCTACGCGTTGTGCAGCTTTTCTACTGTCCTTATCCGTCTATTTAATTGCATTTGAACTAAACTGCAATCGATTCCGATGCAAATAATTAAACAAAATTGCGCACATTAAATTTAGTAATCCACCAAGTTTTTTTATGTTTTTTCACGCGTGGCATGACACAACGAGCGAGAACATACACACCTCGGTACACGATGCGCGTAAATTGTCACCAACACCAACACCAACGAAAGGCATATGGACAAACGCTCTCTTTGAAACGAGCACTGTAGACGAGTAAAGGATGGGTAGAGAAAATGAGCGAGATGCAGCGATATTGGAACGTCAAAAACCCTGGCCATGTTGTACGGGTCGAAATCGTGACGACGGCAGCCATTTATTTACCTCGTCCGTCGCGACAAGTAGGAAAAGTTCTGCGCTTTCTTCTGTTCCGCGTGCGTGAAAATTGTGTCCCACGGTGGGCAGACCGGTGCAGGACACTCCATACAGCCGGAGGAACCTGCTAGCAGTGGGGGAAGGCGTGCGGAAAAGCGGTGAAACGTGCGGCAGGTCATCGTGCCGAGGAGCGTGTGCGTGTGTGTGGAAGAAGTCGTGCTGGGGGAAAACGAAGGGGTGCTACCTGGCAGTGAAGTTTTCTGTGTGTAGTCGCAGCCACGGTGTGTACGCGTTTGTTGCCCTCATGTGGAAAGGGGCGACCGAAAGATAAGATTTGTTGAATGAAATCTTTCTCGTAAGTGATTGCAGGGTGCTGCCGAATTAGCATCGCAAGCCATTTTCCTCTGATCAACGGGAAACCATACTTGCGTGCGGATCTCTCCCGCCCCGCACCCGCTCGACCAAGCGTATGCGCGAGCGAGTGAGTGTGTGCGTGTGTGTGTGTGTACGCCTAGAAACGGTGACCGGAGGAAGAAATTAAAGGGAAAGTTTTGTAATCGGAGCCATTTTCCCGATGGTGGTGGTGGTGATGGGGGAAAAGTGATCGTTTTAGATGCCACCGGATTGCGACGGTTCGCCGGAACGCCAGCCGAGGACGGGTGGGGAAAATGTGTCGTCCGGCTGTCGTGAACTTTGCTCATGGTGACGAAGAGAATGGGTACGGGCACGGGACGATGAGTGGCGTGTGCATCCGTTGCAGTGTTAGAGACAACAAAAGTGGGACTGCCTAGCTGCGCAGCATATTGGGAGGAATCAGAGTAGCGGGGGGAACAGCAGGGAGAGAAGAGTGTGTCGCATACAGAATCATACCCACGCATACGCACACACGATGTCAGCTTCCGGTACGGCAGCGGTCAGTGGTGGAAGTCTTCCGGCCCTACTGATGGCGAACGGTGGTGGTGGTGGTGGTAGTGGTGGTCCCGGCGGTGGTCCCGGCGGTGGCAAGGGTATCGGCAAGCCCGACATTAAACCGCCCGGCGGTGGAGGGCCATCCGCTGGAGGGACGGGAACGGCCGGGAAGGTGCTGCTCGGCGGGGACAAGCATGAGACGTGGCAGATGGAGCTGCTGATGGAGCGGCTACGGACGAAGGCCAAATCGGCTCAGTACAAATCCTTCCAGGAGATGTCCAAATCCGTGCGGATGTCGCTCCTGGTAAGTGTGAACCAAGGGAACTCCTTCCGTACGAACAATTCCCTTAACGGTTCCCTGTCTTTCCCTTCAATTCGCAGGAAAAACGATACGCCTTAGACGCGGTGGAAAAGTCTAATCTACAGAAAACGCTCGACAGCATGCAGTATTGCATAAAGGTGACCACCCGGCAGGGTCTGGTTGAGCGACTCGACTGTCTCACCAGACAGTTAGGGTAAGTTCGTGCTATCGGCGATGAGCACCGCCTGCTTCGTGCTTTGCTCTAACGATTCGCGCCCTCTCTTTTTTGTAGCCTCAAGCTCAGCGAAGACACGTCCGGCCTGTTCATCTCGTCCGACATGTTTTACCTCGAAATCATACTCGACCCGGCCGGGGGCACGGTGCAGGACGTCAAGGTGCACCACGAGTGCAAGATGAAGCAGCAGAGCTGCAGCGAGCTGGTCGCCTGCCTGCAGCGGGGCGACTTTGCCGACTTTACCACCCAGCTCGAGGGGCTGGCCTCCATCTATCAGCTCAACGCGGAGAAGAAGATCAAGGTGAATGCGTTCGTCGCGCTGCAGGCGCTCGAAACCGACCTGCACACGCTGTACACGCTGTCGCTGCAGCACTACGCGGATGTGCACGCGCAGCTGCACAAGGCGCCGCTCGGCGTGGTGCAGAAGCGACGCGGGGGCCACCCGATGCGGCTGACCTACTTCGTGGCACCGTACGAGCTGCTCGATCTGACCACGCGCACCATGAACGTGCTGTCGGCCGAGCTGATCGCCCAGGAGCGCATCGGTTGCAGCGTGGCGGTGGTGCTGGAAGCGTCCAGCGCGAACAAGCTGCAGATACAGCCGCTGCTAGTGGTGAATGCGGGGAGCGGGAGTGCGGCGTCCGTACTGCAGCCGGTGTACACGCCGATCGAGAAGCACAACTCTACCTCGCTGCCGGCCACGTTCGTGCTGCGGCTGAGCAAACCGATGCCGCTCAACAGCGCAATGATGCGCGCGATCAGGGGCATCGTTGGTGGTAGTGGAGCGGGCGAACAGCAGCAGGCGGGCGAAGGTTCGTCCGGTGGTGGTGGGCTGCCGGGATCGCTTCTCGGGCTGATCGCACACCACGCGTCGGCAGGAAGCGTGACGGATCTGGCGAAGGGTTTGCTGGTGTCGCTGCCGGACCAGTACCATTGCTACTTTCTCACGGACAATCCGTCGCTGCGCGGGATGATGGTGAGCAGCATACCGTTCACTGAGCCGCAGCACGTGCCCAAGATCTTAACCTACCTCCGGCAGCAGGCCGTTTTCAATCAGCTGCTGTCGAGCTGCATCCGCACGAACGCCCCGGGCGGTGGTGGCGGACGGCCCAGCGCACTGCAGCAGCTGCTGGACGGTGGCAGTGTACATACGATCGAGAACGGAACGACCGGCGGGCTGCTGGTGTTCGAGGTGAGTGCCCTGTCCTGCCAGAACATTACCGTCTCGCTGATACACCCGTACGAGGAGTCGCTGGCCACGGTCGAGTTTGATCTGCAGAACATTGCCAACATTGCGGTGCGCATTTACTGCAGCGAGGGTGAAACCAGCGACGAGCATACGGTGGAGCGCATTTCGGCCGTGCTGCAGCGTTGTATGTCGATCCCGGTCACGCTGCGAGCGCTGATGAAGGCGTGGGAGGAGGAGCACGAGCAGAAGTTCAAACCGAACGTGCTCGGCAGCTCCACAGTGTCTTTGGGAGGTGCCGGTGGAGGCCCCGGCGGTGGTGGGGGTGGAGGCGGTGGAGCGGGAGGTGCTGCTCCGGGTCTTAACAATGGCGGTGATGGAACGGGTCCGGCCGGTGGTTTAACCGGCACAGGGGACGATGGAACAATGAACGGGTTCAACCTCTCGTCGCTCGGTGGACCGGGCCCGGCAGTGGATGGCTCGGGCGCTGGCGGAGGTGGAGGCAGTGCGGCAACGAACGGGACGGCCGCCGCCCAGCAGCAGCGCGGTCTAATGAACGGAGAGGGCAACGGTCTCACGGTGAGCGGCGGCGGCTCCCTTGGTCTAGACTTTTGTGATATGCTGACCGAGCGAAACGGGAGCGGATTGGGGGCGGCGGCAGCCATTGGCATCGTTGGTGGCAGAGGGCCGGGCGGCATGGTTGCCCGGGAGCCGCCGGAACCGTTGGCGGGCGGTGCAGCAAAGAAACGACGCATGGAGGATTTTTGTAAGAGCCCAAAGAGTGATAGCAACCTTAGCGTTGGTGGTGGCGGTGGCGGCGGCGCATGTGACGCTGTTGGTACGGAGAAGGCCAACATTGGGGCGGCTGGTGTGGCAGGCGCGACCGGTGCCACCAACAGCAGCAGCATCACCACCACCACGATCACCAGCCAGGATGTGGGTGCAGCAGCATCCGGCGCAACAGGTGCAGGAAACAGCAGCGAGCAGCGGCTGCAAACCGGCGGTGCAACGGAGGAGGACACCGGCGGCTTGCCACTGTTCGGGGAGACGGTCCCGGCGGCGGCGGGGACCGATGCCAAGGGCAGCTCTTTGGGTGGAACTACAACTACAAACGCGATGATTTCTGCTAAGAATGAACCTCCGAGCGTCCTGCCGACGGGTGGCGGCGACGGTGACACCGCCACGGGTGCCACGATGCCGCTCCAATCTTCCTCTTCCTCCTCCCTATCTTCTCTGTCCTCGGCGGGGTTTTCGCTGGCCGGCGGTCCGCTAGCCGGTGAGCCGGCACCGGATCGGCCCTGCCCGGGGACGTTGCTGCTGGAGAGTCTCGATTTTTCCGCGCTCGAGCCGGACGCGGTGAAACGGTCCACTGGCGCCGGGCAGCCGACGAAGAGGCGCCGCAGCTCGAGTAGCTCCAGCTCCAGCTCGAGCAGCAGCTCGAGCAGCAGCTCGAGCAGCTCGAGCACGTCCGCTGCGTCGGACGAGCTGGAAGAGAGCGTGGATCTGGTCGAGGCCGAGATGAGCAGCTTTTTCGCCGAGACAAACAATACTCAACCAGTGGCGGCCATAGCGAAAGCGTCGTTCGGCTCTCCTTCCGGGAAGCCAGCGCTGGGAGCAGTATCGCCCATCGCCAGCAAGGTCGTATCGCCTTCCGGTGGTGCTGGGCTAGAGAAAACACCTCTCCCAACGATCAGCGGCTCCGGATTGGAAATTATCCCGCTCGCAACGAGCGCTGGGACCGTGGCAGCGAGTGGATTTCCTTCCCCAAGCGTCACCAGCGCGCCAATAGCAGTACCGCAAAGCAACGCTACCGGCAGTACATCCTCGACCACCGCTACTTCCTCATCGACGGTTAAAAAATCCTCATCCAGCAGCGGCGGTGGCAGCGGCAGCCATCGAAAGACATCCGACTCGTCGGAGCGAACCAGCTCGAGCAAATCGGAGAAGAAGAAAAAGCGCAAAACGGACGATTCGGCGATGGGACCGCCCAACAAGCTGCCGTACAAGTCGTCGGGCGAATCGTCCCCGCACCGCAGTGGTGGAGGCGTGGGCGGGTCCTCGCTGTCGACGAGCAAGTCGAGCCCGAAACACTCCAGCCCGGTCCATCACAGCAGCCCGAAGCACAGCGGAAGCGGTGGGCCGTTGGGGTTTCACAGCCCCAAGCATGGTTCGTCGGTGTCGCCGAAGCATCCGCTGCACTCGGGCGGTAGCTCGACCGGTGGCGGCAAGCCCAGTATGTCTGCGCTGAAGTCGGCCGCGGCCAGCGGTAGCTCTCCCGGGTCGAAATCCTCAGACGTCGGCGGCGGTGGTGGTGGAACGAGCGGCGCAAGCATCTCCACCGCGGGTAGTTCATCCAAGGAGCGCGACAAGGAACGGTCGGAGAAGAAGGCGCTTCAGTTCGGCACCACCAACACCGCTACTGGCTCATCGTCGCTCACCGCGACCAGTGCTGCTGGCTCGAGTTCCAGCTCCAGTTCGGGTGGGCGCTCGAAGAACTCAAGCTTGAAGCTGAAACAGCTCGATCTGGCCGCCGGCTCGTCGATGAGCATCTCGATGGCGGCCGGGATCGGAGACGCTGGCTCGAGCTCGCCCGTCGCCCCGATGATCGATCTGACCGGGCCCGTCCCGGGTGCTGCGGCTGCCCTGGGAGGGCTGGGACTGCCCGGACCGGGCATGACCACGGCAAGCTCGATGCTGCAGGCACTGCAGGCGGCAAAAAACCGCAAAACCCCCACGGCCGCCGGCGGCAGCACTGGACTGGGCGGTTCGCTGAGTGCCGTGATCGATAAGCTCAAGTCGGCCCAATCGGCGGACGACGAGGCGGTGCTGATACTGCCAGAAATGACCATCACTCAGCAGACGACCTCGCTGGCGGCTGGGACGGGTGGCATTGGGACTGGCGTAAACATCGGCGGGTTTGGCGGTCTGAAGGAATCGGCCAAGTCGGGGAGCGGCTTGTTGCCGTCGGGTGGCACCAGTTCATTGAGCAATTGTGTTTCCTCCACGGCGGGGATTGCTGGTGCAGGTAAGTAGTGAACAAGAGCGTTATTTCTTCCTCAAATTCATCCTTTAATCCTTGTTTCTCTCTCACACACCTTTCAGCCCTAACTCAATCCAGCTCCGTGACGAGTGCACCTTCGCTGACGGCGGCCCTGACCAGCGGCAAAGCGTCCGAGTACATGGTGAAGCCCAGCTCGGACGGCATCAAGCTGACGATCCAGAACAAGAAGGGCTCCAACAAAAGCTCCTCCTCCTCCTCCAACAGTGGCAGCGGGTCCAAGTCGAGCAACAAATCCGGCCTAAAGTCCGGCGTATCCAGCGGGCCCGTGTCGTCCAAGCAGCAGCAGCAGCAGCAGCAACAGCAGCAGCAATCGAACCACACTACCTCCTTCAGCGGAGCCTTCCCATCGTCCACCAAGAGCCCGCACTACACCAGCTCCACGTCCAGCTCCTCCAAGGCACCGTTTCAAAAGTCCAACTCATTCGGTTCGCTCGGCGGAAGCGGCGGTACGGGAATGAAAGCGTCCAAGGTAAGCTCGCCAAAGTCCACCTCCAACCCGGCCAGCTCGTCCTCATCGTCCGCCTACTCGTCGAAGGAGAAGGGCGGCTCCACGTCCGGCCGGTCGAAATCATCGTCCGCTTCGTCGCTTACCGGAGCGATGCTGACGGGAGCTACGGGCGGGACCGGATCCGGCACGGGATCATCGTCCTCCGCCCTGGTCAACCCGATATCGATCATGAAGATGCTCGGCTACCCGACCGGCTCGATGGGCAACATGGAGGGGTTTGCCAAGTCGCTTGACACAAAGTTTCAAATCCCGAAGCTTTCGGCACGCTCCAACAGTGGCGCCAGCGGTACAGCCTCTACCGGGTCGAGCGAAAGCGGCGAGACGGGCTCCA
The DNA here is from genome assembly GCF_016920715.1 of Anopheles arabiensis. NCBI lineage: Eukaryota > Metazoa > Arthropoda > Insecta > Diptera > Culicidae > Anopheles > Anopheles arabiensis. The sequence continues at coordinate 92,714,408 of NC_053518.1, forward strand.
AGAGCGCCAAGGATCCTGCGGCGAGGAAACAGAAGCAACAGACGCCCGTTACCACTGCCGCACCATCGGTAGGCTCGTCGCCGGTCAGGCAGTTCTCGTCCACTTCTCCTTCCGGCGAAGCAAGCGCTCGGCTACTGTCCGATCTGCTCGGCGCTGCAGCTAAAAGTAGCAACAAAATGGCTCCGGGAACGAGTGCAGCATCGGTCGATGGTACTGCCGGAGCTGGTGGTGGTGGTGGAGCCGGGCTGCATCCGCTACTGCCTAACATTGTGCAGAAAATGTTTGGCAGCGATGGCTCACTGCAGACCAAGTCGAACAGCTCCGATGGAAGTATGTTTCCCACGGCCGGACGGGCCTCTCCCGGCATGCTGTCGGGGAGCGCCAGTAGAGACGGGTTTCGTTCGGGTGGCGGATCCGGCTCGGCTCCGGGCACGCCCACCACAACGAGCTCGATGGTGCTGCCCCCGTTTCCATCGCCCATCTCTGGCGGTGCGTCGAACGATGGTGACGTGGGCTCCGGTACGCTAATGCGCCCTCCGTCGCGCCCCAGCAGCACGATATCGAATCATTCCCACTCTTCCCAGGATGGGATTGGAGGCGGGAGCGGCAATAGCGGTGACGCAGTGGCCGGCAGCACACCCGCCGTTGCCTCGATGGCGTCGATGATGATGATGAACGCGATGAGTGCCGCCGCTGGTGGAGGGCAGTCTCCGGCGTCCACCGGCGGGTCCCTGCCACTGGACAGTACCAGCACGCAGCAGCTCATAGCGGCACTGGCCGCCAAGAGTGGCGTACTGCCGCCGCCGCCGCCCAACAATCTACTTAACAACCACCACAGCAACCATCTGAACAATCACGTCGTCGGTGGTGCCGCGGCCCTGAACAACCTGCCGTCGCCGGCCTCCGTCTCGGTGCATCTGGTCAAGTCGCCCGCACCCTCTCCGCTACCCTTCGCCTCGCCGCACTCCAATGCTTCGTCGACGCACGCGGCCGGCGCCGCCGGTCTCGACGACGATCTGATGGATGAGGCGCTGATCGGTATCGGCAGCAAATGACACACAGGATGAGGCCACGGCGGCACGGCGTGGATTGTCCTGGGCTACTGAGCACTAGCAAGAGACCATTACCTACTTACTGCCACTCGATGGAGAAGGGGGAGCATTAGATGTTTGTCGCCTTACAAATTCCTTGTGCTCGCGCTTATCGCGTAGGAAAGAAGCGGTTGAAAGGTGTTGTTTGTTTGTTTGTTTCATTTTTTTGGGTAGTATTTTAAAGCACAGCTACCGCAGATTCGCTCCTACTTTGTAAAGAGACAATTTAGCTGATGATCATGACACAAGAGCACACGGAAGTTTGCTTAGATTTAGGAGGAGAAACATTGATAGGACAAAAGGGCGTACGGAAAAACGAACGGTTTCTTTCCTCAGGGGAAGTTTACATCCTGACGAAATATCGAAAAAGGATACACCAGGACATACACTCTTGTTAGCGTAGCAATAACGGCAGTAAGCAGCAGGTTCGTCCGTCAGTTTGGTCTGCTGGTTGTTGCCGTTATGTTGCAGAAGCGCGCAGCATAGAGAAGCTGACCTGAGGACTGTAAATGTACATTAAAGAAATCTACCAGCAATCGCCGCAGCCTGCACGCACGCACAGGATGGTGGTGGCATCAGGATGGTATTTGTATAAGCAAACAGATAGAGCAAATCGCATAATTGAAAGGGCAGAGCAGAAGAGCAGCAGTGGAGGCAATGTAGGAAAACGTTATTCCCAGGTAAACTAAAACAAAAAAAAAGTACTATAGCAGCATTAAACACCGAAAGTGGAGTGGTAATAAAGCAACAGAAAAAAAGCGCCAGCTAATGAAACAATAACGAAACCACACGCACGTGCAACGACATGCCGCGGTGGTGGAAAGTTGAAGCAAAAAGCCTTGCACCTCGACTGTGAACAATGCGTTGTCCGAACGAATCGAAGAAAGAAAGTTTACCACGACCCAGTGCGCGCTTCCCGGCAAATCCTAATGAACAGAATGGCCAATACCTTGTCAGAGCTACAACACACATCAATTAGCAAAGTGGTTTATTGGGTAATTTTATGAAGCTATGCTTATTCGTTTTTTTTTGTGGAGATTTTTTCACTCTTTTTGTTTCACTTTCATCTGTTTATTTTGCCTTTGTTTCTTACTTTACAACATTATGTTCAAACTTATTTAAGTAACGCTTGTTTTTAATCCATCCCTCCATCCGTTTCCTCTCGTATCACTCCATCGATAGGTTGTTTTCATAGTAATTAGTGTTTTTTTAAACATTTTCTGTGTGTTTTTTTTAATTACAATTAGTGAACTAGTGTTTATTTATTTCGGTGAGTCTGTGTGTGAAAAACGCGATAAAACACGTGCACATCGATCGCGTACATTACTGACCATTCTGTGCCATTTGCTTAATTTAATTCTTGCACACTTGCAGTGTTTTGCTCGATGTAGGAAACTCAAAGAAAGTGCTTCTCGGTGTGCTGCTTAGCAGAGGAAGATGGTGCAAGGGGGCGCTCGGGACTGTTTCGTGTTTCGGCATTCGGTCTGTCGGTATCCGCTTTCCTGCTTACCACAGTCCCTTTACTGGGAGTACTCGTTGATGACGGCCATATCCTCCGACAGGTCGTGCTTGAGATTGTTGCCCGGGCTGAGCTCGTTCACCTCCGGGAAGTAGCGCTTGTTGAAGGCGAACCGGCCGAACCGATCGATTTCGTCAAAGTTCCGCTTGCCGATCGTCGCCATGTCATCGCCGTTAAGCCGATAGTTGAAGCCAGACATTCCTTAAGCGCACACATAGGAGAGAGAGAACGAGAAGCTTTTACGGCTATTTCGCATTTAGCCGTGGGAGTAAACTTACCATTAAAGCGGTCAATTTCGTCAAAGTTACGCTTGCTGAAGCGCCCATTGTACCCATTGTGGTCGGCCGAACCGGTGTACGAGGGCTCGTAGTCCAGGTTGCGCTTACCGTTGAACCGGGCGAACCGATCGATCTCGTCAAAGTTGCGCTTGTCGTACATTGGCGCCAACCCGCGGGAATAGTAGTTGTACAGCAGCGTCCGCCGGTCCGAGTTGTTGAGCGATCGTTTCGTCTTGAAGCCGGACGAAGCGGCTCCTGCAATACCACCAGCAGCAGCACTACTCGCCCCTCCAGCCGTTCGCTGACCGTTGGTGGAGGCGCCGCCGAGCTGCTGCAACTTTTCCTCGTTGACCTGCTTCAGTTGGCCTATTCTCGTGGCGGGTTTTATGTTTTTTTTGTGTGAATTAAAAGAATCATTAGAGCATAGCAAAACAATGCAGCGGGTGAAAAGAAGAGCGGGAGCAATGGTTAGCGAGCCGTTGGACCTTTTGTTTCAGATGGTAAGGCTGTTTTGGTTGCATTTTTTCAATATTTTTATTTTTTTTATTATTTACGACTGCATTTTAATTCGTTTCTTCTTTTTTTGTAGATATTGAACCTGACCTACTTGCATTTGGCGATGACGAAATGTCTAGAACGGGACGGATAAAGCACTTTAATCGATTGAGCGGCAGCCTTGTTGCAGCTTTGACGCTGCTTTAAGGCTGCCCACTGGTGCTCGGTTGCCACGCGGCTTCGGATGTCTTAGTTTTTCCACACTTTTCGCCACACAAAATGAAGGTTTAGTTAAGAAACAAGCACAGTAGTTCATATTGGCTCTTAGGAGACGTTTGCATTCAGGGCTTTATTGTACATTTTGTTTGATTGTTGGTTTTTTTTTCATTTTATTACTTGGCCGGACGTTTTTTGTTCGCTCAACTTTTCCGTTGAGGTTCCGTGCCCGGTGTCGATGAAGGAGGCTACAATTTAAGTTCAACAAATGCTAAATTTGCCAAGAGAGAGAAGGGCTTGGGTCGGGCTCCGTTTAAACGATACGCGCGCGCATGTGTGTGTGTCCACTTTCCATCCAATGGGGACAAAACTAGCACAGAGGTAAATAATTTTGAGTGTTGTTAATTTAACAAATCGATTGTTCGATTTGCTCAAGGTATCAAAGTGTCCAGGTCAGATTATGATTATGATCGTTCTTTGTTTGTTCTTTTTGTTCGGGCCCCATCAGAAAGGGCGCCTGTTAACAATGCTGTGGGGTGGGACAGACTCCTCCGGCCTGGCTGTCGGTAACTTAATGTTGGTCCATAAACTCAAATCCATCGTGGCTTCGTTGTGCGGTAACCAAATTCGATCTCTAGTCATCTCGTGATGTTCCGTGGCTTGTGGTTACTTATTTCTTCAGTAAGTTTCCACCGCCGATCGAGTCGAGTGACGCTCGCTTGAGCAGATTGCCGCCGCCGATCGAGTCGAGCGAGCGTTGGTTCCGCCCGAACGGACTGCCGACGGCGTTGCGTGGCACGGCGGAGAAGGATCCATCGTAGATGCCGGCCGAGTTGAGCAGAATGCGGTTGTAGAACAGGTACTCTGTGTTGTGTCCGGTAGGGTGCGAGTTGGGTACGCGTGTAAAAATGGGTTTGAAGCATTAATATGAGGCGTTCAGTTGCGATCGCCGCTACACCGCTTACCGCTTACAACTTGGACAATGGACACAGGACAAACACGTGGAGAAAGACGGTCGGCGTTAAGCAGCGCCCTCTAGACACGCAGTTGGACGCTCACGTTAGGTGTAAGACACGATTCACAAGGAACAACACACACACACTGAACGGGACAGAGACGAGGAACAAAAGACAAATACCAAACAGGTAGACATATAAACACACACACACATTGAGAGCTAGGGTAGTGACTACATCTCGGATGATTGATTATGGTTGATGTAATTAAACTCGTTACAGGCGCCCGATGACAAACAGGTTTTTTACGACTCTATATCGGCATCTCATTTTCGGCACCTCTTCGGGGCGATGATTATAATAATAGAACAAAGCTATGAATAATTGAGCATCAGCTGTGCGTCGGATAAGCATCCAAAAGGAAGAAAAAACACCCCTGCCCACCCACCAGACGCTCACTTGAAGACGCTCGTAAAAACCACGACCGCACGTGCCCAGCGTGTTTGTACGGCCAGATGGCACAAAGTTGGGCTATTATTTTGCACCTTGTGATTGTGATGTTAAACAAAACTGTTCTTTTTTATGTGCGTGTGAGACAGATCGTTAACAATGTTTTGCTCCTCACGGTTGAGGTCGCTTCAACACGCTGCGAGACCACGGAGCATCAATTTTGGTAGAATCGTTTTACCTTCGGAACGTTGCATCATAACCCAATCTACGTCCCACGTCAGGCACTCGATGAAGCTTGGTTGGTTTGTTGCTCAATTACTTTGTCTTTATGCGAGCAAGAAGCGTTTGCATGGGAAAAATATGTTCCTAAAACGCACGTTTAAAAACAAAATATTGGTTTCTGTGTAATACTTTAGCACCTGGCGTGATGCTAAACGAAACTTAAAACTTTCCAAAGAAAATAAGCACGAAATAGTTTCAAGGAATGTGTAAGAATTGTTCTATCCTCTTTGGGGCCTATCGGAGACGCCCCAAAATACTCAAAAAGCCCCATGAAGGGAGCAAAATTATCGTTCAAGTCATTGTCAAGCGTTTGACCAATTGAAAGGCAATTGGGGTGGCAGCGGGAAAGCAGCAACAGCAATTTAAATTCAAGGTTTCTCGTTAAACAACACACACACACACACACTCACCGTATGTGGTTTCAAATGCGGCCTCAGCTCCTAAGGGAACATACCGTGATTATCCTGGCAGGAGCGCTCTGAGCAAGCCGTGAGGCAGCACGTGGCCGAGCCGTCCGGTATTCAAAATTATGCTCACACAACTACTGTGCCACTGTGCCGCCGGTCACTGGTTTGAACCGTAAATTGAAATACTTCCAGTGAGAAAGGGGGAAATTCTGTTCCACTCGGTGGAAAATTTAATGATAAAATTACTGCCGTTCGCAACGCAACCACAAAAAGGGCGCAGCGCGATGCTCTAAGAGTGATAAGAAAGAAAAAAATACTACAAAATTCAAAATTTGTTACGATATCATCCTTTTTAGATAAACATTCATTTTTTCTCTCTCTCTCTGTCTCTTCGGGTTCCCTCTGATTCCCTCTGGTACCCAGCCATAGTTTGGCTCCCTCGTCACTTAATAAATAAACTTTTGCCCAAGTAAAGCGAGTTGCCAAGTCAAACTCAAACGCTCGCCGCCGGCAAAAGTTATCAATACGCTCAGTTTTTTTCACGATGAAAAAATGCACTTTTTTGTGTACCCATTTTTTACATCTTTTTCGCTATCTGTCCGTTGCACTTTTCAAACTTTTTTTCCGGTCGAATCTTTGCAACCAACCTACCAATGCAACAATATTGGCACGTTGTAGCGAACGGGATTACGGGTTAAGCTTGCATTAGAACATGTGACTTGGTGAGAAAGTTCAAATGTTAATTTATCAATCTTATTTTAGAATTTTTAACATTTTTTTACACAATTAAATAACGAAAGCTCCTCTCTTTACAAATGGTGTGTTACATCCTGTTTGTTCATTGCAACCGATGGAATGTGACATACGATAGTAATACGGCAACGAATCCCCCCCTTTTTATCGAGTGCAGTACCCCCCAAATGGAGTGCCAATGACGCTGCAACCGACCGATGTGTGTCCTCTTCAATCGTGGCACCGTGGCTGCATTCGAAAGGAGCGTGTGCAGACCTCTTGAATTACCCGTTGAAGTTCCCCGTACTGCCGATGAGTAATGCAAATGGCAGAACATTCATTCGGGCAGTGCGAAAAACCCAGCAAACAATACAAAACACACAAGAGGAAAGGCCCTTTCGGAAAGGGTGCTCTGGTGTTGCTGGAAATGGGAAGAAACCTCCCCCGTTCCCCCCCTCTTCCATTGTTTCCCCTAGCATTGTACCTAGCACGCAACTAGTTGGAACATCATGGACCAACACCACCTACCCGAACATGTGCTACAATTGTGCTACAGCAGCGCATACACACACGCATACGGCTCCAAACACACTTGTGGAGCGCTCACATCACCGTCATGCGTGTGTGTGCATGTGTGGTGTCCAGTAGCAACCATGCTGCGTGCTTTGATGATGTTTTCATGTAATTTTAAGTTTGCCACTTGCAAGCTGGGAAGGCGGGTGATGGAATGGCAAGGACGGGAGAAATCAGAACCAACTACAACCGAATGGCGCTGGGGTACAGGCAGCCATAGGAAATGCCGTCACCCCCGGCAGTGTGTGTGTCGGTTGGTGTGAAAGGTTAGTGTTACCGATTTCTCTCGGTCAGCGCGATCGAATTATCCCACCCCGGAAGCAAACAAACCTTTAATGCATGTGGGAAACTCGCTTAGGCGTATCGGTTTTGGGGCGATTAGTGCGGAAAAAAGAACCCCGCACTGCTCATTATACATTAGGAAGCAAACCGCCTCCTGTTCCTGCTCTTCAACACTACAAAACCCGAGAACAAAAGACGCTCCCAGACCGGAAAAAGTATCAGCGAAGCGGGAAATTGAAGCGCATCGCCGCGCGTCCTGGCTGCGGGAAAGGATGCCTGTTACTCCTTGGCCGTGCGTCGATAAGCGCGTCGGTTGGCAAAATGGGAATTATGTACTCGTTCCGCTTGCCTGTTTTTTTTCAGCTGCGATCGAAAACCACCATGCGCCACCAGGCGTCTCCATTCGTGATTGCATTAGCGAGCCCCGGGGGCTGCAAGTTTTGTGACGCGGAAGTGGAGCAGCGTGGTTGTTCACGCTTTGCGGTATGGAAATTATCTTAACCGAATTCGATTTGTCTCCCGGGGATGTGGGATGAGCGCCTCGAAGACAATTTATTAAAATAATAAATTATACACTTTGGAGGATGAGGAGCAGGGAGTGCTCAGTCAATGGGGGGAGCAAAGGATATTGGAAAACGCATCCTGGCGTAGAGTTAGCAAAAAGCGATTCGCTATAGAGTGTACTGCTAAAACGGGTGGATGAAATGCTAATGCAAATGAGGTTAAAACATATTCAAGAAGATTATGTTGTGTTGTTGCATTATCTTCTCTTGATTGCATTTAATGCCTAATACAACTTCAATTAGAAGCATGCATACGAATGGAGTGAAATTAAATATTCAACTCCGACCGCCGCTCGCACGTGGAACACGGGCTATGATTTAAACACAAAATGCTTGATCACGATTTCCAACTCCTGCGCTCAACCACTTATCGTTAGCCTCATTTGGAATGAAACTATCCAAGAAAACGCATCAAATAACACATCCCCACTCCCGTCGAATGATGACGGGGTCCCTGCATGTGGTGCTGGAATGTTTATCGAATTAAATAAAAACAGTACAATACGCCACAAGGCTGGCGGGGAATGGTTGGAACAAGGTTGCTCAAGCGCTGCTTGCCCGCATGCAATCGTAAAAATGATCTCATAATAATGCTGGCTGTCCCCAGGTCCAGCTGTCCGCTGTGGTCTGGATTGTAAATTTTTGCTCCGCACACACTTTTCGGCCTTCATTAAGGTGACCTAGAAGGGGAGGATACATTCCTTTCCCATCCGTCCGCGCTCAATGGTGCTTCCTCATCCCAACCAATTCCTCCCTCGATCCTTGGCTTGGGCCGCTTTTGAGCTGTGAAACACCAGGCCACTCCATTTCCGGAATGCCGCCGTTGTCCGAGCTATTTCACACAGAAAGCCCCCGAGGGCGTCCTGCTACAGCTGCTGCTGCAACCTGGTGCTGCTTCTGTTACTGGCGGAGACAGCAGCGTGATGTATGATGATACTGTTTTGATTAAAATGTAAAATATCTACTCATACCGACTTCTTCTTTTTCGTTCTCTTCTCTTTACAGCCATTTGCATCCTGGCCACTGTAAGCAAAACGAGAAACGTCCAATTCCTCCAGGGGGAATGTAAGCGAAAGGATTCAACTGCAGCAGCGATATGCAACAAGTAGCAAACGGAAATGGCACTGTTTGTTAACCATATTTGTAGAAGTAATTGGCGTTTCCTGTTTGTTGGAGTGCCAGCACGTGGCTTTTTTGGTTTTGGAGGTTAGTGCAAATTTTTGGCACCCCCGCAATGAGGCGGAAATGAATATTTTACTCGTCGTGCTAATGAGCGGTTGTGGTAAATCATTTCAAACAGACTGGACGCTTCACAAACATGTAATTTGACAAGATCACGAGCGGCACACGAAACAAATGGACGGCACACGGGGACAATTGTTGACAGCACTTTGGTGGATTGGAAGACACGGCACTGACAGTAGGAAGGGGGGAAAAAGAGGGGAAAATTTTGCACTTGATCATTACCATCGTTCAGCCGTTTCAGCTCCTGCAGCTTGGTCAGGACCTCCTCCAGCTCCTGCTCCTTCACGGGCAGCCCGTGGGCCCAGCCGAGGAACGCGAACAGCAGCACGCCACAGACGAGATGAAGCTTCACCATGCTGACGAAAAGATCACTTCAGTTGCAGAAGGAAAGCTTGAGAGAAAGATCACACTTTGCACACTTTTGGCTAATTCACAAAATCACTCTCTCCACCAGCTGAAGAAAGTCCGAAGAATTCGAGCCACAGCCACGCGCAAGATCGTCTAACGGAACACACAGCACACACACAGCACACACGGCGGTTGCTTGGGGTCAGGTTTTGCGCTGTCTTTGCAACCACACCGAACTGGGATTGCTGCTGGGAGTGTGTGATGCAGAGCGTTTGATGCCTGGTGTACGATTGTTGCGCTTTCCGGTGGCCGACCGACGCTTTTATACCCGGCGGCTTCTCGTCTTTGGCCCGATTTTTCGCCAACAACGGCACGGCATGATAAACGACGACAGCTGCGTACGACTCCGGACGACGATAACGCAGCGTACGATACGGTGAGTGCTCCCGTTTCTCATCTCATGCTCATTCGCCGCCGTGAGCGGCGGGTATCGTTAAGGGTGAATCTCACGAGCGTTTGAATCGACTCACCGAGCAGAAAAAAAGCTTTTTCGGTGGGCGAACGCTCCACCAATGAGACACCAAATAGATAATTAATCTTTAACGCTCCTGTGGTAGCGTTATTCAGCTACGTTTCACTACGCAGCAGGTAATACGCCTAAATGTATGCATTGCGGATGACAAAATTACTCTATTAATATTTTCTATCCCCTTCTTGCTGCTGCAAGATGCATTGCGAGACGCGATTTGAACATCGGCGATGATTTGTGGAAGTCTAGTCTGGATGATAATCATAGCAGCAACCCCCTTGAATCATATACGTTTGCGAGGCTCAATTGAAACTGTCTGGGTTGATTAAATGGTTTCGCGAGTTGTAATTCGCGGTTTTTGCTCGTTTCGTGTGCACAGTTTGTCGGTTGGTTTGGCAACACTGCCCCACTGTGCTCGCACGAAGTCGCGAAGATGCAAGCGTTTGATAGTTCTCAGTACATGCAGTGGGTTTAATTTGTTCTAATACGTTTTTTGCGATAGAAAAACTAACTTTAAACTTGCCGTTTCTGTTAAGTTTTGATGTCTTTTTGCTTGTAGAAACTGTATTCATGTACATGTGTACAACGCTGCCTACAACATCATGTTCATCATGCAACTACAATCTTCAGAATGCTTTCAAATTTTTGCCTAAGATATGCATGGAATGCAACAAGTCTGTGTCCACTTGTGGATTATCCACCACCCCCCCCCACAGTTATGGCCAAACAGTGACATCATCCACGACCGCATCATTGACGACCGCTTCGAGGTTAGAGTTTATCATGCTGCAGGAGACGGAAGGCATGGCAAAAAACTGCGGAAATGTGCAGGATTGATGAAATAATTTTGTCAAATTGTTTCTGTACACTCGTCAGCCCGTACTGTCGAGGTCGGTCGGGCCTGTGTGAAGCGCGCAGTGAAGTAAAAATGGAAGCAAAAAGGACACAATGATGGTCGCAATTTTCCTTGTGGCTTAGATGTCTGATGATTGGGCAATTAAAAATGAGGAACAATATCGGTCAAGTTGTAGATGTTGCATGTTTTCTGGACAATAGGTTATCAAATTTGCTTTATTTAACTTTTTTTTAGTATTTATTTACAAAAACTGGTAAATGAAAATATGTTTACTACAAGTTGTTAAATTCAGGCACAAAGTTATTAACATGTTTGACGTATTAATGTTTTAAAAAATGGTTGCAAAATATGAAAATTGTTAAAACTAAAAGCTGTTAAAAGCATTTTCAAGGAAATTTTTAGTATGCATTTAGTAGGAATACTTTACAAATTTCCAACTGCCTTATCAACTTTTTCAAAATAATTTGCTCTAACTCCATCTTTTTCTCTATCATTCACTTGTCAGTTTACCTTTCAGGCCGTCGTTTTACCCTGAAACAAACGGCATATGACTCTCTTCTGACTTTCTACCCGTTTCTACACATCCCAGCATACTTTTACTAATTCGACTGCAAGAACTAGCAATTGAATTTTCCCACTTTCATATTTTACCTTCAAAAGGCTACAGAACTTCCCCTTGTACCCGGTGGAAAAAATATTTTAGACAGATAAAAAGCACCTCAATCCACTCTCCCATATCCCACACATTCCCAACCCACCCACAATGGTATTATCCAACCGTGAGGAACGATCGGTGTTTTCCACCGCCACCGTTCGGCTTTCGCACGTCACAGCGTACACTCTGCGGCGGCAGATTGATGGTACTAGAAATTGTCCAATCTGTCGCACAGTGCATTAAATTATCAATTAGCCAATATTTTTACTCCCCTGCTCCCCACTCCATGCCACTTGGATACGGCGTAAAATAAAACCCGCGCGGGGACACAATATGAAGCGTGGAAAAGCGGAAGTGCTCGGTTCAAGTGGCTTCCGTCGCGCATTTCGCTGCTCAGTAGCCGCGCTTTCGCTTGATGAGCTGAAGTGTCAATTGGCTAATCTGGCGGCGGGCTTGGGGGCAGCAACGATAGCCGCACATATGTGGCCCAAATAAACACCCATACACGCCGGTCGCTCGGCCATCGTTAAAAGTACCTCTCGACCGACGTAGAGGGGAGAAGCTCTCGTTGTGGTAAGGGTTGGTGGCTAATGTTGGCTCCCATTAAATCCTCCGCCCGCGCTTTGAAGTGAGGTTGTAAACGCGCTCGTAAAAACAAACAAATCCTAATTTCGCGGACACCAGTTGCGGTCGGTGCCGTGTGCCTTTCGCCCCCTCTCCTCTGTTCTTCTGCCTTCGCACCAAGTGTCCAAGTGAATGGCACTAATTATTGAAGCTGTTGGCCTGTTATCGAGCTTCCGGAACGCGAATCAAAGCAAATCCGCTTCAACGTAAACAACGGAAGGAGTCGAATGTTTAGCCTCACTGATGGGTGCCCTACTCCGTTGCTAGTTTTTAAGGGGTAGCCACGCTGTTAAGGGCCAACAAGGGGCCAGTGGAGTTTTATTTCGGTACAGATGTTCCCCCCTACCATCGATCAGTTCGATGGCCAATCACAACTTCCCTCCCGATGGCCTTCGCTACGGAATCTTTTCATCCTACCATTTGGCGTGTCTCTCGCGCCCCGTCCATGGTAATTGATTTTGCAATCCTACGCGACGGTGACTTTAACACGTACCGAAAGGCGGAAGGAGAAGACACCTGTAGCTTGTTGTTGCCTGTATTGTTGACGAGTTTGTGATTGATTCAATGGCTCCTTTTCATACTTTGCGGAAGTCATCCACCTGTTTTTTACGCTGACCTTGGGTGTATTTTAATTTGTTGAAATGGGGAAGAGAGGAGATGGAAGAGGGTTTGAGCACGTTAAAAGTGTTTTTTATTGCAAAAAAGATAGTTTTGAACAACTCAAATACCTTTTAGACTAACAGAAGCGAATTTTAATGCAATCATGTAGTGCGGAATGCATACTTATAGGCGCAATTCTTCGATTTTTGCTTGATTTGAATTTAGCTTGATAAAATGAATAATTAGGTTCACCCATTTAAAGCACAATACTTTAACTACTTCGTTTGGCGTTGTTTAATTACCTTCGCTGTATGTTTCTATTTTTGGGGCTCGTTCTTCTTTTTCCCTTGTTTTCCTTTTCAGAGCATCTTTTCAACATTTTGACATGTTTTTTGTTCGTATTGTTGCTGTTTCGCATTCCACCGTGTGCCATGATCCCTTGCCCGTGCGTCATGCCATTCCAATCGTTCCTTTCCCGCGTTGGGATCAATCAGGCAAACGTTAACATGCCAAAACCAAAAAACGAAACAAGAAACGAATTGCTGTCTTTTCTACCTTCCACGGCTGCCAAGGATAATGAAAACGATTACTTTTTGCTACTTGTGCTTGTGGTTGGTGTAGAAATTGATTGAATCGTTTGTCGCACCCCAATGCTGACCGTGAAAAGCGCGCGCTGCTCGTGAAAAGCGTGCGTTGCAGCCACATTTGCGGCGTGTGTTAGCAGCGCTATAAAGCAGCATGGCGCAAAGCTGCTCGACTGCTGCTCCCCCTGGCAAAGGGTCGTTTGCACACCAGGACCTGGGACCGTTGATGACCGTTGCGACCAACGGTTACGGTTGTTGCGGTGTTAATTATTCCACTTTCGGGAGGGAAAGCAAATTTCGATTGTTTTGGGGTGTGATACGGTTGTGCTTTTTTTGTTTCCTTTTTGCGCCATGGATGGATTTGATTAGATTGATTTCTATGGTAATAAATGGATGGTAAAATTTGCTCAGACGGTTCATCGCTTCCCCATTGGTGACCTTTCTCGGAAACCTGTTTGGGGGCGGATGATGGACAAATTATGATTGAATCGAGCGGAAGCGTTGTCAACAATTAGTTGATAGGATAATCGGATTCTTTTAGCGTGCGATTTCTTTTATGGTGGGTGTATTGAGTGCAAATGTTAATGTTTGTACAGCAGTAAAACGGTTTACTGTGAATGCTGTGCATTATTTGATGCAATTGCTTATTAATGTATTGATTAATGCGTTTTATCAGGAACACAGAAGCATCTGTCAAATAGTCAGGAGAGTCTGTGGGTCAGATTAATTGAGAAGTGTTGGAAGGGCCTTGCAATTAGCTTCTTTTTTTAGCTTTTTTACTCTATATCTCCGTAATATATCACTATTATTGACTTGCAACCTTAATAAGGAACTTTTTGTTAAGAAAACTCAACCTAATACAGTAAATATACATTACAGGGCAATTTACATTTACACACTGGTAAAAGCACACTGATGAAACAATATCATTTTTGTAAATATAAGACAGAATTATGAGAAATTATGCTTTTTATTTCAACCTCATCAAAAGAAAGTAAGAAAATTCAATTTTATGGGAATAAGTGAAGTGAAAGTTTGCAACACGGGCACCCGAGCGCCCTCTGCATACCTACAACTTGTCTGTAACTTGCATACAACATACAATCCAACAAACTTTACAGCGGTAAAAGCTTTCATTTGAGCTCAAAAGCTCGCATGAGCCTAAAAGCTCTAACATGAGATGCAATTTGAGCAACTTGTGGGATATTTCCATGATGAATCCTGACGATTGCACGTTGCAATGGTTAGCCAATGCAATTTAAATGGTAATGAGATTTTACGGTCGTTTCTTTTTCCAAAACGTCAATAGAATACTTCCTTCAATGACCAATCGTTGCGATGCTTCCGTTCATCAATTACATTTTAACTTGAAACAGGATCAATGAAATTTATTCCGGGAAGCATTTTAAAATTTCACGAATGTGTCCCATGCTGACCTGAATAAGAGATGAGTATGAGTGTTATGTACATCAAGCAAGCAGCAGTTTCGATGTAGCTCTATTCTGTTTGATCACTAAAAGCCAAAAAATGTGTGAAATATTGTCAATTCGTTTCGGCAATTTCCAAATCTTTTTGCTGACGGAAACAACGTTTTGTAAATAATTTCTATTACAATCCATCATCACAGTCGCTTCCTTGCTTTGTACAATGGTGAACCCAAAAATCGACCGTAAACTTCCGCCAAGTCGGCAACCTTGAATAACCCAGCAGCCCCGAGCAGCGCGCTGAGTTCATCCTCGTGCATTCAGATTCAAGCACTTCGTCAGGCAGGCAACCACTCGAGCGCCCAGGATACGGCTGCGCCAGATGCAGGTGTTGCAGGGCGTAGGAGATCGTAGACCTTGTGCTATATAATCATCGCACCAAAAGCGGCAGGGAGACAAACTGAGCATATATAGTACGAGGAGCAATGTGGAGGAAAAGCATCCAAACGATGACAAGGGACGCTGTCTCTTCTCACAAACTCAGGAGCAACGGCAACGGGATATGGGGGTAGTCGACTTCAGACGAGATAGATGCTTCTCGTTTCCTGGTTTTGGTCCCTCTTTCGGTTTCGGTATCAAAAACAGGGGGAAAAAGCGTAAATAGAGAATCATCGTCCTTAGTGTGGTGATTTATTTGCACACATTGTTTCTGCAGAGTCTTTATCTCAGTGAATGGTGTAATGGATTAATATGAGTTTCCCATTTCGAGATTTAGCCACTATAATTGTGTTCTAATGGCGTCTGACGGCGACAATAATGAGACAGAAATGTTCGAATGAATAATTAAAATACATTTAACTTGCTTTTGCTTGGTGTAAACCCGCCTCAGCCCACCTTCACACGTGGTCTGTACATAAATTTCCCTATTCAAACTACCTTCCCCAAACCGGAAGTCCCCAGTCTCGGGAAACAAAAGCCGCCGACCCCTCAAAAAACGACTTCCCGGTGGAATGAAGTCGTCTAAAAGCGAAATAATTCCTCAACAGGAAATTTCACCATCATCCAAATATCGGAGACGGTCATCATACTTAGCAGGGCAAGGCCCAAACACGCCAATCCCGAGGAAAAACGGGGAGCTGTCTGCATCAGACATTTTGCCCCACCAGCCACTCTCGCCCTCGGGTCTCCGGCCACGGCATTTCCCACTTTCGGGAAAGTTTCACTCTTCCTTGTTTTCGCTGCGCTGCGCTGCGGCGAGTAATAAATAGCGTTTGTTGAACTATATTCTCGAGCGCCCTACCCGGGGATGAAATTTCAGGGAAGTGGAGGGACGCGACAGGGGCTCCGTCTCTACTCGAACTCTCGGACTCTCGGAATGGGTTTGACGGCTACATCGTGACATATTTCACTATTTATAATAGCCAAACGTTCGGTCTGTCTGTCGGGAACGGTGGAGGAGAGGGTTCGCTGTCTGTGCGAGGTCTCGTCCTTCTTGTCCTTCCTGTATACCGCTCCCTTGGAATTGGAAAGCCATGGTTTTGGCTACTTCCTGTACCGAGGACGTCGAGTTGTTCGTTGGAGCATGATAAACTCATCCTGGCACTCGCTCTCTCTCTCTTCCTCTCTCTATTTTAAGTTCTAAGGAGGACCCTCCAAACACCACCATTCCCAATGTCTGGGGAGCTGGCTTTTGTGACGACGGAGGATAAATAGCGTTCTCTCCAGAACTCTGCCTCCCGGTACGTCATCGGTGGAGTAAACATAGAATTAGAGCAGAAGCAGGAGGACCTGCGAAGGGGGTATCGTCCTTCCTTGTATTCCCTGTCTAGCTCTCTCTCTCTCTCTCTCTCTCATCCTGAAGCTCATCCAACTCCATCAACAACATCCCGGTCGACAAAAGTAGTGCAATACACCGCCCCACCGTCCCTTGCCTTCTCGTGGCTTCCACTTTCATGACCTTCCTCATCCAGGGAAGGGAAACCCTCGCTTCGGTACGCGGTGTCCCGTACGATACGATGCCCATTCCAGGAACGTTTCGCCCGCAGTTATCCTTCCGCTAATTGCATAGCTGACTGTACAGCGTGTTTGGGTGTGTGTGTGTTTGTGTCTCCCTGTGTCTGTCTCTGCGTGTCTGCGTGAACGTTGAATCTGGGCTAGCGCTGAAGGAACCGACCGAAAACCCCGACCCAGACCCACTCCAGACGGCACGGTGTGCGCAAGCGCCTCGAACGCACCCGGCTCCTTCCCACCTTCGCGTTGGTCGTGGTCCTGCCCGGACCGATATTGCAAGGTCGGCGAACGCTTGTACATAACCGGGTGCCCGACACTGCCCCGGAAGAGAAGGTGGAAAGCGGGGAGGAAGGTATGAGCGACTCTGTGCGGTGTGCTGTTGTGCTATGCTGCGTTTATGTTGCGGAAATATGTACCCACTACCTAGGGCGACCCACTCTGCGCTGGCACCGGCCTGGAACCAATACAGCTGCATGTCGCGAAAAACCACCACCCAGGCCAGCCCTGCCCTGCCCTTTGGTGACTGTACAGTCATGCCCTCATCCTCCACGGTCATACCGTCAGCAATATTCATTGGTGAAGGTGAAGGAAAAACAGGACGAGAAGAACGGCTCCCCGACAGATAGGCAGGCTGATGGCGGTTGAAGGAAGGGGGGAAAGGCACGTTGTGTGTCTGCTGCACTCATCCCATCGTGCGTCTTTTGGTATGGGAGGAAGTGGGGAGAAGGGTTGTGAGTACGGGCGAGACCGTTGCACCGTTGTCTCGACGGTTGGTTCTGCTTTTTTCCCACTCCACTCCGGCCTACTGCAGTCGGAGTAGAAGCTGTCGGGGAAATTGGGAGGCATATAGATGGCGTGTGTGTAACACGCAGCGTAACGCTGTAACGACGTTTCTTTTTTGTTCTTTTATTGATGACTTGTGTTTTAGGAAGCGAATATTTGTTTAACATTTTTTATCAACATTTACGATTGTTTTATGGTTTATTTTGTAGTTTTTTTGTTTAATTGTAGTATTTAGTATGTTTCCTCACACTTTTGGATTATTTTTCATGTCTTTCAGTAAATAGTTGGAACTTTGATTTAGTTTCATATTTATGTTGGTAAACAAGTCTTTTATCATCTTTTAGTTTTTGTTATTGTTATTGTTATTGTTATTGTTATTGTTATTGTTATTGTTATTGTTACTGTTATTGTTATTTGTTATTGTTTTTAATTAGTTCGTGACGTTTCTAGTTTTATTTTGTCATTGTTAGTTCGTTTTTAATGTTTTATTTATATTGTTACACATTTTTGTTGGTGTTATCTGTCTTGTCAATGCTTTTGACTGTTTTGAGCTTTGTAATGTATTTTTTTATTCTGTTTTATGTTCATATTGTCATGTTTTATTAGAAATCTGCTGTGTAGTTACAAAATCTTACTATTATCACCTACAGAAACAAATCAAATGCATTTAAATGTCTAAATGACACAAAACAAAATGATGATGCCACAGTGACATTTGATTCGACAGACACTTCCCATACAGTAACCGTAAGCGTCCGCAAGCGACGAACAAACTTTTGATGGACTTTTGATAGGCAATTATTCGCTGTTAGAAAACTGTTCTCTTTTTTTGTTGCTTCATACGCTACGACACCCGGAACTACGCTGTCTTACCCCACACTCCACAGAATAGTTCACATTTTAATATTTAATTTTCAATTTTCCATTCTTGAGCAGAGACTCGTGCGCAAACCACCACGGTCGCGAAAAGCCGTCCAATCTCCAAAACCATTATACGTTCGTGCGCTTTCCGTCTCGTCTCGTACTGACTTCTAGTGCCGGTGCCCATCCAGAGGGGGAGGGTGGATGGATTTAACAATCGATAGCTCCAGACGGTGTGTGTTTGTGTCTGCTGGTTGTTTTTAGCGTTCGGTCGGCAGTGTGCTTTCCCCCCGTTGCTCGTCATTTTTGCGCATTTTCCACGGAAACGACAGCAAACATCGAACGTGAAGCCTATTTCGATTGCGGTCCATGGTGTGGTGGGCCGATGGTATAGAAGGTAGAAGCATAAAAAACTATAAAACACACACACTCATATACCAGCTCCCCATTCCCATGTTTGGGAGGGTAGCGTTCCTACGGGAACATAGTACCAGAGCGCTGGTTCTGTGTGTGCGTGCTTGCTGTGTTGCTCTATAATACGCTCCCCGCCCCGCTTCGTTCTCGCTCCGTATGTGTCTCAGTAGGCAATGGGGTTCGCGGTTTTAACGCCGCCGCTACTGCTGCTAGGCAAACGGCTCCCTGTGTCTGTGCGGCGTGGTGCTTTTGCGAGTTTTCCAGCCAACTGCGGCCTCCCGAAAATCGACCACCGGAACGGGGAAAAGTAAAAGCAAAACAGGGCCAGGGAGACCCAGTTCGGGCGGAGAGGAAAATAAGGTTGTAGAGCATGTTAGTATATAGTACGACCAGCGTTCGCATCACGAAGCCGCCGTGGTACGTTGCTAGTCCGGGGGGAGGGGGTAGAATATTTGATCATCTTCTTACGTATTCTGAGCGGTTTCGGTTCAGACATTATTAGCCTATAATGGTAAACCCATGTTCGGGTAATTATTTTACGTCCTAAGGTTATGTTTACAATTAATTGGGTGTGTTTTTTCCCTGCGGGGACTGTCTTACTGTTTTCATTGAAGAATAATAGTGAAAAACTGTTACAAAATGGTTTCATGTGATAGTAGAGCAAAAAAGCTTAATTTAGGAAAATGTTCTATATTGCTCATAATTTTATAATTTGCCTACAACATTTTTTGTCATTTATCGCAACTGAGTTCAATAATTGATTCTTAAATATCGCGTTTTATATTTTTTCTTATTTTGTTAAACACCCATTCCCCAGGCCACTGTTGTTTCAATGTTTCAGCTCTATTTCCCCCTTGTGTTTGTTGCGTGCTGCGGGCCACTAGAGTACGATCTGCTCATCATCCCCATCACTTGATTCCGTGTCTAGACAAAAGCATGTCTTTAGCTGAATCCCCATTTTACCTCCGCTCCTTACCACACGTTTTAACATTACCACCTTTTTGCCACCGTCTGCAGCCCATTTCCGGTAAGTACAAAAGTCACCCACACACACACCGGCAGATAGGCCTTATGCCTGAGCCCACATAGCCTTCAACACCGCGTGTCGTGCTTCACCGCGCCCTCCGGTACCAAGACCCACTGAGCTAAATACCAGCCCCTGTGCACCGAGAACGGCGAGAACTCTGGAATGAAAATTCCACCTGCACTGTTCCCTTTGTGTTTCTCCACCGCCCTACAGGCAGGCCAGACAGGGCCAGGGCCCCTTCGTGCGCTTCTGTGCACGTTCGGTTCTTCCCTATCACAGCCCTACGGTTTTGCAGACAGATTCACTTTCCATCAAAATGGCTCCATTTCGCTCATACCCCGTCCATCGCGCTCTCTCTCTCTGTCTCACACACACACATGTATGTATATACAGGAAAGGAAGAGAGAGAGTAAATTTTCACTAGGCCCCCTTAGTCGCGCCTAGTTGGCCAGTGGGATTTGGTTCCGTTGGTGATTTTCCCTTTTGTTTCCCGGGACGACACGCCGTTGTTAAGGCTTCCCCGTGTCTAGTGCTCGCTCCATGCCACACATTGCCAATATATGGTGGTGGCGGTGGTGGTATACAAGGAAGGGCCCTAGGTGTCCTCCCTGTTGTAGCCTGGATTCCATGGACGAATTTCCACGTCCACGTCCCACTGTGTGGAGTTAGTCCAGTAGCCGAAGGGGGTTCGTCGCTTGGTATGTTTTTTTTTTTCGTTTTGTTCTCCCTTACCGATTGCGCTATGCCTGCCCCCTTACGGGCACTATTGCCGGATGAAAAATAATTATTTTCAACCGACTGGTAGAGAGACTAAAGGAAGTAAGGAGGGGTGGGGAGGGGAAGAGTTGGTGTTTGATTTTTACTTTCTAAGAGGCCAGTTGTGAAGGAGTTTTGCGCTATCCCGACGGTTCGTCGCTTACATGCAGCAATGGTGGTGTTGGTGGTGTTTTTTATGTGTATGTTCTTATTGTTTTATATTTATGTGGCAGCTGTTTAGGAAGTCACACAAAACCAAAAACTCCTAGCAACGTTTTTGTACTCGAAAGTAGTGTGTTAGAGGGAATAAACTAAAAAAAGAGATAAGTTTTTGATTAAAACACAATATTGCGCAAAGTATTTTGTAATATGACACAATATGACAGTTGTTTAAGCGGTTTTAAGCTAGGGAAATTGAGGAAAAGAGGCATTAAAATAGAAAAATCGTACACAAATAACAAATCAGTAAAAAAAGACAAAATCCAAAGCAATTTTTTTACAATCCATAGTTCAAAAATCACATAAAAAGACTTCCCTAGTAAAGCGTGCTCAATACTGTACTCGCTGTATGGATAGAATGAAAAAATAAAAAAATAAAAATACAAAACTCAACAACTCTGCCAAAAGTGGCATGATTTTCCGTCCAGGACTTGTAACAGGACAGGTTTATGTGGCATGTTTCCTACCCTTGTCCAAGAAGTACACATGCATATACACATAAAGAACAGGGAAACAATCCTTCCTGACTTCCACACACACACACACACCAACTGATGTTTGCCAAAAATGGCCAGATTCCTCGTACACTGGCGTACACAAAATCTCGCTCAAAATTCCTCCTCACATTCGCGGCTGTTCTTGGCGTGATTTTTCACCCATGCCGCGTGAGGGCAACTGCGAAATTTGCATTCGCTACCGACTTCCGGTTTGCCCGGTATTTTATTGTGCAAAAATGCCCAAAAAAAAGAGGGTCGCACCACCACCGAGCGGTCATTATTTCTAGAGTACTTGTGGCGTGGCGTGGCGTGGCGTGTGTGTGGCGGCAAATATTCCCCCTTAAAACAACCCCTTGGTAACGAGTTACGAGCTACCTTCTCGTGTTGTACAGCCAGGGACTGTAACGAGTTCTTGATTTGTGTAGAAAATAAAAAGGATTCTATTAATTGCCAGCGAGGGAACGTTGGAGCGTCACAGCTCCAAATACCACGTTTAAGCACGGTTGCGTTTCCATTGCTTCTTCATTTTCCCCTATCTAGGCAGTCTAGACACTTCCCGGTTGTCTTGTCGATATAAACCCTCCAATCCAAATCCAATCGGTCGACTATTCAACTCGTCCATCCTCATGATTGTCTTTGCGGGCAGGAACGATTCTGCGATCCGCTGTATAGTCACGAGCATCGAGCATCGAGCGTTCAACGTACTCGTCGTCGGCCGTCGGCCACATACGAAAGCATCATCTTCGCACCTGACCTGATCCCTTGGCGGGTTTGTCTGTGGTGCGGCAGAAGGACATAAAGGCTGGCCCGGAAACTGGCGTGTCATGTATGCAGTGCAGCTCTTCCAGTAGAGAAACGCGGAAGCGCCTCGGTGGACGGACGCGCGATGAATCGTCTGCACAAATCGTTATCTGAAACAGGGAGCGCGTGTGCGCGAGTGAATGACGAGGACGAGGGCCTGTAATGTGAAGTACCGACCGCTTGGAACAGTGATGGTCATAAAAGTTGGTAAGAGTTGAGCTTCAAATCAACAAAATTTGATAAATCGTTCAATGTCATTGCAATGCATCATTAAGAATGATGTCATTATGAATCTTTGATTTTCCACGACGTTGCTCTAATTGCACTTAAAAGCATTCACCTCACTGTGTCCCGACTCCAAACACAGTTCCACCGTCCTTCTCGCCCTGCCCGGAACCGAATCTCGGCCGTCAGACGTTTCGAATTTCCGGCAATCGCCGGCGCATGTGTCCCGAAAGGGAGGCCAAGGACCCGCTCGGAAAAACAACACCCGGTCGCTAGCAGCCAATGCAGGACACCAACATAAGCAACAACAAAAAACACCCCTGCCCAGACTGAACCATTTCCATCTACACCGGGTCGGGGTGTATTTTCCCCCCTATTTTCCAGAGTCTATCCTGTTTTTTTGTTTAGTTTTTCCCGGGTAAAGCGTCCACCTCCAGACACTTATTCTTCAACTCATCTCCCACTCACACGCGATCTCTCTCTCTGTCTCTTTCATTCGTCCTCGGGAAAAAGGAATCCGGCAACGGCATCTCTTCCTGCTCGATGGCGCAATCCTTCGGGAACGTGCAAAGGGCCCGGGAAAATAATCGATAAACTGCACGCAGACACCGCCGCACACACACACATACGGTAGAAGGACTTTTTCGGGGAACGCTACGGATTCGACGCACGAGACCGCATGCGGAACTGCAGTCCCTATGTGTATGTGTATGTGTGAGTGTATCTGTTTGCACCGTATCCAGAACGTTCCATCCAGGAATGGATGATTTTAAAATGAGATAACGAGTGGGAACAAAAGCGAAATTGTTTCACTTTTCCCGTTTGCATTTGAAGTACAACTTCCTTAAGAAACCTTCCATTATTTTCATTATCTTTTTGGCGTGTTTTATGGCGAACTTTGAATTTTATCTTTTTATGTTTTCTCTGCACGGCTTACACAAGTGAGTTTCTAATTGCAAAAGTTGAAGTTGAAGCGAAGACATAACTCATTAGAACAGCAGCAAAATTGAAGAAAACAAAAATCAAACACTAATGAGAGCAGCTTCGAAAAGACAAAACATCAAAACAAGTTCAAAGAAAGGAAAACGAAACAGAGTAATAACAAACACAAAAAGGCCGATGCTACACACTTTAGTGCAACAAAACAACATCACACAAACACAGAGAAAGAGAAAGAGAGAGAGCGGGAGAGAGAGCACCGTACCGCTTGCCGGTGGGCTTCCATGAAGTCGTAAACATCGAGCCAGAATCGTGTCGATTCAACCGAACGAGCAGGAGGAAAGTCTATTGACCTTGGAACGTGGCAAAACCACCTCCTGCCACTTCCCGCCACCGATCTGACCTGGAGCAGGAGCGAGACACGGCGCACGTTGGCCGACACGACGTTACCGAGCGAGCGAGAGCGAGAGACGCAAAACCTGCTGCACACCCGTGCCTCCAGGCTTTCCCGACCCAACCCAACCGGCCCCTGGTTGTAACGTTCTTCTGCTCTTCTGTGTCGCTTTTCCTGCTCCTGCTTTCTACGTTTCGCGTTACTGATTTTCCACCCCGGTTTGGCCTTCGACGATGAGGGATGAGATTTGCGATGGATCTCTCTCTCTCTCTCTTTCTCTGTTTTTCATCTCTTTCTCCCTAATGCACATGTTGCAGGGAGTGTGAGCAGACATCTCTAATGATTGTGCTGTCATTTATATGTCGCTGTTAGTCGCAATGATTTGAATTATGCAGGCAGTTTGTATTTCTTGTTTCTTTGATCTTTGTTTTTAACTCATTTGCCCCTAAATTTCTACCATTTGCGGTTTTCAATTACACTTTTAGTTCTTTTTATATGTTTTATAATCCTTTTATTTTGTTTTGGAAAACACTTTCCTAAAACTGCATTACTTTATTGTACACTTTTGCATCTTTCTACCCGAAAGAGAACAAAATAATGAGAAATCAGAAGTGCTCATTGGCAAAATGCAAAATAACGAAACCAAAGCAAAAGCGGACAAGCCGAACAAAAGACGGCAAGAAAGAAACCGAAACGGAAAAACAAATGCCTGTGAAGGCCAATGTTTATGGTCCCTCGAGTTTCTTATGTCGGCTTGCCTGCGATGCGATGAAGAAAAGAAAACCGGCCACAACAACACTCGTCATCGGTTGGCGCATCCATCCAAGCAATCACGCAAAGCTTGGAAGATGGTTGCTGCTTTTTTTTTCTTTTTTGCTCTTCGCTTTGGGCAACTTGCAACGATGCTGGTCCACTGTGTTTGCCACGGGGCGAGTACTTAGAACCAGCATAAAACCCCACCCGAGTTTAACGGAGGCCTGGCGCGAATGCGGTCGAATGCTCCGCGTTCGGTTCGTTTGCGGGGTTGATTGCTCCCCATGCTACTCGGAGGTCATTGCGGTACGTGCAACGTACGCGAAAGACCCAGCACATGGGCAGCACACCAAGCTTTTATGGCGTTGAGGCGCATAATTGCTGAGGTGCAATCGGAGTTCGCATTTCGCGTTCGGCGACGTTCTGAACGGACGAAACCAGAATGATGGTTTATGATCTGATCTTCGTGCTTCAACGGAACTCTAAATTGTTTTGAGTTCTTCAGGGCACACATTCTTCGCTTCTCCATAGGGTGCCTTGGCGGCAGAAAGCAACAGCGAACAAAGGTGAATTATAATGGCCATCAACGATAGATAGATGAAGAATCGTTAAATGCTTTCAATTTTATGGCACCTGCACTCCAACGGAACTGGATATTCCGGATAATCCGGTTGTGGGTCCTGAGGAATTACTTGTTCTTAAGGATCATGGACTTAAGGACTTAATTAAGGAAAGGTTATAAATTTCAAGTTAGCTAACATAATTATTGCTTCAAATCAGCCTCAACGAATCTTGCCTCAAACGCGATTGATTCGACCCGCATTGGGACAACACACAACATTAAGGGCTTTAAACTTTTGCCTATGTATATACATCAAAAACAAAGAAAGGTTAAGAACTCTTCCGCAAACAAGGACGAAACAAGGTGACGAACACCTTGGCTAGTCGTTGATCTTTTGTATATCTAGGGCAGGCCGCGAAGCGCTCCCTCAGCAATTGCAGCACCCATCCTTTGTTGCTTGCAATACATAATACCCATTTGAATTTGCTCTTTATCAAACTCGTAAAAAATACAGCTTGAAGGTGGACGAAAAAGTCCAAATTATCGTCCAGACAGAAAACAAATGCTTGGAAAGTCTAGTAAACCATCACTGCGGGCTTATCTTGTCTAGCCAGCGCGAGAGCAGCGAGAGTTTTGCTTTTCTTTTGTCCATTTCTGCCCCAAAACAAGCATCCCCAGTAAGAACAAAGAGGTTCGTTGCTGCAGACTTGGTGTTTTTGTTGTCAAACTACTGAGAAACCGAACCCGCATCACCTCATCACGAGGAAGACGGAAAGGACATCGACACCCACAGACACAGCCTCCGTTCGGAGCCCTCTCGAGAGATGCTATTGAACTCCGTTCGGCAAAAGATTTTCCCAATCAGCAGGCTCTTCCCCTTGTCGTCAAGTGAAGATGTTCGTCGACCTCTTTTTATCCTGCCGTCGTTCCGACAAAAGAAAAGTTTCACACAAAAACCACCGAGAGCGGCCGGAGTGATAAAGGAGCGCGCGAGCGCGCTTAAGAAGTCAACGAATAAACAGGTCGCAGACACGAAGTTCATCAACCATATTCTAGCGAAAACTCGACCATAAATATGGATGCATCCGCGTGGGCTGTGGAAGTAGTGTCACTTCCCGTTCCGGTTTGTTTTTTGAACGGCGGCGATGGCGGTGATGGCCACGTGGTTTTCCGGGAAGTGTGTGAACAGCGCAGCGCCCTCTGGCGGAAGTGCACAAACGATCCCCAGAGTAACTAGGGCACTCCGGTTGTGTTTGTGTAGTAAGCTGGACGGATGGCCGTTACTCCTGCATACGCCATAAAGCATATTATTTATATTGCAAAGCATTTATGTACTTCATTTCCCAACCCCAACCCATCGTTATTCTGGGAATGTGGGATAAACTGGGGCTTCAGAGTGCTGTGCGAACGAGAGCTTCAATCATGTGAACCGTTGTGAACGGCCATATAAATCTGGTTGACCGGATGCGCTTTTATTTCGGTAAGCGGAAAATGGCAAAATATTTTCACGAAGCTAACAAAAAACAAAAACAGAAGGAACAATCATGCATACAATGACAGTAAACAGGATTGATGATCGGGTGGGAGGTCGTCGTCGTCTGTCTGTCTGCCATTGACCACCTAACCGTGGCGGTGCAAAACAAGTGTGCCCCCCCAGCAAACGCCGAGCGGAGGACCGAGGAGGAAGCGACGCGTATTCCGTGTCTGCGCAGGACGAGCCACCTAGATTTCGGTTATTGACGTGCCTGACGCGTTTGTGGTGTGCACTTTTGCCGCCCTGTTCCGGACATTCCGAATCGATTCGGTTCCCCCTGTCACCCTGTCTGGACTGGACCGAGCTGAACTTGGGGAGGCGTCGAGAAGCTTCTACTGGAGCTGGACGACGTTTGCACGCGAATTGAACAGGTTAACTGATTGTGTGCTAAATGGATCGAGAAATTAGTTCATCACCTCGCCTTGGCATGGCCTGTGGATGAACCTTTCACCTGTGGGCACGAAGACTAGACGCAGAATCTCGCAGACACACGCATATCCTAACGAGGGCATCGACTCGCGCGCCCAATGATCGCCCGAGATCCTCCCGAGCCAGACACGCGGGGATGATGCCGGGTGTGTCTGCTCAACTTTATTGCCGAGACGTCTGCTCCCTTGGTACGTGACTCGAGGCTGAAGATAAAAAAAGGCACACACAAAAAAACGCACCCCATCGCATAATTCGATTCGGAGGGAAATATCGTCAGACAATCGAAATGAGAACAAATCGCTTCATCTCCCTACTGCAGGGAATTGTGAGTTTGTGGCACAACCCATACCAATGATGCAAGAAAAAAAGAGAGAGGAATACACCATCCCTTTCCACTAGACACACGGCAAACTGTTTGCGACAACTGCCCCGACGAAACCGGTGAACGATGAACCTGTACCAAGGGCAAGGACATACGAAACATGCGCACTCGCGCCGGCCGAGAGCACCGTCGGCGTCTGGTCTGGCCCGGTCCAGCAGCAGTCTGGGTTATTTACCGCTCCGCTCCTATTCTCTCTCTCGCTTTCTCTCACATACTCTCTTTCTCTGTATGTTTTCTATGTACTATGTAGCACCGAACACTACCGGAACCTCAAAACTGCAGCACTTGCGAGCGAACTATGAGGAGGGCCTATGCCCTATCCCTCCTCCACAGCAAACGTCCTTTACATCCGGCGGTATTTTGAGCACAACCGGGACGATGATTCTATTGCTGAAGTGGATTTCATCCCGCCTGGGATGGGAGATGATGGCGCAGTAGTACGCTGTCAAAGTGTACTGGACGCTTCCCGAGGTGGCGTGTGGGTTAGGTGAAGCTTCCGGGAAGTCTTGTTCCGGAATTGGTAATCATACTCACACCCAGCACTTGCTGGCTCCATTACCGATGGTAGGCCTAGCAGTCGGCTGCTGCTCACGTACCGCAAAGCCCGTATTCGTTCGCTCTTGCAACCCCAACCCAAAGACCTACTTTTACATAGCAGGAGGAACCGTGCGTCGCGTCCGCTACTGTCGGCCTGTTGGTTCGCTGAGTGAATTTTTGCTTTCCGGCGAACTTGCCCGCTGTTCTACACGTCCATGTCAGTGTCTGCATTTCCTGAGGCCTACAGGACTCACTCATACCACTCGTCTGGCAGACTTGCCTCTTGGTACTTGCCACAGCATGGCGTTGGGGATGGCGTTGAATATTGAAAGAATTCTTCAGAATTCAAGGATATATCCTGATGACTTGGATGTTATTTACACTTTTTGTAAATAAATGGATATTCATTTATGATATTTTTAATTATTCAAAACTCTTCAACAACTACAGTGAGTTGGTAAAGTCAATGTTCCACGAAACTACTGTAATATTTTCAAAGAACCTCTAAAGTATAGGCCGAATACTGCGTAGATAACCCCATCCATCTCAGCTCTTCATCCCATCCCAGCTACTTACGTAGCTTTACTTCCCTGTTTTTAGTCTGCCGCAATTTCGCTCTCCCTTACAGCTGAAAATGGGACAGCAGTAAGAGGAAAAGGACCCGAACACTGGAGATGTTGCTGGAGCATCTCTACGCCACCCTGCTGCGCGCCGGACTGCAATTATGTTGCACGCATACAACCATTCAACATGCCCTCGGGCGGCTACGGCGTGTGCGTAACGGCGTATCCTAGCGCCATGCCATGAGACGAAATTGGTGAGTTATGGAACCGCGCAAGAAAATGGCAGCCAAATGCGGTGAATGAACGCGGGTACGATTCCCCTAGAGGCTGCTGTTGAAAGCGGTTTGTCTCACTTCAAATTCTACGAAAAGCTAGCGTTTGAAGTTGTTCCAAGATCTCGCTTTTTGATGACCTCAATCGTCAGAATCAGATCATCCGAATCCGATCCCAGAAGATGTTCAAGGTTCTTCGGCACGATCAACCGTTTAACGGTAACCTCATTTATTCGTTCGACGAATTCCCGAAAATCCCGATCATCCCTTTCATCCACTTCCACGAGACCTTGAAAAACGCTGAAATGTCAGACAGTAGACTCAAGCACGAAACTCCGTCGTCATCCGTCAGACCCGAAATTCTAACCAGACGGCAACCCAGCCAGTCCCAAGATCTTCCTCTGCCGACACTCTCCCCACAGTCGCTAAAAGCGAATCCCCGTTAGACACACAACACTCGCTCGAGGGCACAAGATTTACGGCTCATTCACGAATATGGGCTTAGGCAACTTAGGACCTGCACGAGGGCCAGGCGACCTTCAACCATCGCACCGTGCAACAGTGCAGCCGTTTGCTTTTGCTTGCCGTTGTTTGCAAGATCTTTCGCCGTCTGGTTGCAGCGTGATCGCGCAATGCAACGCACACGCACACACACACATGAGGCTACCACCATCACCACCAGCATCAGGTGCCTTCGAGCGAGGAGATCGCGGGGGAACTTTCCCTTTTTTTTAATTCATTCTACCAACCTACTGCTGCGCGTTCTAATTCTAACGCAACAAACAATCGCTCGGCTGGCGCTATCGGCTTTGCCCTGCTGCGTCGCTGTCTCTCTTTCTCTCTCTCGCCCTCTCGGGTGTTGAGTTTGAGTGAGTGGAAACCGATTAGTGGTGGTTGGTTGTTTTGTGCCGGAAAGCGCGTGCTTTCCGATCGCCGCGAATCAACGCGGGGTGAGTTGATAAATATAGCGACGGCGATCGGTTTGGCGCGTCAAGGTTTTCCACGCGACATAACGGTAAAACGTGTACACCGAACCGGAGGTGTTGCAATGTGTGCAATGTGCATCAGAGCAAGTGGTTGTGTTAGAGCGAGTGTGTTAGAGAGAAATGAGAGGGAAGAAAGGAATAGAAACAAAAACATGTCGTAGTCCATGGTTTTGCGTCCAGCGTTGGACGTTAGACAAGATCGCGCCAATGATTCTGACGCTTGTCGGTGTTGATATCTTCATCAGTTGGAGTTGAGTGGTTGCTTTATAGGTATAGGTTGTACTTGAATAATGCCTGAACCTTCAATTTAGAATGCAATAATTATGAAATATTGTGAGATATGACTTATCACGGTTTCTTTCATCAAATATTTGACATTTTAGTCAATCAAAACCTTGACAATTTAAGTCTTTCTCAGACTTTTCTGGATCAGTTCTTCATGATATACCAAGACATCAATATTTATTCATAACAGACGGAAAATCACAACTTCTTTCCTAATCTCTTAATCAACACCTTAAGAAAAGGTCATGCACAAAACTAATTAAGCTTCATAGTTATGTACCTGCGTTTTGTAACCTTTTCCATTCTCCCCAGCTCTACCCTAACAGTGTCTGGTCACTCGGTCATACCGTTTAAATGTCACTTAAACGAAACCTACGACAAAGAAACACGCTCAATTCCCCATTCGTTGATCGCTGGAAACGAGATTACGCTTACTATGGCGCATTTTCTAATGCAACTCTCCGCCACCGCACACAACGAATGCACCTAAGCAACAGAAAGAAAGAGAAAAACACTTTGTCAAACGAGTTTGATAAACTAGCCTCGATTGAGCTGGGAAAGAGAGCGAGAAGAGAGACGGGGGAGTTTTTTTCTATTGCAAATAGGCAAGATGTTGATCGAGAGGCGTGAGCGTCCAGGCAAAGATAAACACTTCCCCCTAACAAGGTTACGTGATCGCGTAGAGAGACGCCGATTGTCAGCTTTCTTCCCACTGATTGAACCCATCAAACGTGGAGTGCCTAGAGCATGGAGAATGTGATGATGATCTTTACGTCTATCTCGCTCGGCAGGATGACGCACATTGCTGACCTTGCACTTGTCCGAGCAAAGCGACGCTGAAGTGTTACAGTATTGAGGTGTGCATCGGCAAAGAAGAATTATTTCCGGTTGCTTTTTTTCTACGTTATCTTTTAAAACTATTCTACTTAGTTTGAATTTGAATGTGAAAAGACTCACGCGCAGGGAGTTCCTCGTTGACACGCTTTGTTGGGTTCAACCTTCGACTCGCTAGGTTCAGCTAAGGTTAAGGCGGAGGTGAACATTCGTAGCCCGGGTCGCTTCGTTTTTTTATTGTTTGTTTCGTTCCCTGTACCCGGTGGACATTGGCCTAATGTATGGATCGATAAACGTGATTTCGATAGCCCGAACAAGACGCGACGACCTGTAATCAACTGCTATTAGTAAAGGTCATTTCAGTAGCAAAGTTGACGTAAAACAAAAAAAAAACAAACCAAAAGGAAAAGAGAACAATACATTGTAATCCAATTCCATCCGGTTCGAAGGACCAAAATCGAAATGAAAAAATTGTGTATAAAATTAGAAACACAACACTTTGCACCATGTCAATGGCGAAGAAGAACCGTAAAGAATTGTCCCCCT
This sequence comes from Anopheles arabiensis, assembly GCF_016920715.1. Classification (NCBI taxonomy): domain Eukaryota; kingdom Metazoa; phylum Arthropoda; class Insecta; order Diptera; family Culicidae; genus Anopheles; species Anopheles arabiensis. The sequence goes on from NC_053518.1 coordinate 92,745,726, forward strand.
GTCCCCATGTTGAGGGAAGCAAAACACGGGACAGGACAAATTTACACACCAAACCCTTCCCAAAAGTTGGAAGGAAAGCTGTGTAGCCCTACAACAATATGCTACGTATGGGTGTGCGAGTACTTTTTTTTTGCTCTATGCTATCCGTCTGGTTTATAATTCTTCCTTCTTTTGAATTCGCCTTTGGAGTGGCTCTTGAGGATCCTTACCGTTGTAGTTCTATAGGCTGTCGTGTCCACCGGTGGAAGCATAATTGTGTGTAGCGTCATATAATAGCAAGCAAACAAGCCGCCCCGACCGTGGGGAGTCGCAGTAGGAAGCATACAAAAAAGGAGGAAAAAAAGAAGAAGAAAAAACAACCAACGCACCACCAAAAAATGAATTCCTTACTCCAATGTCTGGAACAAGGAAGCAAGTTGCTAGTTTCGAGTGTACGTTGGGAGGAAGAGAAAACAAGGAGAACTCCCATTCCAGGACTCGTCTGCCGCAAGGATAATTGCTCAACTGCTGGATGGTGGGGTAGGGAGACACAGGGGGAAAAAGGTTGATGTCGTCGTCGTGGTCGCTGTCGTCGTCATCGACGTTCGTTGGCCCCTATCCTTTCGGCGGGTTTCCTCTGTACCGCACGAACGAAGAACCGGTGTAGAAAGAGACACAACCAGGGAGTGAGAGTCCCGATTATTCGCGATTCTCCGATAGCGATTGTTGTGTGCGTGTATTGGTGTGCAAATGCATTCCAGGGTGGGGTGGCATGGGTTGTGGTGTGCACTCGTGTCTCGTGTAGGGAAGAAAAGCACCCTCGAGGGAAAATGTTTGACCGACACTGCGGATGGGAAATTGGCGAACACACAAGGAAGCTCGTACCCATATCCTTACAATTCCCCATACAAACACACACACACACCCATACGCGGTTGAACGTCAACATCCCACACAGATACGCATCGAGGTGCAGCCCGAGGAGCAACATTCGCCTACTAAGTGCAATCCTGCAAAGGGTCCTGGTGTGGTGGTAAGGGTTCGTCGTCTTCGCTCTCTCTGTTTTTCTCGCCTTCTCTCTCTTTCCGCAAGTGCAACACGAACTCGGAAGCAGTTCGGTGGACGCGGTAACAGGTGCGTCGTGGGAAAACGCCTGGACATAGGTAGTGGGAAGAAGTAGGTGAATAGGTAAGGGGTACGCGCCCGGCAGGACACACACAACCGGGCCGGGAGTCACCGAACCGGCCGGAAAATGAGCGTGAGTAAGGCACTCGGGTAGTGGAGAGCAACGCTTTGAGTGTGTTGATGATGAGCCAGAGAAAGAGAGAGAGAGGGAGAGAGAGAAAGGACTATATTTGACAGGAAAAACAGTGATTACCGAAATATATCATTAAGATAACATTATTTTGGAGTTCGTCGTACAGGAAGCGGGAATAGGACATCTTAACTAGTGGCTTGGATTTAAATTCTGTTATAAAATGCTACAGATATCTAACTGCTAAGGAATTAAGGTTATCAATGACCTTCAAATCATATACGGATATTCAAACTAGCACTACTACTCTAGCTAATTAGTCACTTGGACTTAGTCTAACTCCTCTTGGACTGAAGATGCCTCGAGGTCTCGTTCAAGATATTCTTGTTTTTTTTTTTACTATGTCACAAAATCTGTAAGAACCTTTCTTGAAAATCGTTTCAACTCTACCTCCATCTAACCAAAAACCGTCCCTCACTGTTACTCGGAAAGAGCGCAAGTGTGAGGGTGTGTGTTCGGTGCGCTTCCAAAAGGGAGGAACATGGGGAACTGCAGCGCATCCAGACGGAACACTAGAACGACCCATCGTACGAGGAAACGGAGGAATGAACAAGACTGCAAGAGCATGAGCATGTGTGTGTGTTTGAGTGTGTAAAACAACATCAACCCACCGACATGCGCCGCATGTGCAGCAGAGCGAGATGCATCTGCCCCCTTGCGCTTCCCCTCGCACCAGAACCCACAGGGAAAAAGAACGGGGCGCCCCCTTTCGCTCTCTGTAACGAGCGTACGGAGGTTCTAGCGAGGAACCCGCATAAACCAGAGAGAAAGAGAGAGAGAGGCCACAAAGAGAGAGAGAGATAGAATAAGGGAGAATGAAGAGAGCGAGTGAGATAGAAATGGAACCAAGCCCTTAAACGTGCTCATGCGGGGCAGGCTAGTGGGTGGTGGTGGGTTTTGGGAGACTGAGAGAACCGGGCGGGTGGCGTACGGTAACGCGCGGACGGCCGAGAACCGAGAAGCACACACACACACACACACCGGTGCCGGTTTCCCATTTCGTTTGGTACCATCACGCATTCGAGCCGAATGAAAGCGAAATCAGTTAAGGGAAATCTTTCGAATGGCTTGGACACACGGTTGACGTTGCGGACTCGGCCGGAGTTCTGTCGGAGTTTTACGTCGTACGGGCAGCGCCAGTGTTTGTTCTCCCGGGGTCCGAGAGTGTTTTTTTGTTTTATAATTTCGTTCGTTTGTTAGTGTGATCCCGCGGTCCTGGAAGTGGATTATTATTGGAGTTTAGGGGGATTTTACTGGTGAATTTCTCCAGCATTTGCGAGAGTAAAACTGACACTTATCGCTGTGTTTGAAGCTGCTTCCGGAAAGGTACGAAAAGCGAGGAATTGTGTGGAGCTAAAGTGCACCTCCAGAACGAGCACGGAATATTTACTTATCGCGTGGTGTTTGTACCGCCATTGTGACAGTTCAAATGTCAAACAACCAAACGTGGCTCAGTGGTTTTTTCAGTGGTTCCCGTAGCGACGACGGTTGCTTCGATACCGATCGAACGTTTTCCTCAATCTAATCGAATAATCAAATGCGGCACCCATACAAACAGCTGCTCCCTGTCGAGGACGTTGTGTTCTATGTGTTTCTGGTGCAATTGTGTGACACTTCGAGAACCATTCATTACAACAACACGTTTTGGCAGCCATTTGATTGAGGCAGGGGAATGAAAAGTAGAAATGTTTAGCGTATGTGTATGTAAATGTGGACCCAACTCGGGATAACCACCAGCGGAGGAACAACAGACAACCTCAAGAGGCCGCACACACACCCTTAGTAGCGCGGGCAAAAGGGCACACATTATTATTATTTTCTCCTTCTCTCCGTCATCCATTGCTGTGTGTGGTGCTGTCACATCGTGTGTGTGTGTGTGTGTGTTTATGTGTCTCAGTGTGTGCCATTGCCTCCCCAAAGATCGGTGGCGCGTTTGTCGTGTGTGTGTATGTGTGTTTGTGTGTGCCTTGGCCTTGAGTTTGCTCCGGCAGGGCCTTGACCCGGTGCCGCCGCGTGCAAACAAGAACTGAACCGAAGAAGCAGAGAAGAGGCATCCCGCGTGAGCGTGCGAGTGACAGGGATGGCACACAGACACACACACGAGAACCAATGGGCGCAGGAAAGGAAAACAAAGCCGCAAAACGGAAGAATGGCACACAAACACTGGGAAGCAGGAGCAGCAGCCGCGTTCTGTTCTGTGCAGCCTGTTCCGTCGATTGGTTGGCAGTGATGATCCGTTTCTATTGGATTTCCTTCTTTCATGTGTATGTTTGCATAAAAAGCCCCGTAGTGTACAGCTTCACCTGTGAACTTCTATCTGTACTGAGAGCACACACAGAGATGGAGGTGAAATGTATTGAATAAAAACCTCTCGCCCATGTGATAACACCATTATCAACGTGACCGAACACACATGAGTGGATGCGACATGGCGGGAATGAGAAGTGCGGTGTGACACTCCAGAATATCAACGAAGCGACGGAGGGAAATGGGAGCAGTAGAGTGTGGTTCAACAATGTCAAATACATTTTATAATCAACGCGCCACCACCACCGGTCGGTGCCAAAGTAATAAACGTGTATTCAAGGTGAAATGTTGACCATGAAAATCGTTTCCCGTGTCTTTTTATAGAATTCGTTCTCCCGCGCGCACTCCCGGATCGTGTAGGGTATGAGTGAGCGTGTGTATGTGTGGTGCCTCTGTAGTATGGGTGTGTGTGCGCCTGGTAACTCGTGAGCTAGTGTTTTTCGCTCTCCCGCTGCTACTGCTGCTTCTATTTCGGGGATCGGAAGAAAATGGGGAAGAACGTTTTGAATTGAATTTCAATCGTGGCTTTCTATCGACCAACTGGTGTGTGTGTGTGTGTGCATGGACGGTAGTGTGTCAGCTTGAAGCAATAGTTTGATCGATGGAACAGAGTTCGATCGATGAAGTGATCAGAGTTTTTGGAGTGATGATCTTGAACTTATGAAATTCTATCCCGAGGACACAGCCATACACTTCCATGGACAAGAATAAATGTCATCTAACCAAGAATTGCAAGCTCTTGGTCCCGGTGAGATGCTTCAGGAGAGGGCACCAGCTACGGGAACTTTCGAAAAATCCATACTGTCTAGTATCCAGCCTAGCTCTCTCTCTAATGACACACTTTGAGACATCAATTATGAAGTTCCAGGAATCTCCAATGTTTCCTCAACTCGAAATAATTCAGAGTGTCACGTTTTAATCAGATAGAGATAGTGAAAGTGAAGAGATTAGACATACTGTTTGGCTTCAAGTATGCAAGATTGAGTAAAAGTTGAAACTCTGTTGCTTTTAGAACTAATTGCAAGCGAAGAAATACTTGAAAATCTTTGCAAATTTATCTGATTATCAACATCATTGCATACACCATGGCAAAAACAAACAAGAGGAATAGCGAATTCCAATGTTTATGGGCAAAAATGTACTTAAAATGAAGGGACTGTCAAACATGTTCAAATAAGAGAGGTCTCAGTCATATAGAGAGTTCACTGCATATCTTGAAAGCAAGAACTATCCTCTGTCACGTATTCAAAGATAGTAAAACTGGAGTAAATTGGAGCTCCTAATTATTCCAATGACAGAAGCTGGTATGTATTGGGAATGATCACAATTTTCGGTGAGATATTCTGTTTGGATAGTACTTGCCGTAAACCTCTGGATGTAGTTAAAAACGACATATAAATACTTTAAAAAAATCTTTTAAAATTATCGTGAACAGTATTGATCGCAAGACTTCTTATTTTTGTGAGTCACGCAGTCAAAATATTTGGGAATTGGGAAATCAAGAGGTTCTGCTCTTGCTTCAAGGATGCTACGATTAGACTAGATCAGTTGATACAGTCTGTTCTAATTCCCATTTGATTTCAAGTTTCTAGTTATTCGAGGAACTCAAAATGCTCAATATATCAACCAATTTTCGGGAATCTCAATGCAAATTCCATCATCCCAATTAATATACCGTTAAGCTGGACTAGGGATCATCCATTTCCACTTTACCCGTACGACCGTGCTGGAAACGAAAGAGCGCATTCACGCCCAGGAGGGGCCCGCATATGGATTTGACAGCCGCTTTGGCGCGTGACGCGCTCAGCTCCAAGGCCACATCCGGACGCCATTCCGCGTGCACGGCAACTAGTACGGCGTGGACAAACGTATCAGCCCGTTCTTCCCGGGACTGGAGTGTGTTTGCTTCCCGGGCCCCGTGTGAAGGGTGTGTTTGCTGTGTGAGGGTTTCTTTTTTACGATATATTTGCACAAGGTTCGCACCTTCCGAGCTTATTGCTTGCTGTGCCCTACGAACGGAATCGGAAACGAAACCGTTGTCGTTGTCTTCTAGGCCGTAGGACCGTTGAGTGATGGGATTAAATTGTGCAACAAATTAGTCGCTCCGCAGTCTCCAAAAATGTTATTTAATTAGGTGCAAGTAATCACCAAAATCCTCTGGGCATGAAATATCGCGTCACCCGCCGCGCGATGTGCTCCCTTAGTAGATCTGTTGCCCCTCGCTCGCTCGTTGGTAGTACGAAATCACTCACCGCATGCTCATTGTGACGCGCGGCGACTACTACAATCCCACTAGGCCATTGGGTTACCCGCCGGAGCGCGAGAGAGTGTGTTCGTGTCTGTTCCGGGTTGAATACACGTTCGCAATAGGGTGAAGCACCAACACGCCAGCAAAGCCGCCCCCTGCACACAAACACTTTGAAATAAAACAACAAACACTCCCCTCAATGGGGGGGGGGGAGGCGGTCTAGAAGTACTCAACACAGACACGCGGGAATAGTTGGCGGTTTCGCGCAACTGTTTGCCCCATGCGCGGCCCGTTCCGACGTTTGGCCTTGGAGCTTGCATGCGTCACGCGCGTCAAAACCCTCCTCTCGCTTGCCGGTCCGTGTAACGGGTGTAACAGGAAATTTGCATGCGCTGCTATTGCGTCTGTTTGTGTGTTCTGATGCTCAAAAACCTGCTCCGCTGTGAATCGTTCTAATTGACGCATACAGCGTGAGGAATAGATCACTTTTTTCCCTTCGCAAAAGGCAGTAGGCCAAATAAATCGCCGTCGATCTGACACATTAGCATTAGCGAGAGGGAACAATTCGTTGTCCAATCCGCTCGCTCTCTCTCTCTCTCATGAGAGCTCCCTCTGTGACAGAGAATGAGAGCAGCGCAGTTGCACAATCCGACGCAAAACGAGGCAGAAAGAGAGACCGGCGCGCTCGTGTCACCAGCTCCCGCCAACCCGTTTCAACCGATCCACAAAGTTTCAATTTCACGGCCACGGTCCTGCTCTCGTTTTCGCGCAGCGCTGCCTCTCTGTCGCGCTGATGCAACGCAAAGCGAAATGCGGAAGAGCCCGGCTCGGCTGCTGAGTGCCCTCTCGAGCGGTTTGCGTAACTCGCGCTGAGCTTGAGCGCTCGCTCGCTCGCTGTGAGTGTGTTGAGCCCGCGCGCGCTCTTCTCATCAGCCAGCAGCGGCGGCAGCAGCAGTTTGTTTGAATTGCCGAAAAATGTTGACCTTGAACTCGGCCGCGTTTGACAGGCGAACTCGGCCGCGAGATATTGCCGACGGTCGGCCCTTCCTCGCTGCGGCCTCCTTACCTCATTCTAATCACACTACCTCCCGCTGGTTTGTGTATGTGCGCGTGTGCGTCGCATTTGTTGTTGACGCAAGAAAAACGGTTCCGCCGCCTGGCCCCACTGCTGCTGGTTGGTGTGTTAGCGCTTTTTAGTTGATTCTGTGCGACCGGTCGGGCACACCGCGGTACAGAATTGGTATTGTAAAAATGTGCTGCAAGTAGGCACAACGGAGAAGGGCTACCACGTGGTGTGTGTGTGCGTGTGACGGGATCGAAGAAGGACAACATTACTGTACCATTTTCATGAGCAACGTACGAAAAGTTGCACACATTTTTGCACGGAATTTAGCTTAAGGTACTCGGAATCAAGACACGGAACACGAAAAGCCACTCACTGTCGGGTCTGGGAAGGATTTTCTTTTCGCGGGTTTGACCTTTTTCCCTTTTTCACACCGAGTTTTCCAGCTCTAACGCGTGGGTGAAAAAGTGAAAGTGAAACAAAAGCTTAATTTTTTCGCTCTCTTTCTTCCCGTTTTCCGTTCAGAAATGTTCTTCAAACGTCAATACCGTTCCCTGGCAGGCCGGAGAAACAATGAAAGCAACAACAACAACAACACGGCAAACCAATACACCAACAACACCTGACACAGTGACACCGTACATTGCCGCCTACTAGAGCGTGTTTCGTGTGTGAGAGTGTGTGTGCGTGGACCTGGTTTCAATACTGTCATCGTCCCTCGGCATGCGTTTGTGTGAGTGCGTTGTTAGTGCGTGAACAAGTAGACCTTGAGTTTTTCCAACCCCTTCTTCCGTCATCAACTGTCATCATCAGCAGCAGCATCATTTGCATCATCCGGACGTGTATCGTCAGGAAGCGTTTTGCAGGATACAAGTGACTGTGTGTGTATGTGTGTGTGATATACTGTCGTTAAGGGAAATTTGTTGATTGGAAAGCAATACTTATTCAAAGGCAGCTAAAACTATCCTCTTTGAAAGGGATTGTGACACAAAAAGAAGGAAAAGGCGACGAAAGGTGTATGTGTGTGCGTCATCAACGGTTGGCAATGTTGATACTCAGGTTACTACAGCTGGCATGTGATTGTGTATAGAGTTTAGTACAGGCTGCTGTAAGTGTATATGTGTGTATGCGTGTGTGAGTGTCACATACAGCAAGAGTTGCCTTGTTCCAGTACCACATGTATCTGTGTGTGTGTTTTGGGATGTATGGAAGCAATAGTGTGTTACAGCAAAGAAGAAGTGTGCTAATTGCTTCCGAAAAGTATGTTTAAGAAATGGCAAGATGTGCAAATGACACGCCAACGTCTGTAAAGTACAAGCAAAAGGTGAAAGCAAACGTTTGTGAGCAAAGAAGAGAGCGACCAATGGAAAAGAGCAAGCAAGGCAACAAGTGAAGCAAAGTTCGGCAACGATTGAAGTGACCACGAGTGGCCACGTGAATAAGTTGTCCTGCGACGGTGGTGTGTTGGTGACATTTCAAAGCAAGTGTGTAACATTTCGTGGAAAACAAACGGTTGGCTCCAAATTCGACCCCTCTGCTTCCATTCCCCCCCCCCCACCACCCCGCAATCCTGTGCAATGCAGTGTATTCGTAGTGTCGTCGGTGGTCCGAGTGGGGGAGCAGCAGCAGCAGCAGCAGGGAGTGCAGTGGAACGTAAAATCCTGATAAAGACGGAAGACTCACGTGGCCTTGCGCTGGCGCACGGCGAACGGGGAGAGCAGGCGGACCGAAGGTCACGCGAGGAGGGGAACGAGGGCTGCCGGTCCGGGCAGCAGGAGGCGCCGGACGATAAGAAGGCCGCCGGCACTGCGCCAGAGGTACGAACGTTCGTGCTGGGCGAAAACCAGTGCATCGTGTACGGGGCCCGACCTGGGGACGGTTCAAGGCCAGCAGCGTCATCACCATCGTCCTCGTCCTCCGCCACACTCCAGCACCTTCCCATCTCACATCTGCCACCGAAGAAAACGCTCAAACTCGCCCTCGGACTGCGGGGAGGCCCACTGTCCCCGTCGGCGTCATCCCGGCAGCCGTCGCCGCCTCCCCTAACACTGCGCCGCACGTCCGACGAACCGGACCGAATGCTGGCCAGGATACAGATCGTGTCCCGGGCGCATCCGGGTGACGAGGGGGAGGAGGAGGACCAGCAGCAGCACCAGCAGCAACCCGGTGTGGTCGTAACCGGTGGACAGGGTGTGCATGTGATAAGAGACGGCCGGTTCTATCAACCTCAGCAGCAACAGCGCCACGAAGAGGCGATGGTAGAGGAAGAACCGGAGGATGCACCACATGGACAGTATCATGTCCCGCAGCAGCAGCAACACCAACACAGTAGCATTATCGTGGCGAACGGTGGCCGCTCCTCGCCACTTTCCCACCAGGGACGCCTTTCTCCTGCTGGCAGTGGATGTGGCGGGGCGGCAGTGCAGCATCCCCACACGTCCAGCAGCATTACGACCACGACCACGATCCTCGTGTCGAACGAGCGTGCTTCCATCTACAAGCCGCCAACGCAGGCTACCTCTACCACAACGACGACGGTTTCAAGCAGCAAGCAGCAGCAGCAGCAACACGGGCACGTGACCTCAATGCAGCCTCCACCTCCGCCGCCACCACTGAAGATGTCCAAGGGAGGCGGTGGTGGTGGTGGTGGTGGGGGAGGACACGAGGAGCCGTCCAGTTCCATGCCGGATTTGGGTAAGTCGAGATGTAGGACCTAGATGTAGTCTTGCAGACCTTGGGATATAAAAGGATATCAGGAAGACTTCCCCAAAGAAGTTGTGACGTCATCCCAAATGTCAAAGTCTTCCACCATTTACCCGTATGTCACTTTTTTGTGTGAACTTTGACTCATCAGGTTCTTGACTTCTTGGACAATGACCGTGCGCACTCGTTAAAGATCAACTGTCAATGAGCAGGTTAAACACCGATGGTGTACCTCTACGGTTCATGATGAGTGCCACCAGTTTCAGCCGCCTCCGTGATTTCGGCGCACAAATGGCGAAATCTATAACCCGTGAAGGTGAAGTCGGTGACGTCGTCACAGTTGCTGCCACGATGCGGAAGCAGATTTCATAATGGATCGAGTTAACCGAGCAACGAGGTGCCAAAAACAGCAACGTTTGCATCATCTCCAGTTTTGGTGTTGCAAACCCTCAAGGACACACTCAAGCCAAGCGATAACTGATGAAGAACTTACGTCAGTAGGAATGATTCTTGTATAGTGTTAGGCTTAGAGGCATTTCAGGAGTGATCAGATCCAATTCTATGCAATAACACGATGAAGAATATCCTTCTAAATACTTGATTTTGACTGCAGAGTCTGATTAGTTTGTGCAGACTTCAAATTAAAGCCTCTAAGCAGCACTCAGCGCCACCATCAACTTGGGTAATTAATCGTTCAAGTGAGCAATTTGTGCTTTTAATTGATTTCAAAATTATTAAAGCCTTTTGACGACCTCGACGATGTCAGGAGGCATAATAGCCCGGCCCATGCCCGGCCCTGGTGCGGTCGGCTCGGTGAAATTAACTTCTCCAACCTCCAAGGACGACGAAAGGTGTGAGAGTGTGTGCCCGAAAGCCAATCAAGCATGGCAGAGCGGACATCGGTGCCTAGAATATGTATAATTATCCTTCACTCAGGGCCACCAATACACACACACACAAACACATGCATACACACGCTCTTGGTACCATGGCTATTGATCCTTGGCGTTGCGATGCTTTTTCCCTGTTTTCCGTAACCCCTTGACGGAGGTCCGTGCATCCCTTTCGTTCCAATCGTGCGCTTTTCCATTGCTAAAGAGAGAGAGAGAGAGTGTGTGTTAGCAAAATCCTGAGGAAGGATGTGGAGAGACGATGGGGGGGGGGGTGTATCGTTGGGTACTGTTGGGTGGGCTCACGCTATTCCTTTCTAACGCACACGCTCATCTCACCCTGACACTCGGTCCTGCTTTTGCCGCTGCCGGGAAGTGGCAAGGATTATGGACTTCGGAGGTTTGGGGGGAGGCCATGTGGCCTTCACTTTGACTTTGTGTGGCCGCTGAACAGCGCTACGGAATGCCCTTTTCGGACGGCCCTGGTGTGGCCAGTGTGTTGACCTTGGCGCTGGAATAGTTGGGTTGAGAAGGCAAAAAAGCAGCTGTGGTCGACGGACGACATTTAAACTCCGGCTCTCCTGTGTGTGTGTGTGTGTTTCGTGCGTGCCTTAGTGATGGCCATGGTCACCGCCTACTGCTGCTTCTCTTCACACACGCACCTCACTCCGCACTTTCTTTAAAAGTTGTTGTGTAGCAAAAGAGCAAACAGTTCAACGGCAAGATGGTACCCCCGAAAGTGCATTATTGTGGACGGGTGCAGAAGAGCTTTTTTTCCTTCTCACCTTGCTTGAACCTTCTGGCACATGCGGTGCTCCAACAACGATACCATCACCGTTAGTTGGTTGTTTGTGTGTGTGAGGGGGGACAAAGGTTTACACAAACAATCCGCATGGAGCGCGTTGAGCTTTTGGCAACAATATTTTGGCAATCCGAGGGAGCACGAGGAGGACACCGTTTTGCGGTGTGATGAAGTGTGTGTTGTTTGAAAACTCGCAAGGCGCCCGGGAAGAGTTGTTTGGGCATGGTGCATGGTAGGGGAAAGGGTAGTGCAGAAGCCATTTTTTCTTCATTTACACCACTGCTGCACACGCTCCTTGTTGTGCGTTGAGCCGTGCCGTGACCTTTGCCGTGAGGATTGAAGGCATCATGCCCGTTGTTTCGGACGTTGTTTAACCGCAATGCCTTAGCCCCGTTAGCGGGAAGAAAGGCACGTGTGTGTATGTGTGTTGATTCTAGGTGAGCTTTTTTTTCGTTTTTTGTCAATGAAATTCGCACTCCCCCTGAGTGACGTTGTGATTCATCACACACACTCAGAAAAAGCAACATTCAAACAAAAACCCTTCTGCAGCAACTGGTTTTACATGCGCAGCAAGCACTGTACGCGAATGTCGAAGGGGGAGAAAGTGCAGCCGAATGGAATGTGGAATTTCTCCCAATCCGTTAGCGCCCTCTGTTGGACGGGCCCCGAAATGAGAGCAAGAGATACAGGGAGAGCGAGCGAAAGAGAAAGCGAGTGTGAGTGAGTGTGGATAAAACTTTTTCCGCCAGTCGCTACTAGATGGCACCACTGGTCACCGTCGCGCTCGCGCTGGAAGTTTTGGGAAATGTGGGAGATGATGGGAAGATGAAAGCGAAAAGGCGGAGGAAAAGCGACGGTGTGGAGATGGCTGGAGCGTTGAAGCCAATTTTCTTTTCCTTCATTCTCGCTCTCGGTTGAGTGTGTGTGTGTGTGTTGGCGTGGTGCCGTGGAAAAGCTTTTTGAAAAGCTCACTTTTTTATTCATTTGGTTAGCGAATTAATGCACAGAAACATTAACTTATCTGTTTGCAATGCACTATTGTTCATTTTTAATAATGATTTGTAATGTTTATAAAATGAACACATTAGTATTGTTATTACTATGGTTGTACTTAAACCAAAAATCATTGAATTCACTCGTCGAATGTCTTTTATACGTTTTATGTATCCTCTTCATTCTGAATCAAATATTTTATGCAATTTATTGGTTTTTTCTATTTTTCTTGAATATACGATATACGGTCCGGTAAATTCTTCTTTCTCGTAATTGTTTTATCATTTCCTTCATATGATAAATTCATGAGGTGGAACGCAAAAAAGCAAAAAAGTAAGAAAAAAACACAATAATAATACAGTAAGGGTGTAAAAATATCGAACAAAAGAGAAAGATGTGTAAAATCAAACACAAAAAAGTTTAGAAGTGCACAGAAAGAGAGACAGAGAGAGAGAGAGCACGTAAGAAAGGGAGAACAGAGTGATGAAAGAGGAATGAAATATTTTCGATAGTAAACCGAACCAGTTGGGGAGAGAGCGAGGGCAGATGGGAGGTGGCAGCATGTGAAGGAGAAATTAAACGTGGGTTGAATGGGTGGGTAGGTGTGTGTGTGCGCGCACCTGGTACACGACGGTGGTGGAAGAGCCCCAAAAGTGCATGAAGGGGGGAGCAGTGTGCTCAAGTTCGATGAACCACAAGAGAAATTGAACGGCCATGCGACCTGCAGCAGCACCACCACCACCATTGCTTGGGGCACCTTGGGAAGTTTGGTCAGTTTGGTGGCATTTTTGTGTCTCCGTCGTTCCGTCCGTCGTCCGACCGTTTCGTCGCCTGTGATTGAGGAAGTCACTCGGGCGGCACAAGGCGCGATGGCGGCCGGTGATTGACTGTGTGACCGTCGTCTTACGAAGAGAGTCAAAAACGCACACAGGGGGAGAGGAAGCCAGTGGGTCATGGGTAGCAAATCGGCTACGGAGGTGTGTGAAAGTGTGTGTGTGTGTGTGGTTTTTGTTAAAGTTCATTTGCGATCGCGATTCGCGGTGGTGGCCGCAGCATTCTCCCTTCTGTGTTCGCTTCGTGCAGCAGGCGGGAGCGTTGCAACAGTGTGTGCATGCATCGGGGCATTATTATGCTTTCGATCGTTTTCAATCGAACGCGCCCGGTGCGGAATGTATGGGGACGAGAGAGAGAGTGAGAGAGAGAGAGGAGGAACTTGATGCTTTCACCTCCTTTCGATCAGCTCGATCAGTCGCGTTGCACGCCAAAAGAGCGAAAAAGAGAGAGATACGAAAGAGAAAGAAGGTGAGGACGGTACAGATAGGGGGATGGTAATTCGTGTGGAACTTTTCTTTATCAGCTTGTAAATGCTCTGCAAATCCATTCACAAATGCCCTGTAAAGGCTAACACTTGGAGGGAAAAAGGAGGAACAGCCGTTGCCTAAAACTCCAGCAAAGGGAAACCCACCCAACAACACCACCCTCTATTCAGAGACATTGAACTCCGGCAACGACGTCGAGAGATGGTTGACCCCTTGATGCCCTCGTCGACGACTTCCTCGGAGCAAACGGACAAGCTGTCCACGACGACAACAATGACATTTGGAAAGTAAAACCGATCGACACACAGAGAGAGAGAGGGAGAAAGAGATCCCCAGCCAAGGCCAATTTCACTGTTCGCCGCCCAAGATAACATTGAGCTGTTGGGGATGGTGGTGACGGGGGAGGGAGGGGACATCACCCACGCCACACGAGCCTAAAACTGTGGCGCGGGCCTCGCCTGGCACAAAATAAATAGGACACTCGACGATGAAAATGAAGGTAAAATGTGCAGCAAACCGTGCACGACGCTGGGAAAAGTGGTGGAAAACTTACCTCGGGAAAGGAGGGGGGGAGGGGGGGGTCATAAATATTTGCCATTTCGGTGCCGAGTGAAAGTGATACACATTTCGCCGGTCGATTGTATGGAAAATAAATCGCGTTCACTTAATTGGCACAGTTTTTCTTCTCCCCTGGCCTCATGAAAAAGGGTCGTTGTCTTTATTGGAGCAGTTTTGTTTTGCTTTCATTTAAAAGGAGAGTATTTTAAGGTAGGTAGTTGTTTTCATTAAAAAATCAATATTAAATATGCTTATGTTTTATGCTAAAAATGGAACTAAAACTTCCTCAAATAACACTGCTGCAAACCATAAAACGATGCCTTGGGATCAGTATTCTTTGACATTACACCGCTACGCGCTAGTTGTAATATGAATTGGCAAAGACAATTTCCACAAAAATCCTCCCTAAACCCCCGCTCTAACCGTGAGAAGGGAGTTGCATTGCAAACAAAAAGCCTATGTGCAAATGATGCGCCTATCCTCTCCCCACCACCGCAGCTGCTTTGCATGCAAGAAGATCGCGCGTTGCATTCTTAAGATGTGTTTCAGCGTGCAAACATGCAGGCACGACGACGAGACCAGAACGTACTGCTACCTAGAAGATGGCAGGGTTGGTTATTCTTAGAAATTATCGCCGACCCCTCTGTAGAATAATGATGCGAAACTACGCCCTGCGCGGTGGCGTTACTTGTGGCTTCAGAACTCCGTTTTGCATTCAATATTTCTCTTTCCACGTTTCCTATGTTGAGTAACATTTATTTAAAATCATGACTTGACTTCAGAAAACAACGTTTTGTTGTTTGTAAAAAAGCTTTTAATAGCCATTTCTTCTGTTTTCCTGCGAGTAGATCGTGTAGATTGTGATGTAGTGTGGTAGCCGATCGTCGCGATCGTATCTCTACCAGGGCAGCGGCACAAAGACTCCAATAATAGGGAGAGGGGGGGATTTGGGGGTAAAAGCGGGGATGTCCATGAGTCAACGAACCCCCTTGTCGTGGATCGCGAGCGATCCGAGCGAGAGATGAGCGATGAGAGAGGCCACGAGAAAACCGAAGCCGATGAGGCTATGCAACCCGACCGCGGCCGCCGCTGCCACTTCATGCTAAAAAGGTTCATGACCGGTGCTAGGGTCTCTGAAACGATCGTGCCCTTCCCCCTTGTTCGCCTCCTTCCCTTCGGTCCCATTCCTGCAAACGAAAGCTGAGTCGAATCGGTCGGGCGAAAGAGGGAACAACCAGAAACTCCTCTCACTCGCGGCATGCAACGCGATGCACATTTTTGCACTTTGCACATGACGCTCGCTGGAATCGGTTGCTGATGTGCGTGTGTGTGTGAGTGTGTGACACAGAAGATCCGTTCAGCAGTTGAAATCAGGTTCATGACCGACTGAAGTACAGCGCGTAAGAGCGTTTTGCGCCATGAGTGTACACGCTGATAAAGGAAGCCACTAGTGTGAGTGGTGGATGCGTTGAGGGACGCGTTGTGTGTGCGCCTGTCCACATCATCATGACGCACTGAAAAAAGAAGGGGGAATTCCTCCCGGGGATGGCCTTTTGATTAAACGCTCCTTTCTTGAAGCATATTTCAAACGTTATATTGTGTGAGTCATCAGCTAAATCCACCCGAAAACGATCCCATACAACGATTGAGCTCCACCGTGGGTGTTGCGGAGGGACTGTTAGAACGCCAGCCCGATCCAGTACTACGTCTCACACATACCTAATACGGGACAAAACCAATTTTCGAGTGTTCTTCGTTCTGGTTTCCCCCCCATCTTCTAAGCGGGATATCTTCGCAATCAAACTCCTCACACACAACAGTCGATGGTGCTGTCGGCCACGAGTTGGAACTGGTTTGGTCCGATTGGCCTCACCAGTGGGCGGGCAAGGAAAGTTTCACGATCAAAGATTTGTTCTTGGCGAAGCTTTCGGTGCTGATTTTGGTGGACAAAGATGGCTAAAGCAGGTTTCCCGCTTTGGGAGAGTTCTTCCGTGAGCTTGATGGAGGTAATCGTTCGATCAAAGTGCTTCCGACGACTGTGACGCACTCTCCGATGTGAAGGTGAAGGTGTTTGATTGAAGTTGGAGGTCGTGGTTGAAAATGAAAAAAACAAAAAAAAAACCTAAATTAACTATTGCCATAATCTCAAAAAAGCTATTACCGTAGTGAGCGTTGCATAACTCCAGGCGTAATATCCTTTCTAACTCATTCTTGTGCGGCTGACCTACCTTTTTTTAACGCTGTACAGCACTGTCTAACCTTCCATTAAGCTTTGCACACCTGCCCAAAACTGGATAGACCAATCCCACAGGTAGACAGCAAAAGAAACCAATCCGGATAACGATCTAAAACGCTACCGGACTCGCCGGCTCCTCGAAGGTTCATTCAACTCCCCTACCCCAACACGCACAAAACCTCACGGTCATCGCACAAAGCCCCGACCAAGAGCTTTTGGCCTTTTTCTTAGTCTGGTTCGAAATTCGCAACAGCAGCCCGAGTACATGATGGTGGACGAATAGACAAGAGCGAAGATCCAAAAAATGGGTCCCATAGACGGAGTACGAATGGCCTCCAATTAGCACAGAATCGACCACCGCAAGGTGATTAAACTGTTGATCACTTCCGCGCGCGAGGACAGACGACCATCCCATCCCGGTCCGAATACAAATGAAGTCATTTTTTATCCATTTGGGACGATTTGTGGATCGTTGGAGGATGTTTTGGAAGGTCGTTAGGATTTCCTGGAAGTCCAAAAGTGTGCATGCGTATTTAGAATTTGAATGCTTTGGAATTCATTGGTTCGTTTTAATTTTAGCGCAATATTTTGGTGTGCTGTTTTCTCCATCACGACTTCCAAGTTCACTTTCCATGAAAAAAGGCTTCACTTTCAGCTTTATTTTCCCAACCGTGACATTTTCTGGGGAAGGTTTCGTTTCGCTCGATTCCATAAATTCATGCCAAAAAAAAAAGCGTTCGAAAAATAGATACTTGCACTTTTATGAGCCGTCTTCTCTCCAGACACGTGGGGGACACAAATAAATAAAATAAAAAAAAGTCCCCCCCCAACCTCCCCCCACCCCCGAAAAAAAAAACAAGAAACAAGGGTAAAGATCGTGCCAACCATTATGCGCCCGGTTCGTCTCCTTCGCTCGCTCCGCCGGCCACATCTCAGCCACATTCTCTCCACAACGCGCGGCTCAAAGCGGCGAACCTTCACTTTCAACGAGCGAAAGTGTTACCTTTCTTCGGCCGTCCGCTTTTGCACTTTCTTCGTCCACTTTCTTCGCGGAGCTTGCTTGAGAAGGAAGGCTCTCCAGTCGCTGTTTCTTTCGCGCACACTTTCTTTGGGGCGCTGGAGCGCCTGTGGATGGATCAGCTCTCGTCAGTTTCACCTTTCCTCGCAATGATCGTACATCTCTGCGCCTCGTCGTGCGAAAGGTGCACGACCCACGATCGCATTTTATTTTTCGCCGTGTCTTTCGCTCTCCGTGAAGAAGGGTGATGAACCCGCCTGCATGTGGGGTAAAAAATCAGGCTTTTAAAGTGTGTTTTTTTTTGTGTGTGGTGCTACTGGAAGAAATTTTTGGAGGCATATATTATTGTTACATTGTTGTTTCACTTGGTCAGTGGATTTGTATCGCTTTTTTGTGTCAGTTTTCGCTTTTTTGTACGGGCTCGGTTGCAATGCACTGGAGCGATGTGTTTAATAATTTCTTTTATTTCTCTCTTGAACCTTGCGCTCAGATGGGCTTTTTTTGGAGCCTAGACATTCCAGGTCCGCTCTGCTGTTGTTGAAAGTGTAAATTTCGCTTTCATTTTGTGGCTTTAATTTTGTACGATTTAGTACGATCGTAGCGTAAAACTCTTTCCCACAACGTCGTCAAAGTTTCGACGTCGAGTTCAAACATTTTTGTATTGTAAGCTCGTAAATTGGAGCTCGTTGTCTCACCCAAAATCGAACCGAAATCAGTCAAAATTGTAGTTCAAATCCGTTTATTTATTTGGAAGTCGCTTTATCAAGGATTTTTCATCGGCATAAAAAGCAAAAAAGATAATCAAAGGGCACAATGCAAGCACAACCAATAAAAGGGATAGAAAGAATGCATCTCGAATGCACCGCAGCGTGGTCTTCTCTTATCTAGCCGCACTCGCGATGATGGTTGCTGACGTTCGTTGGCCGCGATACTGCAACGCAATGCCTTCGATGTGGAGGCGGGGTGGCATTAGACTCGGCTGCAGCCGAGCTGTGTACCTCCTCCTCCTCTGTGTGTGTTTGTGGCATTGTGCTGGACCATTGACTGGAAGCAACACAGGGAGGAAGCAGCAGGCGAGCAGGCGAACAAGCAACACGAGGGCGCGGGGATGTATCCTTGAGAAAGTTCAGCACTTTATCTCGGTCGTTGACATCCACCTTATCCCACCCGTTGTCCACCAACAGCAACTCCGACCGTCTCTGTCCTAGTGGAAATGTGAACGATGACGTGAAGAAGAAGAAAAAAAACACACTCTCACACACACTCAATCGTACCTTCGATAACGGCCACCAAGGGCACCAAGAGGGGGTAAGATGAAGAGGGGAAGAATGGACATTATCGTTATCGGAGTAGGAGGCCTCCTCATGATTTTGATGCTTGCTTCCGTCTCTCCGCGTGCTTGTCTGCCCTGCCCCTTTTGGGAATTGGAAGGAACCTAATTCTTGGTGCTCTGTAGACAGGGCAGTAGGTTGACGAGATAAGTCTAGGTTTGCTCTACCGGTTGACCCAACACAGTGAGAGTTCTGTGTTGTTTGTTGCTCCAATTACCACATTACATCAGACGAGATGTACACGTGTTGTTGGTTTTGCTTGTTGTAAGAGTGAGTTCACTTTTCACTTAGCAGCAACCAACTTTTGTGTCAACCCAATGCTGCGCAACTAATTAAACACTGTGTCCTCCGCACAACAAACATATTCGACTGTGTGTGCACATGTATGTATCGCACCCCAAGCGGTTGACGCGATAACGGTTACACACACCGGGACGACGACAGGGGCCGGCAAGGCCGTTTGTATTATATTTTATTATTTGCTTCCCATATCGCACACACACACACAGGGGGGGGAGATATGCGTGTCATGTGTTTGCCCTTGAAATGAGGGAGCTCATATCATGCATTGCCCCCACTTGGTTTCGTGTTGTGGGTGGTGATGGGAATGATGATAAACATTAGCCCATTTTGGGACCTGGTATAGAGGGGAGGGTGGGGGGTTTGAAAGACATTAGCGACCATTGCTGATAGCATGTGAGCATCAACACACACTCGTACATGCGATCGATTGAGGCGTAAATCTGTTTATATTTTATTCTCTTTTTTTATTCGCATTGTGTAATTCGGTAAAGCAGTCGTGACATTTCAGGTATTATTTCTCCCCCTCCCCCACACATGCCACCGCACCGATCGCACGAACACGTAACGCGCTTGTCCTTGGTGACAAGGGGTGCAAAAATCCCGCTTCTCCCGTTCTCGTTACGCCGCCTTTTCTAATGCTTTTGTCCCGCTCTTTTTAGTCTCTTGGGTCACAAAATCCACCCCATCATCGTCCCCCTTTTTTGTGGGGGGAGGAGATTGGGAAGCATGAACGAGACACCAAGCGAACGGGCCCAAAATTGCGCACACACACACACACAGTCTCCTCTCCCCTACTCGGTCCCGGAGATACAACACTCGGGCCGGTATTCTAAATTTAATTTTGAAATACCTTTTTTGCGTCGCATTTCAAGGTCAGCAAGCTCCTCTCTCCCACCTTCCCTCCCTATATCTCTCTCTGTTAGCTCTTAATTTTTAAATGGCAAACGTTCGAAAAAACTCACCCCAATTGCCTGCCCCCTCCCTTCCCGCAATGTCTGTTAAGTGTCTCTGTCTGTCAGTGCATGTGTGTGTGTGTGTGTAGGTAATGGGGGAACAAATGGTTTATTTTTTTCATTTGCACAGCTTATTTACTTAGCATCCAAAAATGTGTGGCACTGGAGCACCACGCACGCTGGTCACTCGCGCGTAGTGTGCGGCCCCAGCGAGCACCACTCAGTCATAGGTGATAGTGGTGGTGGTGATGGTGGTGCTCTCTGGCGGGAATCTACCCTTCGTACTACCACTACTGCTGCTGCTGCTGGTCCACCATACTTGCACACAGTGTAGTGCGGCTTAACGGCTGTTCGCAAGCGCGCGCGCTCTCGTCAAGCTTCCGGGCTCTCACTCTGTGGCGTCCGAACAAAGGCCCCACTAATCGCGCCCACCCAGCCATTCAAGGACATTCTCGGCAACTAATGGCGGGGAGTACGAAAAACTAATAAAACACCCCTCCAAGTCCGGGTGACATCAGGAAGCGGGAGGAGACATCGGCTAACAAAATTCGCGTCCGACGGCGCAGTTTTTTTGGTCGCTGAACGGCCGATTATGTTTTTTTATTATTATTTTCAATGCCACAACCCGCCTGTTGTCGGTCATCGACTACTGTGGCGGCTGAGGCGAAGGTGAAGGCGGCTATGATAAGATAAGCGCACTTTTGGGCTGGTACGAGGCGCTGTGTGTTTGAGGTTTGAGGAGATGGTGACGGGCGTGTGGATGTGAGCAAACAACAGTACAATCGATTGAATAATAATCAACCTTTTGGTGGTTGTGGGGCGGCGAGCTGCCAAACTTCTTCCCCCTGTAACTTCACAGACAACGAAACCCCCCTCGTTAGCTTGCCATCTTGCTCTGGCAAACCCACCAATTCGCCGTTCCGAAAGCGAGCAAAGAAGTCCAGCGCGACAGAACCGCTGCGTGTGCTCACATTTCCAACACGAGCTAGTAGGTCTAGCGAGGGAAGCTACTCGAACGCGGACATACCACTCTGCCACTGTATGAGACAGAGAGGGTCAGACAGAGAGAGAGAGAGAGATAGAGAGAGCTCGGATCCTTTGATACAGAGGATCAATAAACGCGCGGAAGGTCAAACGCGCCGGGTGCCTAGCACACACAAACGGAATATCTCGGGACTTTTCTGCAGAGTGACGCAGAGCAGGCCGCGAGAAGATTCATCAACAGAGTGCGTAGACATTCAAGACACGCGGACAGCGTGGGTTGAGACGAACGTGTAGCAATGTAGAATCTGCATGAGTAGTGTGCTGCTACTCTCTGTCTCTTTGTACGAGCTTGTCGCTCAGTTCGTCTCTTGTGAGGCGTCAATCACAGGATAATCTTTTACTGTGTTTGAATTATGAAATCAATGTGTTTAACTTAATTACCGGCTATTGAATTCAAACAACGGGAATTTATAATTGAAACTCCAAGCAAACTGTTATTTAAAAAAAGCCTGACATTCTTGCTCCATTCTTTTTATTCCTGGCAACTGTCAACGGGACCAGGCTGCGGGTGCCAAATGATTGGTCAGCCCGATAAATATTGCTTGCTCAACGATTACTTCCTTCCAGCGGATGGCCTTTTTTTTGTTTTGGTATTTAACACACTGACACACAGGTTTTTTGGTGTTTCATTTTTGCCCGGTTCTTGAGTGCTGCTGCTCGTTGGGTGCTCCGAACAGTCGAATTCTTAGTTTTTTGAGTCTCAACGCTCGAAGGCTCGTTACATTGTAGTTTATCATTATGGCGAGACGCATTTGTGTGGTTTCTTCTTTCTGCGTCCTGACGTCACGAGAGGAAGGTGTGCTGGAAAGACGTAATTGAGGGAAGTAATTGTTAAGCATTGCTACCTCGTGTGTATGCTTTATAAAATTTGAAACTGTATTATTATTGCAGTTTCTTTAGAGCGCGATGTTTTTCTTGCAAAACGTTCACTTCTGTTCAGCGATTTTTTCATAAAAGAAGAAAATCAAACTAAGAAAACGTGAAAGTAATTCAGCACATATAAGTAAGAGCATTTAGAGCGGAAAAGGAAAATTAATGACGAAGAAACAGAAAAGAAAACGAACAACTCAAAGGAGACATAACTACGTAATGACATAAGCAAAGAGAAACACAAACACAGTAGAATGTGAAAGAATGTGTACCCAAAGAATGCCTTCTCTTTGGTGTTTTGCTCTTGCTCGTGCAGAATATTCTCTTCACTTTTTTCACTCGGTACTTTCTTTCGGTGCTGCCCCAAAACCGGGGTAATTATTTCGTCCCAGTAATTACCCGCACCTTGAAACCCCAAAATCAACATTTACCTTCAGCTGCGAAAAAACCGGAAAAACGGCTCGGGGGTAGAACCTGTGCCAAAATATGCACAACCCCCTCTGTCAAACTCAAACGGTGCTAGTGTATCACGAGGTGAACCGAGAGGATGGGGAAGACGTTAATGTACTTCATGCCAACGTCATCGTCCTCCTCCTCCTCTTCCTCCTCCTCCTCCTGCTGTATGAGAATTGGCGACCGCATTGTGAGTGGGCAAGGTAAAACTGCCTCTGAACTGGGGAAGCTTCGCACGTTCTCGTCTCGTTCACGTTCACGTTCATGGCCGTTCAAAAGTTCGAAAAGTGGCCGTGGGAGGAGAAGGAGATGTTTAGCGTGGTGTGGAGTGTAACGAACTACTTCCCAGGTGACGCGATTTCAGCGAGCAGCAGCAAACACACTAACACGCGCAAAAGGCCTTGCTACTAGCGACCTCTTGTGTGCGCGGTTTTTTATTGTTGTTGACGCGTCCGATTAGCAGGCCATCGTCTAAATGTCATTTCGTGTAGTGCTCGGTCGACTACTACTGCTCCCTACCACCGTGCGTGTGTCTCTCAAGCACACCTGTGTGTGTGTGTCTCTCGCAGTCAAGAAGTGTCATTGTCATTGCCATTTAGGTTTGCTCGAACGAAGCAGCAGGGAGAGGGTGGTTTGAGTTCGAACGCGCACAAGACAGCGAACCCCACGGGTCGTTGGAGAACCGTGGTTGGAAGTGTGCTGCGCGTGTGCTTGTCGATGCCCAGCGTCGTCTGTCTGGGAATCGATGAAACCGGTTCCGGAAATGGAATAGAAGGAGGGATGTCGAATGCCCGACATGAGCGTGGCGTGAGCGCAATATCAATGCCGCACCGTTCTGTCGCTACGAAAAATTGCCACCAGAGGGCAGAGTCTTCGGCGAAGGATTCCAGGGGAGCTCGACGGGACCAGAAGCGTAGGATAAGAACCGTTCTCAAGGTGTCGGTGGAGGGCAACCAACTTGCGGGCAATAAATCGTGAACCGCTTCATGGAACCGTCCGATAATAAGGTAGGAGCAGTGTGTTGATGACCTACGCTGGCTGTATCCGTAGGCTTTGCTCTCGGTGCAGGAATTCTAAGGTTGGCAAGGAAAATCGATCGCCAGCCGAGAGCTAAGATACACCCCACGTAATCATAATGACAGCAGACCAAAAAGACCACAAGCACTGTATGTTGCCTACACCTTCATTACGTGTTTTTTTTACTGAGCACCATCGTCAGCAACCAGCACAGAACGCTACGTGGGGCCACTGCTGCTGCCGGTGCTGTTTTGGTATAAATTTAGAAATGATATTTGAAGCGCCTGCTATCTCTCTCACTCCGGCACGCTCTCGCTCTCTCTCCGTTGCACTCACATACGGTTCCGAATTTGTGCAATCAATGTGGCCGAATGATGAAATAATAAGAACAGCAGCAAATTTGCTCCTGTGACCTATTTCGCCCCGATGCCAGAACACTGAATTTTTTTCGTGCTGTGCAATCCGTTTGGCAGCGCAAACCCGCTGAGCCCCGAGGAAAAAAGATGCACAGGGTGTGATATTGGATACCCCACCCCACCTTCCCTTTCGTATTATGATGTCCGTCTTTTTTTTATTCTAATGTTGTTTGCACCTTTTTAATTCCGAAACATGGGGGCGTGACGTAATGATGGGATCGATTTTTCGTTGCCTGTTCCTCAAAATTGAATGATTATGAGGTATTAACACTTTGAAGGTCGTGTAGGTTAGATAATTTAGATGGTTTTGTCATGCCATTGCTCTATTGCAATATTTCTTTTCCATTAATTGATTCATATTTGTTAATTTCTTGATTTATTTTGTTTTTTATTTGTTTTCTGTTCATCTTTCATGTTTTTAAGAGAATTTATTTACATTATGTTTCATCTTGTGCATTTACTTTGTTCAGTTTTACATGTTGTTTATTTGTTTTCTGTTCCTATACATTTTACATGTTTTGTTTTATGTTGTTTTATATGTTTCTATTTATTTAAAAGCTTCTTAATTGTATTTTTTTATATATTTTCTTTCTTTCCCTTTTCTGTACTTCTTTCGTGATATTCATTTTGCACCTTCTCTTAGTTCATTTGCTCACTCTCGGTGAATAGTTACGTAAACTTACCGCTTATCGATTTCTTTTCCCCGCTTCGCATGCGTTGTTTGCGGCCTCGGGCGGTGGCTCATTACAACTGCGAAGTATTCTCGTTCCTTTGTGCCCTCTATTTTGTGTAAAAAGAAAGTAAGCAAACGCCTGAAATCAACGCAAACAGAACAGCACCGTCTGTGGAGTGTGGTGGCAACCATCAAACGAATTTTCGGCATCGTGTGGCTGTGTGTGCGTATGTGTGGTGCGATTGTTATTTGCAAAAGCTGGGACCAATATATAAATTTCGCTTCATTTTTTCTTTTGTTGCGAGAAAAGATGCAGCAAGAAGAACACCCACAAAACGTGCGTGTATCATCATCTCTCGATCGTTCTATCTCGCCTGGGCGTTCGCATGCTTGCTCGGTGCGAAAAAGCGGGATGGAAAAAAGTGAGCAAAATACGCAACTACGCCAGAGCAAAAGCAGGCAGGCAGCAGGCAGCGACTTCGGTCGTCGAGTGCGCGCCCGTTGATATGAATTCAAGGTTAGTCGGTCATTGACTTCCCCTCTCTCCCGTCAACCCCCCCCCACCACCACTACCGATACACTGCCGGCCATGCGCACACACTCGCTGCCTGTTGTGTACGCGCGCGATTCGAGTTTGCCTTCCCTCTGCCGAGTTTTTTTCGCACTTGGAGCACTGTTAAGGGTTGTTAGGGTGGATGAAGGGAGGGGTGAGTTGTTGGAAGAGAGTGCAACACGGGAGTACGTGAGCGAGGGGTTGGTTTGAGTTACGCTCCGATGGGGTTGGGGCAGATGGAGACGCACGCAAACTGCTAGTGAGTGACGCTCACTAAGCCGCTGAGAGCCTACGGTGCTGCTCCCCATTTGCTCGCTGCTGTCACTCACGCGCGCGTGCTCTTGCTCTCTCTCTATCACTCGCTCTCGCTCCCTCACTCATGTCGGTATCTCGCGTTTTTGCTCCACTTCTTCACGTGGGGCCAGCAGGAGCGCGCACGAGATGGAAGTCGATCGCCGGGTAAACTGGTAACCCACATCGGGCCACACCGGGCCAAACTCAAACAACCAAGAATGCGCCCGTTCCCGGCGGTGATGATCATGTTCTCTCGCTGGCGCTTAACACCGGCTGTGACGATATGCGTGTCTGCGTGTGTGCATGTGTGTGTGTTCTGGTTTGTTGTGCTTTTTTCCCCTGCGTTATTCTTTCGTCGGGTAATTTATTTTGCTTCTGCTGATTAATGCTTTGTTCGATTTTCCGCTCGCCAGGAAAAGGCTGATGATGGTCGTTCTGAATGTACGCTCTCTTTCTCTCTGACGCTCCGAACGAGGCGAAAGAAAAGTAGATTTATTTTGAAACAATTTTGTATTGTTTGCTTTTTCTTCGTTGACTTGCTTTTGAGCCGAGAAACTGGGAAATGGTTTCAAGGAAATTTCAATGAAGGGCAGGGTGTTCCACATTCACATCGTGCAATGTTGTGAGTGAGTGAGAATATTTCATTTTCATTTTAATTATTATAAACGTTTTCTTTACTAAATTAAATAAATAATAATAAATAAGTGGAAGAGAATAAAACTGGTAAAAGCACCAGAGAGTTCAGAGATGGTTTTACTCCACGCATCGTCCGTTGCTCGGTCGATGAGTTGGAGCCGAACTTTTCTTCAACCCCGTTACTACTGCATAACAATCACCGGGTTGGGTGCGCGCTGCAAAGGAAACCAAGGTCATAGCCCCCAAGTCGGCCATCGTGGCAGCCGGCCGCCTCCCCGACCGTGCACGGCAGCGAGAAAGAGTGAAAGCAAGTAAGCAAATTAGAGAGCCTTTCTTTTCTTGCTCCCTTCGCTAGCGGCTCTCAAAGCGGCAAAGATTGTCAATCGCCGGGAACGAGAGCGAGAGCGATTGCATTCTTCTCTCTTTCACACCCATCGCGATGGTACGGCGGGACTCCGCTGCACTGGAAATAGGCTGGAGTGGATATATCTGTTGGATATTTTCTGTTTTGTTGTTAAGGCCGGGCTACATTGATCGTACTCGCTAGTGTAATTTCGATTTTCACTAGCGCATCTGGCGGCGGCTGACCGAAACATTTTGCCAAACAATTTGGAGCCGCTTCAGAAAATACGTTATTTTTCCATGTTTTTAACTTTAACCGAACTGGAAAAGCTTTGTAATTGATAGATAAGTATGTTGTGCAAGTATTTCAGCAGTTTTCGCATCAAAAACGGTGAAAAAACTAATTAATTTTGAGATCCAACACGACCATTCCCCCGACGACCAAAAAAAGCTTCCACCACCCACCGCCAGATGCGCTAGTGAAAATCAAAATTACACTTGCGAGTACGATCAATGTAGCCCGGCCTTTACATTTTCGTTTTCCATTGCCCCGTTTGCGCTCTGCTGCCTTTGGAGCACTCCGACGGCCACTCACTAGGAGGTGCACTCACCATGCCCGCTCCGTAATGGGGAGCTGCTGACCCCATGAAGAGTGGATGAGTGTCTTGTTGCCTTCCACCGCCTCAGTACGAGCGTTTAATGCGGTTTCCATGGTAATCGGGGCTCGTTTATGCTCAGCGTGTGTCCGCTCGAGTGTGAAGTTTTAGTGTGTGTGTGTTTTTTCTTCTTTCTTCATTACTTTCATTGCCTTTGCTCTGCTCTGCGTTCACACATTTTCCCTTCGAGCAGGCGGCGAGCGATCGAGCGCAGAGAGATAAGGTTCACTGGCACAGCGAGTGAAAAGGTGCTGTGAGGGGGGATGAGGGAAATGTGGAGAAGATGGAGGAGGGGTTTAGAGAGCCTATGATCTTCTCGGGGCGAGCACCACTCGATTGCGGGTTAATGTACCACAGTTTATTTACTTTTACAATTTCCTTTCCATAGTTTTGCCTCCCTTCGTCTCTCTCTCTCTTTTCTCTTGGTCGCTCCATCAATTGACCATTCGACTGTTGATCTTAGGATGCTTTCTTCGCACCTACTTGCTGCTGTTGTAAGTAGTCGAATCATAGATCCGTCCAATGTCTATTTAATATGCTAAGGCTAATGTTTTTGTAGCATTAATTCGGTACATTCAGTGTTTTCAGGTTTGTTTTCATTTCTTCCTTAGCTGCATTTTACGCAGTTTTTATAGCTAAAATATTCAACAACAAAAAATGCATCAAAATAAAAACAAAAACACATATCAACACATGAAAAGAGCATAAATATGCTTCTTCTGCCACCTTACTTTGGGGGCTTTTCTATTACCGTCAACACCGTCAAAAACTTTCGGAATCTGGCCGCATGCCATTGACCTCTGCTCACTTCGCAAAGCCGGCCGATCCGGACGAAGTCATTGGCCCTTGCACACACGAAGCCAATAGCAGAAGCGGATGAAACGGATGCGAAGAAGAAGGGGTGGGTCACTATCCCAAGACCTCTGGTGGGGTCCGGTCAGCCCGGATGATGTTTTCCACCGGTCACATTTGGAGGTGTTGTGCGCCTCCCGGCGCGGGGAGGTTGCAGTCAGCAGGCAGGTCGGCGCCATTGCACTCCCCGAAACGAATCAAACCTCGCTAAGCAGCCATCACTAGCAAAAGTGAAACGTCAACCGGGGGGGGGGGGGAGGTTGTTTGGGGGAATTTTATGGGATGCTTTGACGCATTTTGTGTGGCCCCGGATCAGGCTGGTTTGAAACAAGCCCGGGAACCGTTTCCATTTGGGACCGTTCAATTAAAACAGTTCATGCTGCATGGTGGAGTACTTTCACTATACTGCCCGATGTGTGTGTTGTGCCCAGCTAACAACAGTCTCCTTTAAGGAGAAGATGAGATTTTGTTCGTGTTTGGCTCATGCCTCTTGCGGTAGCAATTATTTGAAGATCGTTTGTTCGTGATCCGTACCACCCCTTCGCCCCAAAATCATCTGCTTAACTAACAATTCACAGTCTCATTTGTCACGGATTTTACCCTCCAGCTCACGGCTGATCGCTCTCACTCCCTCTCACTCAATTGCCATTTTCAATTTTGCTATTAAATTATACGTTTATCGTTAAGCTCATTATTCGTCAAACAATTGTCTTCGGCGCATGCTCCCGTCCAAACAGGCCACAGTTTTCCCTTTTATCTACCCACACACACACTCACCGGTCGCTTTCAAATTGCCTCAAATTGATTGCACATTTTCACAGCCAATGAAAATGCGGTAGCAGTCCCCCACTGCTGATCGGACGATCATCGAGCGCGAGAGAAGTTCATTGATTGTTTTGCTGTAGAGCTGAAAGTAAATTAATGGTTTAGTCTGCAAATCGGTTAGCCATATCATAATCGTAACAGTTTACGGCGGCAGCAGAGTGATCCAAAACTTTCCTAGCGCTAAAAAACAAAAAAAATGCGCAAGACAAAACAAACACTGGTAAGGGGCGGTAATGAAGGTAACAGTTTTCTGGGTGCCGTTTTCGCTTTTTTTTCAAAGTTTTTCCACTCAGTTGTGGCCCGTCGGTTTGATTGCATTTTCCTTTTTATTTCCCTTTTGTTTGGTTTGTTTGCTGCTCTCTGGCCGCGGCTGTGTGTGTTTTATTGTTGCTTCTGCTGTTGTTTTGTCTACTTTCTTTACTTTCTTCTTAGCCGTCGCTGCTGCTTCATGTGTGTTTTTGTGTGTTTTCTTCTGATCATATTTATTTACTGCACAGTTTTTACTCTCCAGCCCCCTCCGTGCATCTCTTTTAACGCATTTTTCCTTGCTTCATTTTTCGTTTTCCCTCATTTGTGTTTTCGCTCTCCCTCTTTCTCTCGCACACACACTTGAAGGAGGAAAATTTGTGCACCGTGGCGTGTCTTATGGGTCGTTGCACGGCTTAAATTAAACTCGCCAATCCTCGCCCTCGCTCCCCACAGTACCCCTGCACACGTCTCGGCGAAACGAATTTTCCTTTGACTCACTTTTGCCTCGGCGAAAGGGGAAACGTTGGCAGCAGAGGAAGCAAGATAAAAAAAAAACACAAAAAGCCGCAAAGCGAATGCGAAAATAGTGCGTTTTTGGTGCGTACGGCGTGACACACCCGGGGTGCGTACCCGGTGGGAAAATGGAAAGAAAAGCTGCACCACTTTTCATGCTGTTTTCACACCGATCAAATGAGCTTCTTTTGCTTCTTTTGGTGGTGTGGTGGCGCGTAGAGGTTAGTGAAACAACGGTTTGATGCGTTTTGTGGAGGGAGAGAAGAAAAAGTCGGTTAGTGAACTTTCGGTGCCAAGCAATGTATAATTAGAGTGCAATGGTGAGAAGGGCTTCAAAATATTCAAATGACTCACATTTTGATGCGTCCAATTCTCTCTCTTTATGTGCTTACTTTATTATAAACAAATACATGAAACATTTATTTACTTTTACTTTATTTAAAGAATCATTTTACAATCAAATTGATCTTTCCAACCTCTAAAACTAAAGTACAACAACAAATATACGCCCCAGTATATAATTTTATCGTTTCAAAATTTCTCCACCTCCCTACCCCCTTCCCCTCTCCTCCCCCCCCCCTTTATTCGCACCGGTGGGCAGAGGAAGGAAAAGCGAGAGTCAATGACTTAACCTTCACCGTCCAATTATCCGCGCCGGTTGAATGATTTTCCGATCGGTTTGCCCTCGTAGCGAAAGCGAAGCAAGTTGCGGTGGTGGGTCGGCAGAGGGAATGGAGGCAGAGTGTATTTCCTTTCTCCTGCCACTCGTTTGGAAAATACCGATCGCTCCCGTGGCAATATCCCCCAGTGTGGTCTACCGAAGCATTATCACTTTCCCATTGGAAAGATAAAGCGAGAGAGGGAGAGAGAGTGAGCGATAGTGCAGTTGGCCGCTTCCCTCTATAGCGCACTTTCTTCAGCTCCTCGTCCGCATTGCGATGGTTCGATCTTTCATTGGCGCTCTCGGTGAAAAGGGGGAGGAAAAAACAATTTTTACGTTCGTCGCTATCTGACGATCAACTCTACGCTGGATAAACAGCTCATCCAGCTGCTCATCCAGCCACTCACTCAGCCACTCACTCGGCCTGCTTGGGGAGCATACAGTGAGGAGCGCAGATGAGCATTCTCTTTCTCTCAGCGCTGGAAGATCTTCACCATGATCTTCGCCCCATCGCTCTCTCTCCCTATCTCTCTCTCTTTCTCTCGCTTTCCGTCTCACTCGTTCGCTAGCGAGAGAACCGGGCAAAACCGCAAAAGGCATTCGACCGCGCGGAAGGTGAAATAAAATCGTCGTCGTAGGTCAGTCACCCGACCGCGGGCCGTGTCCGTCCGTCAGTCAGTGCGAGGGAACGCGCGCCGCGTTCGGTAAAATCAACCGAGAATGAAGGGAAAACGCAAACCAAAAAGCCAGGGGCGAAAATAACAACTTGCCATGAAAACTGTGCTCAGAACGGGCGATAAAAGCAACGAAACGAAAGCAATAAGCAAGAACGAGAACTGGAAACAGCAAAACTCTAAACTGGAGCTCCTTAGTAAGAGGTGGGAAAATTGTGCCTTTTCCAGTGCGTTTTCTTTAGAATGACTTCTTTGCATCGTTCTCGATCTCCCTGCCTGCCTGCTTGCCCCCGGGGGCCATGAGGTGAATGCAAATATACATGAAATCTACAGAAGCGAAGTTGTTGTGCCACTCTGTGCTGCGTAGAGAGTTAGGGCGGAAAGGAAGGAAACGGACAGGGCCCCAGAACGAACCACATATTTCTGCTCCGTGCGTATGTGTGGCTGCGCTTGTGCGGCGACTGTTTCGGGAAACGAGAACGTGCGTTTTGGGGAGGAATTCTTCTTCCCGTTTTGGGCTCACAAACTGCTTGGGTTTTAGCAGCAATATAGCAGCAGCGGCAGCAGCAGTCGCTTGCCCATCGTGAGGTGTGTTGACCTCTTTGCATTCGTTTCGTTGAACTTGTTTTCCACTTCTTGCTGCTTCTTCTCTTGCTGCGGGGTGATATTTCTATTGGTCGTTTTCTTGTGCTGCTTTCAAGTTCTTGGTCCGTCTTTAGCAGCAGTGTGTGTGTGTGTTTTGTAATTGCGCGTTACTTTTATTCCTTACCGGGGTTGTTTACTCCAGGTTTTCTTCTTCGCTTGCTTCTACATGTTATTTTGTATGTTTTTGCGTCGAACTGAACTGTTTTATACATTTCTTTCTTGTATTTTGTTTTGTGTGCTTTATTTTACCGTTTTGCTAATATACCTTTCATTTTTATCGTTCTACTTATAAATAGTATTACATTTTTGTGTATTATTTACGATTGTTTTGTTTTACATTTTTTTTAGCTTTGTTTTGTTTATTGAAGATATTTTGGAAAACCGTATTTCTCTCTTAAACTAACTTATTCTATAATATCAGAACATGCTTTGTTCCAAAAAGCAAAATAAAATATGTGTAAAAGAAAGTAAACTTGTATAAAGTGAGAATTTACTCAGAATTGTTGCTCATGTATTTTCTAGAACAGCAAAGCGAAAGCAAAACAATAAAGTGTAACCGAAAACAACAGAAAAAAAAGAGATCAAAAAAGCAAACTTCTGCTGCTTGCTGTTGTGTTGTTGTGCTTTCCTTCGCCGCTCTCTTGATTGCGCTGTACGCTGCCTTTAAATTACGTCCCAACACGGTGCGATGATGGTCCACGTTCTTTCGGCTTCGATTGCGTAAAAGTGCCCAAAGTGCGCAAAAGGAACTTCACCCTCCTGACCCTCCTTCTCCTCCTTAACTAAAAGTAAAAAAGCACACACATACACACCTCAATTGGGAAGGAAAACAATTGAAAGCGGAGAAAACGTTCGAAAAAGCGAAACAGCAACCGAAAAAAACCCCTCCCGCGGCCAGGAGAGGAGGCCGTCCAGGGAGAATGTTTTTAAGTTCAAGGCAAAAACGGCGACGACGATGTGTGTGATGGTGCGAATCCATTTGAATATGATTTTGGGGAGGGCAGAATAATGGAAGAACAAGGAGGAAATAAAAATAGAAAACAAGAAACGCGTGTATTCTCACTCTCTCTCCCGCGATCGTGCGCGTATCGCTGCGATTGCGTACGCAAAAATGCGTAAGAGCGTTTCTTGGGAAAAAGAGGGAACATGAAACCACCACCACATCCCAAGTTCGGCAAGACAGGCTGTGCTAAGTCGACAATCGACACTGCTATTCGTCTATGGGGTTTCCGAGACAAATGGCGTGTCGGGTTTATTTATTTCGTGTGCGGAAAGGGTTCGGTTTGGTCGACCCGCCGCGCGAAGTCACCGACTGACCCTGACCTCTTTGGCCGGAGCGCCATTTGAAGCAGGAGTGTCCTTTGAAAGTTCCCAAAAATGTATTCCATTCCGCAGTGGGCCATTCAAACGAGCCACTGAAGAAATCGTCCGTAAAAGGGCGTTTGTAAATGTTGAAATGGAACTGGCACTAAATAGAAATGTTCAAAAAGCTTACAAGAAAGACTAGAGAAGCACAGAACTAACAAACCATTGCAATAGTTTGATAAAACTAAAAGCAAAAACATGAAACGTGCAAAGCACAGTTGATAACAGATGTAACAAATTCAATCAAAAAGTCACGGCACCGATGAACCGTTTCACATGCCATTTATGATCGCCAGTCCAATAAAGTAACAAATCTTTGACGAAGCTGTTCGCCGTTAATTAATTCTGAATTGGCCCTGTTGGTTTGCTGTTTTGGGGCGTCCAAGAAGCGCAGAGCCGTGCCGAAGAAGCGTGCAAAACCCCCCTTCCTTCTCCTTCCTTTCCTCCCCTCCTTTTGCTCCACTTACGCACAGAACTGGCCAACATTGCCGCGGCTGTTGTGTGTGTGTGCGTGTGTCTGTGCGCCGCTTTTTCGCTTGCGTCGCATGTTTGCCCTTGAACCTGAAATTCTCGGTTGTTTCTCTCTATCTATCTCTCTCTCTCTCTCTCTTGTTCTCTTGCTTTTTCGATGGCTGAAGTTGTGTGTGTGTTCCTCTTTTTTTTCGATGGTTCAAAATGAAAAAAAGGAAGCAACAACGAAAAAATGGCGACTTCCAATTTATGTGCGATTTTTTATACATTCTGCTTGTGTGCTGCTTCCTTTTAGTATTGGTGCTGTCTGTCTGATGATGATGATGATCATATGGAAGCCGTTACAACAAGTATGTGTGGACCATTTATTTTGACCAAAAATCATTCTCATCTGTGTATTCTCGCTCGGTCTCTCTCTCTCGCTCTCTCGCTCTTTCTATCTCTTTTGGGAAAATGTTGATCAATTTTGGGGTGGTTTGGCAGAGTTTGTTTGGGGGATGCTTGAGCGTTGTTTTGTATTTTTAAGCACATCTTCCCCTGCGCTTCATCTCCTTCCGCGTGGTACTTCACCCCGAAACGGTGGGTCGATTAACAGGCCACCTGGCTTCCTCGTTTGCTTCATCTCGTTTAATTCAAAGTTTGTTTTTTTATTGGGAGAATCGAAGGATGGATATTATTAGCAAACGGGAGGTGGTGGTGGTGAGGTGTAGTTCAAAATAAACATAGACTGGCCTTCAGAAAAGCTCAAGTGGCGTTTGTTTTGTAATACATTCTCGCTTGCCCCGTACAGGAAATTGAACCCTTTGGCGAACGCTGCTCTTCCACCCAAGTGTTCGATGTAACCGTTCCTGTTGACTTTCTTATATTATCTTTAGAACGTTCTTACCACAAAACCAATCAAAAGGCAAAATTACACCACTTGTCTGCGTGTGTGTGCGTGCTTAATTGGAGCACAAGTAGCGAGGTGGGGGTTTTTTTTTTGCAACGCCACGGCGCCTTCCTTTTTGCCCTTGAATTCTTTTCGGCCGACACCTTTTTTGGGGTCGGCCGTGCGCGACCCACCCCAGCGGCCCCTGCTCGTCATCTTTATTATGGCGGTGTGTGTGTGTGTTTGGCTGTCGCATTCACCTTCACCTTGTTCTTCGTACAGGAACCGACACCATTCGCGCTTGGGAAGGAAGTTCGCGAAACCGAAGAAACCGAAGAAGGTTTTGTGGTTTTGCGTTCTGTTTTTAGGGGAGAAGGGCGTAGAAGGGGGGAGGGCCTGTAGTCCACCAACAACCATCAATTAGAGGGGGTTGGAGGGGAGTAAGAGGAGCAGAAGAAGTTCTCAGTTTTCGGTGGTCGTTTCGTTTTAATATATGATCGCCTCCAATTGAGATACTTTTGAACGTTCTCGCTCTCTCTCTCTTACTCGCTCTTTTCTTGCTCTGTCGCGCGTGTGTGCTGTTTTTTTATGATGCGTTATTGTGTGGCGTTAGCCATGACCGAGCCCTTCACCGGTCGACTACCCCATATTCGCTCTTGCTCCATCGCAGCGCCGGCCTGACCTAAAGAGATGGCGGCGGCGGCGGCGGTCTCTGCACCATTATTCATCTTCAAAAGCGACGACCCTCTCTACTCGCGGTTCTTGTGTCGCGATGATCCAATAGGTGTGTGTGTGTTGTTGGGGTTTTGCACAGGTTTTTGTTGGCCGGTGAAGGCTAGCCGCAGCGCACTGTTGTGCCAAAAACGGATGACGGCGGATGATGTTTATAACGCAATTTTCGGGGGGGGTGGGAGAAGGTACGAACGATTTTTGGATGAAGGATTTTTCCGGTTCTCTACCCCTTGCGCGGGGTGAATGAAATGTACAAGGATGGGCTGGTTCATTGATTTGTTCGGAGTAGGTTTTTTGTTATGTTTTATGTACACTTGTCAAAACTCAATTCTCGATCAATGGTTAATGAAAAGTCTAACGGACAGTGAAGCTAAACTGAATTATTTTTAATATTCTGAAACAAGTAACGGTCAATTTATGGTTCGAATACGATAAAATGCAATATCGAGACAATCTTTTGAAACACAAAACCTGTTCTATAAACCCATTTTAAAGAAAAAGCATTTAAACTATCAGCAGGAAAAGTGACTGGCTTCCTTCGCCTGATCATGCCGCTTTTCCTTTGCTGCTCCCGTCGAAATCCCACCCCCTCACCCTCCACCTTTTCACTCCTCTTGCTATAGGAGAGCAAGGGAGAAGGAGGCCGGGGGTGGTGAGCAAACCGATCGCCTTCAAACACGGTCACTCACCGCAATCGCACCGCGCCGCACATTTCATAATACGCAAGCACGCGGCTCACAAGAACTCTCTCACTCTCGCTCTCACGCGGGCGCTCTCACGAGGTCTCCTTGCTCTCCCCCCCCACTCGCGCTCATGACCTTCAATTTTCGACGGCGGCCTGCTTCGACTCGGAACCGGAGCGAGTGAGTGACTTTTATTAACGATTTTCCTTTCATTGGCGTCGGTCGTGTTTTTCGAAGACGCGCGCGCGCTTGCTCTCGACCACCTCGGCCCACCGGGTGGTGTGTGTTGTGTGTTGTGTGTGTCTTCCCATAACGCCAAAAAACACCGCGTGTTGACGGCAACAATTTGGATAAAACGCTCAACATCAGTGCCTCCAGCAAAAGGTGTGAAAGTTTAAAGCAAAAGTGCAAACAAAAGTGCAAAAGTTAATCGAGACGAAGGGAGGGAGCATCGAAAACTGATCTGTGACAGGCCTGTGTTCCCTCTGTCTCTTGGCGTGTGTGTGTGTTAATTCTGTTGTTTTGAAAGGTGTAAAAGTGACGAAAACTCAACGGAAACTCGCTAAAGTTTTCCTCGTATCATTTTATTAGTTAAGTGCTTTGTGATTTGCTTGCGGCCCAGCGCCTGGCAGTGTTTTGAGCATTGGGTGTGTGTTTGTGCATTGCAAAAAGTGCCTCAGGATAACGAGTATTGTTACGCAGAAGGAATATAAGGAGCGAAAGAGTGCGGCGCCTTGGTGCATATTTTCCTACAATTGAATGAAGAAAGCGCCCAAAACTTGGTGCGTTGGCTTGTAGGAATATTGTGTCTGCGTGTGTGCGTGCTTAAGCTGTCTTGCCTTATCTCCCGTGTCCATGTGCGCGTTTGTGTGTGTGGGAGAGTGTAAGTGAAATGTTTTGAAAAAATAAAAACGGCAGAAAGCAAAATATTAATAAAAAAGAAATAGTGAAAACGTTCCAATCGTTGTTGCAAACCGGGGGCGCCGGAAGAAAGTGGATGGAGCAAAAGTGAAGCGCGCTCTCTCGGCCGTGTGAAGTGAAGCGACGTGGAGTTAAAGAAGGTTATATGGCAAAAATGTGTTTCGCCACACGCGCTGGCCGTCTACGGTTTAGTTCGGTTCGGTTCGGTTTGGTGAAAATTGAAAAGTGAAAAGCGCACGCCCTCTACCTTCTATCAGTATATCATTCGTCGTCGGGCCCAATCGTAGGCAAACAATAGCGGCAGCGTGCAAATAGGGTAGCCAGAGCCCCCGTCCTTCCCAGAGTGCATATCCGATTCAAGTGTGTCACGCCGTCGATACAAAGCATCCCAGTCCACATCATGCTGTCGGACGGGTATCATCATCATCCGGTGGCGCTGCACCACCAGCACCATCACTATCAGGTGCCAGCCACTCCGTCCGTGATAAAGGAGAACCATCTTGTGGCAGCCACCACGACAACAGCGACCAGTGCCGCTGCAACGAGCAGCGTGCCGGAGGGTTCGTCGTCTCCTTCCGCCGAGCGGCAGCTGCAGGTGCCGAAAGTGTCCGCCGGTCCGAATCCACCGACCTCACCGCCGGTCATCACGTATCACGCGGTGCACGGTGGCAGCTCCTCCTCCGTCTACACCAGCCACCCCAAGATTCTGCACTCGATGAAGAGCATCTCGGCGGACGTGGCGGCCAGCTCCAAGGCGGAGGATGCGCTCGGGCATTCGCACCATCATCCACATCATCTTCACCACCACCATCACCAGCTGTCGGTGTATGGTCGGGGTGGACCACCACATCAGCAGCTCCAGCACCATCAGCATTCGTCGAGCGTGGTGGTCGTCGTTCCCAAGCAGGAGTCGGCCTCCTCGACCACGGCCGGTGGCGGCGGCAGTCCACCAACGACACCGCCCGTCATTATGGATAACAGTGTGGCCAGCTCAAGCAGCAGCAATGGCAGTGTGGGCGGTGGCGTCAACAACACCTCCACCAGTGGCGGCAGTTCCAGCAGCTGTTCACCCGGCCCGAAAGGCGAGCCGGACTTGAACATAGGTAACCACGTCCAAGATGCGGTGGGGGAAATGTAGAAGGAAAAGAAGGCGCTCCCAAAATTGAAACTATCACAAGAAAATAAGCAATTGTAATGTGTTGCCTTAGCCCCCCGTAATTCGGATGCAAATCCCACGTGTTTGCCACCCCTTAGACTAGACTGTAGAGGGAAAGTAAAACTGCAGCTGTGTCGAAATGGTGTCAAGTTCAGTTACACTCCACAAGAGTGAAAGAGAGAGAGCGAGAGAGGGTAAAAGAGTGCTCTTTGAGTGATCTAGAGCATAAAACAGGAGCCAGGATATATGCTGAAAGATGACGTAGACACGTAGGGTGATAATTATGCGTGACGCGCATATTCACCTGACGTGGCTTTTCGGTGGCCCTCAATTCATAACTTTTAATTGACCTTCTTTTGGTTTTGGTGTGCAGTTGCAACCGAGCCGAGCCGTCTTTCCCCTATTAGCGAGCGTTTAACAAAAAAAAAGTCCCCCTTTAATAGGACGCATAACACGCTCTAGAACGCAGCGGGGAAGAACGGAAGCGGAGGCACCCCTATGTGTGCAACTGTACATCGCACATGTGTTGTTGACCTTTTTTTTGTGTCGCTGTACCCTTGGCTAGAAGCGAGCAGCATAAAAAAAATCGTGTCTAGAATGCGTTCCTGCATGATGGCGCTTGAGAGACAGAGGGAAAGCGAGCGAGCGAGAGAGAGAGCGAAATAGGGAAGCATACAAGTGGATGTGTGACTGTGTGTGGGTTTGGAAATAGGGGTGAAAAACCAGCACACGGTCAAAACAGTACATTGCCCTTCATGCTCTCACACGCTCTCCTCTCTCTCGCTCTCATCTCACTCACGGACGGTCACTCACCACTCGCAGCATGCCATCTCGCTCGGGTTTGCTCACTGCGAAAGTGCGTGTGCGGTGAGCTCCCTTCTCACTATGGAACTCGCGTGAGTGGCGGGAGAAGAAACCAAAAGGCTCCTTTGGTTCGCGTGCGATAGAAAGAGATATCCTACTCTCTTTCGCACTCGCAGCATGATTGAAGGAAGCATAAATTGTGAGTGCCCTATGGGGTGGTGCGCCTTTTTTTCTAATAGGAAACGCTATAATGCTCCTATGGAAGGTGGAGAGTGAAGAGCATGAAGAATTCCTCTTACCCTCACCCCCGTCCAGTCACAAACCGGAGCAGCTCACCACTGGGGCCGCTTTGCTCACTCGCACTCTGGGCCGCTTTGAAGCTGGTTCCGGGTGGCGGTGTGTGGCGCCGCTGGACCCGGATGGTGGCGCGCGGTGCGGTGTGGGCCTCACGCGCGCCATGTGCGCGCCTTTTTCATGCCAATGCCCTCGCTGCCGCAAGTCGTTGACCTTTTTTCCGTTTCACATCGCATTCTCGGTGCGATGCGGGGTCGTCGTCGGTTTAGTCGTCGTCGTCCGCCGTCGTACGGTTGGGTGCTGTTTGCTGGCTTTCAGTAATAGTAGGGAGTTTGTTGCAGTTTGGCAGCGTGCGTTTCATTTATTAACTTGTAAACTCTCTCTCCCTCTGTGTACAATCTGCATGTGATGGAAACGCTGGATGTGTGTTGCTTAATTGTGCACAATTAACTCCTACAACAGCAACACTGGTTCCACAACACAGCCCACCGAGGTCTCAAGTGCATCAGTTTTTAATTGGCTTTTGCTCACGTGTTTGCAACGATAACCCACAATTGCCTGCACCTGTTATCAATAAATGTAGCAATAAAACACGCTTTAATATAAATTTGCTAGCGGCTTGCAGCAAATGCTCAAACCTCTCACTCGCCGCCGACGCCGCCAGTAGTGAGAAACCTTGAAATCGCTCGCTTGAGCACGTGAGCGCGCAGTGAGTGGTTCGCAGTGAGCGGCACTTGCAGAAAATGCGCCTAAATGTCTGCAATCAGCGCAGCATGCGGCTAGATAGAGCCCCGAGTTTATGGAGGCAGGTGATGGATTTGTTGAAGGTTTTGGTTCGCACTTGAGATAAGGCCTGCATGGAAATATGTTACGCGTGTGTTGGTTGATTCGTTGCAATATGTTTTCTTTACTTTATTCGAAATCAGGAAGCATGTAAATTTGATTCGCTGTATTACAACGATTTTAAGACATTTAAAATATTTTTGACATACGCTTGCTGTTGTTTCAACGATTCCATCTCTGCAACCTTCTACAATTGCGGGTGTTAAAATTGAACAAAATCAACAAAAAGACGGAGAAAGTGGTGGCACCCTCGCTACTGCAAACAAAACACCATAAAAAAAAAACCCAAAACTGCTCCGAAAGAGGAGGCACACGGTGCATTAATTCGTCGACCTAAGATTTCGCTTTCGCCCGCGCGCAAGCGACGAAAAGAAATCCTCAAACAAAACACGCGAGGGTGACCTCTTCCCCGTTCACCCCCCGTTTCCGCGGGCGTTTCGTGGTGCTCGAGAAAGTAATGGAATGGGTAGAGTAGACTCGAAAAAACACGCGCACGAAAGACAAGATAGAGGGTGAACTAAAAGGGACCGATTCCGCCCGATCGGTGCCCTTTGTGCCCGCCGAGGGTGCGCTTTTACCTCATGACCTAGACAACGCTGGCTCACCATAGAAGCGCAGCCTAACGTTCCAAACGTCGCCCTCCTCATCGGCCCTTCTCGCTTGCACCTTCTGCCGAAAAAAAGGAAAAACAAGAAACAAACAAACCAACCCGGTGCAGCATAGTTCCGGCTCTGGGCGTGCGTGCGCCCGCTCACATCCAGAAAAGAAGGGAAGAAAAGGGTCCGTTGACCTCGAAGTCGCTCGAAAAAGGGCATGAAGAGGGGAAAGCGGGACGAACGCTTGTCTGTTTATTTTCGAGCAGAGCAGCAACGATAATGGAAGACGCGAAGAAGCTGTGCGCCATGCTTCTTCCCTATGCCCATCTCCCTCCTCGAGGATGTTATGTTTAGCGGGCTGGGTCAACGAACCTGTTTCCCTGTTTTCTTCTCCTCGGTCGTGTCAAATCGTTTCGAAATTTCGGAACCAAAGCAGCAGCAACAGCAAGAGCTGTGAAACTGAAAGTGAAAACGGTCCGGGCCGCGCCGGCTCCGGCGTGTGTACACACTTTCTTTCCATTCCATTTTCTCCCGGTACGATGAACCCCGGGGTTTTTGAAAGTGTGACTCTCACCCCCTTCGGCCCTCGTCTCGTGACGCCGAGTCACGTGAGGCTGTCGGGTCGTAGACGAAAGAGGCAGGGAAAGGAGCACGGAGTTGCACGATTTCTATGTTAGCAAGCGCGAAAAATCAATCCATGTCTTGGCACATATAAATTACCATACCCAGCGGAGAGGGCCTCAGATGTGTATGCTAACGAAGTAATCTGAGGATCTAAGTGCTGTTGGGAATCTTCATCATTCGAGATGATTTCGTAGTTCAAAGGGATTGAAGATCTTGAAGACGAAACGCTCTTTGTCGTCTGGCGTTAATGTTCAATTTCGGAATAACTTGAGAGGGACCATTACCCTCAATGTAATGTTGCTAATCAGAGATTCATTTCCATCCCGCTAACCCCTTGTTTTGCAGTCGATTAAGATGGGCACTAACATCCCATTGAGTGACATCGATCGGCACTGAAAAGCAACGAAAAGTCTTGCCAGAGAGGCAGCAGACGGTGGAGGGGTGGAAACTTTTACTTTTCACTTTCATCACGCAGCCCCGGCTGGTGGCCGTTGAACCTGTTTCTCTCGGCTGGATGACGACGGTGCTGGAGGTGATAGTTTCCAATTCCGTCTCCTTCTCGTATCGACTCGGCGTGATGTCGTCGTCGTCTGTGTCGTCTAGCCGGTATAAAATTAAGCATCCTCCAATTGGAGACTCTCGGTTGGGCAGAGGGCGGCTCTCCTGCACACCGGCCATCTTCCTCGTAGTGCCATCACACTTGCCGCAGTAGTTTGAGATTTGTCTTGCGAGTACGCTGTGTGTGTGTTTCCCTCGCTTGCTCTCTGTTCCTTGCTTCAATGCCTTCATCTCGGTAGAGTCGGGGTAAAGCATCGTTTTAAAGAGCTGACTGCTGTACGTCCGCGTACACCCCATCCCAAGTAATTTCGAAACATACGCATAACGACCTCAAGTCACCACTCGCCCAACTCACACAGCGCAAGCGAAGAAGGACGCAACAGCGGCGGGGTGGTTCGCCTTCGAGCGTTCGCATGCAGCCGCATAATTCGAGCACTGGGTTAACGAACTTCGTAGTAGGCTAGTTGGGGTTGGCAATGGTGATGGTGATGGTGGTGGTATGTTTCGTGCGTGTGTCTGTAGTAACATAGTCACCGTTCACCCACCACCAACCCGCGCGCTTCTCCCTCCACTCGAGGACATGATTTCGAATTTATCCGACGGGTCGGCAGGGTGTGCATAATGCTCTCGCGGCCCGCTTGCTTGCCCGCTCTCTGCCGCCAGTGTTGGCCTTTTGGGGGGCGAGTTCAACGAACTCCTCTCGCACCGCAATAATAAGCGGGGTTTGGGCGAGAAAGTCTCACACACATAGTGGCGATCGAGGGCGGAAAGTGAAACTTCAACACATCCTCCCAAGGCGCGCGCGGCGTTTGTGTGTGATTCGGGCGGGGCGTGCTCCGTCGTGCTCCGTGTCACGTGGTGTGTGCCATTTGAATGCAATTTTGGTGGGGTGGGGAAAGGGGGGGGATGTTTGATGGAGCATATTGCGCCTGTCTTTTCTCGCTCGGTTCGGTTCTCCAATGCTCTACTGCGCTGCTCTATGGTTTAATGACCTTTTTCTCATCACATTTTATGGAAATGTATGGAAATGGAAATCTTCGGAAGCATTCGATGCAGTTGTTTTTTGTGGGTTACTGTTCCTTTACCACGTTGTAAGACAGATGAATGAATTAAATTCAACATCTATGAAAATTACATGTTTTTTCGATGACATTGGTTGAAGATTGGGGCTTTTGTTGTGAAGAAATCAAGCAATTCAATGCACCTCAATGCCCAAACTGATTCTTGTTCCACATTTAGGCGCTCTCAACAACCATGTAGATAGTGAAAACTACAACTGTGCACATACTTTGTAGACCCTTTTTTTGCACTTCACTTGCAAGCGACCCCATTTCGTCTCCCGCAGCCCGTGTGAGTAATCCCAAGCGATGACAAATCCCAAGTCGCACTCCGCGCGGTCGGGATGACGATTTTGATGTTTGAAGTGCGCACCACAGGAGGAGGCAGAGCACACAAAGCGCACGAGCTGTCACGTGCATTCGGGCAGATCGAGCAGAGAACACCTGCTTTACTGCTAGTGCAAACA
Source organism: Anopheles arabiensis (assembly GCF_016920715.1). Lineage (NCBI taxonomy): Eukaryota > Metazoa > Arthropoda > Insecta > Diptera > Culicidae > Anopheles > Anopheles arabiensis. The sequence continues at coordinate 92,788,557 of NC_053518.1, forward strand.
GCTTCAGCCTGCCTGTTTGCGGTCTTATCGCTTGCGCTTCGGCTTATCAGAGCCACGGGAATGCATGTGTGCGACCCCGATCGGGAAGAACTGTGTTGAGTTGCTCTTTGGAGTAAAGCTGTCATCCGGGTCAGCTAAAGCTTGGCGGAAGTGATGGAATGGATTCGAGATAGTTTGATAAAGGAATCGATAATGTTTGATGATCGTCTTCCCTTACTTAAAGAGCAACTGCTGCTCGCTTTTCCTTCCATTGATTTTGCTATTTACCTTTGGAGGAAGTCATTCACCTTCCGAGCTGGTGGCGAAAGACTCTACACACACAAAAAAAGGGAAAGTGTGGGCCAAATCCACCCCGGGTCAACGAACACCGATTTCACTCCCACTGCTGCCCTGCCATTCAATCAACGAACCGTCCTCTCCTCTTTCCCAGCCCTCATTTGTGTTCGCCTGAACCAGTTCCCGGCGGTGGCCTCGTTGTTTGTGAGATGCGCGTCCTCCGGGGGTGGTACGCCTCACCACCTCCCTTGCTGTGCTCCATCAACCCCCCGAAGATTAACAGCCACAGCCCGAAAAAGAGCTTTCGCTTTCGGTTTCCCGTGTCTATGATATTGTGCACGTCCGTGTGCGCGGGTCATTCAACCGTCGCCGTAGACAGAAAGCCAAAGGAAACGCATTTCTCTTTCGCTCTTTCTATCTCTCTCTGTCTCTCACACACACGGACAGCACAAACTGTCTGCTTTTTTGTGTTTGTGTGCCTGATAATCAGTGAAAGTGAAACTATTCATCCCACCCCCCCCCCCTCCCCCTTACTCCGGCCACATTCGCTTCGATTGGTGGTTTCACTTGGAAAAAGAAAGTGCACGATGGAACGATGGAAAAAAGGCACACAAACACAGAGAGCGAAGAGATACTTGGGATCCGCCACCATTGGGCACACCACCTCACACCACCGTGTTGCTGCTGCTCTCTCGGTCACGCGGACTCCGAAACGTAACGAGCACGAAAAATGAACCGAAAACGGAACGGCGGAAGCCAATCCACACCTGAAGGAGGAGGAGGAGGAGCAGGTAGTGGGAAAAGAAAGTCACTAACCCCTCTCGGGCTGGCTGGCGGGAGCTGAAGAGCAGAGAGCTTGTTTTCGATGTGTTGCAGGCGCGCATAGCAAACCTTGGGTGAATGATACAAAATAACAGCAAATGTGGGGCTTCATCACAGGCAGTTGGAGTTTCTTGGTAACAAAAAAAGAGCACAAAAAGAGAAGAAAAACAGATGAAGATAGAAAAGAAAAAAAAAGAAGATTAGAGCAGAAGAGAAGAGTAGGAAAAAAGAGTAAAAGAAAAGAATAAAAGAAAAGAGTAAAAGAAAAGAGTAAAAGAAAAGAGTAGAATAGAAGAGTAGAAAAGATTAGAAAAACACAAAATAGATGTGAATAGTAAAATACGATACAACAATAGCTTATCTAAACACAAAATCTTTGCATTTTTTGTTTGATTAGTTTCGTTTTCTATTCTTTTCGTTTCATATTTTATCTCTTTTTATCTTTTGCTTTATACTATAGTGTTCTGGTTTTCATTTCATTTTATTACTTATTATTGAGCTCTACCTCTTTTTTCTATTTTCTTCTATAGTTTTACTCATTGTCTTTCTTACTTTTAAGTTACTTATTCAATAAGCTTGACTTAATGCACTCGTTTTCTGATTTTATCATTTATATGGAGCTCTCGTTGTATGTTGGCTTTAAAAGCACAACCCTTCACTGCTCGCCCCCTTACTAACCGGCTTTACAAGCGCTCATTACAAAACCTTCCCCCCTTGTTATTATGAACACTTAAATCTAATGAAAACAAAACCACGCGACTCGCTTTCTCGCCCAACTCCTACTTGCACTCTTCGCTTGGTGCAATAGAGCGGCTGAGCGCACTAGCCCTTCCCTACCTCCCCCTCCCCGTACCTTGGCGGGTTGGAAAGCATTTCTTTTCGAATGCTTTCGGTTTCGTCGCTTACCTTTTTTTTCTTTGGTTTAATATTCAAAAGTCGATTAGAGACGAACCACACAAACATACATGGAAGCCGGACGCGCGCTACCGCTGACCGTGTTTGTGTATGTGCTTTGGTTTCATTATACAACGATTGTATAATTACACACAACTCGTGCCAGGGGGGGGGGGAGGTTTTCCCCTATCTATCTTTCCTGGTGTGCTTTTATTATGGGTGTGTTGGTCGATCATCGTGCTTGGGGCGGTTTTGTTTTGCTTTATGTTTTCGCAACAACAACAAAAAAAAACGCTCTCGATCGGTTCGGATGCTCGTCATTAGCAACTTTCTCCACTCCCGCAGCCAGCCGCGCACGGACGTTGACCGCTTCGAGCATGCGGCCGAAGTGTTTCTCCCTTGCCTCGTCCCGGAAAAGTCGCATTTATGTAAACGCTTGCGTTATGGCGCTCCATCACACGATTGATCGACCAGGAGGGAATGAGGGGGGAGGGTGAATACACGTACACCCCGCGCCTTCCCTGTACGGGCAAACTATATGGGTCACTGGGGGATAAAGAGCGTTGACGTGTGGGCCACTGATAAGCGAAAAGGAAAACAAATCGACCACATCATCCTCCCAGTTCCCGGACGATCACACACACGACCCTGCACAAAAGAAACATGCGTCACTGTCCAATTCTGTGGGCCGAAAACAAAAAGGGCCACTCGCTTATCATCACTTCGGCGGGAGGAGAGAATCATAAGATAAACGGACGAGTTCAGTGGCCTTCACCCGCTTTTCTTATCGGTCATTCGGGGTTTCGAAGGGGGGTTGGTTTTGGGCTCAGATAGTGGAAAGAATTGCAACTAACTGCTTTTGTTACCCCCTTTCCTCTTTTTCCAGAATTCGATGGCACAACCGTCCTGTGCCGTGTGTGCGGTGATAAGGCGTCCGGTTTCCATTATGGCGTCCATTCGTGCGAAGGATGCAAGGTAAGTGTCTTGTAACATTGTACCATGTGCTGTAGAAATTCATAGAAAAAAAAGGAAATTGTGATCAAATATTCATCGAAAAAACTGCAATCAAATTCAAAGAAAAAGATCTAGAAATAATGCCTAGAAATTGGAAAGAAGCTTCTGAAAATTCCCTCACAATGCTGCAACTGAACCTCTGCGGCTGTGCAAGGTTAGAGACTTGGACGGCGAGTTGTACGGTTGATAAATTTCCAACAGGAAATGGCCTCCAATTGGAACCTTCCTGCAAGACCATGAAAAGTGTAAAATATTGAAGAGTGTTGTGACCTCAAACTCATGGAGAAACAAACCAAAAAAAGGCTTCACACGTAGACCGCAATGAGGAAATCGTCGGTCATCATCCATCGGTGGTCACGAACCTTCCAAGCGCACTTGTGTGTGTATACCCCGAGTTATTGCTGCTGGAAAGGTTCATTCACTTTTTTGGGGTGGCCGCACACCGAGCCGAGTGGTTTCATAAATTGAACCTTTCATCCTCTCCCCCCCTCTTCTTCTCATTCTTGCGCGCTAAAGAATACGGCAGAGGTTACACACAGAAGCCATTCACCTTCGAAACACGTCGCTGCGGGAGAAAGCTTCTCGTGGGCGCTCCGGAAGCGCGCGCGCGGGCTCATCACCGTTCAGTAACCTTTTTTGTGGCTTTTTTTGTGGTGTGTTCTGCCATTCGGAAAAGGGAGGGGGAAAGGGTAAAGAAAGAACAGTTTTGCTAAGGGAAGATTTAGAACGGCCGAAAGCAATGTGCCTAGAACGAGTAAGAGAATAGAAGAAGCATAGAAAAAAGCCGATAATCATTGCGAAAGGAAAGCATACAGCAGAAGCATAACTGGACAGTTGGAAGAAGAAAATAGAAGTAGCTGAGGAAAGCAAGAAGCAAGAAGCAACAACGATCTAAAAATAGCTTCTTGTAACAAACAAGTAATAGAGCATTGAAGAGTACGAACCCTAAAGATAAGAAAAAAAACCAAGTGTGCAAGAAGAAAAAGGCGAAAGAAAAGAATGAGTTGCAGAACGAAAGAGTTGAGAAAATGATGAGCAAAAAGAACGTGGTGCTTCTTAGTACAGAGGCAGCAGAGAAGAGAACTAACCAAACCAGAATAACAGCTGCTTCTGGACGGTGGTGGGTGGGTTGCCTCTCTTGCCGTTTCTTCCTCTGGTCAGCTGTGGCAGGCAGGCAGGCAGCCCTGGCCGCTCCACAGCATAAAGGTTAGTGACCCAAAACGCATCTCTCCATGTTGAAGGTGTACGTGTACGTGGCCCCACTAATGGTGTCATGGTGGAAATGCGCGACCCGAAAGAAGCAGAAAAAAACAACACCCCGGGCAGAAGGGAGAGAACGATACATGATCGGCTATTGTTTACCTTTCTCGCCCGGGTTGGTTCTATCGTTTGGTTGGTAGCGGTTGTAACTGTTGTGTTGGGAATGGACACACGCTTCATGCAGTTAATAACGACGCAACAAGCGACGAACGCTACAGCCCGCGCTGTAAGACATGCAACCGTCCAAGGCGTCTCTCTGCAATCTGTGAAGGTCTTTAGAAAGGAGAGGGCCTGCGGTGGCATTGACACGGCTCTTGGAAAACGGCGTGAGAGGCGTGCAAGAGGCCGATAAACTTCATTGATCGGTCAATGACTGTGGTGTGTTGGTAAGGCCCAACGTCGTCGGCTCTAGAACAGCGCGCGCGGAGTTGGAATAGCCGAAGAAGCTGGCAGAATATGAAGAGAACCGGTCCACTTGCGGGCATTCTGTTACATCGCGCTTATGCTCTGTGTGTCCGAGTTTGGAGCTGGTACTTTGAAGCCAGCTTGAAGTTACCTCACACACTCACTCTAAGCTCCTTAGCTCTCTTACCCTTGAAAGACGCTGCTAGTGACGGTGAAACTGGCTCGATTTGACATTTCAACCTCACCACACGACTCGATCAGCCCGACATTGGATGCGTCCAGTGACCCCTGATTCAACTGCACCCTCGTGAGCTTTGGTGAGCTTTTTGGTGCTTTCTAGAATCTGCACGCTCTCGCCCTCTTTTTCGCTCTTACGACGTTCACTTGCGTCAAAGCCTGCTCTGTTCTTAGTATCTAAGAATCATTCTCTCTCTCTCTCTATTTCTCTGGTGCTCTTTGCCTCTCATTCGTGAGTGTCGATGGCCTTTAGCTGGGTGAGTTTATTGACTTCTTCGCCGCGCTCTTTTCTACGCCTCCGGGCCACGGCCTCGCTTTTTCTCGCTCGCACTCGAGCGGGGCCCACACAATCACCACCAAGCCTTGGCAAGCGAACGGTTTCGTAAGCTCTCTCTCTCTCTCCCTCGCCACTAGTATATGTCCTTGAAAGTCAAGTCGCTCGCTGCCTGTGAGTCGCCAAAGTTGCGTGAATTCTTGCTGCCCGGGATGCTTCCGACGCAGGCAGCAAGGTGCGCGGTGCGGTGTGTTGCAATGTTGTAATGCTCAGGCAGAGCCCGCACACTTTGCAGCATAACTCTCCGGGGTGACGTAGAGTGAACGAGACAAAGAGAGAAAGAGAGACAAAGAAAGAGTGAGCAAAGCGGTGCATAGTTTATGTGGACGGAATTTCGTCGCTTGCGGCTCCGCGGGCGCGCTTTTGCTCGTTTGCTCGCGCGCGGAGAGCAAAATCCTTTCGAATTTCAATTTCTAGTACAAGGGCACAACATTTGGTGTGTGTGTCTGTGTGCTGTGTTAATAATTATGAGTGGAAGGGTTGTTTTTTGTTGGTGCTGCTGCTGTTGAGAAGAGGTCTCCGCTGCGGAGTGAGTTGGTCTTGAAGCGGCGTGAGGTTGTTGAACTTATCGGTTTGCAACCTTGTCGAGCCGCGAACCACCACCTGGCGTGGTGTGACCTAGTTCCTTGCTCCCTTCACCCTTTCACCCTCACCAGTGCGAAACGCGTCGGTGTAAGCAACGAACCCGCCCCAAAAGTTCCAAAAACGCTTCTTCCACGATGTCCTGCGAGGTGTTTGTTGGGAAAGGGTTAGGCAAAACCAAATTTCGAGAAGCAACCACACACTGCTGACAGCTGGCACACGGCCACTAATTAGCAAACAGTTCGTCGGCCCGACCCACACCGCCACCCGACCACCAAGCGGGCAGTGTTAAGAGGCGCCGGAAAAGGGCCCGCCCCGAAGGTCGTCCAGTCGTCGTCCAGGCGGATCGCGCCACCAACTCTTTTGCCACACACACTGGTGGTGGTGGTGGAACACCTTTGCCGATGCGATACTGATCGCTGGCTGCGCTTTTGTTGTGCAATCGTGGACTGTGAAGAGCTGTGTGTCTGTATACTGTGCAACACCAGTGCAGTGGATCGGTTTCGTCGCTTGCTGTGTTGTCTGTGTTGTTTTAAGATGCGGGCTCGTCGTCGAAGTCGTCGACCGACCGACCGACTACGCTCTAGCCAGCTCTCTTTGCGTGTCTTTTGCGGGCTTGTCAAGGACAGGCAGCAGCAGCCACAGCACCTGGCCGTTAGATGCTGGGCGAGCGCGCAAGGTGGTGTGGCGCAATGAAGGAGACGAGATTGGGATTTGGGTTTAGGCGCTTGGGTTTTTGCAGACAGCTTTTGCCTTAAGGTTTGGTTTTGTCTACTGCAATGTGCAATACACACCACACATTTGCACCAACACGTCGTGAGTTATTGGTTGCGAAACTCCGTGGGTGTGTTTGACACGGGGCGATTGGTTTTAATTGACGATTGCCAACGCCGTGTAGGAAGATGTAGGCCACTGTGTTCTGCCTCTTTTCGGCTGTCTTTAATGTTTGTCATTTACGTAAATAAATTAAGAAAAAAAACAGTTCTTAAATTTAAAAAAAATGGCGCCAAAATCTCTTTTATCGAGCGGAATCAAAGCACACAACAACAGCTCATCACAGTGGTTGTCGTAAAATTAAAAGCGTCACACTTTAGTACGGGGGTTGTAAATGTGTTGTTGAAGCATTTTTCTCCTTCCCCCCCATCCGATGGTGCACACTCTTTTAAAATAAAAATAGACCATTTATTGACCCATATCTCACACGGGGTGGTGCACGCGTGCGTCTATTTCCTGCTCTCCCTTCCTGCGTGCACACACACAGCCACACACACCTCACTGCTCTGCTTGCGTCAAAGCACAGCAACCTCCGCCCCTCCAATGAGCTATTTAACTCATTTAAAAGGGGTGTTCGAGGGGTGGTGAGAGGTCCACCATCATCAATTTCGTTCGTGAAATGAAGCGTGTCGTGGCGGCTTCCTCTCTTCTGCTCTGTGTTTCTGTGTTATTTTTGCATTTTTTTTTTTAAATGTTCAAACTCATTTCCTTCCCCCCGGGGTCTCCCGATCCCAGCAGCAGCAGCAACCACGAGGAATGACACACTGACTCGGTTTCAAATTGGGAACCTGGGCACATGCGTGCGTTTTTTGCGCGCCCGTTTGAGCTTTATCTGTGGTCCGATGACCAACTTCTTGGTGCTGGGGGCCGTTAAACAGCCGTCCACGCGGGGCGTTTTGTGCGCGCATGGTTGCGATTACCGGTCATTCACCTGTGCGACTTTGCAGACGCAATTGTGTTCGGCCGTGTTTTGCCTTATCACGACGACGACCCTTCGTTTTTTTTATTATTTGTTACAACGGAGTCCAGATGGACATTACAATAATAAAAAAAAGCATTAATGAAACATTGTGGTGGCGTTCTTTGGGATGAGGACGAGTTCAATTAATGAGCAAGAAGTTGTATTCTCTCTCTCTTTGTCTGGTCCTAAAAGAGAGGATGACCGAAAAGAAGAACTCACCCCCTCCCATCCTGGTCCGGATCGAACGCATGCAAAACCGAAACGCGCCTGACGACACCCGCGGGTTGAACGAACTCGAATGGCCTCGTTCTTTTATCTGCCACCCTCTCCCTCGCTTTCTCTCTCTCTCGTTCTCTTTCATGACCGCTGTGCTTGCTTGCCTTTTTTCTCGCCCCCTTCCGAAGGGTGGAAGAGAAGCGCAAAAATGTCGTCGCACACACACACACGCACACACACACGCTTCTCTTGCTCTGCTGGCTTGAAAGCAATGCCCTCGAAAGAATAAAACCCCCGAGAAGGAGCGAGAAAGCGACACCTCTCCCGTCCCGCTCTCTCTCGCAGGCGTCTGTGCATGTATGTGCGACAACAATCTTCTTGCGGTGGGAGTGGAATGTATGCGCCGGGGCGGAGGAGGAGGAGAAGTATTGGCCTTGAGATTTTATGAGGCCACCCGCTTCACCCACCCCAAGCCCACTCACCGCCGTTCTACGCTACTTTTCGTCCCTTTCTGCCCGGCGGTATCTCTCTTTTGTGCCTGAGCGTCCATTTTTGTGCCGTCCAGCTGTGTGGCGTTGTGCTGCTGCTCTATGCGTGTGTGTGCGCGCATGATCCCAGTAGGCAAGAAAGGGAGGCTCGAACTTCGATTCTGCGCGCGAGCGAACGAGAAGCAGCAAAACAAAGATGGCCGCAATAAGGGTAATGGCGTCTCTCTCTCGGCTCTACTTTGTTCGCTCTCACTCTCTCTCTCGTTCGCTCTCGCAACAACGGGTTTGTGTACTACGGAGTGAATTGCGTGAACTTTGGACAACAAAAGCGTTCATGCGCGCGCGTACCGTCGTACATTGGCCCCGGCCTGCGTACTGATGGCGCAAGAGGCAGCGCACATGCACGTTTGCCGCTCTCTTTTCGCCCCCTCATTCTCTCAAATGGATTGTTTCCTTTCCCTGTTGCTCTCACGCAAAATTCGTTTTCGTTGTTTCGAGCGAAGAGTTCATTTTGCATTCATTTTGTCTCTCTTGTGAATGTGACTGGCCCGGATGTGAACGACCTGCATTTTATGTTTTTGGGCTGATAACGTTTCCCACACACACACACACACTGATAAGGAGGGCGGTACAAAACTGCGCTAAATGTGGAAATGTGGAATGCAAAAAAACATTGTTTTCGTGTAAAACAATTTTAAATCGAAAAAAAGAACAGATTTCTAATGTTATGGTAGAGTCCATTGCACCCGCACGGGGTAAGCGCACACACGCGACCTAGAACCGAATGTCGAGCACCGGAGCGCAACACTTTACCCATCGACACGACACGTTCATTTTCCAGAACGAATGCGCCATGAACAGCGCGAAGCGTTCATTTCCAGACCGACACGAGAGCGTCAGAACGCGGCGGGCAACCATAGGCCCGCGCGGCACGACCCCTTGATGGATGAGGTCGACGACCATGGAACAGTGGATAGGCCGCGCCACGAGCGGCGAGCGACGTGCGAGAACGAGAACGTTCAAAGCGGGGCTTGTGGAAAGGTGGGGCAAGTAATTTAGGTCATCAACCTTGCATGTGGGTTACTGAGGCCAACGACACCGAAGCGTGCCCGTCGTCGTCTTCGCCATTCGTCCCTCGTTCGCTTCCCCATCCGCTGCTGCGTCTACCAATGTATTTCATCCCTTCATGCGCCGTTATCATCATCGACACACACACACACACTCGGGGCAAAAGGGTCCTTCTTCCCGGTGGTGCTTTGTCTACTCGGCAGCAGCGTGCGTTTTTTGCTTTGCTTTGCATTGGCTGCCCCCGAAGTGCAACAGACGGACCGCGAAGTGCATCGGCTGCACGATGGTGGTGTGGTGTATGTTTGCCAATAAGAAGATCTCGCTGCATTCGGGGTTTTTATCTCTTTTGTTTATCTTTTTGCTTCGCTGTTGCCGCTCTTTTTGCTGCTTTTTGTTCTGGTGGCCGATTTTTACGCCTTACCCTTCAGCTGGAAGGCAAGCGCTCTTTGTTTGCAGGCGCACGGGGGTTCAAGTAATGTTAAAAACCCCAATCAAAAGGGTTACACACGCGCGTACGGAATCAAATTTCCGTTTATTGGTTCATTTTTTGTTTATAAGCGTAGAAATGAAACTCAAATAAAAATTCCATATCCTGTTCAAATTGGCCGCGCGTGTGTGTGTGTGTATGTGTGGGTAAACAATGACAAACAATTGCGTCACAAATCGGTGACAACGGTAAAGCGCCGAGCCGCGCGTAAAGTGAAGTTGTGCGTAAAAATGGTGTTTATACTTGCTCATTGATTGTTTGTTTGTTTGTTTTTTACGACTTTTTGTTATCTTCCATTTTTGTGTGGCCAGTTTCGCGGGGATTTTGTTTTTTTATGACTTCAGGAGTGTGTGTGTTGGTTGTGCGCGCGTGCATTTGGTGGGTTCGTTGCTTGTTTCGAGAAAATTCCATCCAACCGATAAATGCTTACCGAAGGGTGGGGGTAGGGGTGCCACATGCGTCACCCTTTTGTCCGGTTACACACATTTCGAGCGTATTCATTTTGGCGGACAACGTTTGTTTTTGCTTTTGCACCCTTATTTTTGAAAGATATTTGCTGTCTTTAATGAACAATTTTATAACAATTTTATAACCGTAAAGGGAACATCCCGCCCGAAGTCAAGACAAAGATGTACACACACAATAGCCAAAAACTGCATTCGGGTGGATGCAAAACGATGCGAAAAAATCAACTCACTCGCACGCAACTCGCAGAAGCGTTCAAGCTGACTTACTTGGCTGTTTGTGTGTGCGTGCGTGTGTGTGTGTGGTTGCTGATGCCTGGGGTTGCCCTGGGTGGTTGACCAACATTCCACCCCGCAGTACCACCACCACCACGCACCACGCAACACAAAGCGAACTCTACGCAGAGCGCGCACGAGAGAGAGAAGGACAGAGAGCTAAGAGCGGCTAAGAAACGAACGCCAAAGGTCTTTGCTCTGTTAATGTGTCAATGCTACCCGCAAGCAAAAAGGGGGGTGGGGACCAGCTTGTTTGTAGCATGTTGCTCGTTCTTCGTCACGCACACGCTCTCGGAACCATTCCCTCTCTCTCTCCCACTCACACAACTGGCTCGTTGTGTGTTGCCCCATGGAAGAACGCTCGCCCGCCACCGCCATATGGTGACGAAAAGTGCGTCGAGAAGAGAACGGGGCGCACACACACACACACACACAGACGGAAAGGGCCTCAGACGATCGTCGTTTCTAGAAATTACGCCCGACCGGAGAGAGCCGTCCGATGCAGCAACCGAAACGTGACCGGTTGTGTTGCAGCATCTTTAAACCCTTTCGTGCGATAAACAAATCATTGAAAGGGTTTGAATAATACCAAAAATATTATGTTGATTTTTATGCTATTTTTAAAGAATAAACCTAAAAAAATAGAGACTATTTGGACTACGTTCGACAACGCCGAATGAATCAACGTGTTCATTTTGTGCTCTTGCTCTGTTACCTTGAAAGGTAAACTCACACGCGTTTCGGTGACGTTCTGCGCATTGGCATTTTAGCAATCTCAACCCCAACAGCGCCGCACGAACGCGTCACGAAAGCAGTGGCGAGAATGAGAAATAAACGAGTTTGTTGTAAAAGCCGATGGAGACGCATGGTACGTGGTAAGAAAGCACGTGGCGTCTAGCAACAGAGACAAATAGAGCGAACACAGAATGAGCGCGCGCGAGAGAGAGAGAATGAGATTGAAAACCAGATCAAGGGAGTTGTGTTCTCTCGCTTGAATAGATCGCTCGGTGTACGTAGGAGCGTACAGGAGGGAGATTTTGCAACAGTTCGTGTTAGAACTAGTAACTATGGCGTTTAGCATAGAATGGGAGTCATTTTTGACTATCAATTAATCATATTAATCTAACAAAAAGCCGTCCTATTCCTGCTTCAACTTGTCCGGGCAGCCAGCTGGTTTTTTGGGATTTTATTCCCCCCAAGTAGTTGGAATATCCCCTTTCATCGTCATGTTCAACGACCCCAAACGCGTGCCCTTTTGCCACTTTGCGTACCATCGTTGTTTCCCTTTTGCTTTTGAATGCGCCCGCGTGTGTGTTCATTCTTTCAACGGTGCTTTTTCTTTCTTCTAATGCGCGGGGTGGCACAGCGCGCGCAACCCGTGCGTTCGCCGTTAAAAAGGCTATTGACTCGTAACTGTTCTATTACGTGCCCCGCGGTGCTGCTGCGTTTGTTGTGCTCTGCCAAACCCACCCACCCACCCGATGGTCGTCATCGTTTTGTTGTTGTGCGCTCCCGGTGTGTGTGTGTGTGCACGATGAATTTAAATTATGCTTTGCACAAAACGCCTAATGACTTTGTGTGTGTGTGTGCACCGGACTGTGCAGCGCTGAATAAAAACAATTCATCGCCGAAAAGTAATACTATTTCATAATATTCCGCTTCCCTGTCCGCGGTTCTCCCACTAACCCACCCACGATGAAGGAGGGTTCGTCGCGTGGCCTAACTGTAACTGTCATTTAACTGTTAATGTGGCAAAAGGGGGTGCGGGGGGTGGGAGCGGGGAATTTGTTTGTAATTTCTTTTCATATTTTTTGTTGCGTTTGTGTTGTTGTTGCTGTTGCTGCTCATTTGCATACTCATAGCCCTCATAGCATTTACGCCCGTTGTCCGGGTTGGGGTCAAAAGCCTCGAATGTCGAGCACCAGTAGTATGATTCACCTAGAACAGCCGTTGCTACCTGGGCCCCACCGCGAAGTTCAGTGTTCAATACGGGAAACAGGATCCAAAAGGTGGACATTCCAGTTTTCACCAGTCGTTTCGAACCATTCGGAATTGGATGACTCACAAATGCGTCCTCCTTTGCTGGCATTAATCATCGTGCTGGATTTTCCAGCTTTTTATTTTTTTGAGGGGAAGCTCAAGGGAGGGACCACATCTCCCCCCCTTCTCATGCAGAGGGTTATTGACATTTGTACGCAACGCAAATGGCAGCGTAGTAAAAACATGTCAATCCATTATCTAATCCATTCACACACACACTGCGAAGAGAGGTTACGGAATGTTGTTGTTGTTGTTTGTTTCGTCTGTTGATGATGAAATTGTTTACATGTTATTGCTGCCATTGCGAACGTAAAATCTCTCACCAGCAGCAGCAGCAGCAACTACTCGAGCGCGCTTCGGGAGAAGGAAATGGAAATGTGAAAGCAATTGGAACTGCCTTGCGCGGAAATGGGGAAAAGTGCAAGTAAAACCGACACTGTTTGGCAAGCGGATAATAACAAACGACTCACGCAGAGCAGATTTCGGAGTTCAACAACCCCCATCTGGATGGTGGGCTCTTTTCAAACCGCCCTTCCATCGTAACTACTCCCCCCGTTTTCACCTGACGCGCGCAGCACGAAAGGGAAGAGAAGGAAGTTAAAGATTGGCCGGCATCGCGCACCGGTGGTAGAAAGTGTCGATGATTTTCATCTTTCCCTTCGCCCCCCTCCCCACGGTCCTTTGGATGGGTGAGAAGATAGGGTGAACAGAGCGACAGCGAAAATGATTGAAAAAAAAACGCTTTAAAACGAAAGAGGGAGAAAGAAACACACAAAAAAAGTTCCTAAACGAAACAAACAAAACCCTAAAATGGAAGCAAAAGGAAAGGCGGGATGGGGGTGGGTGGTTCACATTGCAAACGCGCGTTTCGTAAGATGTTTTGAAAGGAAGCGCAAAGCGGAGAGCCGGAAAATCCCACCCAATTTTTTTGTTTTCGGGGCCTTAATGCGTTCATTTACCCCTAGTGTGCGCGTCCAAAAGGGAGGAGAAAGCCCAACGAGCCTAATCCCCCCCCCCCAAATACGAAGAAGAAGCGAAGCAAAACTTCAAAATCAAAACAAAAACAAAAATCCAAAACAGAGCGAGAGCGAGAGCGAGACAGATTCCACCGCTTGCTATGCGAGATGAACCCCCCGCCCACCAAAATGAAAGGAGAGGGAGGAATTACACAATACTATGTTTACTTGGATTGCTCTTTCTCACTCTCTCGCTCACCTTCTCTCTTTCGCGTTCAATAAACTTCTAATGGTTGAGAAGGAAAAAGGAAAAACAAACGATGCTCCAAACAAAAACAACTAAATTAAAACAAAAACGTACGTGAACGTGAACACGAACGGAGCAGAACACGGGCAAGAGACGAACCGCGAAAAAGGGTTGTTACTGTGTATATGTGTGTGAGGGACCGAAAGAATGCAAACAAGCACGGTCGAATGTAGAAAAAGGGAAGAACGCACGCGGTAAAGGTAAAGAAGGTAAAAGAAATCAAAATTCGTGTACACATAAACAAAATGACGCGATTACTGCCCCGGGTCACCCCCCGTGCGTGTGATTTTTGTTCCTTCTTGGCTGGAAACCTCCCTCCCTGCGGGTGTTGTTGTTTTGAACCGCCCTGGGGTCAATGGACCTCAACCATCGTAGCGTTTGGTGGCGGGTTAGTTTCACACTCCTTCTCGTGCTGTAGTGGTGGTAATGTAGTTTTTTAACACAATTGCATAATCCACACAACGACGACGACGACGACGACCGTTCGCGAATCAAGTCAACCTGCGCGCGCCACCATCTCTTCGTTACCGAATCGACCGTTTCCGTTCCGTCTTCAATTATATATTACGAGCAGGATTTTTATGCTGAAGATGGAGAGGAGGAGGAAAGAAAGAGTGAGAGAGAGAGCGCGAAAAAGTGAAGGAAGAAAGGTGGCAGATATCACGCGGAAATGCCAACTCGATCATCATAAGCACTGCGGCAATCAGTTATTTTTGCGTAACCAACTATCAGACCTGAGAGTGAGAGAGAAAGAGAGAAAGCGAAAGAGAGAGAGAGAGAGCAACACCATGATGGCGTCCGATCGCGGCTGGAGCAATGACGTCGCGGACTCTGCTTGAGCAGCCGGAGCAAGATCGGTCATTCACTTCCTCTATGCTCCGGCCATTTCTGGTGTGTCTGTGTTGGTGAGTGGACATGTTTTGACCAAAAATAAACCCTCCCAAAAGGGGGTGGAAGAAGTGGATGGGAGGAAAACTCGCCGCCGCTACCAGGCACAAAACCGGGTTTTCCTCGCCTTTACGAGACGCGAACGGAACACGGACGGGCAAAGGCCCGCGTTTGGAGTGTGTAATTATAGGTCGGCGGACTAAAATCCCACTTCTCGATCGCGGATCATGCTTTCTCTGTCTCTCTCTCTCGTCGACTTTTCTCGTCACGATCGACACGCTTGCTGGGCTCGGTGTTTATATGCGCAAAAGGTTTCGATCGCCACTGCGGGAGAGTTTTGCGTTCTCGTCTTCTCTTTCTCTCTGTCTCTTCCTCTCTTGGTGAATGATGGGAAGGGCAATGACTTGTCCGATTTGCTTGTCGGTCGCGATCCCCGTCATCCCAAGGGGATCAACCGGGTAGAACCACAGCCAAATGGAATATCCTCCACAAATCCCCATCTCTCGTCTGCTCCTATCATATTGAACCTGCCAAAGAACCTGTTCGCTCCAAAAATGACCCATTTTTGCTTGCTCTCTCACCCACCGCACATCAAGAAGATAAAGAGATGCATCCACACAAAGGATGTGTGTTCGAGTCGGCGACCGAATAACAATAAAGCACAATAATAACGAGATCTGTCTGGAAAAGTGGATGCTAACAGAGCAAAGTCGAGCAATTTCTCGAACGCAAATTTGCTCTTCTGCAAGGGAAAGAAGGGTGCTCAGACGCGGGGGGGGGGGAGGAGTGGTGTGATAGAATTTCAAATAGCAAAGAATGTCAGCACGCACAAACAAAACAGACGAATGCAACTGGCGTCTTGTGGCGCGACCCGTCAAAGACAAAGAGCGACCGATTTTGCGTCCCTCATCTTCCAGAGAGAGAGAGGTGAGAAAAGGGCGCGGATGAGAGGAGACCCACTACTAAACTGTGACTAGCACTAGCAGCAGCAGCAGCCCGAAATGAGAACAAACGTCAAACAACAGTGGCAACCCTTTTTATTGCCGCTTTAAAGTGTCCGTTTTCTAACGGATAAATGGCGGTCGCCCTTTCTCGGGGGTTTGCTGCCAACGCTGTAGCATACATTTTTAACCTTTCCAGGCGTTATTGGTTTCCCTTCCTTGCTTATCCCTTTTTTTCGCGCGTTTTATTTTGCCCAACCAGGGGAGGACTCCTCCCTGTCCGTGCGTGTGTCAGTGAACTCTCTGTCGTTCGCGTACTGTTCTTTTCGTGCAAGTCGGCGCTTCACGTGCGTCTCCTAAGACTAAAGTATCTGGTCGGTTTGTGTATGTTGTATAGGAGGTGTTTTTTTGTGGTAAACAACCATTTTGATGTGTGTTTGTTTGGATATTGAGCCCTGCTGTGTTTGGGGGGTTCGCTGTCTAGTACTGATATGCACAAAAAAGCGTTCAATTTAAACAATCTTTGATGCTGTAGCAATATCTTCTTAATCTTTCCTTCACGCTAACTTCCATACACTCAAATTCTTCATGTTGGACCTGAAGTTGACTCGTAACGTTGAAGAATGCCTGCTGAAATTCCTCCGTTTTTGTGTGATACAGCTGAGCTGGCGAAATACCGCGAACCAGTTTTGCCGACTCCTGCGAACCCGCCCGGCGACTCATGCTAAACATGATTCACCCGCCCGATGACTGACACGGAAAGGCCGTTGACCCAGCACCGGCGCCGTACGCTTTACTGCCGAAAGTGTGAAAAATTACACCCTTTTTGGGGAAGCCAGAATGAACCGGCGGAATATTGTTCAACACTCGTTCTCCTCTTCTAACTCTAAATTCTAACTGTACTGAAACGCCACCCACCAGTGCACACACGTAAACCCCTTTTCCTGTATTATGCAAACGGTGGGGGGGGGAGGGTCACAAAACATGATGTTGTCACAATGGTGGCGGGCGCGCGCGCCCGTTTACCCGGAGCAGATTTTCAAAGGCTGATATTATTCAAGCGGTCGCGGTGTTTTGTTTTCCGACCAGCGTGTGTTTTTTTTGTCGTTTTTTGCACATAAAAACACCACCCCCAATGTTGTGTTAGGTAGGTAGTCCGCGATGTGTGCGTGTGCAGGAAAGGCAAGAGAGATAGTTAAACAACAACCCCGTTAGGATCTAAGCGGACAGTAAAGTTTAACATAACGTCCCCATAAGGAGAGGGGGGAGGGGGGGGGGGGTTGGCACGAAAATGGCCTCATTCCACCTTGTCCTGCTCGAGGGCCGTGTGTTTATGTGTGTGTGTGACTGTGCACATTTTGACCATATACACCCGGACCCGGACATGAACGCGCAACGCAGTCGGAACGAAAGACAACAGACGATCGGGCACTACCCCACCCCCACCCCATCATGATCGCTGTGAAAGCAGTGGCAGGGCATAAGGTGGTGGTGGTGGGTACCACAGTTGGTGAGAAAAAATTATGTAAGCCTAGCAGCAGGGCGAGCGCGCGCGCACGTTTTTGCGTGTATGGCGGGACAAAAATGTGTGTCTGTGTGTGCACGATCGTTCATACAAACTGCACGGGGCGATCGGAAGGAAAGGTCTGTGTGTGTGTGTGTGTGTGTGGGCAGGAGGTGGTTGCGCAAGCAGCAACCAGCAACAACAACGCACGGCGGGTCGGGTGTTAGGAACCGCCACACTCTCTTTCAGTTTCGGAGAAAAGTTCGTTGACCTCCCAGCGCGGAACTCTAACCCGCTATTTGCTATTTTTTCCACCCTTCTTTCCGACGTATAGTTCCTCTTTCTCCATTTTTTTGTGAGATAGTAGTGGCATAGCCTTTGACACCGGCACGCGCACTCGAGAGGTTCAGGTTGCACTCGACGTGCGCGCGCGAATTGTAAGCTGGATTAATGATTGCGTACATGCAGCTCAGTTCCGTGATGGTAGCAAGCGATACTAAAATTATGTTGATTTTGATTATGAAACAAAGAAATAAAATAGAATTTGTATAAAAATGATAAAAGAAAAAAAATAAAAAATTTAAAGTGAAACATAAAACTCATAGAAGAAGTAACATAAATCGTCAAAAAAAATCAACAAGAGTGAGAATCTGTCAGTCTAAAACGGTAGCAAAAGAGAAAAATAATAAACTAAACCATTAACACACAGAAAAAACAAGCGAAAGTATGAGATGATAAAAACCAAAGATGATAATTATAACACCTGAAATCGAGAAAGACAACAGAAACATTTCAACAGCAATTCTAAGGTTGAAATAGTTCCATCCAAATGGCAATAGAACTTCAGCGGCTGCCCCACCAACCCCTCATTCCGGTTCGAGTGTAACCACAAGAGCTAGCACTCCTCCCCACCGAAAGTGTCAATGAACCTGCGAAAGAACGAACGAAGGAACACAAAACCACCTAGCGGGTGGGCAAGTGGGCCACCCGTTCTGTAGAAGGGTCTGCTAACGAACTCATTTAACCTTCCCGGTCGGTTATGTTCTTGCCGCTGCTGTTTCGCCTCCCTGCTTTCATCGTTTCCTCGCCCCATACACACACACACGCGAAGCTTTACACGGCTGGTGTGCACTGTTGACCTAATTAAACATCGCTCCCTCCACCCCTCCTCACTAGCTCAAGTTTTTAGATCCTAGCTGGGCCGAAGGATACAAGGCGATTTCCATATGCGCGCGGTTCGGGCAACAAAGCGAGCGTTTTGATATGCTACTCGCAGTTCCAATTTTTCCCAATAAAATTCTCAGAATTGAGAGCATACTAGGGTGACATATACTCGTGCACAGTCACACAGAAACACACACGCACACGCACATGGCAAAGTAACGGAGATCAGAGAAGAACCGAGCGAATAAGAAATGATCGCGAGACAAACGATCGGACTTTTCCTCGCACATACATACACACACACACACACACATACCCTTTGCGTCCAACTCGGTCAATGAACTCTCGGTGTGTGCTCTCCCTCTCTCTCTTTCACACACACACTCAGGTTCACAGAACAATTGTTAGTGACGGAGGATGAATGGAGATGAGCGCAAACGAGCGGGTGGAGCGAAAAGCCAAGCCACAAGAGGGAGAGAGAGAGAGAAAGGGTAAAATATGCAAAACGCTCGACCAACCCCTGTCGCCGTGTGTGTGTGTGTGTGTGTCGCTGTGGACCAGGAAATTGCGCGCGCGTTTGCAACGCCGGGTCTGGACATTCTCTCGTTCTCGTACGTTCGTTCGCACACCGGGAGAACCTCTGCTTGCATGCTCTGTGACGTCACAGCGGTCGACACACACACCCCCCGAGGTCTGCGACAGGTCTGGCGAGTAAATGCGCTCCCTCAACTCCGCTGAAGAACCATGGCGATGATGGATGTGCAAGGGGAGAGGTGCGAGAGAGAGAGAGAGAGCGAGGGGGGTTTTGTGTATCGAAAGGTGCGCGTTCATTCACCTTTCATTCGCGCCCTGTTCCCGGGGTCCGTCCGGTTGGTGACGCATATATCGTGGGGGGAGCCGAACTGGAACTCCTGCTCCCGCTGCTTGGGAAGCTACAGATGCAGAAACATACGACACACATGGGGGGGGGGAATTTGTGAAGTGAACATTCCAAAATGTTGGCACAAAATGAGGTCAAATTTAGAACTTTTTTGGGGAAAAAGGGCGAAAATCTTTGAAATTCTTCAACGTGCTTCAGAAGTTCTGGAAGTATGCGCCCTTCTATATTTTTCCTTTTTGAGAAGGAAAAACATCTGAGTCAGTGTCAATTCCGAACCGACATAAAGCACGCTCAGACTTTGCTCCCCTTTTAGGTTCCCCTTTGCTGGGTTTGCCAGAGTCATTCCCAAGTTTGTTCCTCTTTTTTTGCGGAAATTCCACCCCGCTCCACATGCACAGAATCAGAACGAAACATGCTTTGCGCGCTCTCGTGCATGAGCCGCACACAGAAAGGTGTGCGAGACGACGAACCCCCTTCCGATGGGGAGGGGCGAGCGTTCATTCTCGTTTCAGGTCACCTCCCGCGCGCTCTCTCTCTTTCTCTGGGTCGCCGTCACCCATGCCGGCCAGTACCGTGTCAGGTCTCTTGAAGAACAACCACTCTCGGGGAAGGCCAATGAACTTTTGCGAGCTCTTCTATCGCGCGCCGTTCGCTTACGGTGAATCCGGTGACGTCGTCGTCGTCATCGTCGGGTGGTCGGCTTTTTCGTGCCCGCCTGTGTGTGCCTGTATGCCGAGGTTCTCTGCAGAGGCCACTGACCGCAACCCGACACAAAACGAAGCGAAAGGGGTGGAGAGTTCGCGCGCGTGTGTTGTGTTGTCCACTTCGATTGCCACTCTTCTTCCTCTTTTTGTTTTTGTTTTGCAACAGATCATCTGCGGGGCGACTTCTTGTGTCGCCGATGCGAGCGCCACAGCTTCTTGATTGTTTACACCACGGCCTACCTCGATTAGTCTGCTGCTGTGTGTGTGCGCGCCGATTGCGCAAAGACAAAAAGGGCTAAAAGCGCGATTTACAATCGCCTATGTATTTAGAGCAATGTGCGCAACAACACAACGGCGTCTAGCGTTAGGATGGTTTTGTTAAAGCAAAGGCACCGAACATCACAACACACAAGACACTTTATAAATATACAATAAATGTGCACTCAAAAACAGAGACAGCTCCAGCTGTGTGTGCGAATAAATATCGAACAGGAAATGGGACCAATACCTGTGCGAGTGCGTCACCGATGTGTGGTTTGTTTCGGCACAAGTCCTTTCTTTCTCAAGAAAGGCGCTGAATCATGGGCTTCAGCGCACCTCCACAACAACAAAAAAGGCTCTCAAAACAAACAAAAATGGCACCCTGATTCATCCATTATCATTGGCGCTTGAAAGGTTATTGTTCGATTTTTTATATTTTGCACCTTTTTGCTGACCCAAAACAGAATGATTCACACCGTGTACCCCTTCGAACCCTCCCTCCCGGTGCTTATCTGCCTGCATGGCTTCACTCTGCTCTGCCACACTTTCCCCCTCCACACACACACGTGGAGAGAAAAAGTGACAGGAAGCGGCGAACCTTTTGGTCAACATTTTTCCCACCCGAACTTTCATCCGACGGTCAAATTTCGATACACATTTTGAGGAATGCTGAAAGATGGGGCTGTTTTTTCTCACGATTTCCTTTACCCTCACGCTCGAACAATAAACCACCACCAGCACCACCCCTCGCAAAACGTAACAAGATCCTCTCCCATCACCCCCAGTGCTTGAACCCCGAAAAAGGGGTTTATGTTGTGGGTTGGGTGGCTGAAAATCGTACGCAATTTTATCCGTTCGCCAATTTTGCCCCTTTCCCCGACCGGGCGCACTCGCCCCGACGACTCATCATAATTGGCCTCGCTTCACAAATTCCTCTCACTTTCTTTCCTCACAAAAGCGGCAGCAAGACGATGACTACGCGGCTTCCACCATCACCACCACCAGCACCGTCTTTTCTGTGCGGTGCTGTGGAAGGAAAAGAAAGAAGAGAAGGTACAAAAAACCCTGTCCAACGTGTGTGTAGATCCTCCGGGAAGTGGGATGCGGTGGAAAAGGTGTAAAAAATGCTTCCAAATGCAAAAAAAAGACGGCTCGTGCGCTCTCCTTCCCGCAAAAGGGGTTGGTCGCTTGTGCCGAGATTCAGCCGAAAGAGAGGGAAGAAAAGGTGGCCCTCTGTTTGTAGCGCCGGGGGGGGGGGGCACCCCTTTTGATATACAATGGACGGCCGGGGCAGTTTCGTAGTACTACGCGAAGCACCGATTTTACGTGTCCCTCCGTACGCGCGTTATATGAACCCTTGTTCCTTCATCCCTTTCTTGCCCACACGCACACGCTCTCTCTCTCGCTCTTTCACGCACACACAGAGAGCAAAACCCATGGGCCTTGTTTTCCGTTCGCTGCTGCTGCTGCGTGTGCGAGCTCGAGCTCTCGGTGGCCCCGTCGCCGCTCTGTGTTTTTCGGGGTGGATGACCAAAAAGTGGGTCACGAAACCAACACGGCCACCCTCAGCCGACGCCGCCATAAGACAGCGTGTAGAAGGGGGTGGGAGTTAGGGGGATTGGTGTCTCATTCCACACACCCACCCACCGAACCTACCAGCGTGTGCCGCACGTCACGTACCACCAAACCCGTGCTCGTGGTGCGTGTTCATTTTCGCTCCCGAAGCGTTCACGCCGCCGATTGCAACACAGCGATGGCGAATGAACGCCGCGTGAATTGTCAGTGAAGAAGGGGGAGTAGGGAGTGCGTTGGTGGTGGGGGAGGCCATCGGCAATGACAGGTCGTTGAACTGAGGTGCCTGTGCAGTCGCGCGGTCCCTTTTGGGGTTTGCAAGGAGCAGCAGCTGAGGCAAAAATAACGGGGACTGTAGTGTGTGCAGTGTGCGAGCGTGTTGGCGAGAGAGAGAGTGAGAGAGAGTGAACCTAGTCTAGCTCGCTCTCTCACACTCACAGCGGCACGATTACCGAATCAGTTACCGCTCTACACACCGCCGCGCTGCTGCTGCTGCTGTTCGGTGTGTTCATCCGTTCAAGCGGGGACGGTTGACGCACGGCGACGAACCGTTGGCATTCATTCGCAAACTGGACGCGCCTGCGAAAGCATCGTTCGCTCTGTATATCGCTCTCGTCGCCGCTCGTCGCCGCGGGTTTTTGATTCGTTTGGCGCTCATTTGGGTGTTAGTTCGAGTGCAGGAAAAAGTAAAATAATTGCGCGCGCGGAAAACAGATAACAAAGGTTGCGAAATCGGGGGAAAAACGTGTTTTAAAAAAAAACACTTCGATACATTTTGTCGGAGTTTTTCCTTCCAGAAGAGTGCACAACCACGTTTCCCCGGAAACAAGTGCACACAAGAGGGCAGAAGCGCTTTGGCTGTGTGTGTGTCTTGAAGCCTTCGACTGGAGTAAAAAGTGTGAAAAAGTGTGGCAAACCACCGCAAAAGAAAAGGAATGCAAAGTTTGTGCCGCCACAGCAGGCAGCTCAGGATATAGAGTGACGTGCCGCCCGAGAGATTGAGAAGAAAGTGCGTGTGTTTCGTTTCGTTGTGGCGAGGAAAAACATTCCCAAAAAAATAGATTGCAGCAAAAAGTGTGCAGCGAGCTGCAGGGAAGTGCATTTAAGTGAGTGTGTTTGTGGGTGTATGTGTAGCGTGTGCGGTACCGTCCTGGAAGGATCACACTGTCCGCTTCCACCACCAACAGCAGCAGTAGCAGCAGCCGCAACAGCTCAAAGATGGAAAATTCACGCTAAATTCTACAAAACACCAGGCGCACCCATCGGTCGGCGGTAACAACGGAACGGAAAAATCTTATAGGATTACAAGTTCTAACGCGTTTATAGTGTGCGTGCGTGTGTGTGTGTATCAAAGCGTGTGTTTGTGTACTTGTGAAAGTGCAATTTTCAGTGAAGTTAGTGGGAAAGCAAGGGCGTAAAGCGTTTAGCGAGTGGAAAAATGGGATGCAGCGCCGTCCAGCAGCAGCAACAAACAGCAGCCGCCCAGCAGCAGCAACAAGGACAAAGCTCGCAAACGATGGCACCGTCCGGTACGGTCGTGATCGTGCGGCAGGGTGCCGCCCCCGTATCACCTCCTCCACCTCCCCCTTCATCACTACCTCAGCAATTGGCGGAAGCGCCCAAAAGTCTGAAAACGAGCCACAGCGCGCTGGTGAGAATCCTCGAGTCCGCACCACTCAATGCGGCCAAGTCAACCGTCGCACCACCACCGCCCACCACCACCACAACTACCACCGTCCCACCGGTGGTGGCCGTGACGCCCAAGATTGATTTCTGCCCGTGGAAAAAGACAACGATCGCCAAAGAGTGGTTGACCGCCCAGGGCAGTGTGAAGCAGCGGGAGGAAGTGCCACCGGCATCGGTGGTAGTGCTGGCTGCCGCCCCTCGGTTAGAGGAGCAACAGCAACTTGTCCAGCAGGAGCACCAGCGTGTAGTCATTTGTGCCATCGAGAAGAGCAGCGGAGAGCAGCAGCAGACGAAGGACGGATCGGATGCGCCGATCGCCATGGAAGAGGACGAAGCGATCGAGGCAGGGTGCGAGGAGGATGAGGAAGAGTATGAGCAGGAGCTGGAGGCACGGTTGGCGAGCAAAAAGGCGCGCAGCAGCAGCACGTGCAGCAGCAGCGGTAACAGCTCCTGCCGCAGCCGGGAGTCGTCCCTGTCGTCGGCGGCCTCGCCCGAACCGCACAGCAGCGGGGACGAGAGCAGCAGCAGCAGCAACAGTAGCAGTGGACTGTCCACCGGCGGCTGCACCTGCTCCTCGTCCGACCATCTCATCAACGATCTCTGCCAGCAGTTTGAGGAGAATCTCTGCGAAGATCACGTACGTTTAGGAGAAGGAGGAGGGCGATCACAATTTCTTTTTTGTTTGCTTTTCATGCTTTAGGAATCATCATCATCAAAGCAAATCGTTGAAACACTTCACTAACAATCTCTCTCTCTCTCCCTCTCTCTCTCTTTGTGTTGCCAGGGTTTCTTCCGGCGGTCGATACAGCAGAAGATCCAGTACCGACCGTGCACGAAAAATCAGCAGTGCAGCATACTGCGAATAAACCGCAACCGCTGCCAGTACTGCCGATTGAAGAAGTGCATCGCCGTCGGCATGAGTCGTGACGGTAAGTGACCTTTTCTCTATCCCTTTTTTCTCCTTTTACAAAACAACGCTTGGATTGACTGGTTTCTCTAAAGCTCGTTTGCAACGGTGAGGGACATTTCAATTAGCTAATTCGATCGAGAGGAGGAGATATTATGATCATAAATTGCACTCTTTAACGACCATCGAACCATCCGAGCGACAACAATGTCCGCCACTACTGTGTAGAAGACTGCCTTGAACCCCAAACCTAATCCATCTAACCACCACCACCACCACCACCACCATGGGGGTTTGTCCTTCCTTTTGCGCTCTCTCTAAACGCGCTCTCGCTCCAACTGGAAGCGATCGCATGTTGGACGACCCTCCGCGGGTTCCGAAAAAGCTCGTCTCCGCACGCGAAGGTCGAACATTAAAACTACCATCGAAAATAATAATATTGCCCACGAAAACCCGAAAAGCGAATGGGCAGAAGATCGAAATGGATGGTGTGTGTGTGTGTGTGTGTGTTTGTGTTGCACATGGCTGTCATGGACGCTGCTGCTGCTCCGCCGTGCCGTGTCCGAATTTTTGGGTGTGAAGGACACAGCAATCTTCGGTCAGTGGTCCACTTTTCGGCGGGTGTACGTGTGTGTCTGTGTCATTGATGGAGATGTTTCGGAGCTCCAAAAAATTCGCTCTCGCGTTGGCCTTCGGAGATAATTTGGGTTTGTGGATTTGTGTGTTATCTCGGGCGCTCGGGGGTGTTGGTTTTGGAGGTTTAGACGGTGGCGGCAGCAGGTGAGGTGATGTGAAAAGATGTGTAACGATTAGCCAACTGGGGCTGCTCCAGTTTGGGAAAGAAGGGAGTGTGGCGCCACAGACCAGGCCGCGCACGTTCCAGACTTCAAGGCTGCGGGCTTTTGAGGTGTGCGTTTTGTTTGGAAATGTGGCGAGCTGGGAGGTCAACGGCGCAACACTCTGCAAACAAGAAACGATCTCAATAAAGGGGTAGAAGGTCAGAATGTTCAAAAAATGGGAGATTACACTTTGTATTTAGCGCTCAGTTGCGTAGCGAAACGTCTTGTGAAACGAAGCACAAATCATCCTCACACTGCCCGAGCGCGCCCAAAGAGAAGGGCCAAAGGGACACAGGGCCACCACAAGCAACAAGCTGGAAGGAAGGGGGGAGGGGAGGGCATGGGAGTCGACTGTGTATAAAGCTCAGGGCCAAACGGTTGTTGCAACTGCTGTGCGCGCCTGTGAACGGAACGAGATGCACACCGAACGACAAAAAGAGAGAGAGAGAGACACACACATACCGAGCAAAAGGGGTTGCAAAAAATACCTTCGCATACAGTTTTTTGTATGAACCTCTCTACCTCCACCTCCCCCCCCACCACCCTGTGCATTTCGTGTCGCATGCGCGCAACAGTCGCGGACAACCCCAGGGAAGGGACACCCGGACCGACCAAGCGACGAACGTATCACGTCATAGACCGAAAGCGAAAACGCGCGCCACCGTCGTGTTGGCTATCTCGCTTACTCTCGCAAAACCCCCCTCTTTGGC
This sequence comes from Anopheles arabiensis, assembly GCF_016920715.1. NCBI lineage: Eukaryota > Metazoa > Arthropoda > Insecta > Diptera > Culicidae > Anopheles > Anopheles arabiensis. Next base: position 92,814,474 of record NC_053518.1, read on the forward strand.
TGGTATCTCTCTTGCTCACTCACCCCGTCGCGCAAAGGAGAGCCGAACCGAGCGAGGCCATCGCGCGCCCGAGTTCAACGACCGTCTAACTGGGCCATAATCATTTTGAACTTTATTTAGGTCAGAAAAATAAACTTCCCCCACCGTCCCGCGAGCGCTCTTGCTCGAACCGTTCCATCAGAGCGGGAGCGAGAGTGAGACGGAGCGACCGATGATGTGTCTCGCTCGCATGTGTTGTGACAGTCAAGCCGCGCGGTTGGTAGGGGGTTTCTCGCCTGTTGTTGCGCGACAGAGAGAACGGCTGCAAAAGGGTAGGTTTTGAGAAGCAGCGAGAGAGAGAGTGAGAGAGAGAGGGGGGTTGAAACGACGGCCTAGTTTGTTACTCCCGCCTTCCCCACACTCGCGCACTCTCTCACTGCCGCTCTTTGCTAGCCATTTCGATGCTCCACCACAAGATCCAACGTTCATTTTGGTTCATTTTGGGGAGGGTTGCTTTGTGGGCCAGAAAGAGCGCGCAAGTGCTCAGCAGTACGAGGGTACAGTAATGGACGTGCTCGCTCGCACCATTTCAAGGTAAATTCGTTTCGTTGCGCTCGTTCATCCATCGTTTGGAGCGTTTCTTCCGTTCCAATCGGCTCTTTCGCTCTTTCTCTCTCTTTTTCACATACTGTAGCCACCCTTAGTACGCAGCTTAGTAGGCCGTAGGTTGTTTGTGCCTTCGCTCTGCTAGCAAAATCCCCACCCCTTACACGCTCTCGCTCTCTTTCTTACCTTCGGTGGAGCGCAATCATTTCCACTCGCTCGTCGAACGACCTCCGTTCCAAATCGGAGTGCATTCACCCCGGACCAAGCTGCCCCCGACCAATACCCCTTCGCTCTCTCTCCTCCCCTTCCCTCCGCTGCTCTCTTGCAACCCCTATTTCTACGCACACGCGCCCGCTGCTCGAGGCGTTTTACTGGGTCGAGGAGATCGAGCTCTGGCGGCGAAGGTTTTTTTGCTTTGCTTTTCGGGCGGCGGCGGGAGAGCTGCAGAAGTGTTGCCAAGTTTCACTTTCTCTCCAACGGCTTGATGTGCTTGACTCCTCGGTCTCATTATCACCTTCCGGCACTGGAGGGTGTGTGTGTGTGTGTGCGCGCTTTTTTATGCCATTAATTTAGTAGTATTTTTTACAATCTCGCTTTATTGGGTTGAGTTAATCTGAGAGGAAGATTGATGGGTATGATGTTGGTCGGAGCTTTTTATAGAGCCCGGCAGCAAAGGCACATGTGTACTTGTTATCTGTGTCCCCCTTTTCATCCCCCTCCCTATTGAGTATGCGAGTTGGCTGGCGAAATCGCTTCCTTTTCCTTTCCATCCGTCCAGCCATCCCCCAGCGAGACGCCGAATGAATTATGTGTTTCGTAATCGCGCATTGAATTCGTTTTCGCCGTCGGACGCATCCGCTGCGCTCCACACACTCGCTGGGAATTTCAATCAAACCTCCCGAACACCTTGTTGTGGTGGAACCAATGTATGCGCGTTTAGTGTGTGTCTGCAGCCTGGGCTGGGAATTGAAACGTGCCCGAAACGGATTCCCGTGTGCTAATTCGTCTCACGCACACCTCACAAATGCACGCTCCTCGGCCCGTTTTGCCGCGTAACACGCACGGGGGTTTCGGGTGAGAAACTTTCGCTTTTCTATTTTTACTCCAATCGCCAGCCGTGGTGCTTGCTGCGCTCCATTTGAGTGTGTGTTTTTGCTGCTGTGTTGGTGCTGCTTCCCGAATCGTGGCGATCGCGATCAGATTAGAGCCGACCGGACGACGCACACAACCATCAACCCTAGCGCGCGCACACACACACACACAGTGCAAATGCATTCAAATTAGAATGTGCTGGTGTCGCAAAGTTGGAGGTTTACTGTTCTTTCCAAGAAGAAAATTGACTGATTTTGTGTAAAAATAGATTAAGAACAATTTTAGAATATTCAAAATCAACCTATAATTATGCAAAAAGTATGCAAAATGTTTCCACTATTCATAAAATCCCACTGTCTGTTCATTTTTCAATGTTCATTCCACCCTTCGCCACACACACAGCAAGCGATGATCGCGAAGTTCATGGAGCAATTCATTCGAGCGAGCACAAACCGCTCGAGCAGTTGGGGGGATTAGTTCATGCGAGTTTCAAGGCTTTTTCACCCTCTCTCTCTCTCTCGCCTGTATCGCCCCAAAACTACCCCCTTTATACGACCCTCCTCAAACTCTCCATTTGCCTCTTTGTGATGCGTGACAGAGCGATTGAGCGAGCAAGCGAGAGAGAGAGAGCGAGCGATCGGGGTGAACCTTTCCCTCTCACACGCGCTCACGACCATTGGCTGCTCGTCGTCGTCGCCCAGGGGGTCGTTGACTCTTATTTCGGTCATGCAGGTCGTTCACTTGTTTTACAATTCATGCGAACTGGCCGAGCAGCAGCGGCAGCGGCAGCCAACCACACAAAGCAAATGGGTAGCAGCGCGACAGCAACAGTATGGTAGACGACGAACCCCCTGCCCGCGATCCGCTCGTCGCAACCCTCCAGCTTCCTCCTCCTTTGCGTGGATTTGCGCCTTTTGTGTTGCACATGGGAGGGAGGAGGAGGGTGGCCGCCGTTTTGCCCTTCCTCTCTCCCCGCCACTTCGTGCCGTTCATCTCGCGCGGCTGGACTAAAAAATTAGGTTGCATGGTCGTTGTCCTCGGGCATAAGAGTCTCGGGCCAGCCCTCCCTCCCCCCAGCTCTTTTCGCGCATCTGTCCGCCGTGCCCTTTCTCTCCCTTTTGTGGGGTGGGGGGTCTGTGTTGGTTTGGGACCGATAATCTGGAGCAGCACACTGCTCTTCTCCGCTTGTGCATGGTTTGTCTTGTGTGAACAGGGTGGTGGGTGGTGGGATGGGGGGTTACAGGGTGGTGGCAATGCTTGAGCAATCGTCATCGTTGTCGCGTGTGCCGAGCTCTGCATAAGCTAATGAACACACAGACGAGAGAGAGAGAGAGAGAAAGAGCCGCGCTTATGAGTCAATGCAAAGTGTGTCTCACTCAGACCTCTGTGTGTGCTTGGTTTTTTGCACATTCGGAAGAAAACACAAGGAAATCATGACCCATTTTGTGATGATGAGGCGCGCGGGGCACGTTTTGTGTTTTTGCAACTGAGCAAATAGGTGATTTATGTTTAAATTGTCTTCTTTTTTTCTTTCTTGCAACTCTTGAGTCTCTCTAGGGGCACAATGTTGCTGGGGCTGTTTGAGAGGCTGTCTGAATAATAGGGCAATGGCTCAAACTTATATAAAACCTCAGCATACAAAGAGGCGCCCAGATGACCGATCATCGATCATCATGCAAAAGGTGTGTACAAGTCTATCACACCTCTCCTCTCCTCGCCTCCTGCCTAGACGGGGGGGGAGGGGGTCCAACACGGAGCCAACACGATTTCACTTTCCCTTTTCTCCTGCGATCGTCACATCTTCCTTTCCTCGCCCTCATCACCCTGATGTGTCGCGAAGGCGCAGGGAAGCCATCCGTGCGTGCAAAATGTGTGAAACATGTCAGCATGTCTCTCTCTCTGTCTCTCTTGGCACGAAGCAGGAAGTGAAACTTTTACTTGCTGTAAGCCGATCTCCGATGGTGAGCGATGGAAAGAGACCAAATGCTCGCTATCTTTCACCCCAATGGCGGCGGCACTATTTGACGAGGGAAATACTTTCACTTACTGAAGGTGGTAAGCAAGCATGTGTGATCGAAGCGTCACCCCGTGCTTACTAAGCAGCTTAGTAAGTAGTTTTGTGTTTTATTTTGGCTAAATTTGTTGTTATTATCGTATATCAACATTTTATTTCATGCTTTACAACTGTAAATAGCATTTTATGATATGCTAAATCTCACTTTTATTAACTTACTATTGTCAAAAGTAAGTGCACACCGAGCCGAAACTGAAAGTGGTGGGTAACGTAACTCGCGCGTTGATTTATCGCCCTGTTTTTAGCTCATCCCACTCCACCAACGGGGTGACTCTTCCCTCCCTACACCGAAGAAGTAGGTCATTTTACGATTTGTAACCCGATGTGCGGCGGGCCCGGTCAATGAACCAGTGCCCGACGTGTGTACACTTTAAATGCGCGCTCAAAGAAGTCGCCCGTTTGGAGAGGAGCGCAAATACAGCAAGAGCAGCAACGAGCATATCTTACCTTCACTGTGACTGTGTGACTTCGAAACAGAGAGAGTCGGAAAAAACACTAAACGGATGATGATGTACGATGTACGGGGATGGAGCCGACCGAGCCGAATGCAAATTTCCCTTTTCCGTGCCTACATTTAGGGGTAACTGTGCTGTGTGGCTGTGATTGCGATTGAACTGCGAGATGGCAAAAGCGAGGTTTGAGGGAAGCAAAATCTACGAGTCAATGACATCTAGCAACGTTCGCTTCCGTCCATGAATAACTGCTCGTATGTGTGTCAAAGTTCATTAGCGGACGGCCGTTTTATGCATATTTTACGTGAGCCATATGCATTGGAAATGTTTGCTTGCCCATTAGAAGGACCAGCCCGTGGCACCAACTCAAGCCCCCCACACATCATCATCGTGGTGGCGCTTAATTACTGGTCCTTCCATCCCTCTTTCACTCCATTGCTTCATCGGAGCAATCAAATCTCGACCGAAATACAACAGCAAAAAAAAAAAGCTAAGCCCCACACACATTTTGAGGTCGATTACATCGTTATCGGCCAACTGAAAGTCACCGACCTTTTTGGGGGAAGTGTGTTGAGTTGTTGGGAAACCCCCCGTAGAAGAAGAAAATGTTGTTAGAATGTCGTTGAACCCGCGTTCAGAACCGACTCCCACTCATGACCGACCGCCAGTGTATGTGTCGATGAACTGTAGCGGGTTTTCTATCGCCTATGCGCAGTGTGAGTCCAGTGCCCATCAGCAAAAAGGCTTCTTTAAAGGGTTGTGAAGTGAATAAAAGACTTGAGTTGTCATAAATCAATCTTTTTTTTACTTATTTTAATATTTAAAGTTCTTGCTAATAATTTTCCCTCCCAAAAGCACACTTTTATTGCACCCACTGTTGTGTAAAGCACGGCGACAGCGGCGCCCTCTACACGCAAGCTTTCGGTACTCCGTTTTACGCGCGAGCTTTTCCGCTGATGAGTGCTGTGTGATCTGCTGGTGTGAGTGGCGCGCTCGCTGCAGCTCTCACTCACTCACTCACTGACCGTTCACAAGAAGAGCTTGGAGCGCGGATGATTTTGGAGCAGAATGAAAGAGAACGAATTGAAAAGAACGAAATAGAACGGATGGGCAAATGATAGAGAGAGAGAGAGAGAGAGAGTCCGATGCTAAATGCGAAGCGAGGGTGAACCAAGGTTATCACGAGTCAAGGACAACCAACAGGCGGCGGCTCCAATTGTGTGTGTGTGTGCGTGTGATGATATCCAACTGCGTTCTGGATGGAAGTTTTTGGGGTACGAAAACAGAAAAAAGAAGAGCAACTTGGAGATTCGGGATTGCCTGACGGGTTCCAGATCTTTGTATGATGAAATTTATGGGATAATTTGACGCAAAAATAGCTCTCAATGAGTATGAGTACAGGATTAAGAGCGAAACCTTGGGAAGTGTTTCCGTTCGTTAGTAGTCGTTACATTGTAACAGTTCCCCGCCATTCGCCATTACATCACATTTCGCAAATAGCTGGCTAATTCTTCTCAGCTCAGGATATATTTAGCGTTACCCCCCCCCCCCCCCATTCCAGCGGACAAGGTCGACAGCAAGTCCTGCTCCCTCCCGCTTTCCCGACAGTCCAAGGACAACCGCAAGGAGAGCGCGCGAGCAAAGAAAAATCCCCATTAAAAACGCAACACAACACCTTGTCGCATTTCTGGAAATAGTTTTCCACCGCCCACCGCGCCCCTCCGTTACCTTGAAGGTCGCGGCACCGGCAGTCACCGCCATCACAGTTTTCCACCACTATTTTCCCGGCTCAGCAACAACAGCCACCTTTTGACGGAAGGAAGCACAAAAATCGGTTGCGCCATTTATATATTGCTGTGTGTGAGCAATATTCCCGTGTTGTGTGACCTTGCAATGGCAGCAGGAGGCAGCATGGGGAGTGATGGGAGGAAGAGAGGAGGCTTTTCCACGAAGTATAGGCGCGCAATTTGCTCCAATCTAATTTACGTGGCACACACACACACACTGCCAGTGCTTGTGGCATTCTCTCGCACACTTACAGCCTGTTGTAACCAGCCCTATATAGTAACCAGCTTTTGGGTTAGAGCGAGAGGGAACCGGGCATTCCTGGTGGGAAAATGGGTTCTCCAAAAAAAAGGGAGGATGAAGTATAGTTTTTCCCTTAGTTTGTTGGCGTTTTTCGTGGAAATGTGGCGCTCAGCGAGAAGAGGGTTTGTGGGGAACGACAGCGAAGAAAGGAGGGTCATGGACGTGTGTGTAAAAATAAATTTCCCGCCTCCGACTGTGACCACCCCATCCCCGCATCCCACTGCTTTGGGGGGAAGATTTTCTCACATTTTTCTGTTGTGTGTGTATGTGTGTGTGTGTCGCTCTATGGCTGTTGACGTGTGCGATAAAGTGCTGCTTCTGCGCGGCACCGTATCATCCCACTCCCGTTCCCTGGTGGTGGTGGCCACCTCACCCCGCGCTCCCCCGCGCCTACCCTCGACACTTGGCTCGACATTCAATTCGGATAAGTTCAAGGCCACGGGTGCGACACAGCCCCGAGTGAGAGCGAGAGAGAGAGGCAGAGAACAGAAGCAGGTTGAGTGAGTTCGTTCGTTTGATGGGGTCGAGAGCATCTGGGCGGCGATGAGTGCACACCACATACCCACACCCTCGCACCCGGGGGGATGGAACTCGTAGAAATGCGCCACAATAATTAAAATCAAACTGTTTGGAAGGAAAACACACACAGATTTTTCCTTGCGCGCTTCCCGGTTTTGAGTTTTATCGCCCCAGCGTGTTTGCAGCTTTTTGCTGCGAAACATGCTGAGTGGCTAATAAAGGGCGGGCGGTAGCAGCCGCGCACGTGGAGTGTCGCAAAGATGGAGGTCACGAGCAATGGCCGCGAGCGCTCGCTGCGTGCGAGAGAGGAGGACGCGCCATTGTGTACGCCGGTGTCTCCTCCATCATCATTGCCGCCGCCTCGATCGTCATCATCATCGTCGTGCGGCTCGATAAAAACCTTCAACGCGCGTCTGTGTGTGTGGGTGACATTGATAAAAAACCCCGTTCGTCGCCTCGCTCGCTCTCTCGCTCTGAATGCGCTGCGCGCTGTACGCTTCCCGGTTGAACGCTCTCGATGGCCGGCTCAGCGCGCTCACTCCGTCGCTCAGCAAGCCGGCACTCACCAGCGCACACACGCTGGTGGAGGCGCCCCAAAGCCCCAACGGGGACCGCACCGCTGCCAGTGAACGACGAGCCGTTGAACCGGGCTGCTGCGAAAAAGGAGAGCAAAAGCGCGCGTGCCTCGCGTGTGTGTGTGTGTGTGGGCGCATTTTTAGTGGCCCCATCGTGTTTTTTTTAGTAGAGCGCTGTGCCCGCTTTTGCTGCTTTATAGTTGTGTGGGGAAGCGTGCAACAACGGCCGGTTTGCGGTGGAAGAAAAGCATATCGTTGTGGGGTTGCAAATGAGCGGTGAAGTGTGTGCAAAAAAAGGTGATTTGGGTGTTTGTAAAATGGTTGTTTGGGGGGCACCAAAGTGTGTACACACAGGTGGTTTTCCCTCTTTCCCTAGGGTTTTAATTCCACGAAAAGGATAACTGAATTGTTCTACAACAAAGTAACACGCGCGTGTTTGGTTGCGGTCAAAGCGATAAAGTGCGCAGCGGCCTCTCCTGCCCGAAACAACAAAAACACACACGCGCGCACTCCGGTGACGATGATTTGGCCTTTTGAATGGGTGGCAAGGCGAAGGTCACATCCTCGGAAACACACATCCGTGCGCGCGTCATCCAGTTGGATTTGTGTGTGTGTGTGTGTGTGTGTGTATATGCATTTGTGAGTGATTGGTGTGTTTGAATCGGCATTGTGTGCGGTGTGGGGTCGGCCAAGGACCGACATTCCAACACGAGCCTACGCGCAAGAGAGAGTGTGTGAGAACGAGAGCAAAGGATACAAATACGGTGGAGATTGTGTGGGTTGTAAAGGTCCTTTTTACACCTCCCTGTGGGCCGTCCATGTACCCCGTACCGTTCTGTTAGTATGCGTTTATATGCACAGTGAATATAAGCGACGAGCAGAGAGAGAGAGAGAGAGAAAAAAACCATCAAACTAAACCGATAAAACACGACACACATTACACAGAGACACACATACACACACCGGCAGCGATTGTGTGTGTGTTTGTGTGTGTGTATGGGCAGCTCGAACCACCAGACCAGAGTACAAGTTCGAGGTCATTCGCCATTCGGTGGTTGACGACGGTTCGGCTTCAAGCACAAGACGGCGACGTCCACGGCCAACTACGACGACGACAGCGCGCACACACAGAAAAACGTTTTGCTTTGACCGTGACAACACACCACACACCGTGTGAATTGGGAAATGGATTTTCAGCCGCGCGTTATCTCAATGTCAACCAATTGGCCCCTTACCCAGGGGGTTAGTAGTAGTAGCAGTGTGCAGAATTTGATTGATTTGGTTCGGTTTTAGTTTTAGCAAAGTGTGTTCGAGCAGGGGGCGACGGAAAAAACGTGTGTTTCAGTGCTCTTACAAATAGTTCTAGCAGTGTTCTATAATAGTTTCCATTTCTTCCCCCTCTTCTTCTAAAAGCAGTAGTAACCACGTGATACACAAATGAAAAGTAAGAAACAAGATTAGTAAAATACAAAAAAAGTGTCAAAGTGGTATATGAAAGTGATACAGCAACCAAAATGAAAGCCGATAAAACGTGAAAGAAAGTGAAGCGTTTCGGTAGCAAAAGAGAGCAGTAGAAGAAGAAGAAGAAGTGCAAAACAACAGTAGTGTCGCGGAAAGCACCGAAAAAAGAAGGCAAAATAAAGCGCACGCGAGTGCAAGTGGCAAATATTCTCTAGTGAAAGTGTGTACAAAAAGAAGAAGAAGAAGAAGAAGAACAAGTGCAAAAGAAAGGAAGCAGAAAGCGATAACCAAAAAAAGAAAAGCGGAGGAAAACAAACAAAAAAACATCTAAGCAAAGATGGCCGAAGAGTTACCAATACTGAAGGGCATCCTGAAGGGAGTTGTCTCCTATCACAATGCACGTAGGTGTCGTAGTGTTGGTTTTTGGCGGAGTTTTATCGGAATTACAATTTGTGCAATTTATCTCCTCTTTCCAATTAGAGTGTGTTTGTTTTAAATTACATTGCCATTGATTGAAGTTCAACAAGACAACGTTTTTTTTGTGGAGAGATCCGGTGAGAAAGAGAGCAAGAGAGCGATGGATGGCATCCTTGTTCCTGTGGGACCTCACCACACCATCAGAATTAATGTGATCTTTGACCTTGATTCCACTTCGAACTCTGGGCCGTTTTGCGGCCTTTGACGCGCGCGCCTGTCTCTTTGTGGCGGAGCCTTTTATGGGGTGGTTCGCTTTCACAAAATGCCTGCACTTGGAGCCTCTCACTCGCACTCTCTCTCTCTCTCACACACACTATCGGTCCTTCTATGCAACCCATCAAGGGGTGGAGTAAATAAGGGATGAAGCGAGCGAATCGAACACGAATTGCGTATTGTGACCTTTAAAAATGGCTTCCACCGGTGTGTTTGCCCTGACTTTGTCACGGGAATAACCTCCCCCTCTCGTCGCACACAAATGTACTTCTCTTCTGTGGTGTTTGATTTTGGCGAAAGCGCCCACCAGCAGCAGCAGCTCCAAGCACCCAGCGAGAGAAAGTGCCGTATGCCGAAAGGGAGCATGCCTCATGTGCGAGAGCGAGAGCAGCGTGTTGGCTTTCTAAAGCGCTTTCTCTTTCCTCTTCCATTCGGTTGCCGTCCAAGCGAGTCCCAGAGAGTGTCACTCACACTTTGTGGTGGGAGGGGGGGGGGGAAGAGGGGTCTCTCCCCAAACCCATCCACACATCCGCCCACGGTGTGTGTGTGTGTCACTCATTTAGGGTCAAGGGCACGAGCCGCACAAAATGGGAAAATTGAACAAAAGGGCGCTCTCTTTTGCACTCTACCGAACACACACACACACAATCGAACCACTAGAAAGTAGACACACACACACACACACACCAAGAGAGCAACGGGGCAAGAGGAAACGAGAGGATAGGAACCTATGCAAACCTGCAAAGGTCACTAGAGGTTAATGGTGCAAATGGGACACAGCGCAAAAAAGGGCTTTCTGGGGGAGAGGGAGGGCAAAATGGAGGGTGAACACAACATGGGTTTCTCTTTTTATCCAGCCTCAGGTTTGCTCCACATAATTCGATGGTGAAATTCAAAATCATGAAAAGCAGAACGGTATTCACTTACAAACACCCCGGCGACACCAAAGTAGAGTGTGAACGCGCAATAAAAGGGAACACAAGAGCGTCTGATCTCAATATACACACGCACGCTTGCGGCGGCTGTTCAACTTTCACCTTCACTTTCAAAGCATTACTTTTTTTTCATTTTTTGCCACCCACACTAGCATTATTTGCGCACTGCGGGTGCCAAAAAAGGGTAAGATGGTCACCGTCGGATGGAAAAACGTGTTCGTTTAATTTTGCTTCCATTGTTTGCTCGTTCGTTTTACACACTTGGGGCGTATGTTTTGCCCTGTTCGTGTGTTCTACTTACTTGTCGTGGTCACGAAGCAAGCTTACTAAATTAAAATTAGACTTATCTTTAGTGGAACACTGACTTGTAGAAATTGGATTTTTGCAAAAAAATAATTTTATGAAACAAAAAACGTGTCGTGTAAAGTTTCACTTTTCACACACTGTTAAAGTCAGTTGCAATGGTTCCATTGATTTTTACCCATATCTTTATCTCGTTAACCTCTCTTTCTGTGTCTCCCCGTTCTCCGCTCGCCTCTGCTCAAGATACGGTGTCAAGAAAGTAACACACTTTTCCTTTTTATTTTCCTTCACCACCCCTTGTTAGCGCGGCGCGCAGAAACGCTATTTTCCATTTACCATCTCGTCGATCAGGGGCGCAAACGCAAAAGAAAGCACTACTCGCGGTAAAGGTAAAAGAGAACGAGAGGGAGAGAGGGAGATAGAAACAAGCGAGGCCGCAAGAGAATGTTTCTCGCGCACCGGGAGCCGATCAGCGCCATCTTTCCTTTTCGCGTCTATCTTTTCCTGCTTTCTTCGCGGTGGCGCGCCGGCGGACCGTCTTGTGGTGTGCTGGTTTTCTTTTGCTCTCCATCCTCGATCTCTGCTCGATGCTCTTAAGGCACGGGGCTGCTGCTGCTGCTGCTCCCCCTCCTAATAAGGAGGTAATGGTGCTGTGTGCATTGTTTTAAACGAAAACATACACCCATATCTCGATCGGGGTGTACGCGGGCTGATTCATTTCACTTTTCTCGTTTTTGTGAGTGTGTTTGTATTTTGTTGTTGCTTCCTCCTCTTCTTCTCCCAGTGGGTTTGTTTGGGTTTGTGGTAGTAGGGGAGGAAAGGGAGAATTGGCCACGATTTTCACCTACTTTTTCTCCCAGACGGCAGCACACACAGTCAGTCGGTCGCCTTTCTCTCCCGCGCCCGCTGCCATCATGGCTCTGGGTTTCGGCGGCAGCAGCTGGCCGGATGACTGTTTTCTCCCAACTAACGAGGCATGGCAGCAGCAGCAGCAGCTCTGTCTGGGCTCGTCGGTTTCGTTTCGGAATTTCTTTTTATTTTAAAAACAGAAAGTGAAGATAACAGCCACCACCACCACCACCTTCGTCACAGACCGTTGCTCATGTAAATGGGATCAATGGTGAGGAGAGAAATGAGCGAAAATAAGATCAAATTGTCTTGAAATGCAACTTGCTTCAACAATTAAAAAAACATGTAAAAAACAAGAAAAAATAGTAAAATAAGAAGGTAATAGTATGAACTAGAAAAGAAGAGATGATAATAGAACCTTACAATTGTCGTCACACTGTTGTCATTTCTTCTCTATTCTACGTCAGCTAACCTCAAAAGAAAGGCAGCAAAAGGTGCTATTTTTAAACGCCGCCATGCGTGTGTGAATTGGAGAAAGGGTGATCGGGGTCGTTCAACTACTACTGCCCACCTGATAGAGGGAGAGAGAAAGAGCTGCCATTTGCCCCTCATGTGGCAGCCTTTTGATCACACTTGTGCACGCGCTCCCCTTTTCACCCTCATTTCGTAGAAGGGAAATGTAGCACAAAGCACACACGCATGGTTCATGTTGTAAACCGGAAAGCGAATGATCATATGATCGCGCGGACAGAAACGAGAAAACAACCGAGCACTCGTTGTGGAAAGTGAGAGTACGTTGAAGCGGGATTTAAAGTAGGTTAGGTTTCGGAAAGTGAGAGTGACACCCCACACACACACACAGCCTGAAGAACTGCCTGAACTGTCCGTCGTGCGACCTCAATAAGCCTCCTCTCAGGCAGTGTGCGGGAAAAGGTGGGTCACAAACCCCCCGGACACCCAAAAGGAGAGGTTCGTCGCTTGCCCGTAGAGGTGTCCCCGGAAGCGTAAAAGAGAAGCGATTTGCGTTTCGACCTTTCGTCTGGTTTTAGGCGCCTTTTGTTTTTTGAGGTCATAAGCCCCCCCGGGGTCGTTTGTGGTGTGGGCATGACGACGAATTTGAGAAATCGAGGTGACAGACCCCCGACGTCTAGCACCACCACCGGCTCTCGCATGCGGAAGCAAGAAACAGCCGAGGTAACAGACACAACACACTGACCTCCCTTGCTGTGTGTGCGAGATCGTAGATCGTGTGTTTTGTGGTGAGAAGGGGAAGCTCACAAGCCCCACAGCACCACCAGTTGCCAGGGCCATCGAACGATCGATCGGCGTTTGGTGGTGGAGTGTTGGAGCGTTGTTTGAAGTGATCGATCGGTTATTACTAACCGGTAAATGTTAACCTTCACCGACAGGTGCTCTAACGCTGGCTTCGGCTCTCTTCCATATCCTCTCTCGGTTGGTGAAGGACACGCGTCTTCCACCGTTTTTGCAATGCAATAAAGTAGGGCAGGAAGAGGGTCAGGGACGTTCAAACTGCAGTTTGAAATGTGGCGGAGGCTCCGGGGGAAGTAGAATCGCCCTCGCTCGCGTAATTGGAACAAGGTGATCAAAGTAGGAAATTTGTGCATGAGCGATCAACGATTTGTGAGGTCACACGCACACACGAGGAAACGGAAACCAGTACATCCAAGCGCGCGTTTGATTAGAAGCATTTCCAGTTCCGTTTTTTTTCTCTTCCATTAATCAAACTAATCTAACGCATCTCTTCTTCTCTCCTTCTCTCTCTCTTTCATGATACAGCCGTCAGGTTTGGGCGGGTGCCGAAGCGGGAAAAGGCCCGCATACTGGCCGCGATGCAGCAGAGCACGCAGAACCGGGGCAACCAGCGGGCCCTCGCCAGCGAGCTCGACGATCAGCCCCGGCTGCTCGCCAGCGTCCTCCAGGCCCACATCGAAACGTGCGAGTTTACGCGCGAAAAGGTCGCCGCCATGCGCCAGCGGGCCCGCGACTGCCCGAGCTACTCGATGCCGACACTGGTAAGTACACAACGCGCGCAAAGAAGAGGAAGAAGCAGTAGAGGAAACAGCTCCCCCCATACAGACACACATGCAAAGAGCACCTTCCCCAAGGTCAACGGCATTTGAGCCGTGCTGGTGCTTTTTTTTTCGGGGATTGATGGTTGGAGCTCGCCTCGTCAGCGTGGAGACACTCACTCACAAAAAACGGGAGCGCGCGCGCACTCGAAGGGGCACTCATCGCTCATCATCCCGCTTCGCGGAAAGCACTCACTCCGGTCGCGATTTTGTCATTTGATATAAACGGGGGGCTCTCATTCGCTCTCTCGCTCTCGCTCACATCGTTTCCTGCGAGGGGTGTGGAGCGGCAAGCGATAAGAGAAATCCCCCCCTGGCGCAAGTAAGTCACAGGAAGGAGGGGAAGGGGAATGAATGTTTGCACAAAGGGCGGAAAGGGGAGGAAGCGCAGACTGCGCGATAACCTTGAAATTGTGTTTCGCTAATTTAATCGCTCGCTCGTGTGCTGTTAGCCGCGCGCGTGTGTGAGTGCGGTGTGGGATATGTAAAGACCGAGACGGCGAACGATCGACTTCCTGTTGTGTGTGTCTGTTTATATTCTACATCATCATCCCCAGCTTGCCCTCAAAGCGAATGCAAAAATCGTTTTTTTTCCGAGAAATGCCATTGCCCAGGGGTTTTTGTGCTGGTGCTGCCTCTTTGGAACCCCATCCACCCTGCGTGGAATGACCGATAAGAGAGAGAGAGAGAGCCCCCACCCCAGAAGGTGTGCGTGCGATTGCTGACGCACACACACAGACACACACTGCCAACCTCAGTGATGTGCACGAAAATGCGGAAATAGAATTAATTCGAACTGGTGGTGGCGGCAGCATGGTGTGTTAGAAACGGCTGGCCCGTTCTCTCTCTCTTTCTCTCCCTAGCAGCACCCAATGTTCAATGTCGTCAGTGGCCATGCGTCTCCACCGCCGGGGACCGTTCACCGCTGCTCCATCTTCTTCGCTCAGCGCAGCAACAACGGCCATGTGGAGAGACAATTAGAGCGCGTGTGTACAAAAGGGGAGGCGGTTTGAGGAACGGTAGGAGAAGGGTAGGGGGGGGGGAGGTTGGTCGTTTGTCGCGCAAATAGTCCGCTACACACCAACACAGCGCACGACACGACACGGCCGGTAACGGTTCTGTTGCTGTCCTTGAAATTGAAGTTCAAGCCGGAGCAAGCGAGAGAGAGAGGTAGAAGGGAATGAAATGGAGAGGCCACAGGGAGAGAGAGGGAGAGAGAGATATCAGGCACCGTTAACAACAATCATACTGACCGTGACGCACACGAGGAAACACAATCGTCGTCGAGTGGCGGCAGCGGGGAGCAGGAAACCGCAAGAGAGGCAAAGCGCAAAACACATGTGTGTGCCATCTTGGCACACAGACCAAAGACGTGACAACGTGACCGGTAATGACCGATAAAAGGTTAGACTGGCGAGTCGAGCCCGTGTCGAGATTAATTACAGCCGCATTGTTTCCCGGTTGGAATGTCGCTGGCATGCTGCAGTCAAACACACACACACACATAGAGCCTCACCGACGAAAATTTGCCAAAGTCATCACGCGCCCACACAAAAGTCAATAACCCTGTATCGTTTTGGTTTTTTTTTGTTTCGAGTTCGTCGCTTATCACCAAAAGCATCTCTCTCTGTCTCTCTCTCTCTCAGCACGCCCTTCCCTAAAATCGATGATGGCCACCGCACTGAAATTGAGCGTCGTGTCCTCCAGCTCTTGTTAACGCGTGTGTAATACCCCCCCCACCCATCCCCCCTGCCACAGGGTTCGCTGCTATGTTTGCTTATCACACACGAACCGCTCGGTACGTGACCAACTGCGTACACACACACACACACACGAGTGCCTCTTTTTTTTGCGCACAGTAGCGCAAGAAACCTTGAACTCCTCCGTACCCGAAGGTTCGTCGACCTTGAAGCTGGCGGCGAGCGACCAGCACACACACACACACACACGCACACGAGTTGCCATGCGCGCGCGCGCGCTCTGATGGAGCGCAAATTTGGAGCGTGACCGATGTGAGTGTGCGATGGTTGGGACTTTTTGGGAAGTTCTTCCAAATCCACACACACTTCCGGCAGAGATGATGAGTGAACGGAGATGATGGATACAAAAGTGATCACCTTGAACCACCATCTCTATCTCTCTCTCCTTTGCGCTTCTCCTGATGGTGTCTAGACGACATCGTGTCTCTTTGAGTGCGGCATTTGCATACTGGAACAGTCTTTTTAAGGAAGGTGTCAGAATGATGTCTTCCCGCACCTACTACACACTAAACTCTCTAATCGCATCTCACATCTTCTCTCTTCCAGGCCTGTCCCCTCAACCCAGCGCCCGAGCTACAGTCGGAGCAGGAGTTTAGCCAGCGCTTCGCCCACGTCATCCGGGGCGTGATCGACTTCGCCGGCATGATACCCGGCTTCCAGCTGCTGACGCAGGACGACAAGTTCACGCTGCTGAAGGCGGGCCTGTTCGATGCGCTGTTCGTGCGCCTGATCTGCATGTTCGACACGTCGATCAACTCGATCATCTGCCTGAACGGGCAGGTGATGCGGCGCGACACCATCCAGAACGGGGCGAACGCTCGCTTCCTGGTGGACAGCACGTTCAACTTTGCGGAGCGAATGAACTCGATGCAGCTGACCGACGCCGAGATCGGGCTGTTCTGTGCGATCGTGCTGATCACGCCCGACCGGCCCGGGCTGCGCAACGTCGAGCTGATCGAGCGCATGTACACGAAGCTGAAGGCCTGCCTGCAGTCGGTCATCTCGCAGAACCGCCCGGACAAGCCGGAGTTTATGCAGGAGCTGCTGCGCACGATGCCCGATCTGCGCACGCTCAGCACGCTGCACACGGAGAAGCTGGTCGTGTTCCGGACGGAGCACAAGGAGCTGCTCCGGCAGCAGATGTGGTCGGCGGAGGAGGACCAGGGCGCGGTGCTGGACGCGAAGAGCCCGGCCAGCTGGAGCTGCGACGGCAACCAGGTCGAGGTGGAGATCGCCAAGAGCCCGATGAGCTCCGTCTCCAGCACGGAGTCCACCGAAACGTCCTCCTCATCCTCCTCCTCCTCCTCGTCGTCGGAGTACCATCACCTGCACCATCACCATCACCAGCACGGTGGCATTTCGTCGGGGGCTTCCGCGGCGGCTCCCCTGCTCGCTGCCACCCTGTCCGGCGCCTGTCCAATCATTCGGCATCGGGCCAGCTCGGGCTCGTCGGCGGAGGACGATCTGATCGGCGGCACGGCGCAACATCTCGCCCAGAACGGGCTCACCATCACGCCCGTCATCCGGTCCGTCGGCTCGTCGTCGTCGTCCGCCTCGTCCGCGTCCTCGTCGTCCGCTTCGTCCGGGGCGGGCGCTAGCCATCTGCACCATCACCACCACCATCATCACGTGTCGCGGTACCGCAAGCTCGACTCGCCGACCGACTCCGGCATCGAGTCGGGCAACGAGAAGCACGACAATCCGTCGCCCCAGCAGCAGCAGCAGCAGCTCCACCATCAGCATCACCACCATCTGCTGCTCCATCCGAAACCGGCCAGTAGCAGCGTAAGCAGCGGTTCGTCGTCTTGCTCCAGCCCGCGGTCGTCGCTCGAAGACCCAGCGCTGGAGGACAGCAGCAGCAGCAGCAACGGCAAGGCGCCCTCCCTGGCACGGCACGCCAGCGTCGACAACATGCCGGTGCTGAAGCGCGTCCTGCAAGCGCCACCGCTCTACGACACCAACAGCCTGATGGACGAGGCGTACAAGCCGCACAAGAAGTTCCGCGCCATGCGCCACCGGGAGAGCGAGGCGGAAGCCGCTTCCTCCTCCACCACCACCACTAGCGCGAGCGCCGCCCCGTCCCCGTCGGCGACCGTGCTGGCGTCGTCGTCCTCGCCGCGCCCAGCCTCGGTGCCCCAGCCGCAGCAGTCCGTGGTGGCAATCGCCGCCCCATCACCACCCCAGCAGCCTGCGCAGCAGCCGCCCCAGCACCATCAGTCGCAGCTGCACATGCATTTAACGCGACCGCAGACGACGCAGTCCCACCAAAGTAGCGCCGGCTTCCTGCAGTCGACGTCCGCGCGGTCCAGTCCGCAGCCCCCGCAGCAGCAGCAGCAGCACCACCACGCCTACTCGTCCCTCTCGAGCACGCACTCCGTGCTGGCCAAATCGCTGATGGAGGAGCCGCGCATGACGCCCGAGCAGATGAAGCGCACCGACATCATCCACAACTACATCATGCGCGAGTCGGCCCAGGAGCAGCAGCAGAACTACATCAAGCAGCAGCAGCAGCAGCAGCAGCAGGGAGGACTGCTGGTGTGTGGTGCCAGCGCCGCCAACGGTGTGTTCCAGCGGGCCTCACCGCATCTCACCGTGTCGGCCGTCTCGCCCGTCCCCTCGTCCTCGTCCTCCAGTGGAAGCAGTCCGGCGGCGGCGGCCGCCCCGACCGGTGGCTGTCCGTTTGGAGGTTCGTCGTCTAGCGCCTCCGCCGGGCGATGGCAGCAGGTGATACCGGCAGTGACGGCCAGCGTCATCACGACGACGGGCGGCCACCGGGCACAGCAGACCCCGTCCCCGGGCAGTCTCACCCCGCCGGACACTTCCTCCTCCTCGTCCTCCTCCTCGCTGTCGGTGGTTTCGTCGCCACCGTCGGCTGCCTCGCCGTCCTCGTCCTCCTCCTCCGCCACCAGCATCCGCTACTTCCAGTCGCCCCACTCGACGATGACGTCGCCCGCACCGCCCGCCTCCCCCTCGTCGGTGGTGGTCGTGGCGCCCCCGCACACCCCCTCGCCCCGGCTCATCGAGCTGAAGGTGGACATTGGTAGCAGTGCCACCGCCACCACCTCCCTCGATCCGTGCCACCAGCAACCGTTGAACCTGTCGAAGAAGTCACCCTCGCCGGCGCCCACGCCTGTGTCCGTCGTCCAGCGGTCCATCGTGGGGGGACCGTCGGCCCTCTCGCCGGTCGGTGCCGCCACGACGGTCGTAGTGGCCACCAGCAGCAGCAGCAGTAATGCCGCCACCAGCAGCAGCAGCAGCAACAATCCCACCATCCACAAGATCCTACTCGAGGCGTAAACACAGCAAACAGGCGTTCGCGGGCGAATCCTACCACAAACAAAAGAAACCACAAGAGGCAGACCAGTAGCAGCAGCAGGAGGAGGGGGATCAGTGGGAGAGAATGATTGCGCATTCGCAGAAGAAAAAAACACTACATCTACAAGTTTGTACAAATTTTTAATGTGTTAAGAAGACGAACCTCCGGACAAGCCTAAAAAGCGCACGGTAAAACACTCACACACACACACACATCATGAGGAAAGGATAAAGGGGGGAGAGGATGTATTATAGTATTTTAGTGGCGGAATGATCTACAAATGCGAAACTACAATGCGAAGCCAAAAACGTGTGTGTGCGTGTGTGTGTGTTGGTGGGAGCAGAGCGGGAAGCGGGGATGATGGTGTGCGTGTGTGTCTGTGTGTGTGTTGCTCTTATAGATCTCGATTTTTGTTTTATTAAAAGAAAGCTGTGGACACACGTGGAGAAGAGACTACTACGGCGACTGCAAGCGCAGGCGACGAACCTCAACAAAAATCCCTCTCTTCTCCACGCAATGCGCATATGTGTGTGCTTCTATCCAATGGGCCGGTGTCGGATCGGGTGCAAAACAAAATAGGGAAGGAGAATATCCTAGTGTGATGATGGCACGCCGCCACTAGCAAGCCAGGAGCTGTAATAGTAATAGGTTTTAGTGCGTGCGTGAGACAAGGAAGACGACGGTGACGTTAGTAGTTTGTAAGAACAATTCCCACGAGCAGCTCTGATGCGTAGATATGTATGTATGTGTGCGTGCGTAAGTGTGTGTGTTAAGAATCAATAATTTTGATGAACAAAACAGCGAAGAGAGCGAAGTTACTGCAAACAGCCAAACCTATATAGAAGCTTAGTGAGAAGCGAAGTATATTAAAAGAAAACGGCAACACAAATACACTCACCTCACAGGCAAACCCACAGTACATATGGTATGGAAGTATGGAGGTTTTTTTTTACTTCTGTTGTACAGTAGTAGTAGTAGTAGTAGTGGCACAAGTGCAAAGCGAAGCAAGAGGAGCAAGATAAAACACGCAAAATGTATATGCTAAGAGAAAAAAAAAACAAGGGAAAACCCCACTCACTCACAAACACACATAAACATAAATATCCTAGAATGGTTGAACGAAAAAAAAACAACAACAAACAAAACTTTGCAAAGACACTCACAGAGAGAGAGAGAGAGAGAGAGAAGAAAAATAACAGAAACTATTTAAAAGAAGAAGAAGAAGAAGAATAGTAGCACACAACCACTTTATGCGCTTTTCTAAAAGCAATGAGAGAAATAGCGATTTTTTAAAAAACAGGAAAAGGATAACCGAAACACAAACTAAAATTGAGAATGAACAAAACAAACACACCACACACAACACGGAATCAGATTCAGGTAAAATGAAAAAAAAGGTGGCAGCCACTGGCAGATAATGCAAGTATAGGGAGTTATAATATAGGGGAAGCACGCATGCAGAAACGTTAAAGTTTTGATTGAGCCTTGAGCAAACAAGGTTAACTGAGGGCGGGGGAGAAAAACAAAAACATGGTACATACAAATTGTGAACATATGAAAAACCAACACAAAATGAGAAACAAACCAGAAAAAGGGTATAACGTTACGTGTAAATAGTTCTTTAGCGATAGTGTGTGCAAAAAAAAAAACAAAACAAAACGAAGTGATGAGGAATGAATGCAATACACAGAGAGTAGCACAGCAGGAGAGTAATCAACCTAAACATATTCAAAACAAACAAAAAACCGCAAACAGAAAAAGAGAGAGAGATTACAAAAACAGCAACAAAAAAAGCAAAGAAATAATTATACAAGATGAAAAAGAAAAGCTATAATATTCCGCCAGATTAAAAGAGAAGGAGAAAGAGAAAGAGAGTAAGTAAAACAGATATAGTTTAACGAAACGTTATAATGAGAGAGAGAAAAGTTTGTGGTGGTGTGCGTGTGATAAGAAAGCAGAGAAAGAGGTTATTAAAAAAACAATAAGAAGAGCTACTAAAAGAAAGAGAGAAAACAGAAGCAAAAACAAACGTGTATAAGTAAACTAAAAACAAAACAAAACATGCAACATGAGATTCTTACAGGAAGAAGAGGGAGTATGAATGGAGAGGAGAACGGAGAGCAAAGGAAAGCAATGAATGAAGTCACAAACTATTACTACGCCTACTACAACTACACCACACTACACAGGACACACAAACAAAGAAACAAAGCTGAGGAAGAGGGGAAGAAAACAGCCGAACAGAAGCCGAGCAGGAGACGAGAATGAGATTTGAACTGATTTTTGTTTAAGCATTTTCTCTGCTTTTTGAGTCATTTTCCCCCAAACTCCAGCAACAAAACACACACACACACACACGCGTACGCATGTATAAGAAACAGTCCTTTTGTTTTTAGTGGTCGTGTGATTAAGTGAGAGAGAGAGAGAGAGAGAGAGCGAAAGAGAGAGAGAATAATTGCCTAGCATGTAGTGGTAGCGATTATCATTCTTTACTATTATTATCTTATTCTAATTTTATTGTAATTTTAATTCCAAAACAATCGAGAGATGCGAGTGTGTTTGTGTGTATGTGTGTGCGTGTATATATAGAGAGTGTGCGCTAGTGTGAGTGTGTGTACGCGAAGAACCGGTTAGGTAGAATCCAATTTTAACACTAATTTACTTGTTTCATTTACTACTATTTTGTTTTGCTATTTGGCTCTGCCGGAATTATGTTTCGGTTATCCTCCTTTTTCCGAGCTTTTTCTTAGTTTTTTTTCCATAAAGCCAATTGTTTTCATAGGTTTACTTTTCTCTCTGCTCTTAAGATGCTGTGCTAGCAGTTTTGTGTAGCAAGTTGCAAATGTGTGTGTTAGGTGTGTGTTTTGGGTGTGTTGTACACCGTACTGGTTTAGTTTATTTATTGAAACCCTTTTTTCCCCTTAGCTTTTTTCTGTTTAGTGCTGTTTTGTTTTGTTTGTTTGTTTTTTTTTTTAATGAACTATGTAGACCCAATTGCTTTTATTATCTTTTGTATCGGTTTTTTTTTAATATTCTATTAGTTCTATTTTCTATCTTCGTTCGTGTTAGATTTACTCTTGTTTATCACTCTTTGTTGCGCTTCGCTTTCTAAAGAAGTGGACCTGTCCCTTTACTGTCGCTTTACTAGCTCTAGCAGTTTAGAATGATTTTGTTCGTTCCTTTTTTTTCGTTAGCTTTGAATTTGAAATTCCACAATGAACAGAAACAGAAACGAAACAAAAAGGGCAAAGGCGCGCGCGCGTGCGAGGACGATCGGTTAGGTGTGTAAAAAGTTAATTTTCATAAAATAGACGAAAAGAAAAAAAAACAAACACAACTCCCCCCATGTATTGCATAAGCGGTAAGATTAAGTGTCAGCGTTTAGAGTTTTTTTTTGTTTTTACACAACTAAGTTATGCTAAGTAAGTAAGAGAGAAAACCCCAAACTAGGAGAGGAGAAGGAGAAGGAAACGTGATGGAAAAGCAAAAGTGAAAAACACTGTGAATGTATGTGTATGTGTGTGTGTGTTTGAGTGCAACACATTACGCAAAATACCATTACACAAAGCAAACCGAAAACTCAAACATACACACAAACACACACACACAGACACACGCACACAAACTTAGTTTCATACACAAATTAAGAAAGAAGAAGAAGAGAGAAAAAATACAAAAACAAAAAAGGGATTATGTGTGCAGCGGGATGATTAAAAGGAAAAAAGGTAAAACACTGCAAAAAACAACCATTTCTTATTTTTAATTTTTAAGTATAAAAGCAACAACCTAGCAGAGGACGAAGTGCAAGAGAGAAAGAGCGAGAGAGCATGAGAGAAAGAGAGAGAAGTAAGAGAAAACGAGTTTCCTTAATTGATTAAATGTGCGTTTTTTTAATTTATACACTATAAGACAATTAAAATAAACTGATTTTAATACAACAAACAAATAAAACAAGCAAAAAATCATAAGCATTGAAAATTGAAGCCATCTCTGTGTATGTTACATTATTTTTGGGGGAAAAAAAGGAAAGGGAGGGGAAAAGAAAGAAAACAAAAAAACATTTGTTACAAGGTGAAAGCAAAAAAATGGAAAACATGGAAAACGAATGAAAAGGAAAGAAAAACAAGTAACAAAAACAAAGGTGAAAGCAAAATTGGCACTAACAAAAGCAACAAAAGCACAATAGAGAATCTAACACATATGAAATGGATTGATGGATTTTGGTGTAGAAAAAAAAATGGGACACAACCTACTACTTCTACCTACTTGCAGAAACTGTGGTGGTTTGTGCGGTATGATGAGACTGTTACTTTGTAAGGTTCTTTCAGGCATCAAATGTGCATGTTGGAGGGAGGGAAAAGGGAAAACAAATCAGATTCGATTCCAAATTGAGAGCAAAAATGTTGCAGAGACAGGAGGAAGAAGCAAAGAGCTGCAAAAAGTGGCCACCATTAAGATATAAAAAGAGAGAAAGAGAGAGAGATATATATGAACTTGTATAATCATTAACCAACTCGGGAAAGCTGCAGCAAAAGAATTCGGTTTTGGAGAATTAACAGAAGAAGAATCATTCACAAACAAACAAAAAGTCACGTCTGTATAAAAAACAAGTAAATCACAAACATAACCACAAACACACACACACATATATGTAAGCAACTACTAAACATGAAACAATGAATGACAATGTTACTACACAAAAGGACCTGCACCGAGCGAGGGAGAAACGAATAATTGATAATAATGGTGGAAGAAAACAGGAAAACAGGAAGAAAACAAACATTAAGATGCAATACTAGATGGAACAATTCAATACAACCTGAGAGCAACACTGTGAAAACTGTGAAGGAGTGAAGGAAACGGAAAAACCAAAACAAAACAAAACAAAACTGTAGGCAAACATACACGGAAATACATCCACGATGAAAACAAAAAAGATGAAGCTACTGAACACTAAAACAAGTTAAAAGCAAACAAAGCCAGATCCAGAATATACTTTTGAAGAGATAAAGAAGAAATAAAAAAAAACAATGTGTGGAAAAAGGAAAATAAAGTATTACACTATTGCTTCATTGTTGCATTTAATATGAACTACTGGTGTTTTCCCTCATTTTTTTCTGATCGCATCCGAACATTTCGAACCATTCAATCGTAGCAAGCTTTGACTTTGAGTTACAGTGGTGGAAGGAAGAGTTTGACTCGAAGAAGAATTTGGCGAATGCCACGCAACAGGAAGAAACCTTCGCCGGGAGACTCCCAACCCAGTCGGGCAGCCTCCCCTGCCGACTGCCCGTCCGAAGATGAAGCGAGTGAAGCAGCGTGCGAGAAAGAACTGCATCAAGCGATCGAAAGTACATCCTTCCGACGACAGCAGACGCGTGTTAATGCGTATCGAAGCGTTTGCGAAGGATTAGTACAGCGCTACTGTCCTGGCTCGCTGGCCGGCCGCAAGATGTCGCTCGTGGAGTCGGTGAAGCGTTCGTTGCGCAAAGGCAATGAAGAGGAACGGCTCTGGGCGGTGAGTGTCATTCCCTTGCTGGCACTTCAGAGCGAAACGTGCGCGGATGTGCTGGAGCTGGTGGAAACATTCAAGCCGGTGATGATTGGTATACTCACGGACGTTAGTTTGGGAAACTCAAATGTTCGGATGAAGTGTTGCTCGGTTCTGGGGATGCTCTGCTTTATCGGCGAGGATGAACGGGCTGATGAGATCGTGTCACTTGTGAAGATCCTACAGCAAACAATTAAAAACGTACCCGATCCCGTCAGTGGCGACTTTCAGGCAGTAGTGCTGCGTTCGTGGACACTACTTCTAACACTTCTCTCACCCCACAAGATCCTGGAGCACGTGAAAAGTGCCAATCTACTGTCGCCAAGAGATCTCATGGCAATGCTCGATAGCTCCCATCTGGATGTACGCACTGCGTCGGGCGAAACGCTTGCCTTGATGCATGAACTGTTGTGTCAGCATGATTCAAGCTTTCTTCAGGAAGACCTCCCCGATCTACTCAACACTGTCCGCAAGCTGAGCACGGACGCGTACCGCTTCCAGGGGAAACGGGGCCGCAAACTTCAAAGAATCACATTCCGTGATGTGCTGCTGTACCTGCAGGAGGGCGTTGTACCGGAGATGCGCATTAAGTTTGGTGATGAAACACTGCTCCTGAACAGTTGGATGATGCATCGGAGGTATGATTGTTTGAAGGACGTGTTGGGAATGGCACTGAATGTACATCTGGAGAAGAATGCGCTGGTGCGTGACTTGTTGAAGCTAGGTCTTAAGTGGATAGGATTGTGAGACGTCCTGGTGGGAGAATTGAGAAAGAGTTCAGACATTCGTTTGATGCCTCGAAGGAGCGCTCGATTACACGTGGCAAAGAGCGTGACAAGCGACTGTTTCATTTAGAGTAAATAAAGGTTTTTGTTTGTGTTCTTTACACCGGGTGATCTCTTCTCTTGGTATTCCATGCCATTGATTGGGACAGCTCAGTTGAGATTGATTCCAAGTGCTATATGGCTGTGAGATCAGCTGTAGGATCTTTATGGATACACTCAATTACAGGACAGGTATACTATAAGTTCAGGAATGAGATAGGTACGGTATCAGACACATAGGACCTTGAGGATCCAGGTGCTTGAGATCATTTCCAGTGTCAGGATAGGTTCAGGAAGGAGTGTAAGGGTTGATATGGGTTGATTTAGGAATCAAATCTAGACTCGGCATGCGTTTGTTGTCAGTTACCAGACTAGTTTGATCTTGAGACCTGTTCCAGGATCGGTATATGTTCCAGGAATTGTGAGAGTCCAACATTACTTTCAGGACCTGAATTGTTGTGCATCAGGCGGCCTACGTCACCATAGACCGGAAGGAGCTATGGAGCATCATGCAGCGGTACCACTTCTCTGGGAAGTTGATCCGGCTGTTAGAAGCTACTATGAACGGGGTGCAGTGCAAGGTGAGAGTATCGAACTTGACGTCGGAATCGTTGGAATCTCACAGGGGTCTGAGGCAAGGTCGCGGACTATCCTGTCTGCTCTTCAACATCGCCCTGGAAGGTGTCATTCGAGGCGCAGGGCTAGACAACGACATCCGTGGCACGATCCTCTACCGATATCTCCAATTTCTTGGCTTCGCGGATGACATCGACATCATCGGCAGGACAACAGCGAAGGTGTGTGAGCCGTACACCCGACGCAAACGCGAAGCAGCAAGCATTGAATTGAGAATTAATGCGACGAAGACGAAGT
Source organism: Anopheles arabiensis (assembly GCF_016920715.1). Classification (NCBI taxonomy): domain Eukaryota; kingdom Metazoa; phylum Arthropoda; class Insecta; order Diptera; family Culicidae; genus Anopheles; species Anopheles arabiensis. The sequence continues at coordinate 92,840,511 of NC_053518.1, forward strand.
ACCTGCTTGCCGGCGACTCAGACCATCTGGGAAGCAGTGTATTAGTTGACGGCGACAGTCTCGAGGTGGTAAAGGAGTTTTGCTATCTCGGGACGGTCGTTACTACGGACAACGACATCAGCAGCGAAATCCGGAGACGCATTGTGCAGGGGAATCGTGCATATTATGAGCTTCACTGGCTGCTGAGATCCAGAAGTCTTTGAGCCCGCATCCTGACGGTGGCGAAGGCTGGCAGGATACGATGGCTGGGGCATGTCATAAGGATGCCGGACGCATGCCACACCAAGAAGGTGTTCGACAGCGATCCCCAGTTCGGCATAAGGCGCAGGCGAGCACAGCGAACTCGATGGCTGGACCAGGTGTAGCGAAAACTGACGGAGATCGGGTGTCTGCATGGATGGGAGGCTGCAGCCAGGGACCGAGCATCCTGGAGAATAATTGTTGACCGGGCCATGTCACATCGACGTGCTCTATCGTGAGCAGGCCAACAAGAGAGAGACAGTTTTTCTTGGATTTAAGAGGCACCAGGAATTTGCGCTGTCTCAAAACAAACTTTAAGCGTACTCTGGAGATATTATAAACTATCTTATATTGCATAGCCCAGTAACTGGACCCAATTAACTATAACAGACATAAGCCACTTCAATGCTTTTGGTGTGTTACATCACTTTATTGCTGCTACGAAAGAAAGCCTCGACACCAACACGGCGCGGCGTAGATGTAAGGCACAAACACGTGTAGAAAAAAACGAGAAAACAGAAGAGGCGGCAAACCACACACACACAGGCACACGGCACACCCACTACCCCCCACACACAGAGGTGCCTTTACGGATCTCGCTTTGCCGCAAAGAGATGCTTGGGGACGGCATTACTGCCATCGTTCCCGTTCGTTGCCGGTTGTTCCGCCAGTTCCGCCGTTCCAGCGACCTCCGTCACCGGACCTGCCTGACCGGTGTGGTCCGACAGGCTGGGGAGAATGATTTTGTTCGGTTTTCGGCTCGCTTCCCCACTCGCTACGGTTCCACTAGCAGCTCCACCAGCAAGAAATGGATTAAAAGGTCGTTTCTCTTGTTCCCGCTCAACACCTCCACCGGATGGTTGCCTTTCGACCGGTTCGGATGCGATGGACCCGTTTCCGCTTAGAGGCGCATTGCTCGACGACACCTGTTCCGGCGCCACCTCCAGCGAAGGATGCCCGGACAGATCGCCATCCACGACCAGTGCAAGTGAGTTTCTGTTTGCCGATGGTTCTCCGCTCCCCGTGGCTGGGCTGTTGACGCCGTTCCCGTTCGCCGTTGCTGGGCTGTTGATGCCGTTGCCGTTCCGCACTAACGATGGTCCTTCCCGATGGACCCCATTCGTGGTGGTGGCGGGTGTAGGGAACGACACGTAGCTAAGCGGAGTCGAGCTGCTGTGGTAGATGTCACGCTCGCGCAAATACTGATCGTACAATCCTTCGCCACGGGACAACGGCACCAGAAAGCCATTCCCGTGCCCATTCCCCGGCAGTATCGTCTCCGGAGGGGCCGCAGGGTAGTGGTGATGGTTGCCGACGATCGTCGCGGGTTCGTACGGATGCTTCGGATAGGTCACCTCATCGTCCTCCCCGTGCGAGATGCCCACGTGGTTGGTGCGCACGTGGTACGGGAAGCTACGATTCGCGCGCGACGGCCATGTCAACCACAGGAATGCCAAATGGCCGGCAAACGCGACCGCCCCGAGAGCACCATGCATGACGGACTCCCTCACCCACGGGTCGAGTACACTAACCCCGAGCAGTGTCAGGACGGGGCCGCTAAGAATCCACAGCGAACCGAGCATCGTGAAGGGATAGTAGAAGGGTGTCTTTTCCGCAAACTTGCGAATTGTGGCGGCACACGCGTACATGAAAAAGATCCAGCCGGCACAGCGAAGTCCGGCCAGTCCGAAACCGGCCGGTGATTCGTACAGGTTCAGTACTTCGCCTGGATCGAACGCTTCCGCTTGATAGATGTACAGTGACACGTACACGACCACGTACAGGTTGATGAAGATGGTGATCTTGACGGTGGAGCACGTTTTCAGCCGTGCCCGGGTGATGGTATAGCCTGTAAAAGAGCCCGTGGATAGAGGTGTAGTAAGGTATCTTGTAATAGGGCGGACAGCTTGTGGACCTACCTTTCGCCATCAGCAACAGCAGCAGCAGAAAGGAGATCTCACTCGCACTCGTGAAGATGCCACCGAAGTTGGGAAACGGCCCAATGCCCGACACGGCGTACTTCGTCCAGGTGACGCTCAGCAGCAGTATGCCGAACCACTGCAGCAGCACGCTCAACGTGAACAGCCTGTAGGTGCAGTGGTAGAGGTGGCGTGCCTTCAGCTCCACCGCACAGATAAACACGGCCAGCAGCAGAAAACTGTAAGCAATGGACTCTGCCAGCAGGATTGGGGGAATATCTGCAAAGAAGGTCGCGGCGAATTCTACATCACTCAGGTCCTCCAACCTCTCTCACACTTACACTTACACATCTCATCGGCGGAAAAGTGCTCGTGCCAGAAGTCCCCCGGTGGCCCGTTCGTCATCCGAAAGCGATACTTCACATCCAGTCCTCTCCCCGCACCGTCACAGTTCGCGATCGCTATATACCACCAACGTTCCCGGGAGCTGGTGAAGCTCCCAAAATTACTGCAGCTCACGATGAGTCGCGTTTCGAACTTCCCGGTCGATGCAGCACGTCTCAGTCGTGTCCGGTTCGGATGGTCCTGCTGTGATTGCTCTCCAGCAGAGGACTCCTCCTCCTGGGGGAACAGCTGCTCCACAAGAAGTCGATAGTCGGTACTGTTCTCCAGCAGGTTCACTTCGCCATTGTCACCCATGAAGCCCACGATGGAGCTGGTGGACGTGAGCAGTACCTCGTACGGCGACTCCTCCGTTCCATTGCCGCTGGTGGTCTCTTCGAACGCGAATTCCGGCTCCGCTGTGGTTGTTGTTTTGAGAAACTGATCAAAGTACTGTGCCTCATCGTCCGGTGGCTTCAGATCACCTCCAGCTGCTGGAGTTCCACGGGAGGACGTTGCCGGTGCTCGTGTCGTTGGACCACCGGCATTTCGCGGTGGCAGTGGATCGTCCGGCGACTCTTTGGCGGTGGGCGTCCGCAGATGACAGCCCGAGTAGAGATTGTACGGTGTGCGGGGGGAGAGCGTTACGATCTGATTGTCTTCCGGGTGCAGCACGGACAGCTTCTCGGTACAGGTCTGCAAAGAGAGGGACATCAGTTGAAAGTGCGCGTAAACGGGCTGGGAACTCACCTTGTCCGTTTTGTAGATTGCAGGCCACTGGGTACGGTCGTCGTAGTAGAGAAGCAGCTTCAGCTCACCGAGCTTCTTTTCGTACTCAATCAGGTACTCGTACTTGCCCTTGCCGGAGAGAAAGCAAAACCTTGCCAAGAATGCCCAGTTCTGGAAGGACGGACAGACAGAAGGAAATGTTAGAAAGAAACTCCTCTTTTTCACACTTTATGCAATGACACTTACGTCGGATGTTTTGAGATGACCTTCGACATACTTCGCCTGACCAGTCGGTACACTTCCACTGGTCAGCAGCAGCAGAAATCCCACCCTTAGCAACGTCATCACTTGTTCCGCTTACTTTGTCGAACGGCACGCGTCGTCTCTTAACAACAACGGCAAAGAAGTTTCCCACATAAACCTGCCTTTTTGCGGTAAAAAATATCACAAATCTTAAAGAGCTAGCTTTCACTTTGTTAGTAATCTCTTTCTTTTCGAGTGTATAAAGTGGCGCAAAGTTCAAACGCGACCCGCATCACACCACACCACGCAAGACGGCAATGTTGTGATTTGTTTGCGTTCTTTCCATTGAGACGGTTGCTAGGGACGATTTGGTTTGTTTTATTTGGCGCGTGTGTGTGTGTATGTCCCCGCTCCTGTCTCGCTAGGGGCAACAGCAAAACATGCCGATGTATTAGATCCCTCCTCCCACTCCCACCAAGGGAAATGTTGTTTTGGTGTTGCTTATGCGCTCACTGTTGCGTGTGTTGTTTGGCTGTGCGTTCGAATGGCGCGCATTATGCGAACGGTTGAATTATTTACTGTACAGACATATTGGTGACCGATTTTCAACATGCATTTGCTGATAATACGGCTTTTGTACAGAAAAAAGGTAAAAATTTCATTGATTAAATATAATTTGTTTAAAATATTCACGAAAACCCTTTCCCACAGCAAGCAAAAGCGAGTAGCGCCATCTGTTGCATTATTGGCTGTACCAAGCGTATGGAGCGCAGTTTACACACGCTCACCAACTGACCGTTATTTTCAAAATTGTTGGTTGTTTTACGATATTTTGTTTAATTTTCGGACATTTTCTCAAAAAAGCACCAAAAACGCATCTAGTTTTATTTACTTTTTTTTTCAATGGAAAACTGCTAACCTGCTCATTTGTTTTGTTCTTTATTTATATTACTATATATGTTCATGTTGATGCTGTTTTTTTGTTGTTTTGCTTCAATTATTAGTTTTCACCAGTTACTTTTGTTTCCTTTTTTGTATGTTTTTTTTTTTTATTTTGCTTTCCTCTCCTCCGTCTATGGCTGTTATGCGCTCGTCCCCTGTTTTTTTGTTTTGTTATTTCGACCACTTTAGTGTTGGGGGTTGTTGTGTTGCACCGACTTTGCGGTTTCTACTTATGTTTGTTTCGTTACGTTTTTTTTTTCTTGTTGTAAGAGATAGGATTGATGATTCCGTTGTGTCATGGATTTGTTTCTCTGCCAGTTTACTAGCAGTATTGTGTAACCTGCACCTGTATTAGTTAGTTTATAGTATCGGACGCGTTCCTCCTCTCTCTGCGCTCGCATGTCAGTTTGCTTCCTTTTGCTTCTTTCGGTTTGAAGTGTTTTAGGGTTTGCTGTAAGAAGTTTTGACCTGTTACCTTCATTTTGCTTGTCTGATCTGTTGCTGTGCTTTGAGCTGTGAGTGTGGAGGATGGGTTATCGTTTTTCTTTTTTGATTTACCCTTCTTTTCTTGCCTTTCTACTGCTGCGCGTTTGCTGTTTGTTCGGTTTGTTTAAAACTATCATCTAAAAGTTGCGTTACGTTTTTGCGTTTGGTTGTCTGTTATCGTTTAATTTTGCCATCTTTGTTTTGTTTGCTTGTGTACGAATTTTACACAGCAGTTCTGGGAAATGTGTTACTCTCCCTCTAGCTTCCCCTTCCCCTACAACTTCCCCAACCAAACAGAACGATAAAAACGAAACGAACGCTATGGCCCAAAAACACGTTCTCTCCTTCGCTTCCTCTTGTTACTTTTATCGTCCTTTGATTATTTTCGACTGCTTCTTGTGTGAATTTTCTTGCTTTCTTTTTGTTTTTGTTGGTTCCTCTCATGTTGCGTTCCTACCTTTTTCTTATTCGCCTTACACGCTACTACTTGTTTTGCTTTTCAACGTCGTTTGGTTTTGTTAATCGCTACTTATCTAAAGTGAACTGGCTCTGCTTTTATATGTTTCATAACTCTTTTTTTGCATTGTTTTCTTTTTCCTCGCGTCACCACCATCACGATTACTGTAATCCGATTGTTTGCTTCATTGCTACTTTTCTTTCCCTGGATGTACAGCGCTTCTTCGCTTCTTGTGTTTTTTTTTTGCATTTTTTTCGTTTTTCGATTGATTATAGAGAGAAAACGCGAGCGCGCGAGAAAAGCGGATTCGAGAAAGCGAAATATTTGGTTTGAAAAAACAAATGATAAATATCGAAGGACAATAGTGTTGGGATTTGTTTTCGTTTACTTCTATGTGGTTATGTTCTTTTTTTGTTCATTCTTCATATGTTTCCTTCATTTGCCTTTTTCCTGTCTTCCTCTTGTCTTTTAATTTGCGTTCGGGATTAGATTAAATTTGCGCTAGAGTATGATGTAGTTGTAATGTGTTTTTATGTGAGTGTTTTGTTTGAGTTTTATGTTTTTGATGTCGTTGAGGTTAAGCCTATTTATTCCTTGCTTTTCCGCCTCCATCTTTCTACCGTTTCATAGTTTCTCTACTACTTCGTGTTGGGCCCCTGGTTGAGAATCATTTCATCTTTGTGTTTTATCATTATACTCGTGTGTTTTTTGCATTTTTCGTTTCGTTTGTTTGGCTTTCTGTTGTTTTACCTCCAACTAAACGACGTTCTAGAGCGGGAACGTTTCTAAGCAAAAATAGACACACACACAGGGCAGTGAGTTAAATATTTGTACGTAAAAATAATACATGGCACATACGCTTTTTCTTGCACAACAAAACACAAGAAACAACGAAACTGGAGGCTTTGGCATACATGAAACAGGGCTTAACGTAGTCTAACGGTACGAACAAGTAGCCAAACAAGCACGTCGTGTGGTACACACGTACATAAAGCATTAAAAAACCGGAAAATTATCTAACATTTCAAATAATAGTAAAGAAATACATAAAAATACTTTCAAATTCGTACTTTCGATTCAATTCTTCCCTACCAAAAAAGAAGCTTTAATGGTATAACGATTTTGTGTCTTTTGTGTGTCTCTTTGTGTATGTGTGCTTGTGAGAAATGCTGTGTGGAGAATATATGCGCGCGTTCAAGACTAGAGTGAATGTGTGAGAGAGAGAGAGGCGAGAGAATGGTATGTAGAATTATGTGGAGACTATGCAACGTTCTTAAAAGGTAGTACTATCCTTAGTAAACTGATCGGATTATGGACTGGACCGACAGAAGACGGGCGTATCTGGGGGCGCTCCCCCATTTCCCGTGAGTCAGAGGGACCCCTCTCTTCCGTAGTGTACCCGGGTCAGAAATCTACAAGACTGTTTGGTTCTACTACGTATATATGTGTGTGTGTGAGTTTATATGACCCTTCCTTCCCCGAATGACCCTATCATGCCCTCGTGTTTAATTGTCGGTAATGGTTGGTATGGCTGTTTTTTTTTGTATATAATGGCGCCCCACTATGATTAGGAGAGTTCATAAATAGTTGCTGCTGGTTGGCTGGTTTTGGTTTCGCATGGTAATAATTAATGGATTAAAGATTAAAGGGAGTTTGTTTGCTTTTTTTCGTTTTTTGTTTCGCTAAATGCATGCAGTAGTTATGTATGTAGAGCTTCCTTCCTCCGTTGGCTTACTTTTGATTTGTTCCTTCTTCCTTCGTTCCTGCACGTGAGTCCGTCTTCTCAGATTCGGTTTTCTAAAGCAAATATCTACTACTGTCTCAATATTTGTGCTGCCGATTCGATTGCTTCATCACTCACTCCCAGTTGTGTGTGAGTTTGTTTCGCCCTCACCAAACCACCTGGGGGAACGTGTGGTACGCGTGGCTCTAACCGTTTATGCTGTGTCCCATATTATGTATCGCTAATATCAGCCTACAACGATATATATCCACTAGGGTTTCTGGTAATAATATACTTATCAATCATAATAATCATGATGTAAAATAAGTCTTCTCAAGTTTACTTGTTTTCTTGTGTCTGTTTTCTGTGTGAGTGTTTCTTTCCTTGCTGAGTTTTCTTGTCTGATTTCTGTTTTCCTTTTACACTCCTTTTTGTTATTCCTTTTTAGGGTTCGCATTTCGTTTTCTCTTCAACACCTTTCCCCACGTTTGGTTGGATTGCGCGCTGTGTGTGTGTGGGTGTGTATTGTGGTTTGCTTTCACGCTCCCGTCCCTTCTCTTTCTCGCTCTTCGTGCAGGCAAAATTGTCCGAAACTTGTTCCAAAAATTGAACTTCAATATATCAATTCTTCTTCTTTTTCTCGTTTTTCGCATTTGTTTCCTCCTGTTTCCTTTTGTTACACATCAACAAGCGCGCTTGTGTGCCCCCCGTTTGGGGCTTCTCATCTTTTCATCTGCTCCTTAGCGTTTTCTTCCTCTTTTTCTTGCTTTTTACCCTCGTCGCAAGCCACCGCGTTTATTAGCTACGTTTTGTTTAAGGCAGTAAATTAATTCATATAATACTATTATATATGTAATGCATGGTATTATCGCTTGTGTTCTGCTGTTGCTAAATGCGTCTTCTTCGTATTTGTGTGTGTGTATGTGTTCCGTTGTTTACAGCGTTCGGTTTAGAAATGCGCATACAAATTTCCAATGGCGTGGGGATGTGTGTGTGTGTTTGTCGCATCGGTTCAAAATATTAACTCGTTTGCGACATGCAAAAGTTCATCGGCAAACCAACAACGAACTGTTGGTGTGAGGAGAGGTCGCGAGAAGGACGAAAAATAAAACGGGATCAGATTGTGGGCGAGCTTGTTTCTGTCCGTGCGCTTGTGGAAGGGCGATTCTGTGGTGGAAAGGTGGGAACGACACCTGGAAAAACGACACATCCGACGCGTCCATCGTCGTCGTCGCCGTCGCTACAAAACCACGGTTGCGCGCGCAACTAATGCTGCGTTGCGCGGCGCCTTTGTTATTCACCGGATTTCCCTTTTTTTCTTTTGTTAGCTTTGTATGTTTGTGTTTTTGTTTTGTTTCATTACATTATCACAGTTGATATAATATTTCCTCCCCTATATTATACTTTGCGGTCGATCTGTTTTGTTTTGTGTCATATGTTTTTGATTTGTTTGTTTTGCTGCTGCTTCTGCTTCTGTGTTTTGGGACCCTTCGTTTTGTTTTGCTTATTCTTTCTCTTTTTATCTCATGCACGTTTCTGTTTACGTCACGTCCTCTATACCCCATTTTTATGTATATATGCACTTCGAATTGCTTCCTGTTACCTGCGAAGAAAGTGCGAATTTTCGTTCCCCATTCTTGCATTTTTTTTGCCCCTTCTTCTACTCGTTTGTAATCGTGGCTTGATATCGCTCGGTGTCAGTTTTGGTTTTGTTTCATTTGGCTGATCTATAACAAACCGGGAAGGAGACGCCTCGATCACGCTATCCTCTAAGCAGCGCACATCATCCCTACGCACTACTGATTATTGAGTTGGTGTATATATATATTTATATATATATTATTTTAATGTGTATATATATAGATATATGTGTGAGTGTGTTTGTTTGTTGTTTTTTGCTGTACAAATGCTTTCTTGCTTTGTCTTTTAAGTTGCATCTCTGTAAACACCTAACATGTTCACCCAAATGGCAAACTGGGAAACTAAACCAGAACGGACGAACACCGACGAAACTGAGGACAACACGACAACAAACGAACCCGAACCCAAGCTCGGACACCAACCAGTAGTGCCCAGTGGCCACGCAAAAGGATAGCTGTACAAGGAGCGAAAGGAATTGAACACTCTCTACTCTTTCTCCCCCATATTCCTTCGGTCAATTTGTAACAACTCCCAATAGAAAAAAACAAAAGACATCATTCAGGAACAACGTGTTGAGTGCGCTTCTGTGCTTTAACGCTTTGCTTTGTTCGCGCTCGACCAAACCCCAACCAAACAGTAACAATTTCCCCTTTCCGCTCCATTCCTCCTTTCCCTCCGTGGTATACAATGTGCAATGAATTCGATCCCCTTGTGCCGGGGGAAGGCAAAAAATGCATCAGTTTTTGTTTGGCTGCGCGAATGGCTTTTCCAATCCAGTATGGCACACCGTCGTAGCTTTGGTTTCGGTAACTTTACACAAAATGACTATGGCACGCGCACGTGTGTGAGAGACATTTTTTGCAAATATATACACCTGTCCGAGGGAATACATATCTGTCTTACGGCTATGAGGATGTATTTGTGTGTGTTTTGCACTCCAACCGAAAAAGGAAATTGATATGTAGAATTGAAAACGTGGAATTACTCTTCACCGATCAATCGTAACAGACTCGATCGGCTTGAACTGACCCTCTCTCTCTCCCTACTTTTCCCTTTCAACTCTATTCTAAGATAAAACGCTAATGTTATGTATGAGAAGATGGTGTGACGCTAACGTAAGAGCAAAGTTCAACGTAATGCTAAACATGTTGAATGAGTTATTATCCTTGTTAATGGCTGATGCACATGCCTTTTACAGTAAGCAACCACCAGCAGCACCGGCCACTCTGTCCCTGCGATTGCATACAAACGTGCAACCATCATCTGCAACGATTTCACCTAATTATTTGGAAGCTAGCTGATGATAATGATGATGCGCACGGTCGCTTACCTCAAAAGAGGGAGACCCCCATCGTACCGCAAAGGACATATTTCGAGCTTCCTATCTCTCTCTCCCTCTCTCTCGGTACTGACTTTAAATGCACTACTCGGCAATCCCTCTCCTTCAATGCTTCATTGCTTTTAGCAGTAGTGTAACGCGGTTACTTTCACTACGCGTTCACCCACAGGCTTCTTCTACTGCTGCTACTACTACCACTACTCTCCTCCTATGAAGTTATGTTATACGTCTGCCTGTCGGACGATGGCATGCATACAGCCCGACAGCCCCCCCGCAGTTGGCGAATGAGTGGGAAAGATGAGAAAAAAGCGTTATTCCTAAGAAGAGTTATGCCCCTCCTATAAGAGAGCTACGAGAGACTAAAATGCTCGTTAAATTACTGAAGAGAAAGCCATAGCTAGGCGTTAATACGTACTTGAGAGTGTGTTTGTGTGTTTTGAGTGAGTGTGGGGTCATCGTTTCTATGATAGGATGATTGAACACACACGTGGGCGTGTGTGTCCTTTGTGAACGCCATTCAACCGTCTGGCGCCTAAACCTATGCAGGCGTAAATGCCGCGAACAAAGAGAGATAGCCTCAATAGAATGGGCGCAAAACCGCTCCCCGTTGCTGCCCTTAAGCAATCCCATACCCCATCCCTCCGGCCCTCCTCTCTTATCGTATGAGATTCCGGTTGTACTTTCGATCGGTCGATTTCGAGCGACTCCGCGAACGGGGTTTCGTGCGCGGCACCCACCGTCCCTCGTTGCTACCGTTGCCACAGTCGCAGTCGCTATCGTCCGAGCTGTGCTCAACACTGTTCTGTCCGTGGAGCTGCTGCTGTTGCTGCTGCTGCTGCTGGTGGTGCTGCTGCTGCATCTGTTGCTGGTGCTGGAGCTGCTGCTGGTGCTGCATCTGCATGTGGTGGCCGGCATAGCCGCCCCGACCGCCCTGGTTGTGTCTCCGGGCCGTCATCATGGGGCTCTCGCTCGAGGACGATGCGAGATACTTGCCGCCGTTGAACGGGACCGATTCCGGGCACGGTGCCGGTGGACTCGCCGGCTCAAAGCCCATATCGTCCGAGAACTCCTGGTTCACGTTGCGGTAAAACTCTTCCGTCGGTTCGCCCGCCTGGCTGAAGAACTCGATGTTGCCCCCGATCAACATGGGATCGGTCATGGCGCTACCGCCCCCCGCACTCGCACCCCCACTCGACGGCGGCCCCGTTCGGTAGCACTGCTCGTACAGCACCGAACCGCTCTCGTAATCGTTTTCCGTCCCGTTCACGTTGTTGTACATGTCCGGATGATGGTGCTGCTGCTGCTGTTGCTGGTGCGGATGCGGTCGGATCCAGTTCTGGGGGAAGCTCGGAATCGGTGGCGGAAGCGTGTCCCATCGCGGCTGTCCCTGGCTGCCCTGACCACCCCCGTTGCCGTTCTTGCGCATCATCTGCGGCGACAGTGCGGCCGGATTGGTGCGAATCGTCATGTTGTTCGGTGGCCGGTACGTGCCATACGGATGGTCCGGCGGCGGCGGCAACACGTCCGATATGTTGATCGGTTCCCGCATCGGCGCATTGTACTCGTTGCTCGACGTGGGACTGTTGCCGTTCGAGCACTTCAGGCACGATTCTTCGGACAGTGTCGGGCCCATGCCACCGCCGTTCGGACCGCCCAGCCCGCCGAGTGTCATCATGCCGCCACGCTGCAGCGTCACGGTGGCGTACGGTTCGGGCGGAATGCTTCCACCGCCCATCATCATCTTGCCCATCGTTTGCGATTGCATCGTGTTGTTGGTCAGCTCGGCATACTCGGACGTGCTCGGGGGGTCCAGTGAGTGGGAGGGCGCCTTCACGAGCGTATTGCCGTGCAGCCAGAGCGTGTGCTGCTTGTCCGGGATGATCGTCGTTACCGAAGGGCCCGGGTAGGAGGCTTTCACGCTCTGCTTCTTGCGCACCGTCCAGAAGATGGCAAAGACGGCGGCACTGATCAGCCCGACGCACAACACGACGATAGCCGTACCGGACATCCACGAGGCGGTCCAGTAGCTCGGTGTTGGGTCAGATCTGGCCAAAAGAAAGGTTGTATTTTCTACATAAAACCTCTTCTACATACAAGATTACGTTAAAAACCCCTCTTACCTCACTATGTTTTGTGGATCCATGTGCAACGGTGTTGGCGAGCTGTAAGGACCTGTAAAAACGTACGAGAAAAAAAAACATTTTATAAACAAATAAGATCTTCTCCTCTTTTAGCCAACACAACCAACCTATTCCTCCAGCCGTTAGACTGGCAACGCGTGCAATATACATGGCGCCGGGCGTGAGACTGTTGATGACGACCGACTGCGTGGAAGAATTGAGCGACATCTGTCCCAACACTTTATTGGTTGCGTTCGACTTGATTTGAATCTGTAAAACAACCGTTTTGTGTTATCGTACACACATCGAGAGCCGGATCGAGCATCCTTACCTTGTAGCCCGTCAGCTCCCCGTTGAGCAGATGCACCGGCGGTGGTGACCAGCGCACAAACGCGGCCGTCGTGTTGATCACACCGACCCGCACATCAACCGGCGGCGCCGTCGGCGGCCCATCGAGCGTGCGACCCCGCCTAATGTTCGACACCGAGCCGTCCAAACCCTCCGGAATGCTGGCGAAGATTTCATACTCACTGTACGGCCGCAGCCCGGTCAGCGTCAGCTCCTTCAGGTTGCTCGTCGTCAGCACGCTGCTGAACGTCGAGTTGTACAGATAGTAGTCGACCGGTTTCGTCGCGACCCGGTAGTACATGCGCAGCTGCATGCGCGACGTACTGTCCGTCACGTCCCACGTGATGCCGATCGAGGTGGCCGACACGGTGAACACGTTGTTCAGCACGATAAACTGCTGGTTGGCCCACCGGTTCTGCTCGTACTCGAGGCTGCCCGAATCGCGCCCCGGCGCCTCCCCGTCCGCCATCACCTTGATGTGGATCTTCTTCACGATGCTGCCCGCCTCGTTGATGGCCGCACAGGCGTACCAGCCCTCGTCGCCCTTGAGGATCTGCCGGAACGAAAGGCTGCCGTTCTCTTCGAACACAATGTCGCTGCTGCTGTGAGGATGGGCCGTCGACGCGATCGAAGTGCCGGTGGAACCGTCCGGCGACATCGTTCCTTCCGAGTGCTGATTGTCCTCCGGTCCGCCGGTGTCTCTTCGGCTGCGCAGAAGCAACCGGTTCCTGTCGCTCGCGTCCGCACGATACGCAGATACGCGCGCGGGATACTGTCGCAGCAGTTGCCTCTCCGACACGGGTTCAATCTTGATCGACCAGTTGCCACGCCGCGTCCCACCATCGCCGCTCCCATTCGCTACGAACGATGCCACTTCCGGTGCGAATGCAAACCCTTCCGGGAAGCCCCATCCAACCGCACGCTTTTTCCGTCCCCCGTCGCCTTGCTCCGTTTCATCGCGCTGCGCCTGATGCAGCTCATTATTGTCCACGTGCTTGCGGTCGATCCGATCCCAGAATATCCGCACCGCGGGCCGTCCCTTCGCCCGACACGGCAGCACCAGCGGTTCGCCCTCCCGCACCGTCATATCGACCGGCGCTTCCATAAACGTGGGCGCTTCGTATACGTACAAATACACCGATATCGTCACGTTGCCACCTTCGTTGTGGCCCTCGCAGAAGTATTTGCCCTCGTCCTCCTGCCGCGCGTCCTCAATGCGTAGCGTATTGTCCAACAGCTTCCGGGAGCGCCCCTCCGGCAGCCGGCCACTCTCCTTGCGCCACGTAACGATCGGCTTCGGATCGCCCGTTAGCCCACAGGGCAGATCAAACCCTTCCCCCTCGAGCACCTCCGTATCGTGCGGACTCTTGACGATGGTGGGCGGCGCCAGCACCTTCAGATACGCCGGCGGACTCGTCTTCGTACCGGCCATGCTCTGCGCCGAGCATTCGTATTTGCCCGTGTCGTTCGGTTGTATTTCCGAGATGAGCAAACTGCCCGAATCGACCAGCGAGTGGTGCTTGCCGTTGATGTCCAGTATTTTGCCATCCTTGATCCACAGCACGGACGGTTCGGGGATGCCGCGCGGTGGCGTGCAGTTCAGCACCACAGGGCCACCGACCAGCGCGACCGTATCCTTTGGCAGCAGCCGAAAATCGTCCCGCATCACTGCAATACCAAAAACAATCCGTTAGCGTCGAGGGCGTTTAGTACATGTGGTGCACGTGATGCTTACCTGCAATCTGAAGCGTTGCATTCTCGCTGATGGCCACACCGGCCGAGTTCCGTGCCTCGCAGTGATAGACGCCCGCATCTTGTTCACGCTTGTTTTGCGTCACTCTGTGGAAGCATGAGAAGCGAATAAGTAAGCCGTAGGGACCAGTGCTACAAAATGTCATGAGCATCATGAGATTTTCACCATCGAAAACAATGAACATATCCGTGGTAGCTTGATGCTCATTACTGATACTCAATAAAAGTGCGTCATGACATGCCGAACGCGACATACGAATTCTTGAGTCCAACGCGATACTCTGACTGACAAGCTTAGCTTAATGCCGGCGCTAGTATAATCATGACTTTTTCTGGCTGTGAACAGTGCTGCCAAATGCCACTGTTTCAGTCACCAACACTCATGACTGAAACGAAGCTCAAATCAGCTCACGTACACAACTGAGATGATCAGAGGTGGGATTCAAACAGTTGGAGGCCCAATCACATGCTTGGTGACATTTTGATAAACACCCAACTCTTGATCACTCACTTGGTCACGACATTTTCTCCTAATGATAATCACGACATTCTTGGAATATACTTGGCGTGTGGGCTCAAGCTACAAAATAATCATGCTTTCTCCCTTTGTCTGTTTTAATTATCTGTCGGGTAAAACAGAGCGAGATAACATGCTCATTATGTTTCTTGGAACCACTCGCAAGCACCGTATATCTCCCATTGATCATCGCGATGATCACCGACTGAAAATGTCGCGACCAAGTGACTGACCAAGAGTTGATTGCACATAATGTCACCAAGCATGTGATGGTCGCACCAACTGTTTGAGGCTCGCCTCTGATCATCACAGTAGAGCTCGTGACGCTGACATGATTTTGTTTCAGCCAGAATTTGTCATGAATATGTCAGGGACATTATGCAAAACTGATCACAGTAGAAAAAAAAGTCATGACATAGTGACTGATCAAACGATGGTCGCACAAATGTCATGAAACATGTATTGGTCACACCAACCGCTCTGAGTATCACCTCTGATTATCACAATTGAGTGCGTCACGCTGATATGGATTTTGTGTCAGTCAGATTTATTTATGACATTGACAGTGACATTTTGCAGCACTGGTAGGGACGCGGCGTTCTGGCGCTTGTGCTCAAAACCCTTACCTCAAGAAGAAGAGTGACCCTTCTGGCAGGATTACACGCCGATCGGACGGTGACAGCGGGACCCCGTTCTGGTACCAGATAAACTCGGGCGGTGGCCTTCCCGTCGCTTTGCAGTTCAGTGTGAGCGGTTCATCCTTCGCCGCGACCGCATCTTTCGGGTGTTCCGTAATTTTGGGCCTCTGTTGTGCTGTTAACGAAGAAAAAGAAGAGAACGAAACAAGAAGAAGGAGGTGTTATTGAACATGTGAACACAAGACCACCGATTTGCGTAACGGGTTGGAATAAATGCAATGACAAGCGTGAGTGAGCTTCTTTTTTCACTTCTTTGTTGCGATCGCACAAGCTGATTTCCCATACACATATAGGCACGAACCACAGAAGGGTAAGGGTACAGAGCACTCTTGCACTTGGTGGCGATGGTGCAAAGGAATGTAGGTTACGGGATGATGCTTCATTTATGCGCCAACGTTCTAAGAATAGAACGACCATAATCAAATATTTGTGCTATAACCTCGCAGGGAGAAAGGGGAGAAGGGTCGTCCTAATGGTATTCAAAAAGAAGCAGCGGCAACAACGACTACTAAGTGGCAATGCTCACCCTTCCCCAGGGGGTCCCTCCCGTTTCTCGCCGCTCCGTTTGCTATACATTTGGGATGGTTTAATGCTCTTCTTGACCACCGAACGGTCGGCCGAGAATCTGTCATGGTTTCGTAGTGGGCCATCTGCTACCAGCCACTTGGGGGCCACCTCACTAGCGACCAATTGCGCCAATAACCGCCACCAACACCACCAGCACCACCGACGACAGGCATATCAAAGGCTTGGCTCACGAACCAATAGAACCAACGGGAAAAACCCGTTGAGGGAACGTGTATGCAAAGCGCGACCTCGAGGAGCGGCTTTATGGATGGAGTGTCAAGTGGATTGCCCTGGCCCGGCATTTTGGGAAGCAACAGCAATGGCGGAGAGAGTGACTAACACGTTCAACAACGCCACAGTGCACAACGGCGGCGGCACCCAACAACAGACGAAAAAACCACCCAACCCCACCTCTAATAGAACGGGGGACAAGGGAAAATGGTCTTCAAACGAACGAACGAACGAACGGTCGGGGATGGAAGAAAAAAGAGAGGCATCCACTCTCGTTATGTGATTATTTTTATTCCACCCGGAAACGAGAAAAAAGGCCCTCCAGAGAATGCTTTTTTTTCGTTGTTGTTCAACCCGTTCCTGGTGGATTTGGTCTTCTTTTTTTGTGTGGGTTCTATGGGGCACAATTTTCATGTGTGTACCCCGGGAGAGGAAAAAAAGAAGCGGAAATGATGACAAAACACCCACCACAACGCGTTATAAATGCTCAGGTGTGTCCCTCTCCCTCGCGCAAGGTTGGGTTGGGAATTTGGGACAGCAGCCGTAACTGAATTAGTAAAAGAAATACAAATATTCAGATAAAACTATAAAACTATCGCGTAATTTGATTATATATTGCATCAATAATGCAGCGAGAGTGTAATAGAAAACTTGTCATCGTCTCTTCGAGCAGGGTTATAGCCACTCCCGATGAATTTCAATTAAATCTTCAAACCCTGATAACCTGTAACCGAAATGATGCATTAAAGTGTCGCTCCTTGCCATGCTCATTATCAGGCTAAACAAACATTCAATACAACACACACACTAGCCTAGAACTAGAAATCGGAAACACGCCAGTCTTGTAGATTAGACCGAAACGTTCCCAAAACTGGGTGAATAAACAAATGGAGCGAAGCGCCAACAAAACGCAGAGGGCCCATGTTCGGAGCGTTTGTGGTTGGGAAACGCATTGAATGCATGTTTCGATTCGGGTTCGGCTAAACAGTTCGACACTGCTACAACGAATCGCCCTTTCCACCGACAACCGCAAAACAACACATAGATTTTGTAAAACGGAACAGTCATTTTGGCTGGGTCATAAATTACGATCGCTCTTCAAAAACTGAAACTGTGGAAATTTGCCCGAATTGCCCGACCAACCGCTTGTGCTGTGCCGCGCTCTTCAACGCTCTCCGGGAACGGGCCCCGTTTGCTAATATAATGTCCTGAAACTTTCCTGACATTCCTGCACATTCTTCTGGCCGGCAAAAGAGGGCATTTGGCCGCTGGCTGGGCAACAAGTGGGGCAAGGGTTGGCGTTAAACAGAACCAAATAGGGATGAAGTGCTCGTACACGTGCACCATCATGCACCAAGTGGCGTTGGTATCGAGTGAGTACTGCCAACATTCCTGCTGTTCCTGGAAGGCTGCTGCAGAATACTTTTAGCCCGTTTCCTCTCTCTCTTCTCCATTAACACCACCCTTCCCCCAAACCAAACCGCCCCGATGATCGTGCAGTGATTTGAATGCGATTGGATCATTATTCTGCGGCGCGGTGTGTGTTCAGCGCGCCTCTTCTGACCTTTTGACCCCGGACCCAACCCGAGGGGAGGAGTTTTCTAGCATCGATTGCGATGTCCCTACGGTTTGTTCAAGCAACATCGACAAGCAACTAGGCCACTAACTACCGAAGGAAGAGTAACTTTCAACCACAGGACTTTTAATCGGTTTTTCTGCTCCCGGTCCTGTGTTTCCCGTGAAGGCGAATCGTACAAGTCTGCTTTAAAGCGAAAGGGTTGCTTTAAAAGAGGGAGAAGCATTATATACATTATGCTTGATACTTTTAAAAAATGTAAAAATTTAAAACACAGTTCCATGTTGATTGCTGAAATGCAATATCGAACCATAAAAAGCAACACTTTACGCCGTTCTACCTTACGCGCATCATCATCGCACACCACACCAAAAAGAGCCATATTTTCTACTCAACCAACACTTTCTCCGTCTTGCTGCTTTACTTTTGCTCCCCTCCCAACCCCCTCGCCTGGTGCATGTTGCACTCGACACTCTTGTGATGCATTTCTAGCGCCCCGCATACGGGTTTTGGGATGGAAGCAACAGCAACAACCTTCGCCCGATCGATCCCTCCGGGCTGGCTGGCTGGCTGATGATGGAAAAGGGCCAAACCCCGGCAACCTTTCCGATCCCCCCCGCACTCATACACTCGTGCGTGCGGCGTTTGCTGCCGACTCGAGCAGGGCGTTGGTTGTGTCTCGATCAAGCGAAGAAGCGTGGACCGAAATTTACGACGCCACTTTTGAAGATGCCACTTGCGCTTGGCTCGAGTGCAGAGGGAGGGAAAAAAGGTTCCTTTAAAGTGGGAAACAAACATGCGAAGCAAAAAGGGGGCGGAGAAGGAGGATGGTGGAGATGGCTTGTCTTCCGTGGGGAACTTGTCTAAACCCCAAAAACCCTGTTCACCCTTTATGGCTGCAGACGAGCGTGCAACCGGTTTATCATATCATCATCATACATATTGCACTTTATATTGCATATTACGATGCACCGTTGGTTTCAGGGGATGGAAAGCATCCTGCTGCGATGGTGTGTGTGTGTGTGTGTGCGCGCGACTGTTGCTTTTTGGGGAAATATTCTTGATGCTGCTCAACCACCACCAGAGAGAGAGGTGGGATAGAATTTCGGGAACGATTTGTTGGCATGAATTTATATGAACTTTCACCTGCGAAAGCCCTCCCAGCCTCCTGCCTTTCTTCGCTTTAGCGATTTGTGCCGTGTCGTTGAGCATCAGTTTTGGTGCTTCTCTTTAAATTATTCCAATTTTGTTCAAATAAATGATTTCTTTAGGGTAGGAAAAAAATAGCAAAAGCTTCATCGTCAAAATAAAACGAAAACTACATAGAACACCTTTAAACACTGTCGTACAAAATTAAACAAGCAAAAAGGAGGAAAAACGAAACAAAAAATGAATTGCAAACAACAAACGAAGCAAAACGCTTCGCAAAAGATAAAACACTAAAAACCCATTAACATTCACAGCGCCAGTTGGCAAATAAAGCACAGAATACACACACACACAGAAAAGGACGAATACAAAAAAGTATACCAGTATGAATCGTTAAGCAGTAGTTAAATAGTGAAATCCCTTCATTATTCCAAGCGAAACCGGGCAAAAAGTACAATATGAATGAACACACACAGAGAAAGAGAAGCAAAGAAAGCACGTACAAACGAAGAAATACAGTAAAGGGAGAAAAAAAACTCCAGTTCCGTGTCCTTTTTAACACCCACACCCAAGAAGAAGAAGGTTTAAAAAACAGGGAATGAACCTCGCAAAGTAACGATCGCTATAAGAAACGTGATTACTAATTTTAGAAGTCGTCCCTTTTCTCTTTCTTTTTCTTTTTCCGTCGAACCCTTCGTCCTTTTGTCCGAGGGGCGCAGGTTAATACACCGCAGCAGCAGGGCAGCACAATTTGGAGACTTTAGAGACACCCAACTCGTTGAAGAAGCACACAAAACCGAAATGAAACAATTTCAATTTGCGAATTAAATACACCAAACAACAAGAAAAAAAGCACGAACAGGAAAAACAAAGATTGCCTAACATGAATGGAGCGGCGCGATGGTGTGGCGTAACAAGAAGGGGGCATAATTTTTGCGCTGAGCTTTGCAAAAGCCCGGAAGGTGGGTTTTTAAGATTGCGCTCCCCTTTCTCTCTGGCTAACACCCATTCCTCTCTGTGACGACTTTTGTTAATTGTGAGGTAAAAAGGTCTTGACTTGGGTGCTGCTTTTTGCCATTATTTCGCATCGGAGCATCGGTATCATTCCGTCATCGTTTTGGCTTTTCCCCACGCTGCAAATGGCAAGTCAAAGGATGAAAAGAGAAGCCTCCTGGCGCGGGAATGGACACATTCCATGACTTCATTTACGTAAAGGATATTTGTAAAAAACTCGTTTTTTGTGGCAGTTTTTCCCGGGCGGCTCATGCACAGAAGGACATTCAGACAAGTCTTTCGTAAGGCGTAAATGCCATGGAAGCTTGAAATGCGTGTTTTCCTTTGTGTTATGAAATAGGAAGTTTTCTAGAGTTCCTTTTCAATATTTAAACAAATCAATAAACGTTAAACGATATCGACTAATTTCGCAATCAACTTCCATCAATTTTTCTACCCTTAAAATTCAACGCTCTTTTTGAGGTGCGCAACACAATAGCTGGAACAGGTTAAGAATGGAGAATTTCCTCAACGGGCTTTCCCATCTCCGTCTCGTCCGAGTGCAAAATTTTCACGATAATAATTCGTTCCTAAAGGCGACTGCCACACACACACACACACGTGTTTTGTCTTCCCAAAACAAAACAGTTATCCCTTTCTCGTGCTGCACGAGCTCACCACCACGGCGGAAGTGCTGGCGGGACAGGGACAGCAAATGGAAAGAGAGAGAGAGGGAGAAAGCGAGAGAGTTTTCGGAAACGGAAAGAGTTGATATTCAAATGCTGTTGTCGACCTCGTCCTCGGTGTGTGTGTTCGGTGTGTCTCTGCAGCCTTTCACTCCTTTCTGTATCCGACGTGCCATCTCGCTCGGTCGTTCACGCTTTTCCTTTTCACACGTTCCTAGGATCGAATTTTCCCATTCAACCTGCTGTGAGCTGAAGGGAGGAGGGGGTTTTGGGGTAAAAAGGTAGCATTCCGTCGGTGAGTCGAGTGTGTTGTTTTGTGTTCTTCCTTTTTTTTCAAGAAGAACGGAAGTGAGGAAGACCAGCAATGGGGCGACGGAGGTGCACAATCGCGTTAGGGCGTTGTTTCAGATTTTCCGCACAGAAAATCATTTTCGGGAGCTTTTCCCGCTCAGCACTGCCGGCGGTTCTTCACTCTCTCTCTCTCTCTCTCCTGTTGTATTGTTATGCCCGGTGTGTCTGTGTGTTTGGTGGAACTTCTGCTTTCCCCATTGCTTCACAGCGGAGTCACACCACTCTCGCTGAATCGATTTTCGTTGTTGCTTGTGCCTGTGCCTGCCAAGTGTGAAAAGCCGTTGCAAATCTCTTCCGCACCGCGCCACTTCCGAGGACACGAAAAGGTGTTGATGCATGTCGGTGACGACGGCGACGACGACGACGAACCGCCGGAACCGGCCGGTTTTTTGTTGGTTCAACACCTTCGGCAAGGGGGGAAAAAGGTGATACCTCCCAACACAGCAAAACAACATCAATCGCGCCTTTGACTTGACGCGCGGTTCGTCTTCGTTTGGTGACATGGGAACGTCAGTGTTGTTGATTTGGTAATGATCGATTGGGTACAAGGGAACGCAAAGTGACGTAAATCTTTGGGCTGTGAGTGAAAGTGATTTTTCTCTGTTATGGCTTGGTCAAATGTTTCCTACCGTAAATTGATATCATTTTCATTCCAATGGAACTCAGGCTTAGCAAACAGTTGTAGAAAAGAGGAAACTTGTCCTTTGACAAAGCTTGTCACACAAAGCCAGTAAGCTTGCCTTGTCGTAGGATAATCGCCTTCCTGTTTAGTGATGTGCTCTTTGGAGCACACCCACGACTCCGATCCAACTCCGACTATTGTTAGTCCGCTTCCGGCCCCGTTGGAGTCATCCGGAGTCGTTCGGAGACGCCCGAAGTCATTCGAAGTCACCAGGAGTCGTTTGGTGCCGGAGTTGTCCGAAGTCTTTCGGAGTCGTTCTAAGTCGTCTGTAGTCGCCCGAAGTCGTTTGGTGTGGTTTGGTGTCGGCGTCGTCCTCGAGTCGTTCGGAGTCTTTCGGAGTTGTCTGGAATCGTCGGGAGTCGTTCGGAGTCACCCAGAGTCGTCCGGAGTCGTTCGGAGTCGTCTGGAGTCGTTCGGAGTCACCCAGAGTAGTTCGGAAGCGTCCGGAGTCGTTCTAAGTTGTCTAGAGTTGTTTGGAGTGGTTTGGAGTCGGAGTCGTCTGGAGTCGTTCTAAGTCGTCTAGAGTCGTCCGGAGTCGTTTGAAGTGGTGTGGAGTCAGAGTCATCTAGAGTCGTCCGGGGTCACCCAGAGTCACCCGGAGTCTTTCGTAGCCACCCGGAGTCTTTCGGAGTCGTTTGGAGTCGTTTGGAGTCGGCATCGTCCGGAGTCGTTCGAAGTCGTTTGGAGTCTATTGGAGTCTGAGTCGTTCGGAGTCGTCCAGCGTCGTCCGAAGTCGTCCGGAGACGCCCGGAGTCGTTCGGAGCTGTCCGGAGTCGTCCAGAGACACCCGGAGTCGTTCGGAGTCGTACGGAGTTGCCCGGAGTCGATTGAAGTCGAAGTCGTACGGAGTTGCCCGGAGTCGTTTGAAGTCGGAGTCGTCCGAAATCGTCCTGAGTAGTTCTAAGTCGTGTGGAGTCGTTTGGAGTCGTTCTGAGTCGTCTGGTGTCGTATGGAGTCGTATGGAGTCGTTTGGAGTCGTTTGGAGTGGAGTCGTCAGATTCCGCTTGACTCCAATCGACTCTAAACGACTCCAAATGACTCCGGATGACTCCAACTCCAAGTCGGGTCGGAGCCGAATCTGGATTTACAATACACTCCATATGGATCGGAGGTTCAATACAGACCATCCATGTAGGAACCCCCTTTAGTGTATCCTATAAACCATTAAGCAATGATGAAGACTGCCTTGGGATGTCCTTTCAACAAAGAAAAGCTCCAAACAGCTTTCCAGCTCGTGACCAAACTAACTGCTAGCGATGATTCACACAATAAATAAAGAGATAAGAAGAATCATGTCCGCCAGAAAGAAGTAAGAGACATAACCTAGATGCTATCGTGTTCCGTATGACATTTTCTCCATTCCGTTGGTCCGTTTATTTTCCCGCTGCGTCACACACAACATCGTCGGCACAATTAATATGCCACACTCGGCGTTTGTTGCCGTCACTCCGTCCATTTATCACACGCCTGTCCGGGAGTCTGGGCCCATCATGAACCGGCCGTTACCGAAAGAAATTAGGTTACGGGGTGCTCTCCATAACGCCATCATCATCGCCTTCGGGACATAAAGGACGCTCAATCGACTGAGAAAAGGATTAGCGCGACACAGCGCAAAGCGCATTATAAGATACACCACACCCCGGGTCACAGTAGCAGTGGGCTTATGTTTCTTCTTCTATTTTTTGTTCATTCCCCGGCTGTGCCATTCCGTGAACTTTGATCTTTCAGCCCATAATCTGCATGCTCTCTAATGCGGCAAAATCATGTCCGCGGTTGCTAATCCGACGACAAGTCGTTGTCGTCGTTGACTCAAAGAGAGCACAAGAGCGGAAGCGCACACGAACGTGGGCAGGGTGGAGGAAATATGCAAAAATGTTATACGAACAAAACTAATACTGATGCTGCTGCTGCCATGTGCTGACCATTTTGGGGTTGCGTAAGGACACGGGCGTGAGTTTCAGAGCGGCAGAAAGTTTAATTGCATTTGCTTCCTTGCGTTGTCGTTCCCTCTTTTCAAACTATTTCCATTGTCTTTGCATTAAGAAGACGATCGAATTCAAAGCAGAAGTACAAGAATAACTAACACACATATTTAACATATTCCAACAATTCCCATTTAATGCGCCTCTGTTTAGCGATTTAATATTCCATTCCAACTGTTTTATCCTTTCGAATTCATCTTCCCGGCTCGTGTGTTTTTCCCCTTTTTCTTAACACATATTTATCACAAATTCCCGTGCCTTTGCTGCATCCATTCGTTACAAATTAATGCAAATTTCTGATCTATTATACTCAGGCCCCAGGTACGCACAGCATGTAAAGGGATGAAGGGTCTACGGCTAAAGCATAAGTTTATCGCAGTTCCAAAACGACCGCTGGCCACAGCCATTGAATTTCTTCATCACCACACATTGCCCTGCCACCGATAAACCGATCAGCCAATGCGTTATACGTGTGTGTGTGTGTGTGTGTGTGTTCAAAGCACATTTCAATTCCGATCAAGATTTTATCAACGAACCTTCTCTCTTCTTCGATTCAGGGCCGAGGCTAATAAATTTCTTTCCCTCTCTTTGCCCTTTTGCGCTTTCCCTCGCTATGTAAATGGAACCGAGGGGGAGGGGGGGGGGAGGAGGTGGTATCATTTTTGCATAAAAATACCCTACCACTAAACAACCTACTCGAAGAAGTTATTCGGACCCAGAACAACGGCAACAACAAGACAGGAAGGAAGGAAGGAAGGAAGAAAGTGAAATTTATTTTCCTCCGCCGTCCTATTCGCATCTGTTTGTTTGTTTGTTTTTCCCCCCTCTCTTCATTTTATTTCGAGAGATTCCGATCGCCGATGATCCTATTCTCTACTAGGCAGA
Organism: Anopheles arabiensis; assembly: GCF_016920715.1. Taxonomy (NCBI): domain Eukaryota; kingdom Metazoa; phylum Arthropoda; class Insecta; order Diptera; family Culicidae; genus Anopheles; species Anopheles arabiensis. The sequence goes on from NC_053518.1 coordinate 92,865,148, forward strand.
GGAAATGACCCGCCCGCTGGGAAAGGACGAGTGGCGTTTTTTTTTTGGTGTCCTTGGGCCAAAGGCTGCCAACAAGCGCAAATAAGCAAACACAGACCAAATGCCGCTGGTCGTAAAAAACACATTTTTTGAGTTTGGAGTTCTATTTTGGCACGACACACATACGCCCGCGTGTGTCTACTACCCTCCTCGAGAGTCTTGGCGGCATTACTCTGGGCGGCCGTTGGGCTTCTTTTTTTTCGGCATACGACACTTTCCTTCTCTCTGCTCTGAGTTGTTACTTAATTTTCCTACGCCTCATATACGCCGGCGAACAGTCGCGCCGAGTCCATGCAGATTTAAGGGTTGACCTTCGACGCCGAACCTCTTTCTCTGTCTCCCTCTCGCTCTTGCTCTTCCACTCCGGGTTTGTCGGCGATGTAACCCACAGCGGGGAATGTTTGCTTTCGGTAACGATTTCCTCGAAAGGTCGTTTCCACACCCAGCGTTCGAGGGCAGCGTTCGCTGCGCCGCCGGATATTGGAAGTTTGTCGGGCGCGAGATAAGCGAGAATAGAACCAAAAAAAAGAAGGCAGAAGGTCTCAAACCAAGCCCAGAGCTAATGGTAGAGCGGTCTCGAAGCCAGAAGAAGCAGCGATGGGTAATAAAGAAAAGATGCCTTCGCTGCCTTCTATGGCCTTTTTTGATGATTGAAATCGAATCGTTTTTCGAACACATTTGAGTCTGGTTTCCCACATGCGTGTGTGTGCGTGTGTGTGTGTGTGGCAAAATGATGGTAAAAATGTTTCCAAATAGATTGAAGAGGATGCTGTCGGCTAAAATCTACTTGAGCAAATACGTCCAGAACGCCTATGGATGATGAAGTTGTCCAATAGCTATTGGACTCCGTTGGCTGCTATTTTCATTACGGCTGTACGGCTCTTATCATAACCTATTTTTCACCAGATCGATTCAAATATGATGTATCATTTCAAACTATACAGACTGCCCAAAAGGTTTCTCCAGAAAACAATTCACAACCCTCTCTCCAAACAAGATGGCAATAAAACAACACACATTTCAAACAGAAACAGAGAAAGCAATACGACCGGACGATGAAAGCATAACAAGGACGACCGGCCTTTGTTCTTCTTTTCCATCGCTCTCTTTCACTCTCTGCGTGTATCCCTTCGGTGCTCTCCCTCGCAATCAAACACAGAAAGGACACATTTTGCTGCATCAAACCGTCCCTCGCTCTCCTCCTCCTGTCGCTATCAAAAAACCAGCGCGAGCGCAGGAATGAGACAGCACGACAGCAGGCGGCACACGAGCAGGACGAAACCAAACCCCAAGGAAAGGCTGGAAAATCCGTCCGGTTTTGGGAAATTCATTGAAATTTTCAGCAGGATGACACAACACACGACGGCTCGATACAGAGGGCGAGCACAAATACACACACACGTGCAGCACAGCGAAAGAAAAGCGGTCGATTAGACCGGTTTTCCGCACGCACACAGCCATGCTGATGATCCAAAGGCAGAGGATAAAGCGGGTCGGGGGTCGGGGGTTTTCCAGTGTGTGTTTTCTCGGCTTTCCCGTCGCACGACAGATCGCGTGACGCGCTTTGCATCGAAATTGACGGAATTTGCCAGGCTTGCAAAACTATGGCCGCGATCGATTGGGCCCACACGGCGTTCGCATTCCGGCGTGACAGGCATGCGTTTGACCGGATGTTTATCGTTTTATATGCAATTTCCCCCTTTGTGCCACCGCTGCCAACCTGCCAAAGCGTTCGATTTGTTTGCTAAAATAGAAAATGAGACTTGCTGAGCAGAGTCGTGCAAAGGAGGAACTCGGAATGGGAATTCGGGATGGGATGATGATTCGATACGGTCCGTGTAGATTCGCAAATCTGCTTCCTTGCGAGTGTGTTGGTGGAAAAGTTCACCTTCTTCTCTCTCTCCCCCTGACACGAACACGAAAGGACCATTCCGCACTTACCTTCGACTGCTGCCGGATTATATAAACAGCTAATTATGAGCAGTGCCGCTGCAACACGCCAGCAACCAGGACCAGCCGGCGACCGGGTGATGCATCCTGCCGGCATCGCAACCATCGGTACGTCCCGTGCGGGCCCGCCGGGCTTCCGGTCGATATAATTATTGTGCAGTTTTATTTACTGTACACCGTGCGCTGTGCTGCTGTTTCGTCGTCGTCTGCTGTCGGTGCTGCTGCTTTCGATTGCGTGGTGTGCTGGATTAATCCTTCACCCTCGGCGACCTCCAACGACCCCGGGCAATTGCTGTGTACCCGCTGCTCCCTTCCGTGCCGGGCATGTGGGGCGTTGGTTGGTCGGGCTTTTTTGTTGTTTTTGCTGCTGCTGTGTGCTTTCCACCCAAACCGGTTGCAATTTCCCACGTTGATTATTATCCGTGTGCAATTGCTTCGACTTTTTTTATGTACACTTCCGGAACACACACACACAATCACACACACAAACGGTTGTTAGCACGGCGGGAGAAACATTTAAACAACACCTTTTTCCACGCCGGAAAATGATGAATGCACGTAAACCATTCCCGTTTTCTCACTCACACAGACACGCACGCACACACACACACACACACTTGGTGAGAAAAGCCGGACAATCCGCGGTAGGTGGCTGGGAGGGCAGGTATTTGTCGGACAGGATGGATTTTGAAATTTTCACTGCAACAATAATAACACACACACACGCGCGCACACGATGCGGCAAAAACGAAGGAAAATGCAATGGGGAAAAAACCCGCCACCGATCAACAATGATGATTTGAGGTACCGGAAGCCGACAGAAACACTACCCAGCAGTGGGGGGGTCGAGCGGGAAGGGATGGGAGGGTTTAATAATTTATCCTTTTTTGTTGCTGTTGCTTCCTGTAAATCGCACCAAATCAAACTGTTTTCCTTCGCGCCCGGCGCATCAAAGGATGCCAAGGAGCGGGGTTTATATGTCGCTGGAGCGGTGAGGATGAAACAAATCACATTTCCACTGGATTGTTTAAGCACTACAAAGAGAAAGAAAGAGAGAGAAAGAGAGAGGGATTGCACATTAAAAAGGGAAGAACTAAACACAATAAAGTGGAACTTTCATGACAGTCGAAAAAAAACAACTTCTTCCTGATTGATTTTTGGCGCCGGTCCTAACCAACCTGCCTGTTTGCCTATCCTGACCCACCACCGCAGGCCCTGTTCTAAGTAGGCCTGACTTTTGCACGCGTTTCCATTTCCCCATGCACACAAACACATGCAAGCGCGGAAGCGGAACACGTCAATTTAATAAATACTTTGTATTTAGCATACGTTCGGTAAAGTCCTGTTATTATTTTCTTTTTTCTCGCCCCATTGCTGTAAAACTCGGCTCTCCCCCTTCAAGGCAGCTGTAATTCATTCAGGACATTCAGAAATGGGGAAGTAAACTTTCGTTGCTTTTGTTTGCCGAATTTCGAAGCACGCGACTCCGTTTTGTACCCCATCCGTTGATTTAACTATATTGCATCATTTTTTCTACTTTGTTTGTTCCTGTCTCTGACTGTTTTTTTTTTAAATTCTGTTGGCGTTGTCGAATTAGGATGGTATAACTGTATATTTTACCTCGCCACAATGAAAGACAGTCAAAATGTTATTTTTTAGATTCCTCTTCTGATTATTTGACGACAGTTATTAGAACTTTCTTTGAAAGATTGAGAAAGTCTCAAAACTCCAATTTTCACCTTTTCAGTCTTGCACACAGACACACAATGCGGGTTTGCATAGAGGTTGTTTAGATAGTGGCGCTACCCATTGAGCAAGAAAGGAAAATTAGATTTTCCATCAAATTTACCCCATTCCTGGGTAGCTTCAAAAATGGAGAAAAAGCGCGTGTATATCCCACATGCGGTACAACAAGCCAGAAAAGGATACAAACACACACACACACACACACGCATACATACAAACACATCCCAATGTGTGTGCGGCTTCATAATACACACCCACACACACACACACATGCAATATTTGTTTCGGGAAGGGATCATTCTCCCACATCTCTCCCGCACAGTCTCCTTGCGTCCTTTCCTTTCCTTCCTTCCCATCTTTCATCTCGCACACATTCACGCCCTTCGCGGTGCCGTACGTGTGTTTTCGTGTACGCTTGTGTGTGGCTGGTTAAAGTTAAATAAAAACATAAAAGGGAGAAGACATGTTGTGCCCCTTCGACGTCGAATATCATGGACGAATGGGCGAATGAGGTTGAGGGATATGAGGGAGGGTTTTTTTTTTGGTTTGGTTTTGAGAAAACACATACGGCGCGGCGTCACACGACCGCGGGCCAAGCCAATCTCGGAAAATCCGTCGTCCCCAGCATCAGCACGCACGCTTTGAACGCTCGACTGAACGCAAGGAGGCAAGAAAGAAAGACGAAAAAAAACCGATCGTTCGAGCTTCGATGTTTGTCGCCGTGTGTTTCCCGAAAAAGGGCGAAAAACAGACGGGGCGGATGCACCGAAAAACTCATTTATCACGACTCGTTTGCATGCGACATGCATGATTTGCTGAGGAATTAGAGAAGAAGGTTGTCTATTCAGCTGTTTCTTTTTTTTTCTGCTTAGTGCTAGTAATAAAGCACAACTTTAGGTGTTTTGGTGTGGCCACTTTTTTCCGTCCCATCTAGTACACTGTGACAGAAAATTACAGTCGGCTCCATAAAATAATTTTCAGATTTTTCGAACCAGAATCGTGAGGAAAATATGTACAATACCAGCATTATCGGACTGTGGACACCGCATAAAGAACGGATGGCGGTGGGCTACACAACACTTATGCTGCGCTTTTGCGCACAATAGAACCGATTCAACACACAACATTAGCATGATGATGAGTCCGCATCAAACACACATACACACACACATACACACACACACACACATACGGCACAACTTCTACCTGCTATCGGAATAGGAAACCGTACAGCGGAAATGATAATTTCCACCATATCCCACGTGAGTGGTTTTCCACAACACAAAAACGCAAAAGCCAATCCCCGAACACTTTTCCCTACAACACAGCGGCGCAACAACACACGCCCGAAAGCCGTGCGCCTCTGTTCTGCAACCGTTCCTTCAATCGATTTGTGTTATGCTCTTTCCCCCCTCCACCGTCGTGCCCGTACAAAACATTCAACCGTCCCGCGATCTAATTGCGAACCAATTGCTCACCAGAGAGAGAGAGAAAATAATAACACACATTCACAACACAGACACGCTGCCTAGTCACGAAAAACGCACACGCATGGAAGTTTTCCCGACGGTTTTCAACCCGTTTTGCACGATTTTCACGGCGACATTGCAGCTTCCCGTGCGACCGAGTTTTTCTTGTGACTCCTTTGCTTCTCTGGAGCGACTGACAATTGGCCTTCGAAGCAGAGGCTAAAGCGCAGTCTACACACACGCTGACAAAGGTTTATATAGGTTCGGAATAAAATCCTTCAAAAAGGCATGTTTTCATGTTATTTATTATGGTTTAAAGTTCATTTAAGAGTAAGTTGATTCATCAAAACAGAAAAATAGCTTTTAGGAGTGCGACAAACTCTTAATTTGAGCAAATTTATTTAGCAAAATTCAAAGCATAGCGCCAGTGTTGCCAGTTGAAAACGCACCGTTGACATTGCTGTCAAACAACGACCACAACCGAATTTCAAATGAAAACATTCACCAAATTCTGGACTTTCCAGCAAAGTGCCTCGTTTGTTCGTTTATATTCTTTTTCTGCCCTTTTTACCGTCCCACAACGCAACATGGCTTTGCAGCGTGTGAAATTAGCTTTGATTGATCTCAGCGGAACGTTACACGTGGACGATCAACCTACCGTGGGAGCAGTGGAAGCGCTGAAAAGGTAAGAGGGCACATCGTTTATCAGATTTTCATCCTCAGTTCCTCATATTAACAGCTCTCTGCATTTCTCCGTAGGCTTCGACAGCATGGTGTACAAGTGAAATTCGTTACCAACACGACGAAGGAAAGTGTCGGCTCGCTGTACGATCGGTTACGTAAAATAGGATTCGAACTGCAGCGGGATGAGATTTACGGTTCGCTAGGAGCGGCGGCCGAGTACGTGAGGAGAAACAACCTCAACCCGTACTACCTGCTGACGGACGATGCCCGTACCGATATGCCACCGAACAATCCGGAACGTGCGCTCGACTCGGTCGTGGTTGGGCTGGCGCCGGAACGGTTCTGCTACGAGCATCTGAACGAAGCGTTCCGTGTGCTGCACCAGCGAAGCGTCAAGCAGGAAGTTCAGCTGGTGGCCGTACACGAAGGACGTTACTACAAAGCAAAGGATGGGATCGCACTCGGCCCTGGGTGCTTTGTGAAAGGGCTGGAGTATAGTACGGGCGTGCCGGCAGTGTGCATTGGCAAACCGAACGAATACTTTTTCCGCTCTGCCCTGCCGGATGGCATCGATGTGGCCGAGTGCGTCATGATCGGGGATGTATGTATCAGGTGGATTGGAAAAAGACTGAGAAAGTAATGCCATTTTCGCTATATTACAGGATCCGAATGATGATTGTCTCGGTGCGATGCGCATCGGAATGAAGGGCTATCTGGTGGAGACGGGGAAATATCAACCGGAAAAATACACCGACGAAGATCGCCCCGCGGTCAGTGGAATCTTCCCAACGTTCAGTGATGTGGTGCAGCACATTATCTCCAGTTCGACGGAACAGTAACTTTAGACGGAGCGGAGGAATTTATTGTAAGTCATAACCCTTAGTAGATTATTTATTGAAGCAATCTTGAAAAAAAGCATGAAGGCAGTGAATATTAGGCGAATTTACCAACCTAAAGAGACCTCCGAAACCATCCCGTCATATAGTCCTCAAATAGTTAATCCTAAAGAATTATTTTCCAAATAATTCCTTTTTATTCGACCAATCGATTCTCAAACAATGCATTCTTCATTGCCGCTGTGAAGGAAAGAGACCCTCGTTTAGTTTGCATTTTCTCGCAATGCCAGCTGCATCGGATCTCTATCGCTGCTCGACACGTGAACCGTAACACCGCCGTTCAGCCGCTTGCTTAGAATATCCTTGAACACGCTCAAATAGCCGCGCTCCGAGTTGCTGTGGCCAAGCAGCACCACACACGTACCATTGCTGGTCGCCTCCAGCACCTCGTGGTGCGACATTTCCCCCGTAATGTACATGTCGGCCTTCACGCCCTTCAGCACACTTGCGCCCGATCCGGCACAAACGGCGTACGTTTGCACCTTGCGGTTTTTGTCCCCGCTCGACGCAAAGCTCACCATGGCACAGTCCATTGCCGTGTGCTTTACAATCTGCTGAACGGCATCGCGTTCCGAAAGAGGTTCACCCTTCACTGTACACAGCCGACCAGCACCGTAAGCCGCGTTGATCGGATTCTCCAGGATCGGTCGCGAATCGGCATGGGGAAGCGAGTCCGCTAGCCAATCGTTCACCCCGTTGGTCACGTTGTCCCAGCTCGTGTGAGGGGAATAGATCGCTATATCGTGACGGATGCAATCGATCACAATGCGCTCCTTCCACGATGCTTGGGTGAGTCGCTTGAGCGGTGCAAAGATCGGCGGATGGTAGGAGATGATCATTTGAGCGCCGGTTTCCCTTGCCTCCGCTACTACCGCTTCCGTCAGATCGATCGTTAGAAGGATGTTGGTAATGGAACTAAGAGTAAAAAAGGATGCAAAATGTCAGATACAAGGGATTCTTTTTGCGTTCCATCTTACCTTTTATTATTCCTCGGCTCCACCAGTAAGCCTACATTGTCCCACTTCTCCGCCAGGTTTTCCGGTGCGAACTCGCTCAGCTTAGCGACGACCTCCGGAAGCGTTGCCATTGCACGTGTCTTGAGGGACTGTTGACAAAACTTCAAGATATTCCGATGGAAAAGGATAGTCGAGCAGGGTTTCAATAACATTCAACACGATTCTTAACAAATTAAATGGCAAAATTACTCTGTTACGCTCTGTAAATGCCGGTTGTGAGGAATGGAAATGCAATGTTTTTGTTTTTCTCCCCTATTTCTTCTCATGACATCTGTCATCAGACCGTGCAGGCGCAAGGTATATACAATATTCAAACACGAACGATTTCGTTAGGAGCTACATGATTCTAGTTTTAATTTTTCACCATTAAAAATCGTTCACCGCTCCCACACCGCATGACGCGTTAAAGCTAATTTTTCTTTATCTGCTTCGCTGGGTTGTTGCGCTTCTGGGGCGTCCACTTGAGGTACGCCGGGTCCACCATCAGCTTCGGCTTCTTAAACTGTGGCATCTGCAGATGCTCCTGGATCTGCTTCATCGTCACGCAAATCACGTGCTGGCCCTTCCAGTACTTGACCATGTTCATCGACTGTAGCGTGTAGATGATATCGTCCGGCGTGATGCCGGACAGCTCGCTCAGCTCCTTTATCGTCGTCGTCCGGTAGTCCTTGATCAGCTTCAGCAGCGTGTACGCCCAGTAGCTGCGATAGCTCAGCTTGCCCAGATCGGAGAGCGGCTTTTCCGGACTGCCGATCACTCCCTCCAGACGGGACAGTTCGTAACTGAACCCGATCAGCAGCTTGCCGTAGCCCTTGCGTTGGTAGGGCGGCAGTATGAGAATGCACGCGACATTGTTGCCCTCGGGCGATTCCTTCTCCTTGGAAAAGTACCCCACGATATGCTGCCCTTCGCGGTCGATCTCGCACAGCACGTAGAAGTAGAACGGGTCCACATCGTAGTAAAGCGTTTTGTGGTCGAGGAACAGCTTCGCCATCAGACAAAGCGTCTGGCAGTAGAACCGGTGGTCCTTGCCGTCGATTTCAAAGATGGACAGTGTGCCCTTCCGGTAAATCTCGCTGCCCGGCGGCTGCCGTCTCGTGCAGACGGCCTTGTGCTCCTTCAGCGTTTTGGCCAGCCGCATGTACCGCAGACAGTACTCGCACACGTACATCGTGCCGACTTTGCCGTACTCTTCCGGGTACGGCGAAAAGTACCACGTGTCGATCTCGTACTTCCCGATGCGCAGCTTGTCGATGTACTTCACCTTCGTGATCGCTTCGTGCTCCTTTTCCAGCGCCGCCGTGGTCGGGTCCATGTCGGCGTACGTTTTCTGCACGTGATTGATCTCATCGTGGCGTCGCTTCTGGTTGCGCGTAATCTTGCGATCCGTATCGCCACCGTCCAGGCTGGATGCGATGTGATCCGTCCCGCCCATCAGCAGCGTGCCGGCTTCCTTCGAGCCCGGCTTCAGCCCGCTGAAGCGATCCTTCGCATTGGCTGTGGTCGATCCGAGTGGACTTTTCCTCGCCGTCGCCCCTTCGCCGGACGCGTTCGGTGGAATGGACGTGCTGGTGGAGCGATCGGCGACACCGGTCGGACTGCCGCCCGGCATGCTTTCGCTCGATATTCGATCCCGCGTCACCCATTGATCTAGCCGCCGGTTGAGACCTTCGTAGTGGATGTAGTACTCCAGCTGCTTCGGATCCGAGGGATTCTGTCGCGATTGTATCAACTGTGCCAAATGCCACGAACCATCCTGCCGCTGTACCATGTACTCCTCTCCAATAACCAGCTCATCTTTGTTGCCCTACAAAAACAAACACAAAATCACAGTTTAGCTTTTGTACAGGAACAAGCTTTTCCGCTTGTTATGCTTACCTCCCCGCCACTGGCATCCGGCGAACCGGCCGCACTGGAACTTACTCCATCCGGCCCGGACTGCGTGTCGGAAGCGGGTTTATCTTTCGATTGTTTGGAACTAGCAGCAGCGGCAGCAGCAGTGCTGCCGTCTCCTGCATGTGTATTGCCGCTACCACCACCACCACCACCGCCCGTACCGCTTGACGGCGACGACGCCGCGTTCGTTTTGTTTTCCTTCTCGCTGTCCGCGTTGGCTCGCAGCGATTTTTGCGAAACCATGTTCGCGGAACGTACACTGGAATGCGTTTTCCACCGCTCGCGGGTTGAAAAATCGATAGAATGACGTGTTTTTCCGCACGAAAATGCCCTCGCCAAAAACTGCGACTCCGCTGCCGCTTGCTTGGGTATGAAAATGTCACTTGAGGGAAGTGTTGCCAGTCCCAGCTTTGTGTGTGGTTTTTGTTTGGGTTTTTGATGCGCTGCTCGAAAACTGCTCGAACGGGACGCTCGAATTAAAGTTCTAGAAATGGCCGGTGGGTGCGCTCAAAAGTTCGGTTGGTTTATTTTAGGAGATATTTATTTATTTTCTTTTACACAAATTATCTCGCAAATGGCTTTTGTTTTGTGTGGCACCAAATTTAAATCCTGATCTTTAGTGTCTGATCGATCTGATCGATTTTTATATGAATTAAATCTGCCATTATCCTTCTCATCCATCAGTGGAATTTAAAAAACAAGGTTATTGGATACCAGTTTGTGGCAAATTTCGCTCAAATCCTTGCTAATCACACCAAAATACTGTGTTCTATTATCAAGAAGAACTTGTAATCTTGACTTCACGTACATGCTTTGCAATAACACAATACTGCAGCTATTTGTTATTTTGCTTTTTGTTCTTTTTAAACTCCATTCATACTGAGCATAACACACGCAAAATGGGAGATAACTAATCTCTACTGGAACTGGTTTGCTTGTCGAACAAGCTCACACCTCTCGACCGAACAACAGCACGCTATCAGCACCCCCCGTCGTATCATGTAACGTTGAACGATAAAACAATCGCCCACCCAAACATTGCTTTCCCATCAACTGATTTGGTCGCCCAGAAGCTATAAAATGAATGCAATCCGCACCTATTGGTCCAGTGCCCCACTGTCGGGTTGTCGTTAAATTGGTGTCCTTCCCTTAGCAAAATGAAGCTTTTAGTGCGCCTAGCACCGATCCTGCTGCTAGCCCTAACCGGTCGCCCGGTAGCCGCCCAGCACGATCCCCACTTTGTCCGCGGCCACAGCACGATCGTGCATTTGTTCGAGTGGAAATGGAGCGACATTGCGGACGAGTGTGAGCGCTTCCTGGGGCCCAAAGGGTACGGCGGTGTGCAGCTGTCTCCAGTGAACGAGAACATCGTCATTCGACTGGCCGATGGATCCCGCCCGTGGTGGGAACGTTATCAGCCCATTTCCTTCAAGCTGGACACGCGATCGGGCTCGGAGGCTGAGTTTGCGGACATGTCGCGGCGCTGCAATGCGGCCGGCGTGCGTCTGTACGTGGACATCATCATCAACCACATGGGAGCGACGCAACCCGTCGAGCCGGCTATTGGTACGGGAAGTTCCACGGCCATTCCCTCGGACCGTCAGTTCCCGGCGGTACCGTTCGGATGGCCCGACTTTAACCCACCGTGTGCCATCAACGATTGGGGCAATGCGGAGCAGATCCGGAACTGCGAGCTGGTGGGACTGCACGATCTGAACCAGGCGGTGCCGTGGGTGCGTGACCGTGTCGTTGACTTCCTGAACCATCTGATCGAGCTCGGTGTGGCCGGATTCCGCGTGGATGCGGCCAAACACATGTGGCCCGCCGATCTGGCGGTGATCTTCGGACGGCTCAACAACCTCAACACTGCGTACGGGTTTGCGCCGGGATCGCGCGTATTCCTCGCGCAGGAAGTCATCGATATGGGGGCGCACGAAGCGGTTCGCAAGTTTGAGTACACGTTCCTCGGCACAGTGACGGAGTTTATGTTCTCGCACTATCTTGGTCGTGCCTTCGGTGGAAATGACGCGCTCCGCTGGCTGTCGAACTTTGGCGAAGCGTGGGGTCTGCTGGCGTCCCGCGAAGCGTTCGTGTTCGTGGACAATCACGACAACCAGCGCGGTGACTATGGTATTCTCACGTACAAACAGCCCAAACCGTACAAGATGGCCACTGCATTTGCGGCCGCGTATCCGTACGGCCAGCTGCGCATCATGAGCTCGTTCGCGTTCACCGACTTTGACCAGGGTCCGCCGTCCGATGCGCAGGGCAACCTGCTGTCGCCCATCATCAATCCGGACAAGACGTGCGGCGGCGGCTGGGTGTGCGAGCACCGGTGGCGCCAGATGTACAGCATGATCCACTTCCGCAACCTTGCCTGGGGTACGCCGCTGCAGCACTGGTGGGACAATGGCAACAATCAGATCGCGTTTGCCCGCGGCAACGTTGGCTTTGTGGCGTTCAACAACGAACCGTTCGACATGAACGTGATCTTGCAGACGGGGCTGCCGGCCGGTATCTACTGTGATGTGATTTCGGGTGCTCGCGAGGGTGAAACGTGCACCGGGCTGCAGGTGATTGTAGAGCCGAACGGGTTCGCCTCGATTTCTATCCGAGCCAACGCGGAGGACGGTGTGATTGCGATCCACAGTGAGGTAAGTGTGTGGGTGTGTTGCCGAATGAGGTCTGATGGCCGGGTGTGAAATCGAATCTATCTAACTAAACCACTTTCACGCTTCTCCAATTCTCTGTATCGTAGTCTCGGCTGTAAGGCTGTATTGATGGCAGTATGACGACGCTTTAGACGGGAATTTCCCACGACAGCTCCTCGTACGTGTCACAGTTGTACTGGAACCAACGGTCCGCGCAAAGCTTCGAGCAGAACAAGACACTAAGTACAAAATTTCGCGCATATTCCTTCCTGCAAATAAATACAATTGAAGAAGAAAACAAAAACAACTTGAAATTAATAAACGCGAACCTCCCAAGGTGGGTACAGAACGGTTGCAGATGATAAGATTGTGAAATTGTGAGCGATAAGAGACGAATCTACGGAGGCAATTGTTATCTACATTGGGTTGAGGTTGGTTGTGTTATTGGGGGGAACTTGATTCGTAGCGGGATTACCAATTCTCAATCGAACGAAGCGGTTTAGTAGATGGATGAGTTACTGTGTGAAGCACGTGCTCGATCGTTCCAAACTCGGTGGAGACGCATGGTGTCCCTTACAACCGCGAAGCTGCGCGTAGCGTTCACTCACCTCTTAACCAGCGCGACGACTGCTTCGATGAAAATTTCCTTCTCACATGGTACACTGGCACAGTAGGCTACCGGTCCTTGAAGCAAACGGATGGTAAGGCACTGTGGCAAACCAAGCCGCTCCAAAACGTCCAACCGTACTCGACACCGGGAAACCACGCGCAACGCTGTCGCTAGCAAAGAGTTTGGAGCAGTTCCCACCTTTTTACGGTCACTCACATACGCCAACTCCGACGGAAAGTTCAACAGATACGGAACCGCTTTACAAACGAGCTGTCGATAGCAGGAAGGGTTTCTGATTCGCTTCACCTTGTCCTCGAGCGCATCGTAATCGGGCGGCGCGAAGCGCTCCAGTGCCAGTGGACAGTGCGTTAGGCTGCGGTTGTTGCTGAACAGCAGTGCAAATGCGAGTGTGGTTGTGTTGGTGTAGAATGGGAGCTGAAACAAGTTGCAACGTTCCGCGGACACGTACGTCAACCGGGGCAGATTGAAGAGCCGCGTCGGTACGGACACCAGCCCGGGATTGTCGTCCATCAGGAGATCTTCCAGCGCGACGCACTGTGACAGCTGGATGGGAATGTTTGTGAGACGGTTTTTGCGAATTTCCAGCACCTCCAGCTTGCGTAGTTGGCCTAGTTCTGGAAAATAGCGGAAAAAGCGCTATAAGGCAATGGCAAATTGCGAACCAACAGAGCACAATGTGTACATACCAGCGGGCAGTTGATGAAGATAGTTTCCGTTCAGCAGCAGCTTGGTTAACTGCTTCAACCGTCCCACCGTGTGCGGCAACCGGTGAAGGGAATTCTCCGACAGATCGAGCGTTTCCAGACACTCGAAGCGGCCGATCTGGTTCGGCAGCGATTCGATCATATTGCCCGCGAGGCACAGAAACCGCAAATGGCACATCTCCACAAAGAACCAATCGGGCAGGGTGTGGATAAGATTTTCTTTCAGATAAATTTCGGAAATCTCCTCACTGCCCTGGCCGCGCAAACCCTCCGGGATGGAGCGATAATCGCGATAGCTTAGGTGCATAATGCTTCTGAAATCGCCTTCCATTGGTTTTACTTAATAAATTTTGTGTTGCAACAAATCAAACGATTGTGGAATGTTCACTACTTTGGTCCAACAAACAAACACAGCACACGTAACGATCGGTCTGCTCCTTCTTCGCTGTTGACGGTCGACTTTGCTTCGCGGTAGAGTAGAATAGACTGGCCATAAGATCGCGTCCGTGGGGGCGCTTAGCACATGCGCCAAATTTTTAAAAATAACGAAAAGGGAAAAATTAAAAACACAATTACATCAAAACAAAACCATCATCAGCCCCTCCCCCTCTTCATAACGTGCTGCGGTCAACTCGGCTGATGCAAGTGTGCACGATCAGTTGTGTTCTGCTCCCTTTCTCACTTTTTCTCCCTCTCTCTCTATCTCAACCAGTGCTTGCTGAGTGTGAGAAATCTTAACCCATACAGACACACCTGCGTCATGACGCACGATCCAATAGTATGGGGTGGCCGTCTAACCCCCTTTCACACTGCCCCTTTCACGAGATGAAAAACTAAAATAAAACCTACCCGAATGATGATTTGAACGCGAAAACGCATGGCGCAATTTTTGGTGGTACAAGGGAGGTCGGTCGGCCGAACGGGGTTTTAATGGTCAAGCCGGGAGTTATTTTTATCATGCACGAAATTACACAAACCGAGCACGATCGTGTGTCTATGCAACGTTGATCCCTGTGTATGTGCCATGTCCTTTATATCACAGCTGGTGATGTTTATTTTGTTGAGCATGAGTGGCTGTGGTGGTCTCGGCGCGCCTACTTGTGTGGACGGGAGAGCGAGTGAAGCATGAACATTCTGAACATAACCTTTACCAGCTGATGTCGGGACGGGCAGAACCAGTGGCATCATGCTGCATTATAGGTCAAGGATAGGCAGCCCGATGGGCGAAAGAGAGGGTGACAACCGTTCAGCACGTTTCGTGATTTATGAGGTTATTTATTTTCGATGCATCTCTGTGGGTCATACCGAGACAATGAGTTCAATGGGCTAATTGCTGAGCTCGTCAGCATTAACATCAAGACACACTTAGTGGACTAATTCGGCGTTGGCGGTGGTCATCATTTGTTAGCAACGTCATCAAATTCGAAACTGTTTGATGTGTTTCTTTTTCAATGTTTATTCAGTTTTATTGTGGCATTTTGTGTTTGTTTTTTTCTGCTGTTTTTTTTATATTAATTTATTTCCTACTGCAGTTACATCTGCAGCGTTTAAATTGCTTGCTTTTGTAGGCATGCAACTCATTTATTCATTATTGTTAATAGTTATATATCCTCTAGCAAGAATTACGTTCAACAACGTGCATTAAACAATGCGCTTTAATCGAGTGTTTTTAGGCGAGAGCGGGAGCATTGGGTGTGTTCCTTCTTCTAGAAAACAAAACAAAAAACAAAGAAAAACTGTCTAATGAATGCAGAAAGAATCTAAAAATTGATTATTTTGTATGTTGCGGCGAATAAAACAACAACAGCATGAGTTAGCGCCAGAAGAAGAGCGCTCATCCGACGATCCTTTCTTTTTTAACCCCCCACCTCCCCGTAACGGAAGTGCATTTTACTTTTCTTTTTTTTTTTAACCTTCTTCTTCTTCTTTTCGTGAAGCTCTGTTTATTAACAGTTAGCAGCTCTACGGTGAACGAACGCTGTAGGGGCGGGTTGAGTACGATTATAGTACGAGTGCCATAGTATACTAATTTACGAATAACCTTAACCGTATCGCCGTCTCGCGATTCGCAATTTGATATCGTTGTATCGGAAAGCTCACTCACACACACACACTCCTTCGACAGTGGGTGACGGTGTACTGTCGGGTGGATGTTTCCCCTTTGAGGATCATGTGCTGCTGTGTGTCTGCTGCTTTCCTTTTCTTTCTCCTACTATTAGTACCGTGTTTAACAACCTAATTGCATGATTATGAAAATCTTAGATCAAAACTTCTTACGAAATATCTCAGCATGAAGGAAAAAGGCAATGAGCGGTGTGTCACGTGTGAGTTTCGTGGGGGATGACAGGCTGCTCAGGTTATCATCGCGCGTAACGTGTATGTATAATGTGAGGATGATGAGCGTGTCGGCGGCTGGCTGCGTCATGTTAAGCCGATCCCTACATGATCGAGCAGCGCTTTGAGTCGGCCGCCCGATGCACCATTGTTGCGGATTTGTGTTCCCCGCTGGCATGGACTGCTGGTGCCTGTCGCTTGCTCTCATCCAGCCCGACCAACAGTGTCTGCGCCGTTTGTGCATCATTGGGCAGAGTTTTCGAGGCAGCATCAGCACCTTCTTGCTGGGTGGAGTTAAGCGGCGATCCCGGCTGGGAGCTGTTGGCGTCGTCAGACTGTGTGCGATCTAGCCTTCCTTGTCCATCGCTCATGTAGTCACTGTCCGTGTCCTCTCCCTCGAGATCGTACTCTTCATCTTCATCCCCCTCCGACTCGGACGTGATCGCTCCCCGAAGTCGTTCGCGGCGTTCGCGGCGCTGCAGCTGATGGAATCGCTCGAGACGCTGAATCAGCAGCGGATTGCTCGGCAGTACAAACAACTCCTCGGTTTCGTGCACTTCCAGCTTTCGCAACAGCCACGAACCTACCACCTGGGTCAGAGCGGACTGGCTCGATTCACCGCTGGCCGGTTGACTTTCGATTGAGCTCACCATGGAGGAGGTTTCGGGCGAGGCAACTCCACCGCACGGCGCCGGGCTCTGTAGACCTGAGTCGATGCTTTCGGTGTATCCGGCGCCGGAGACGCTGCCACGCTTGGGACGCGCGTCGTCACCCTCCGATCCAATGCCATCATCCGCCCCGTCGGCTTGCTCCTCCGTTTCGTCCTCTTCGAGTGTGGGCAATTTGGGGCTGCTGACGGAACTGATCGTCAGCTGTTTGGCAGCACTGGTAAGCACGTGCGTGTCGATCGTCAGCTGGACGTCCATTGTTTGGTTCTTTTCGACCGGGTGAGACAAAACTGCGCTGGACTCATCGAGATCATGGGGAACTATGGGTTCCTCTACACAATGATTAGTCAGTGGGATGTCAAGCTCGGTTGGCTGCTGTAAAATCTTAACATCTCCTTCGGCAACATGATTCAACAACTCTTCCACCACTTCAGGTTCCTGAGCAACCGATTTGGAGTCATTTTTGCTCTCCTCGATCACTCCTTCGGCGATAACTTCAACTTCTGGCTCCTGTTCCCTGGCTCCCAGTTGCTCGACGTCCACAGACATCGTTTGTTGGTGGTGCATTTCAGTCTCAGTCTCGTTTAGATTAGTTTTCTCCTCCACCGCAACGGCTAGCGAGGGGATGACTTTTTGAGCGATTACTTCCTCTACCTCCAACGCAACATTCTCTTCCGTGGGCGATACTTCGGCTGGCACACTATCGCTTTCCTTATCACAATACACGGCATCTGTAGTTGCAACCTCTGCAACCTCTTCAGCAACGCGACTAGCTCCCTCACATGATGCCGTACCTTGCTCCGGGCCGTCCGACGCAGAGGACGGTTGCTTCTCATTGCTGACTTCAACATTCTGTGTTGCCTCTTCATTGCTAGCTTTCGGCGTGATCGTCTCAGCACGTCCTGCCTTATCACCACTTCGTCCACGGCGGTGTCCCGCCGCCGAGGACGAAAAGTCTGGCTCGATTAGCTGAAATCCTTCCAGCGGTTGCTTGCTGAAGTTGCCCACCGACTTCCGGAGCTGCTGTCTTTTGTGCTTGTGTGTCTTTTTCTTACTCTTAGTTGGCTGCTCCCGGTTACCGTTCGCGTCCGGCACCGTGGAACATTCTACCGTAGTAGGCGCAGCTTGTGTCGGTGCAACTGGCTGCACTGTGTCGCCGTTCGTGTGTTTCGTGTTCGCGCGCTCTTCCGCAGCAGATTCCTTCTCCGCTCCAGGCGCAGTGACCGCATCCTGCTCCGGCAGCTCCGATGCAACACGCTTCTTCCGGCCATTCCGATCGATGGTGGTCCAGCACAGGTCGCTCTCGTGGGACACCGATGCAGCCGCTTTCGGGCGCGTGAGATCAATGTTCTGGGCGGCGAAGGCAAGCGTCGACTCGATCAAATCCTTCTTGCGGTTAGCTTTGCTGGACGTTGGCTTTCCACCAACTGGCACTGGAGATGGGTTTGGTGCTGTAGCTGACTCTGAAGTAACGGCAGCATGGGCAGCAGCAGGCACGGCCACTACTACTTTGGACGTAGATTTTGAAGCTTTTGGTGCTACTGGATGACGATTTCTCGCCACTGGTTGAGCGTTGCCTGGCTTGGTGCTGTGATGATCCACTTTGTCATTCGACGTGGTACAGACGGCTCCAATCTTGGTGGCGTTTGGAAGTGAGTTGGCCACCGGCAGTGCAGCAGGCTGGAACTCCTGCACGTCGGCATTTAGTTGATACGACTGAAGAGGCGCATCTTTAGAAGGAACTTGGCTTTCTGGCACACATTCGGTAGTCTCGCTACCGGTAGCGTTGGGTTCAAGCTGCAAGAAATGAGATATTGTATGTTAGATTAAACTCTACTTTTTGTGTGGTTTTGCTTCCTTCACATACCACCATTGCAGATGTGGCGTTTCCAACGTCATAAGAGTTACCGTTTATTGCCGGCATCTATAGAAAAAGCCACAAAGAAATAATTGCTTATTATATTGAATTGCACTACTGGGTTAGCTCCCATTCTCACCTCCTCAAAGGTACGGAACCGCTTTTTGCGCTTCTTAAAGCTCGGCTGATGTCCGTAGACCTCCTCATTTGTCATAGCGTACTCGCCACCGCAGTATAATGGTAAACCTAACACGGAGGACGAAGATAGAGTTAGAGTACTTTCCAAAACAACACTCTGAGGGTGTGCTTTCAACTTACCAGCATCATCATACATGCGGCACTGATCCATGAACCAGTTGGGATAGCAAAGCGAATTGTAGAACTGAGCGAAATCGTACCCATTCGTGTACGGGAAGAACCCATTCTCCGAGTAGTCCTGCGGCTCCTGCACGTCACACACTGCGCCAGCAGCAGTAGCAGCAGCAGCAGCATCAGCGGCCATCAGCTCCCCGGCCAGCTGTGGTTCGCCGTTCGGAATGATCTCTTCCGGCACCTGCTCCAGCGTGGGAAGGGCACCGTTCGCGTAGAACTGACCATCACCGGCGGTGTCACCGCACTCACCGTAAGCGCCAACGGCAGCTGTGTTGCTGTCGTACTGCGCCACAGCCTCAACATCACCGACCGGTGGCGCATGGTTCGGAGACGATCCATCCAGCAGATCAGTCGATTCGTTCGCGTTCGTTTCGTCCGTTGCATTGTCATTTGCGTAAAGCATCGAATCCGTCGTTTGGTCCCCGGCGGACGTCGTGTCTGTCGGCGGTGACGGTTGGCAGTTGTTGTAGTTCGGTGGGTAGATGTACGTCTGGCCACCGTTAAAGTACGAAAAGCCATTGTTGTCTACAGCAAAACCTGTCGGTGGGGAATAGATTGCGTTAGTAAACTTGGGATTTTTGGGAAGTGGACGAAAGATCCTCTTACCATTCATCACCAGTACGCCCGTCTCCGTGAAGTAGCCGCACGGAATGCAGGGGTAGGAATAGTCAATCAGCTGGCTGCCGTCGGCCGCATATGACCCACCGTACTCGGACGTGATGGATTCCGTCGTGGAAATGCTGTTGCTGCCTCCATTGCCCCCATCGCTGCCCTCGCTAGTGGTGGCCGCGATCGAGCTGGAGCCCGTGTTCGACGTACTGGCCGTCGCTACCGAAGGCTTCGGACGGGACAGGTAGCCCTTCTTGAAGAGCACGTCCTGTCGCGGGGTTGTTATTCGGGTGTACTCATCTGTTTTTTGTGGGGAAAGAAGATTAAGTTAAATCGTGTCTTATGGAGACGTTACTACCGCTTGTGCCTCCCCATACCGTCGTTAATCGTAGTTCCTCCTGTTTCTCCTCCCTCGCCGGAGGTCGTTCTGTTCGTGCTGGCCGAAGTTTGCTGCCGTCGTGGGTAGTGCTCGTAGTGCGACCGTTTGCCCGCGCCATAATATCCACCCCCATTACCATAGTAACCGTTACGGTGGTAATGGCCGCTGCGGCCATTGTTCGATCCGGAGGACGCCGCTCCTCCGCTCCAGCTGGTTCGCGAGTTGTTGTACGGAGGAGGTCGACGTCTATGGTAGGAACCGATGGGACGTCGTTCCGAGCCTGCCACACAGTCGCTGCCGGTGCTGGTGTCGGTTCGATTCCCACTTTGCTCCTGCACACGCTCATTTCCTTGCATTTCCTTCTGCTGATGCTGCTGCTGCTCTTCTATTATTACATCAGTTCTAGGTGCAAACTCTTTTCCGACCTTTGCAGCTAGACTAGTAGCGCCATTGTGCATTTTGTGCCTGTGTCCTGTGTCGGATGAAAAAAAAAGAACGTAAAGAATAATTAACACACATGCATTGTTGTTGATCGCCCCAGTGGTATTGACGTAGTCGCATTCAAGGTGACGTTTGAAACATTGCAGATATAAAACGTACAACTACACTACAATTGCGTCCCGTCCCGCCCGTTGCACACATTCTCAACGAACCACAAATTGTACAATTTTGGCAACGGAAAGCAGCGTAAAGCGTAACGCTATTTTTACCCTTGCTATGCCGTTTTTGAAGAGAACTGAAAGAAGCACACACACACAAAAACAAAAGCAAAATGTCCCACCAATGTGTGTCCGCGTGTTCGGAATCGGCATGGCGGGTGTGCGATGTGTCACGCGCCACGTTTTTGCTCGCTCGGTTCCCGCGCGCAGTCCTTGCGTCACCAAAAATAGTGTGTCTCTCGGTGCGCCGCCGCCACTCGATGTTCCCAATATCACTTCAGCCCCCAGGCCCCAGAACTTCCTCACCCGCACCGTTGCTGTTGTTGGCCGAAAGCGAAACTCATCGCAGCGAAATTGCAACTTACACACACCGCACACAACACTGCCCACTGCTGTTTGGCATGGCATGCTGATGCTGCTGCTGATACCGGGAGGAGAAAGAAAAGCGGGCGACCCAAGACACTGTGGGTTGCCGTTGACGACGGGCTGGCTCCTTTGCCAGAGGGAAGCCGCGGCAGCTACAACGCGCCATCATGTGACCGACCGATCGGTGAAGGTGTACTGGGCGCACAGAGCGGTGCTCGGTGCTTTGCAGTTGTTTGCGCGTTCGGCGGCGGCCGCCACGGCGGAGAACGGCCACATTTTGGTTACTTTGGCCGAGCTGGTGCGGGCGAGTGTAAACATATTTTTAAAGCCGTGAACACCACACGCGGGTGGGTTTATTTGCCAACTTTACATAATGCCAATGCGCGCGTGTGCATTTAGACAAACGGCCGAATGATGCAATTGATCGGTGAATTGAATCTTGTAAGAAGTTTGTTTTCTCCTAAACGATCGAGAAGTTTGCTGCTTCCTTTATTCGATCCATGTTCAGAAGTGAATTCCACTGTAAAAAGCAATAGAACTCATACATGTTGCAACAAAAAGCAAACCTATTTGACTATCGGGCCAGTGAAGAGCCACTGCTTATGTGCATATTCAATTTGTCGTGCAGGAGAGCTCACAGCAGCCCGGTCTCTTTTGGCCGGCGTTCAAAAATCCTTCCAATCGATTGCAAAAATACCGGCAGAAAAGCGCCACCAGAGCTCGCTTGTCCGGCTTGTGTATTCTGTACAAGGCGAAGTGGGAGGAAATCCCTCCCGAATGGCCAGACAAGAGGAAGAGGGGGGAGGGGAGGGAGCGGAGAAACAAAAAATAGACAAACTTCACAATCACGAGACACCTGACCCACATCGCCGCCAAACGGTCCACTTATGTAAGCTCGATGGAACGGAACGGAATGCGAGGTAATTAGCAGTTAAAAACGAGACGCAGAGAGAACACGACCCTTTCCCTGCCATTCTGGTCCAGGGTTGTTGAGGACGCCCCGATTATGATTGCAAGAACCATAGAAAAAAGATCCGAAAAGAATAAACGAATATGGGAGAAAACGTTTTGGGCTGATGTAACCGCTTGGTAGCGTGAAGCAACTCCCAACACTGGCCGTTTGTATGCGAGAAGAACCGAAGACCGAAAAAATGGGGAAAAAGACATGTCCGGGCGTTTATTTAATCAACACCGGGTCTGATTTGCCTACTCAACGGGGCTGGTAAGGTACGCTGCAGCTATCTTGCGAGGAAGTTCATTTGACTTACTTTTTTTCGCTTCTAGATAAGCATAACGCATGCTGATATGCACAAACCCTCGACCCGTGTGTGTCTGCTTGTCGCTTTAAGGAACTCCTTGTGTGAAGAAGAGGAAAGCAAATCCCAAGAAAATCACCATTGTACGAGGAAGTTACCGTTTGCTTGATGGATGGAAGAGTGCTTCAGGGGTTTCTCGCCATGGCGTCCCGTTCCCGTAAAGAGGCCTACCATATCTTATCATCGATAGGGCCCGACCGGCACCATGTGCTCTACCCGGTACATGTGCCTTTGGTGCCATCTGCACTCTTGAAATCAGGTGTGATGACTCCCGCTAGGCTTCAAACCATCGACCTTCGGTGCCTGGACACAGCCAGTGGACCCAGTGTGCTCTTGATTAGAAAGTGTATCATAATGAGCTCGGTGCATAAAGACGGACCCGATATTGACGAGGAAGTGGAGCACTATCGTCTCTAACGAAGAGCATTCGAAATGCGGTAGATAATTAGCAGCACAAACAAACCGCTGTAACGGACGAAGGAAGTGGCAGGCGCACTGGAAATAACGCGCAAGCCACAGCAAAAGGAAGATGCAAACCGAAGATTCCAGACGGTGTGGACTACTGTGCCTGCTTGGATTAACAGCATTTCTATTTGCGTGTTGGATCACTTCTCTCGCTACGATGGCGATGGAGATGGGAAGATGTCTTTAACTGTTCTGGGAGTTCGCTTCCACAACGAAGTGAGCCCTCCGTTCGTGTTTCAGAATTCAGTTAGCGCATAGTTGAATGCTCCAACATCTCCAAACTCTCCCTCGGGATCGCTAGAAGCATCTCCATCTTTGCGTCAAACACTTCAGAGCCACCGGCGTGTGCGCTAGCTGTCACGCAATTGTCGAAAACCATGTGATGTACACGCGGTACCACCGCCCCACCATCACCGACCGGGAGAGGACAGAAAGAAAGCAAACAACACAACAAAACAACGAAAACTCGCCATCAACTCGCTCGGTGCGTTATTTCTGGAAGCGACTGCGTGCGACATTCCTACGCGGCCAGAGGCGACATGCGACATGCGTTTTCGAGCAAACCGCTCGGAGGGAACCTCCCGGGGACATTTGATTCCTGTCAAAAAGCTGCGTACTGTCTGTGGCTACTCCTCCCGCTACACTTACCTTCTCCATGGTGCTGTTGCTGGTGATGGTGGACCTGCGTCTGTTCGCTATCCGAGCCGGTCGCATTCGAGGTTTTGGTGTTTGCGTTGGCCAGCGACAAGGACACCCATTTGGTCTTCCTTTTTGCACCCTTCGCCATCGCCTCACTGGGGACGACCCGAGGTGTCCTTCAAACTGGTGCCGGTGGGCTTGTTAGGGCTCTCGCTCTCGTTGCTTTTCCCCTTTCGATGGGTAACACGGGTCTTCTCGCACTGTTCTGGTGCTATCTTGAACGATGTGTGCTGTCGGCTTGCGGGTCGTGATCGGATAGAATCATTCAAAGCTCGATCGGAGGGTTTCGGTCTGAAATTGCTCGTACGGGAAAAGGGGGATCGGGGGGCATGTACACTATTGCACGGTTTTGGAGATGTTTTGGTACACCAGAGTTGGTGTTTCGGTGGAGTTATTGGTAGCGTTGATGGGTAGAGTTCGATAGGGATGGTCAGGCTAGCTTCTAGAACACTACTACTCTTTCTCTCTGGTTAACAAACAAACGCACACACTCACACACTCACATGTACACTCGAAACTAGTTATGATTCTGGAATGGAAGAGTAAAGACACAATGATATTCATACGAATATAAGCACGTATTCACAAGAAACACTAAAGCACAACCTCTACTAGGCACTAACTAGACTCGAGGATCTTCTCTAGATCATCGGATCTTTGGATAAGATCGTCTTTCACTTTACACCATGCACCAGTCCATCGTATTCCATGCTTTGTGGTCCAATGTTTGATTTCTCCAACCAATCAAATCGTGATCGTTTCCACCGACGTCTTAGATAATCAGTCACCGGGTGGTACATACGTGCGCCGTCTTCTTCGCTTCGAAGCACATAAATACACACAACTCTGCACAACGTTTCCTACACCACAAAAATCTCGCATCCTTGGGCAATTCGCGTCCGGCAATCGGGCAACTGGCGGTTGTTTTCGTCACTTTTCTTTCTTTCGCCACTTTGCAGGCCGCGGGGAAAAAGAATACTCTCTCACAAGACGCCCCCCTCCCTTCCTGTCACTACCTCACTGCTCTCTCCCGCACTAGTTCATGGTTCTATTTGTAGTTTCTTTCCGATGGGAGGGATGTTTCCCTTCCCATTCCTATGTGTGATCGCACGATCGCCGATGCTGCCTGCTACCGATCGACTCATCTCGCACACACGCGGAATCACACCAAAAAAGAGTCTCTCAAGCCGATCGTGAACCAAAGTTTCACGTTGGAGCGCATGTGAGACCAACAAGACCTCTATCTGTCTTGCCTCTGTCTGTCTGTATGTGACTTGTTGTGTGTGGTTGTGTATGTGTGCTTGCTCTAACACGGCTAGTAATACATATCTTAAAATGTCGCTATCTGTACAGCGGCTGCACCCGCGCTGTACGCCTCAAGCAACCGCCGCGACACTCTCTTAAGCCCGTCGATAACGATGGATGCGCGCGGCAGCGCACCTTTCAGGGCTCCTTCCCTTGCGCCGTTCTCGCGTTGCATAATCAGAGCAGAGTGGGCGCTCCCTCCCCCTCCCCCCTTCCTAACGACGGATCATGAGGATGATAATGATGATGACAGCTCCGCAAACTCACGTGCTTTTTGGTTGGTTGCGCGAACCTAGAACGCGGATGAGCTGTGTTCAGTTCATTCAAACAGCATCACCATGAGCACAACTACATGAAGTATATCACAGCTACATTGTTTGTTTGGCCTCGAGTGAGTGAGCGAAGGGAAGAGAAGCGGTGACATTCTTCACCGATCGCGCAGCTACAACTACTCTCGATCGCCGGGAATGCTCACCGTCCTCTCGGGTGCAACTCGCTGCAAGTGCATGGGATTGCCAAAAATGTGCACTTAGAGGGTTTGCCACTCGCCCAAGAAAACCGTTTTCTTCGTTTTGAAGCAAGCTGCAGTGGTGCATACGGGCAAGACGGCATGACGAGGAACGCATTTGCTGCCTGTATACGTGTGTGTGTGTGTGTGCAATTGCGAAATGTGTTCTCTTTGTGATTGGGTGTTTTTTTTTTTCTTTTCTTACACACACACACACTCGGGGTTGGGATAAATTAAGCAATCAATTCCTCGCCATCCTTCTAGCTCGTTCCGCTGGCTTTTTTCGTTGTTCGTGCTTTTTTTGTTGCAATGAACAGAGGATTGGAGCAATGTGGGTGCAAGGTAAGATCAGCCGATGTTTGCAATCGATGTTCGACTTCCTGTTCGCTCACAAGGGATATCCCTCTATAAGGTACGGTGGGAAAAGTAGGCTTGCTTCGACCAGTTGGTGCAGTTGGTTCGCAGCACGATTTACACTTCTTTTTTTGTCGGTGAATTTTGTCGTACGGTGCAATAAAAAGAAACCCGTGTACGTTAAAACCTTCAAGAAAGTTCTTTTGCGCTGTAACACTTTTAATGCGTTTTCTTCTCCGCCGCGAGTGCCGGATTGAAAATAATCCAAGTATGTAACGGTAACGACAAACTGACGAATGACAAAACACGCATTTTCTCCGGCTCCGGTAACCGTGTTGATGGGTGTGCGTGTTTGTGTGAGTAAATCGAAGAAAAACATTGGCCACCGTATGGAAAGCTACCACTACCACTACTACTACTACTACGATGAATGGGAAAATTCCACTCCCAACCGCCCTCCCATCATCTCAAAGGCCGGGAAAGTCAATGTGCTCGCTCAAGAACGACACGGAAAGAGCGATAGAGAGCAAACTGCTAGCCAAATGAGCATATGCATATGTGTGTGTGTGTTTGTGACTGTGTGTGAGAAAGAGCAGACAAGCGGGTGAGATAGAAAGAGAGAGAAAAAGGGGCGAGAATGTGTTATGCACGAGATCAGCTGTTATGTAATAACGGGTCGGGAAAATGCATTCTCCCCCAACCCTCCCCTCGCTCTCCTTCCGCACTCTCTCCGCACAGTTTTCTCTCATACGACCACCACTAACACAATGGTGTGGGCAATGGTCGCTCGCACACGCCACCAAACGTTCTATCAAAGTAAGGGGGCTTTTCCACTGGAAGTAGCACCACCCGGGGGGAAATGTGCCAGAACAATCTAACCTCAGCGCCACACCAAAAGGGAATGGAAAAACACTGGCTCGCTGCCGCCGTGGGGCTGCGTTTTGTACCTCTCTTCGCTTGCTCTGCTAATTTACATCCTACCGCAGCAAACG
The DNA here is from genome assembly GCF_016920715.1 of Anopheles arabiensis. Lineage (NCBI taxonomy): Eukaryota > Metazoa > Arthropoda > Insecta > Diptera > Culicidae > Anopheles > Anopheles arabiensis. The sequence goes on from NC_053518.1 coordinate 92,891,714, forward strand.
TTCGATTTGCTCGCACCATTACACGACATTGCAAAACGGACGGAAAACAAACAACCCTCCGACCACCACCACTAATCACTTATCAACTGTACAACAATGTAATACCGCGTGCTAAACGCGCTTTAAATGCAGTTGCAGCAGGAATTGCAGCAGGTCGATTTTTTTTAAACATTTCACACACATCTTTGGCAATCGCTTCTCTTCCGGCGCGGATTATGAGTTTTCAGTCGGTCAAATGTGATTGCAACATCGCAGCAAGCAAATCCTCTCCCCGGCACAACAAAAGCGCCCATCGCATCAGGCGGGGAGTGGAAGACCATTTTGCCCAGACCTTTGTACCACCATCTTTAATGCTGGTGATGGTGCTGGGGATAGTGGAGCCGGGGCAGCAGGAAGCTTGTTTTCTGATCAGTATCGGTGATTTCAATCAGCCCTCCCGCCCGGTCTGGGCTCTCGGCAATAGGCCGCACAGATGAGCGAAATGCCGTATAAACAAGTCCTCCCAGTACCTCCCCACAGAAAGGGGGAGCATTTTGCGGAAGTGAGTGGGGTGAAAATAAGGAAAATGAGGAAAACATCCCGGTGTCTCAGGTATTTCACAAAGTTGGAAAATCGATTGCTTCATTCCGTTTGCCGTTCGTTCTCCCATTTCCTGATGCACGAGTCCGGGAGGATGGAAATTAGTATCCCCCTCCTTCATCGTCGTGTTCTCGCACGTCTTGAATGTTCTTCCAACTAATGTGTGGCACCGAAAGTCACATTTTGGGTTACACAATCACTACGGCAAAGGTGACATAAACCGCGAGCACACGACCGCTAGAGAGCCGGCAGTTTTCTTCGCATTTTCACAACCGTTCACACTGCCGCTGCTAGACTTTCGGCCGCCGTCTCTAGTTGGTAGTGTTTTCAACATTTTCCACCAATGCTTGAACAGTCGAACACGAACACCAAAAACACACACACAATTTAGCAGTTTTAACCCAACGGTCAAAATAATATCACGAGACAAAGCACACTGCCTCTTCCGGCACTTTTGCGTTTTGCGAAGGATACGGTATCGATGCTGCTTCTGCTGTCTGTATTATGGTTCCAAATACCGTGCCTGCTCTATCGCTTAGCTACCGAGAAAACACGTCCGATACCTTCATGACATTAGATGACTCTGGCGCGAGAGTCGCAGCCGTTTCTAGCGCGTGCTCTCCTACCTCGCCGTATGTTATCTAACGTGCATGCGAACGTGAGCCGCACACCATCGCACACGCGGCGAGGCGAGCAAATCATCGAGCGACTCGGCTATGAGTGTGTTTGTGTGCGTGTGTGTGTGTGTGTGGTACAAACTGGTAGTTGGCGAAGAATTTCTTCGGAATACTTATTCTTTCGTCATTTTTAGCGCTGTTTAAGGCTGTAGTGGTATGTTTAAGTACTTCCTTCTTTCTTAGATTCTCTACCTGATTTCACTAGAAAGTTTTTTTGTGAATAATTATTGAGAAATGTCCTTCAATTGAAAAATGAAATAAAGATAAGATCCTCTATTAACTTGTTTTTTGCAATTAAAATAGCTTTTACGTGTGTTTTAAGTGAACAGAGATACATTGGTGTGATTTAACAAAAAGAACATAAAAATACGCAATAAATCCCTTTCAAAATGTGTTTTAAATGTAAAAAGGATTGTTAAAATTCAAATTTAGAACACTCGCGTGAGAATTATTTCTCACTATAGAGCGAAAGCACACCGTCCCCTGTGCGCACCTTGGTTGAATTGTGAACTGTCACCTGCCTGTCAAATGGGTGCACAACGAAAACAGAGAACCAAAAAGGACCCAAAATCCCACGATCCCTCGCACGCGATTGCTCTGCTGCTGATTCAGAAACACCGCCCAACCTTCCTACAAAATGGACAAGGAAGTCGCCGTGCTGCAGCGTAAACTCGAAGCGGAGCTGAAAAACTTCAAGGACACGCAGCGAGGTAAGCTATCTGGGGGTTGAATCTGGGGAGGAATGCACCATGTGCTCGTAGCCGGGCCGTCCGCCACTGACCGCCAGCACCATTTCGTTTCCTTTTATAGAGTTCTCGAAACTTGTGCAAACGCAGCAGCAGCTCGATGGGCAGTACTTCGAAAACAAGAGCATTCTGGAGGAGCTGCAAATGCTGAAGCCAACCAACACGGTAAGCAATTACGGAGTGCTTCGCGAACCGATTCGTTTTCAACCAGATGGTTCCCCTTTTCTTTCCAACCCTCCCACACACGACGGCGGCCGCTTGCAGGTGTACAAACTGTACGGCCCGGTGCTGGTGAAGCAGGATCTCGAGGAGAGCAAGCAAAACGTCGGCAAGCGCATCGAGTACATCACGAAGGAGCTGAAGCGGTGCGGGGAGAACATTACGCAGCTGGAAGCGAAACAGGACAAGTACCGTGCGAACCTGCAGAAGCTGCAGATGCAGTACCAGAGCCAGATGGCGATAGCAAAGCAGTAGTGTCGTACGACCGTTGCTGATATCAGATATCATCCAGCACGCTAACCATTGCAATCATTTTCCGGAATAAATCGTGCACGCACCATCTTCTAGCTTGAGCTATCGAACCAGCTCTTTTTTCCTCGTTAATTTGTTAGGTCGCGTAAACAAAGGCTCGAGGCGCGATGTGGGTCATATATTGATTTAACTTTGCAGAAAGAAGGTCACGTGCGCAGGAGGAGTTCGTCTTTCGTGCATTTTGCATCCATGTGGGGGTCGCTTTTGTTGCGGATACTAATAAAACTTCCACTGAATCATTGAAAAAGTGAAAAATCGCGTTTCTCCCATCCCGCACCGGCATTTGTTTACATCGCTATAGCGTGATGTGTGCGTGCGTGTGTGTATGTGTGATGACATTTCTTCGCACATCAGCTGAGCGGTGGTGGTGGTGTTAGTCGAGTAAACAAGATGAAATGCGTTATCAAACTTCAACTCTGTTAAATAATCGCGTCCACGCAGTTGTAATGTGCCTTCTCCGCCGGGATGGAGGTGAATCCGCTCAGCATTATTCTGGTAAAGTCCGACAGCAAGGGTGATCGGTTGCTGTTCCGCTACCCGTACACGCTGCCGCAACAGTTCCAAACGTCGGTCACGCCAGCCCGCAAGACGCCCTACTCGCTGATCCACACGGGCGACGACATACTGCAGCATGCGCCACCTTCCAACATTTGTTTTGGTTTGTTATGAGCAGATTTTCCGAAGCTTTTTCTTGTGTTTAATGCTGCCCTCCTTTCCATCCCACCGCAGACCAGCTGTACGGCATCTCGGACAAAGATCTGGCGACACTGTTTGCCGTCAAGTCGGAGCTGTGCAATCAAAAGTTCGAGCTGAAGGTGAACGACGTTCGGTTCGTCTCGCATCCGACGCTGCTGCGGAGCGACCCGGGCTCGGACCAAAAGTCTTCCGACATTCAGATCAACGTCGTGTTTGCGCTGCACGCCCAGGCCAGCTCGTCCGTGGTGAAGAGCTACTACGAGCTGAGCAAGCGGATCGGCATCGCGCTGATCTACGAAGAGCGTCGCGATGGTTACTTCTCGCGGGAGATCAAAACGATGGTTGCTGTGATGGACGAGAACAGTGCGTTGCAAGAGCAGGAACAGCCGACCGGAGCGACCGGAACGGGCGGTTCGGTTGGGACGGGCAGTGGTACGGGGCCGGCCGGTACGAGCGGCCAAACGGTGGTGACGTGTGCAACGGCGGCTGGCATTGCGGTCGGTGTGTTTGACACGATACTGAAAAACACCACGCTGGCGCAATTCATTAAAACGGTACCAAGAACCATGGTGTGTTCGCGCTGATAGACACTAATTTCCCATTTTGCTTTTCCAGATCTATCACGACCTGTGCACGACGGGTTTGCTGAACGTTACCATGAACCAAACCGTCACGCTGAGCTTCTGCCTGCCCCAAAAGGCGCACCAGTTCCACAAGAAAGGCATGGCCGTGGAACCGGAAACGATCGACCGGTGTCTGGAGTCGCTCAAACCCTACCACGGCATGCTGCTGCTCGTCGATCCGTCCGAGCTGTTCGACTGTGTGCCACCGTCCGGTGCGAACATGCTGCTGCAGCTGATCGAGGTGTACAATCCGCTGAAAAGTCTGCAAAACATGGCATCGGACGCCGAGCTGCTGATCGATCACGTGTACCAGCTCGTGGGGCATCTGGTGTACTGGGCCAAGGCGACAATCATCTACCCGCTGTGCGAGACGAACGTGTACGTGATTGCGCCCGACGCACAGCTCAACATTCACTCGAATCTTTCGGACAAGTTTGCGACCAAATTCCCCGGCATGTCGCTGTTTGAGGTGATCAGCGACTTTTCGCTGCCCACCTCGATCGGGCACCTTACGACCCCGTTGCAACATCCGGCACGGCAAGGCCGGCTGGCCCAGATGGTGCTGTGGATGCTGCAGCACCATCTGCTGATGCAGCTCCACACGTACGTACAGTTTGTGGCCAATCTGGATGGGATTGAGGAGGACGAGTTTGGCGGAGCGGCGGCAGGACGATGCGGCTCGGACCGGGCGCATGCACTGCACGCCCTGTACGGCAGCTCGGCACCGAGCGCATCGTCCAGCCAGCCGTTGGCCGTGCCTACCGGCGGAAACAGGAAGCATTCGCTCAGCGAAGATCGTTACTCCGACAGTCTGTCCGCGCTGCTAACGACGGCCGCCTCCGTTACCTCCAATACGCGACCTTCGTCTGCGAGCCACCGGTCCAACATTAGCCACTCGAGCGTGGGCGGCCTGCAGACGGCTTCCAGCACGGACAACGACGAAAGTATCGCCTCGATCGACGACGACGACAAGCTGAAACGGTTGCTTGCGGCCTTTCCCGAGCCCGACCGGAAGGCGGTGGCGCGCATCCCGGCTGCCTCGAACCCGGAAGACCTGGCGCTGATGGTGCGCTTGTGGAAGGCCGGCTACTTCAAGGGCGAGCATCATTTGGAGGAGATAATGTACTTTGAAAATTTGCGCCGCTCGCAGCTGCTGCAGCTGGTGGACAAGTTTCGCGAGGTATTGATCATCTACGAAACGGAGGATCCGGCGATCGCCAGTCTGTACTCCGACCAGCCGGCCGAGTAGGGCAGGAGTAAGTAAGGGAGCGCGGCAATAGCAGCAGAAGATGTAACAAAGAGGCAAACGACAATTTTTTTTATCAAAATGAGGGTCTTTTTTGTATTCGAGGGGAGTGGGTGGTTTTGACCGTCACCGCTTGCGGGAATCCTTTCCCGAAAAAAATCGCGCCGTTTTAATTGTCAGCACAGAAGGACGGTTCGCCTTCGAAGGTGCAGCCGGACCGCTGGATAATTTCCCGTGCCGCCCAAATGCCACACTTGATGCACACGTCCACGGTGCGGCTCTGCAGCAGCTGGGCCAGGAAGCCGCCGACGAACGCGTCACCCGCCCCGTTCGTGTCGACCATCTGCTCCGGCGCTAGCTTCTGCACCGGGAACTCCCGCACGGTGTCGGTTCCGGCCTCGATCAGCAGCACCGGATCGCTGCCCTGCGTAATGATGACGATGCGCTTCCGCTTGCCATTCTCTTTCGGCAGGGCGGCGATCCGTTTGCCAATCTCGCGCAAATCTTCCGTGCCGTAGTTGAACTCTTTCGCTAGCGCGATCGCTTCCTACAAACGCAAAAAGAAAACGCCGTGCGGTTAGAAAGAAAAGTTGATAATCGCAACCCCAGCTGCGCCTCTACTTACCGTCTCGTTGCCAAACAGCACATCGACGTACGGGAATATCTCCTCCAGATTGTTCTTGTAAAACTGTGGCACGAACGGTGCGCTAAGATTCATCATAAACATCCGCCCGGTGGCGGCCGCCTCCTTCGCCACGCTGAGCGCACTTTCGAAGCTGACCGTGAAGAAAAAGCCGGACACGTAGAAAAACTGTGCTCCCTGCAGATACGCCCGATTGCCGTCGCTTCGCAGATGCTCGGGCGTGAAATCGTTCGCAGCGGCCAGGTTGGCGCACAGGCTGCGCTGCGTACCCGTCACCAGCACGGCACAGGTACCGGTCGGGCTGGTGGCCGACCGTTGGTATTGCACGTTCACCCCGTTCGACGTGGCACGCTCCTCCAGGATGCGGGCGTACTCGTCCTGCCCGACGCACCCAAAAAAGATGGCCGTCCGCGGTCGCTGCAGAATCCATTGCGCGACGCGCAGCGAGTTCTGCACGCTACCACCGGCAATGTACTCCGCCTGGTACTTTTCGATCAGCTCCTGGTAGCTGCGGGAGGGAACCAGAAGGCAAACAGTGAGTTGAAATAAGCATCACGAAAGCGATCCTTTAAGGTGTGACGTGTTACATCGGCATGTGCTTCTCTTCCGCCAGTATCGCGTTGTTCGGCTGCATATCGTATTTGTTCAGCAGGTCTTTCTCAACCACGGCCGAAATGTCCAGCAGCGGGTTGCCGAGTCCCACCAGCATACCATCCCTGTTGGAAAGCGGGAGAGATAGATGGAAAGAGAAATAAATTAAAAAAAGAAACACGGACACGGTCTTCGGGAAGCGCGCTGCGATCTTCTAATCTTCTGCCCACAATCAGCTGCTGCTTCCGAGCAGCGGTTGAAACGGCGAAAGGGCATGACCCGACGGCCGGCCACCACACTGCCACGAACGGCGTGTTATCAAGAAGCTGCGCTGTCGTGAAGGCGGAAGGACGGTCTTTTTTCTTTCACGGTCACCGCCACAACAACACACCACTCACCTAAGACTTTCCATGGCTCTGATTATATAAAAAGGAAGCGCTCACGATGTCGAACACAACCGCACGGCACGACAATGTAGCAAACAATGCAGGGGGTAAAGCCAAACAACAATACGCCGGTTTGTGCCGCGCTCTCGAAGCACTCGACTGCTGCTGCTGCCCTGTGTCACGCGGTATTCGAAGTGCTGCTAAACCGAAACGACCGAGCGGAAGAGCACTATTAATAAGTTGCGGCCACTCTCAATAACTGTCGGACGTGGTGTGCGCGTGTTAGAGCCGTTGCACCATCATCGTCTCTGGTCAGGTTGGAGGATGGAATTGGATTAGCGGCCGGCTGACGAGTGTTGTTGTTTTTTCTTCTTATTCTACTGTCTTCCGCTTCTTCCGCGCTAATCTAACCGCATGGGCGATGGGTGATAATCAAGTGGACCCGGTAGATGGGAGCGCAACAAAAAAGCGTTGTTTTTCTTATTCTCTTTTAAAGTTGGCAAAATATTGCCGTGTCTTTTTCTACGTGTGTGTGTGTGTGTGGCAAGTTCAGTTAAAAAATATGCGCGCTAAAACCTAACCAAAAAACAGGTTGTGGGACAAACAAACGTTGTAGCTCGTATATAATTTTTATAAAATTGTTTTATATAATTTTGAAATTAGTAAGAAAGCTATGAAAACATAAAAAGGTACAAAAGTGAGACATTTCCAACCAGAAACATTTAAATTTAATAAAAATAACAAGTGAAAGAAAATTGTTGTTCCGTTTGACAGTTCCTCTTGACAGACAAACGATCAGTTTGCTCTGACAACTGGAAAGCACAATAATTAACAATTTTGTGAAAGAAAATTCAAAAAAAAAGGGAATCATGTTGCTTTGCTTGCCGAAAACTGCTTTTTTTGTGGAAGTTAGAAAATATTTGCTTGCTTCTAAATCCATTTTCTGCACAATACCTTGCATGCTTCAAGCTCAAAACGTCATGCATTGAACGATTAACTGTCAAATATTTTCATGCAGCAGGCTACGCCAGTGGGAACCATTTTCAGTCCTCCATCTTTGTAATAAATCGATGAACAAGTCAATGTGCTTTTAACGGGTTTAAATGCTTGTTTTCATCATAGAAAATTTGAAAATGTATCATAAATTAAATGAACCATTGGTGGTGTCAATTTTCAGCAAAATATCACTAGAAACCTTCATGATTAATAAATAACACATTTTATTCATCAACAGCACGCGACTAGCAACATGGATGGACCTCACTTGTCAAACTGCGACAGCTGTCAAAAAACGCACAATGCACGTACCCGCCATCGATCGTGGAACACATCTTGCGTCTCTAACCAAAAAAAGAAGTAGCCCCTGGCTCTCGCATTCTCTGTGCGTGGAAAACGAAGCTAGCCGTAGCGAGCAAATTGTACAGCAAGTCTAATCGAAACCGGTGCTAAAAGGATGTGGAACCAGTGAGCGATTCCGGCGATCCGGAATATTCAACGGTGCGTCGCAGTACAGCGCGGAAAACACTTGCCCAAATTCCGGCCCCACCGAAGCAAACTTAGCAGCGCCTCTGTGTGCGAATGAAATACAGCAGCAGCAGTAGCAGCAGTAGGCACATCAGCATCAGCAATATCGAAAAGCGGCCAGCAGTGTATGTGTGTGTGTGCGCGTGTGTGTGAGGAAACCCCAGAAGGAAAATCCCTGTCGTGGTGGTCGCGCTGGTCGTGCAGAAGCGTAAGTATGATTCGTTGCTTCCGTTCTTCCTGATTTCATTCATCGCGCGTGGGCCCCCCCGCAAAACGAGCCGTCGTGGATGAAAAAAGTGAGAAAAGAGCAAAGGGTAGGAAGGAGAAGTGTTGTTGGCAGCGAGGAGGATAGAGGAAGCCCACTTTTTCGCATTTTGTGGCGCGACGCAAACTCCCTTTCTCGCCGTTCCCTTGCCTTCTCCCGCAGGTCCGCCCCCTTGCTTCATCGACCATTCTAGTTCTTCGTCGGTCACACACACACACACACATGGACAGACAGGCAGGCCGCGAAGAGATTTCTCCCAAAAATGTGTGTAAAAACGCGTACCCCTGTGCCGCGTAAGTGTGCGTGCGATGTTGGTGTTTCCGTGGGTGAGCAATGCGAGTATGTGTGTGTGTGTTGGTGTTGAGGATAGTTAGATCGCGAAAGGGGAAGGGAATAGGCGGTGGGTTAGTAGTTTGTGGGGTGGTGGTGCAGTGCACAAGCGGCAAAGATGGTGGTGATGCACGGCACAGTCACCGCACACACTCACACGCCATTGCGAAGAAGAAGAAATCAGTGCAACGACGGTGTGGCGGAACCCTTTTAGCCCTAAGCACGCACACAGACAGGGAACATTTGCTTGAAAAAAGTTAGCAGGCCGTGCGTTTGAACACGCGCGCGAGTGCCTGCGCCTGCGTTTCCGTCGATGCGCGTGTGTAAGTAAGCGACTGTGCGCCCATCGTGGCTGTGCGTGTGTAGCGAGAGGGTAGAAGGTTGTATTTTTATGAATGCGGTTTGCGGTGTGTGGAGCGGTTGTTTGATGTGTTGCTTTTTGTGTAGAGGGGGTGGTGTGCTAGTACGGTGTTGGAGCAAAGAGGCAAAGGTTAGCGCGACGAACCAGGAAGGGGGTTGGGTTTAGTATCGCCAGCAGGGTAGGAAGGGTAAAGCAGCGATCGATTATTGTGTGTGTGTGTCGTTTGCGATAGAAAAGTGTAAAATTGGAAGAGAAAATTGTGATTATTGGAGCACTCATGTTCCGAAAACATTGTTTTAAAGAGCATCCTTTTGAATGGCTTTATATTAGCCCCAAAAGCTTGGCCCATCAGCTCGGGAGGGTTGGAATGAGTTAGATGTACACAACGAAGTTTCTTCCCTATCCCCACGGTAGTTGATTCAATGTGTGTGCGTGTGTGTGTGTGTGTTTTCGTTTGCATCGCTTTACACGTTTTCACACGCACACACTCGTGTTTGTGCTGCGAGCAGCAAACGTTTCGAGCGCCCTCTGCCGTATTCTGCACCGAACTACGCGTACAGTGCGCGCAGGGGCAGTTGTGTGCGTGTGGTGTTCGCTTTGCTTACAGCCTACGATGGGAGGCAAAATAAAGCAAAGCAGCAAGGAAAAAAGTGTGTGGAGTTGTGTGTGGATTTCACCTTTCTACAGCATCTTTGTTAAAAAGCAACATAGCCGCTGGGGAGGACGGGAGGAGGGCCTCTAATTTCAACATTGAATTGAGTTTTTCATGTAAAGAGGAGTGCTGAATGTATATATCTATGCAATGTGCCTGCTCCGAGCTGGTTTTTTGTTTGTTTCCTTTTCGTGAACTAATGCGAAACATATATGTGTATACATTTTAGCTTCACTTTCCTTGTCTTTCGGCTGTCTTCGAACTAGCGACCGGTTTGTGTGATATTTTAGATAGGAACTGATTCGAGTAAAGCATTGAAGTTTGTTGAAATACGGCAAAACACCCTCTCCCCATACGATACGGTAGGCCACGGCGGCGCGCGACTACACGTTGATCGATACCACCACCCTCTAGCCATACACTGTGACAAGCAAAAGCCGTTCAATCAATCAACCAATTTGGATCGATTTGCAGCAACGAACTACTACTACACAGCGGGAAAGCGTGGCGCGGAATTGAAGACATAAAATCCGTTAAAGCAAAGCAACAAACGCACGAATCGGACTGCCAAAACGGTTATAGGGAGATCTGCAAAGCCCGGGTGTAAGAAGAAGAAGAAGAAGAAGGAAGGGAAGGTAGGTTGAATCCGTGGCTGCTTCCCTGTAGCCAAGGGTGGAAGATGGCGACGAGAGAGGCGCGAGCAGAGCACACGCTTTTTTGTTTTGTTTTTCTTGTTTTAGCAATGTATTTTTGCTGAATGCTCTGCGCCGACGAGCTGTGCCTACGACGACGAATTAACGAGTTTGCCATTTTACCGTCAGGCTTCGCTTGTCGCTGGGAGAGCGCATCGGGAGCAGCAGACGACACAGCATCAAAATTGCAACCGCCACGACGCGAACCGATGGCGGTGTGCTGCTGCCTGTACGCGGTGTTTTCAGCGTACATCAAAACAGCGCGCTCGAGAGCGAGAGACGAAACAGAATGCAAACGCTCGTGGTAGTAGCAGTGTGATATCGGCGAGAGCCACCGGAGAGAGCAAACATGGGAGAAACCACTAGCAAATAGACCCAGTACCCAGTACACGAAACCGAAAATGCAGCAGGCAGGCGGCAGCGGAGGCAGCACAGCATCGCCGAAAGACCAAATGCGATCTTGTGCTGTGTGACGATCCCATCTACCGCCATTGCCGTCGTCTTCTTGCCACACACTAACCTAATCGTTGAATTAGTGCGCACGTTGGTTGGGACTGTGCTGCTGCTGAATGGAGACCATCCGGTGTGTATGATGCGCTCCCCGATGGTGGGAAGGGAAGCTGCGGTACTGATAGGGCATCCGCTGTGGACGAACGCACGCACGAAGTCGCAACGGGCGAACAATCATGATTATTCCAATTCGTTTGCGAGGTCGCTGTTAAAATGGTTAGCTGTCCACCAAACATCACAGTCCGCGCCTTCTGCATCACATCCTTCTCCTCCTCTCAGTGTGACGGTGGTGGGTGTTGCGGATGTGTGTTTTAGGGCAGGGATGCGGATGCGGCAGGGGCTATTTGAGATTGTGCTCGGAACAACACTGCGGAGCAGCAGCATCCGTGTAGTTCTATTATTACGCAACGTGTGTGTGCGCGCGGGTAAAGAGTCGCCCCTAACGCGCTGCTCGTAAATATTGTTTTTAATTCGACACGGACCGCCGTTGCCGTACATGGTTTGGCCGCTAAAGCAGCGGTTTAATGCTGCTCGCCCCCGTGAAGGTAGTCGGGAAACGGGGGGAAAGCCCTGGAATGCTAGATACTGGGTAGTAGAAAGGAGGGTAGAAATATCAACACACACACACATACTCTCTTGGAGGAGGCTAGAGTGAAGGGAAACCGCCAGCACAACAGTACAAATGCTTTTTCACTCCATCGATATGTGCGCTTGCCCGTTTCGGAAGAGTGTTTGGAAAGAGAAGCAGAAGAGGTTGACATTTGGCGTTTGAGCGCTTGTATACAATGATGGATTTAATACTGATAGTTTGCATATTGTTGTGTTTTTGTACGCTTGAGTAAGATAAAATGTTTGTATAACATGATTAATGGAGAATAGTCATTAGGAATTGAGAATTTTAAATTGCAAACAGTAAATGTCTCTAACAAGAAGATCAATACCAACAAATAACAAAAATGTTTTGCTGGATCACAACAGAAGAGTAATCCTAAATGAAGTAAATTAGGCAATCAGAACACTTTAGTGTGAAATAAGACCACGAAGGTAATGCCGGGAACGATAAAAAATGTGATGAACTAAATCTAACGTATTGCTACAATTTGTGAAACATCAAACAATTAAATACCAGCACACATCAGGCCGATTGGTGCGCGAAAATGGTGGTGCACAGCAGCATGTTTTGGGGCGATCAATTTTACGGGTGCGTGCGTCGTTTAATGTGCCGCGGTTGATCATGGTTATCGTAGTGTTTGTGTGTGCGCGGTACTGTGATGGAATCCGACTGCTAATGTGTGCGCCAGATGTGTGTTTCACGATTTTGGCAAATCCATCTATCCGCGAAAAGGAGGACCATTTCACCCGACTCTCATGTAAAGCATAATAGTGCAACGTGTAGAAAAACAAACTGCTGGAAATGGCTAATTAGTGAACTAAATGCTGGACTTGTGCGCGAATCGGTGTGAAAACTGTGAAAATAATCGATGCCTGGCAAACTGACGTGACGTGTGTACCATTTTGTGTATTTCGTGATTGCCTTTTCGTTAACGCGAGACTCTGGGAGGCATACGGGGCACAACTATACCAGCGTTTTGTGTCTGCTGCAGTGTAGCAGTGTAGCAGTGGGGGAGTCCGGGATGTGTGAAAGTGTGTGCGTGCGATTTGTAATGTGTTGCAATGTAGAGAAAGGAACAAGATAAAGAAGACAACAGGAAGTGTTGGAAAGAGAAAAGTTTGTTTAGCCATAAGCTGGGCATCCCTTACGTGATATGGCGCAAACGAAACGGCATCTATTCAACAAGAAGCGACAACAGTGCCCAAACAATAGATTCAATAGTGATAGCGAGCCGAAAAACGTGGTTTTCGGTAGCAAACACCAGCGCGTGAAAATAATAGAAGCGGCCATGTTTGTTTTGTGTCAATCGACTACACGCACACATACACACTGAATGTGGCAGCGTGTATACGGATATGAAGATAGTGTGTGTGCGTGTAATGACAAAGAAAAAAAGATGGAGTTTGTGAGCGAGTGTGCGTGCGTGCAGGGTGGCTGGGAACTTGTGGGGATGTGTCAGAATTTGATGACAGAGAGATGCAGTCGAATAGAAACTCGAATTGATTGAGAAGAGAAGGAGCGTGGAGCGAAAGGGAGGCAAAATGAGGGCTGAAAATTATGTGTGGAATGCGGTGTGTGCATGCGAACGGGGCGTGTGTGTGGTAGTGAGGTGCAAAGATGCGAATGGTGGAAGGAGGAAACCTTCGCCATGACAGTTGCCCTATGATGAAATTGTTGGGTGCAGTGAGCAGATGCGATTATGAATGAAAATGTTGAGTATAGAAATATTAATCGCTCAAGGTCGTGGTGCAGTTTCATCACTTTGTTGAACTCAAGCGTGACAATGGCGGTGTGTGTGCTGCTTAATTTTGTTTTGTTGTTTGCGAAGCAGTGCAGCGTAGTGACGACGTCAAACGTCAGGCTGCCATTATTTGACACACACGGGGATGGTAAAAAAACACACACACACACTCGCGCATACACACGGTTGTTGGGAGCGCAAGAATGATGGCGGCGGGAGAATCCGGAATTGATCGCGAGATTGCGCACTACCGCGTTCGAGAAGCGAATCGCCGATTTTGAACGCGGATCGAAAAAGGCTGTCGAATGATGAGGGCTGGTGATGCTGGGTAGACGGGTAGGAATAGGAGAAGAGCGAGGCGAGAGATGTCGATTCGTTTTTTTCCCATTCTGCTTGCGGTACACGATGCTGCGATACCGCTGGATTGCGAGTGTGTGGGTGTTGCGTTTACTGCCGTAAGGTGGTGTGTGAGAGAGAGCGAGAGAGCGAGAGCAACACACACCGTTCGTTTACGCTGGTCGAGTTGAAGGTTTCGATGCGATGGCGATTTGTGGCCCGTATAGCTGGTTGTGTCGCCGTTGCCTTTTCGTGTGTGTGTTGGCAAGGGGTGTTGTGCATTTTTATATATATGACGCAGTAGCGATTGCTTAGGGGGTGATCAAAATGTAATTGATTTTTTGTTGCCTGCGCCGCTTGTGTGTGAGCATGATGAACCCGTTCAAAAACACCAACTGCGCCTGGTGGTTGTGTTTGAACGTGTTCATTAGCTGGCAAATGTTAGTTGTACAATAATTGAAGGGTTTGGGAGTATGAACGAAGGATTGGCAATCCTTACCCATTTCATGATTGCACAAACGGTTTATTTGCAATTGCTTCAAGCATGCATTTTACATGGCCATCTATGCTGACAAAGAAATTCAAAAAATGGGCCTCAAATGAGTATCGTTATCAACTGGCAAGCTTGAGAGAACAAGTGCGCATGTTTGCATTTATAATCGATGCTTGTTTTGCTTGTTTAGGCTACCTCCATAGTATGAAATTAACGGTCCACGCTCTTAGAGGCTCGTATTTGTATTGAAGCATTATTGATGTAGGACATAAGAGGTTTTTATATTCTAATTTGAGGCTGATTTGTTGTCGGATAATTCGATCATATCTGTTTGAATATTTCTCCACTCAATCATCGGACGGTTGCATACATTTGTTCTGTTACGACGTGTTTAATACAAATCTGAACCCCATCTAATGTCCCATTCCTCTCTCTGTTTCATTCCAGGATTCTGAGCACCAGTGCTATGAACCGTTCTGACATGGCCTTCTCGCTGCCAGTACCATCGGACGATAACGAAGGTCATCTCGATTATTATCGCATTGGCGGTGATCCACCTGCCGCAGGAACAGTAGACACCTCGGCATTACCAGTGGTTTTATTAGAGCAACAGAGAAAGGATCAGCATAGTTCCCACTCATCGTGCACGTCTGTTGTATTGAACGGTTCATCAAACGTGGTGGATACCTTGACCGTTGTTCTACCACCAGCAGCGTGGTCCTTTTCGTCCACCCCTACCGTCTACCAACGATCGACGGTGTGCTAAAGAGAGAATTCGTCGCGCCCCCCCTGTCTATGAACATTAGTAGTCGCCACTGCAACGCAGCATAAACTACTCCAAAACTGGGCACCAAGGAGGCAAGCTAACAGCGACGACGAAGAAGAAAGAACAGTGAAAACGAAAAGCGAATTTGTTTTTGTTTAAAAAGTGGCACTAGAAGGAGGAAAGCGCGAAAACCTCGATTAACCGCGAACAGAGTGTTTGTGTGTGTTTATGTGTGCTCGTTTGTGTGTGCGGTGTGATTAAGTTTGTATCTTGGGTTGGATTCGCCACCCGCAGCAAAGGGCGAGCAAAACTCCCAAAGAAGGCGCATCGCTCGTTGCGTTGTAGTAAATGACCGCAGGAAGCGAAAGATCATCACGTACAGTAGTAGTAGCAGCAGCAGCAATACAGCTCAATCATGTCTGCGTCGCGCGACAGTATCATGACAGCACCGTCTGGCCCGTCTGTGAACAGTAACAAATTCAATATTTTAGGATCCGGCAACAACACTAGCAGTAGTGGTGGCAGCAGCGCCCAAGGTGGTGGAGGAGTAGCAGCAGCAGAAGGCAATGGTGGTGGAAACTATAGTACTGCGGTGGCACAACACACGGGGGCTGCAGGAAACGTGCTAATACTAGATGGTGCCGCCAACAACCGGCTACGACACCCGAACCACTATCCGCTGCTCGACTGCAATGACACGGTAGTGGCGGCAGCGAGCGGTCTGCAACAGCTGTCCAATGTGGCGGCACTCAAGCTGAGGGGCGAATGTGCCGGAGGCCCCACGACAGTACAGTATTCCAACATGATCTGCACGAGTTACGGTGCAACGATGGCATCCACAACGACGACGACGACGCTCAGCGGCAATAGTAGCGGTAGCAGTAATTTTAGCAATAGTATCGGCGCCGCCACCAGTACCAGTAACAGCAACAGTCTCAACAGCAATATCCACACCAGTAGTAATAGTAGCAGCAGCAGTAGTAACAGCAGTAGCAGCAGCAACAACAGTGTCAACCTATTGCCCGGCCAGAGCCCAACGTTGGCAACGGGCGGAGGAGGAGGCGATGGGGCAGCAAATCGCATGCAGGTGGTAAACAATGTGACGCTGGTCCCTAAGGGACAGCAGCCGCAACAGCAACAGATGCAATTGCAGATGCCGCCAACTACGGCCACCTTCAACTACATCGATTCGAGCGGGAAAAACTTTAACGTATTCACCTCCACCGGGGGCAAGTTTAGCACCAGCAAGCTGATCAGTGTGCCGATTGCAAAGATGAAAAATCTCAACAACCATCCGCACCACCAGCTCGTCGGTGCACAGCAACAGCAGCAGCAACAGCAGCCGCAGCATCTGCTGTCGTCTAGCTCCTCGTCCGTGTCGATTACGCAGCAACATTTGCCGACCATGTCGATTGCCGGCGGAATCCTTACCAGTAGCAGCGGTGGCAACAGCATTGGCTCAACGTCGGCCACAACGACGATGGTGCAGAAGGTCACGGTGCCTCGAAACATTCAGCTCGTTACAAGGATGCCACCCAACAGCACCCACAGCGGTGTATCCAGCTCGGCAGCTTTAAGCAACGGTGGTCGTCTCTTGCAGCAGCAACAGCAGCAGCAGCAGCAGATTCAGTACAACAACGCCGTTGGTCAGATTCAAGATACTGGTGGTGGATCACTATCCACGACACCGGTCGAGCTGAAGAACGTAGTGACCACGCACGTGAAACCGGTTCCGGTCACAAGCAAGAGCAAAGTAAGCCAAAATGCATCACTGAAATTGTTACAGCAGCAGCAACAGCAACAGCAGCCACAGTCCCAGCAACAGCAAAGGCTCTCAAATGTAACGCTGAAACCGCTGGCCGTCATGAAGCAGCAGCAGCAGCAGCAGACACCGACCGCGGTTAATGTGAGCTTGAAAACGGTGCGAAGTAACTCAGCATCACAAAAGGGCGCACTAGGCAGCATCAACCATGGCACTGCACCGAGCAACGTTTCATCTTCGATGTTCTACATGAAGAGCGGTGGCGGCAGTGGCTCGTTGGACCTGCAGCAAACGGTCGGCACAAGCAAAGCGCCCATTATAATGACCTCGGGGGCGGTCTTTCATTCGGGTCTGCTCCCGGGCCAAGCACAGGTGATGATCCCTGTGTCGTCGTACGCGCAGACCAACAACAGCAGCAGCAGCAGTAGTAATACGATCAGCAGCAATAGCATCAGTGCCGGCACACCTACATCGTTGGGCAGTATCAAGCTGACGGCCCCGATACACCACATCCTCGGTGGTTCGAAACAGTCGAGCACCACCACTACCGTGAACGTGATGAAAACGGGCAAAAATCAAATACTACAAATTCATCCCCAGCCAGCTCAGTCGCGAACGGCTTCACCTCAGCTGCAGCAGGGTACGTTCATTGGTGGCAATGTTGGCGGAACTGCAGTGCAGCAGCAGCAGCAGCAAGTGGTTGTACAGCAACAACAGCAACAACATACGTCTGGTGGAGGAGGCGGTACGATGATGATCAACGTACCAGCGTCCTCGCTCACAAGTAAAGCGCCGAGCGTAGGCCGGTTTACACCCTCCTCGATTGGCAGTACCGCTAACTACATCGTGAGCTCAGCTTCCTCCATGGCAGTTTTCGCCAGTACCGCAACACTGACGACAACTTCATCAACAATCTCAGCAGCGACTGGCGGCGGCGGACATAAAGGGTTAAGCAATCTCTACACGGCTGCCGCCACGGTTGGAGCATACGATCAGCAGACGCTTGCCGAAACGGTCACAAAGTATTCGGGGGGAAAGGGTGGCGCAAGCAGCAACAACTTCACGAACGCATCAACCGGTGGTAGCACGGCGTCGGCGAAGTCGTCGGCCAAAAGCATTGGAGGCGGACGAGGACGTCACAACAGTGGCAGCCAGTTTCAGCTGCACGCTCCACTAGCCTCGTCGCCGCCGGTCGTGTCTCAGCACTACGTGTCAATGGAACATTCGATGGTACCACCAGCGGGAGTCGAACAGCAGCATCCAACCTCGCAGCAAGTGCTGGTAAACCACACGGCCTCGCCGCCGTACCGGTATGTCTACACCACTTCCTCGTCCGGAACGACGTCCAGCAGGACGCCGGTGTCGCAGCAATCGGGACCAAGTCCTGCGGGCGATGCGGACGTGAACTATCTGAACGGTCAGTCCGACGAGACGGCGACGGCGAGAATACTGCAGAGTTTGTCGCAGAAATCGCACGACACCTCCACGGGCAGCAATGCGAAACTGTACGCCCGGCATCATTCGTACGAGCCGTCGTCCTCCTCGTCATCATCGTCGGTGGCAGGAACGCCGAGCAGGCATCGTTACGATTCATCCGGATCGACGGACGGTCGCCGAATGAGGTAGGTTTGACGGAACTGTTATTTCAATTACTCATGTCTCTTCCCATTCTTACATTTTACTAAATCCCCTTCTGCCATGCTCATTTACAGTGGCTCCGTGGATGGTACGACGACGCTTTATGCGGATAATATTCCGCTAAAAGAGAGTAGCCCGGCCAGTGCGCTCGCTACCGCCCACTACTCGGCGCGAGACGACGACGAAGGCAACAGCATTGAGGTGCGCCCTGGTCCGGTCGATCCGTCGGCCGGTCTGTACTACATCCTGCAAGCGATCATGCAGGACCACACCTACTGCGAACCGATCACGACGACTGCCGCCGCCGACCATCATATCACGGTTCCTTCGGGAGCGAACGCGTCAATTCAGCAAACAATTCAACCGAACCCTGCAGTGTCACATTCTGTCCCCGGTGGTACCATTTCCACCGGCGTGGACGTAAACAGCCTGGCGATGATCACGTCTTCCTCGTTGCCGTCCGGGCTGCACCCAACGATGACGACGACGGTGATGGCTGCCCCGGCGGCAGTGCCCGTCAGCATGGGCGTCAGCGGATCGCCCATAGTAGTGCCGATAGCACAGATGAATCTGGCCAAGCTGACGTCGGCTGCCGTTGCGAGCGAGCTGCTCGGAAGCTCGAAAGGAGCGGGCGGCGGCATGTTCGAATATCTGTACCAGGCGAAGGGAGGCTTGACGACAGCCCGGCCGGGCGCTCACGACGACAATGACGATGCACAGTCGGTCATCAGTACCGGGTCGCGGGCGGGCCAGGACAACGATCTGGGCGAGGAAACGGATACGGCACCGGAGGGCGAAGGCGAGGACGATTCTGTCACGCGCTGCATCTGCGATTTGACGCATGACGATGGGTACATGATTTGCTGCGATAAGTGCTCGTAAGTATTGATCGGAATGGAATGGATGTGTGTGTGTGCACTTGATCTTAAATAATTCGTTTGTCAATTTTCTTCCCTTCTTTCTCTAAACAGTGCCTGGCAACATGTCGATTGTATGGGTATCGATCGCATGAACATACCGGACGAGTACAACTGCGAGCTGTGCCAGCCGCGTCCCGTCGACAAGGCGCGAGCCCGCCAGCTGCAGCTGCAAAAGCGCAAGGAGCAGAGTCTGTTCTTTGCAAACAACAATGTGACGGTTCCGGGAGCAGCCGCGTCCGCATCCACAACGACGGACATCGGCGGTGTGTCGAGCACAAATCAGCATTTGCCACCAACGCCACCACTGAGTGGGAAAGGAGGCAACCATCATCATCATCATCATCAGCAGCAGCAGCAATACGCCTCCCATCAGCAGCATCAGTACCAGTACGGCGATGTTATGTCCCATCATCAACTGCAGGGCCATATGCCACCGAGCAATGGGGCGATCGGAGCGACGAATCACACGGCGCCGGCAACGCCCGCGAAAAGTGCGAAAAAGTCCAGATCCGGCGGAAGCTCGCGCAAGAAGTCCGACAGCGTTTCATCTTCTTCGTCGATCGGGGGTGGAGCTCTGTTTGGAGCTCCGAACAGTGGTGCCATGGCAGGTGCAATGAACAGCAACACCCTTCCGATCAGCTCGTCAGCAACGACACCGACGATGGTTGTGAGTGGCAGTGAGGGTGTACCGTTCGGTGCTGGTGGTCTGATTCCTGGCCCGGGAGGAGCAATGATGGATGCGATGGTTACAACGATGGCGACCACGCTGCCGCTGGGCTCGTCGTCGATCGCTGGCGGTATGGCCGTGTCCACGATGGCACCGTCCGGCACCACCCTGTACTGTGATAGTAGCAATAGTAGTGGCGGAGCGGCCAAGAAGCTAAGCAAAAAGGCAGAGGCCGCCCTGAACAGCCGCTTGAACGGTGGCAAGCGCGTAGTGGCCGGCAAGGAGCTACGCTCCGTTACGGCCGGTGCACCGACGGCGGCCGCCTCGCGACCCTCCAAGAAGAAGACGAAGAGCGCGGAGCAGAGCACGGAAAAGCTGATGAACATGATACGCACGTGGATCGACAGCTACGAGCGCGCGACGACGAACCACTACTCGCCCGAGCTGCGGGCTAGGCTGCAAGCGTTCGCGAAGCTGCAGGCACAGAACCCGCTGCTAACCGACAGCCGGCTGCTGACGGTGCCGAGCGGGGCGAATCTCACCCCGCGCTGCACGACCGTACCGCACGCGGGGGGTAAAATCCTGATCGGCACGAGCGACATCGAACCGCGGGCACCGATCATAGAGGTGAGGGGCAAGTACATGCTTACCAACCAGCACAAGCAGCTGCAGTCGCTGTTTAACATGGCGGCGAACGGCAAGCTCAGCCAGAACAAGAATGCCGGCCCGTTCCTCTTCCTCTACCAGCTGCCGGCGGCCGGGTGCGGTGGAATGGAGCTCTGCGTCGACACGCGCACGTACGGCAACGACGCCCGCTTCGTGCGGCGATCCTGCCGGCCGAACGCGGAGCTGCTGCACAGCGTGGAGAAGGGAGTGGTGCATCTGTACATTGTAGCGACCACGAACATCAAGTCCAACACGGAGATTACCATACGGCACGACGAGCAGCTGATTCATCGGATGGGCGGCGTGGTCATCCTCACGCACACCACCGTCACGAACGTGTGCGCCTGCGGCTTGATAAAGGACTGTGCGTACTCGGCCCAGCTAAGCGAATCGACCGGTGTATCGATGGCGCCTGCTTCCGGCACGGCGGCTCCTGTGGGGGCTGCTGCTGGAGTGGCGCCAGGTGGCAAGAGCAGCGGCAAGAGCGGAACCAAGCGCTCCCTCGCGGACGGTGGGCTGGACGGGAAGGGAAAATCGAAAAAGGCTCGCAACAACAGCTTCAGCCGTTCGGCTGACGGGCGCAATCGGTCGATTTCTTCCAGCGGCGGCGAAAGCGACGCCATGTTTGGCACACCGCAGGGTGCCGGCCAGTCCGGGTGTCTGATGTCACCGCCGGCCTCCTCGCCCATGCTGCAACCGATGCTACAGCAGCAGCACATCATGACGCCGCAAGAACTTCAGCAGCAGCAGCCGCCACACTCGC
Organism: Anopheles arabiensis; assembly: GCF_016920715.1. NCBI lineage: Eukaryota > Metazoa > Arthropoda > Insecta > Diptera > Culicidae > Anopheles > Anopheles arabiensis. Next base: position 92,913,131 of record NC_053518.1, read on the forward strand.
AACCGATGATGCTCGGTCCACCGATCCAACCCCCGATAATGGCGGGAATGGGTGGCCCCCCGTATCTGTATTGCCCGCCGCCAGTAGCTTCTCCGCATCATCCGTCTATGGGCGGGCCGCCGGGCACAATGCCTCCCTCCTCGCCGTATCATCCTTACGACGTCAATCTTCCGCTAAGGTCACCGCCGCCACCACACGTAGCGCAAGCGCAATCTCCCCAGCACCAGCAGACCCCTCCTCCTCCTCCACTACCCGGTGCGTCCAGTTCGCCCGTCATGCCATTGAATGCCGGTGTGCCACAGCCGCTTACTCTTCCTCTCCATCATCAGTCGCCAGTTAAGAAGCAACTGCCGCATCAGCAGCAGCAACAGCAGCTACAGCAACACTTTCAAGAGCATCAACCCGAAGCGGCCGCAGCGCTGTTAGCGATGGCGTCCGGCGGTGGCTGTATTGGATCCCGCCCCGGAACGGCCGCACTAGATGCGGCCCTGCTCGAGCACGGTACGCGCATGGAGCTGATCCAGCAACAGCAGCAGCTGCACCGGCTGGAGATACTGGAGGATGTTATGAAGATACAGATCAAACCTTCCCCGCCTGCCTCACCGTTAAAACCCACAACGAGCCACAGAAGCTCACCCGTTTCGCTGTTGCTTTCGCCGACCAAGCCAGTAATGCAGCAGCAGCAGCAACAGCAGCAGCAGCAGCAGCAATCGCCAACGGTGGTACAGACGAAGGAAATCATTGGAACAGTTCTGTTCCCGCCTCAGCAGCCCTGTCCGCAGATAAAGCAGGAACCGGAAGTCGTTACCGTCGACGTCAATGAAGTCGACTCGGTGAAGCGAGAGCCGGGCGAGATGAAAGATGTGCAGATCCATCCCAGTGGCGTGGTTGTTGCACCGTTCGCACCGGTTTGCGTCGTGAAGGAGGAGTACAGCAGCAAGCACGAGGTAAAGCTTGAACCCGCGGCACCATCGCAAATGAGCACCGTGGGCGAGGAGCACGCCATGCCAGGCACGACGGTGGTAACGACGGTGGAAAGTGGGAATGTAACCATCAAAACGGAACCGTCTCCGCTAATGCTACCCGGCGAAAGGAAGCAGGAGCAACCAAATTCCACCCTGCCGGTCACCGTCACCGAACAGCAGCAGCAACCGATGGCGACGGGCACCGCCGGATCTTTGACCTCATCCCCAGTGAAACGCTCCAGTTCGCCAAACAATCATCACCACCCTCATCAGCACCATGGTGCGGTAAACCATCATTCGGCCAGCAAAAACAAAAAGAGCAGCAGTGGTGGTGGCGATCAGCCACATTCCCGGTCGGAGAAAAAACAGGCGACGGAAAAGCCGAGCCGAAAGCTAACGCGCGAAGAGCGCAAAATGGAAGCGATCGTGAAGGCGTTCGCGAAGATGGAACAGTCCCAGCAGCGCAAGCAGGAGCTGAAGGAGCAGCGGAAGGACGGTGTGACGGTTCCGGGCAGCAAACGGCGCAGCATCTCCACCTCGAACGCCGCCATGGGTGGCAATCTTTCGGACGATGGTACGGCCGACAGCAGCGGTGCGGCAGGAGGCGTCTGCTCGTCGTCCAGCGGTGGTCAGCTGTCGGCCAACACGTCCTGCGACGGTACGAATGTGGATCACTCGTTCGGCAGCTCGCCGAACGCTCGCTCCTTCTCCAGTGGTGGCAGTTGCAGCGGAAGTAGTAGCAGCGGTGGCGGCAAGCGAAAAATCCGGTCGTCGTCGAAGACGCGCTCGTCGAAGAAAAAGAAGAGCAAAGCGGTCAGTCAGCATTTCGCATCGTCCACTCAGCAGCGGCGCAAGAAGCTGGCCGCAGCAGCAGCTCGCTCGAGATCGAAATCGAAAAGCAATAATCGGATGCAGCAGCAGCAGCAGCAACAACACGACCAGCAGGATCAGTACCAGTCGCAATCAGCAGCGGGAGGTACGGAGGGCGAATCGTACGCTGGCGGTCATTACGACAAAGCAGCCGAGCTGCTGCTGACCTTCTCACAGTCGGCAACTAGCAGCAGCGGAGCGGCACAGCTGATGGGAGTGACCTCGGCAAACGTCGTCGGTGAACCGGCGGGTGGTATGGCCGGAGGGCCACCGTCGGTTGGAGCGGGAAGCTTGCCGATGCTCAGTTCCGCCTGCATGCTGATTGAGGCAGCGGTTGGACCGCTCGAGAACGCATCCGCGTTGCTGATGGGCGGACGACCGTTGAATCTGCCCAGCTCGGTGCTCGTATCGTCTTCCACGCCCTCGCCGCCTGTGATTGCCCAAACGCTCGAATCACCGCTGCCCGCGGAGCAGCAGGATTTCAAGTACCCGGCCAAGGCAAAAACGAAGAAAAGTATGAGCCGCGAGTGGTTGAGCGGACATGCGCAGGAGCAGGGCGACTCCGGTTACGCGACAACACCCACGGAGGATCGGGGAAACAGCGCGGTGGACGCAGTGTCCTCCTTGCCCCACCTTCGACAGCCCCTGCAGCTGAAGACCAACTTTGACGATCCGTCCGGCACGGGAGAGGGTGGCAACATCATGATAAAGAAGGTGGAAGAATTCATCATGCAAAACTCGCCCCAGCCGGACGACAGTACGGTAAACGCCACTTCCTCCTCCTCCTCCTGTCCGGCGACTTCCTCCTCGGTGGCTGTTTCGTCATCCACTCAGGCGAGTGCAACGAACAAATGGCCAACGAGCGTGTCGTCGTCGAGCGGGGAAGTGAGTACGGTTAGCACCACGGACAAGATGGAAAGTGCCGCCGTGAAGAAACGTTGGCTCCGGCAGGCAATATCGGAGGAAACCGACGAACATCCGAGCGGTGGGCATGGCGTTGGGCTGCATTCATCCTCCTCGTCCTCATCTTCGCCACCACCGCCGAACGGGTTCACGACTCCGCTGAAAAAGCGGCGTGTGATTCGAGAGAATCCGATTGCCGTCGTATCGAGCGCACCAGCCGTGGTTTCGTCGGACGCGGCGCAGCAAATGCCGCAACCAATGTACGTCCAATCGACTGCGCCCATTACGTCGAGCTACGCGGACAGTAGCGGGTTGGTAGCGAGCGGAGGAAATAGCGGACCTGCAAGCAGTGCAACCCGATTTTGGGATCATTCCATCTCGCCCGAGAAGCAAGCGATGGACCTTTCCTCTCATCGTGCCCCACCACCCACGAGCAGTGGCCCAGTGAAAATGCTTACGCCTCTGCACTTTGCCGATCCTGGTCCGATGCCGACTGCAGGTGTGGCAACGCCACCGATCCCAGTGCCGCCGCCACTGCCCCCGATAGTATCACCGTCTGCCACTGCGCAGGTGGTGCTAGCAGCGCCACAGCAGCAACCCTCGCCGACGATCGCCGTCCATCCGCAGCTACATCTCGGTGGCAGTGTGGGTGTGGCCTCCTCTCCACACCATCTTCACCATCACCATCCGTACCCGCTGTTACAGCAAATCCATCATCAACCGCACCATTCGATTCCGCTAGCGATGGCGGCGCAGATGCAGTACGAGGTAACGGCGAGCAGCAGCATAGTGACAGCAGACCCGCCGGCAGTTGCAACCGTGGAGACTGTTGAACAGCCGTTAGTGGAGACTGTCGAACAGGCAGCACCTGCACCAGCCATTGCAGCCGAAAGTCCGCCAGTGGTAAGAGAGCAGGAATATACGGCTCCAACACCGGCGGCTACGCCTGTGTACGCGGAACCAGCTGCGGAAGTAATCGAGGAACAGGTTGTAGAGCAGCAGGTGGTGGATGTGGTTGAGCAGGAGGTGATGGTGGAACAGGAAGTGATGGTCGAGCAGGAGGAAGAGTTGATGGAGCAGGAGGAAGTGATGGAGCAGCAGGTGGAAGAAGTGATCGAGCAACCGGAGGAAGAAGTGATTGTGCAGCAGGAAGTGGTCGAGCAGGAGGAAGTGGTCGAGCAGGAGGAGGTGATTGAGCAGGAGGAAGTGGTGGTCGAGCAAGAGGAGGAAGTGGTGGTCGAGCAGGAGGCAGTGGTGGAGCAGGAGATCGTCGAAGAGCAGGAGCCGCAGGTCGAGCAGAAAAAGGAACCAAGTGCTGCTGTGGACGAGATTGTTCAAGCTGCTGCTGAAGGACGTTCAAGGACGCCACAGTTGTGTGATTCTGAGCTGGACACGTCCGATCCAGCGATCGATAGCAAGGGCAGCACGCCTAGCAAAGGAAGCCAGAAATACATCGCCGACGATGATGATGAAATGGCCGCCCTGGTGGAAGAGATCGTCCAGGAGTCGTTCGTGTCAAAGCGCAAGGAAGCAGAAACAGCGGCAGCAGCAGCGGTGGCGAAATCTCTCGAGCTGCAGGTGGAAAAGAAAGCACCAATTCCAAGTCCCACGCTGAAATCGTCTGCAAAGGACGAAACAATGAGTGTGGGTGAGGATAAAACGATAACGTCTGCTGCCAAGGACAGCTCTGCTGCAGCTGCTGTACGTGAAAAGTCGGCAGAGAAACGATCCACCAGTAGAGAATCACTCGGAAAGGTGGAGCAGCCGAAAGCCAACAGCCAATCGGTGGAAATTAGCTACTGCGAAGCGGAGGACGTTGTTGCGGAGGAAAAGCGTGACACATCGGGCATGGAGTCGTTGTCGTCGACGTTCGATGAAATTGTGGAAACAATCGTCGAAGAGCGACTGGCGGCAATGAACGACGAGTGCGATGTCGCTGGCGAAGGAGAGCATCCCGGCGACGATACGGACGGCGGTGCCGAGGAAGAATCGGTGCTGGTGTACGTCCAGGAGGAGGAGGAAGAGACCGGCTCGAAGGTGCAGCTCGAGGACGAAAACAGCGAGGACGCACTGATGCGTGAGGTGGAGGAGGAGATGATGGAGATGATGTCGGAAACCAGCGCACTGCGCCAGGGGCTGCCCCGAACTTTGAACGAAGACGAGGAGGAGCGTGATGTACGCTTCATAGCGGAGGAAGAGGACGATGCCGTTAAGCCGGAAGTGGTGGCGGCTAGCAAGGCCGCTCCTAAGGACGAAACGGCATGCGCCGAGTGGACGGAGGCGACCCCGGTTGCCAGTTCGTCGCCGCAGAAAGTGGCAAACGGCACGAAGGAGACCTCGAAAGCAACTCCAGCGCGTGCCGCTGCACCGGAGGACAGCGAGCAGAGTGAACTGGCCGACCTGCAGAAGGTGATCGCATCCTTCCACTCCGAGAACATCATGAATCTGATCTCGCGCAACAAAAGCAAATCGAAGAAGGGTGGCAGCAGCAGCGTCTCCCCGCCGGCACGAGCGCCGAGCGCAGACGGAGCGAGCGTGAAGAAGCAGGTGAAGCTGAACTTTGACCTGTGCGTCAAGGACGATCCCGTCAATGTGACGCTGCAGCGGTCTGCCTCGGAAGGAATGGAAGCGACGGGTGAATCCATCGCCGTGATTACGGGAGCAACTTCGCTGGCCACAGGCATGGCAGCTGCTGGCGCTGCGATGCCACCGATGGTGCTGCCTCCTTCGTCCGTGTCTGTGCTGGCCGCATCGACCGGGCTGGCGTCTGCCGCACTGCTCACCACGTCGACTGCAAGCGGCGGAAGCGTCAGCAGCAATCTGCACACCATCAAAACGATCCCAACCGTCGTGAACAGCACCACCGTTGGTGGCAATGTCGTCGTCCCATCGGTCACCACGTTCGGCAGTGAACCGATCCGCTCGTACTCTACGCTACGGCCGGATCCGCCCATGCCACCGGGACCCTTGGTAGCCGGTGGACATCTCAGCACGCTCGGTGGGTACCATCTCGGGCGTCTCGGGCCGTCCACCGGAGCGCCTCCGAGTGTGGGCAGCGCGGGCAGCGCTGCCGGCGGTATCTATCAGTACCGCTCGGAGGTATCGAATCTGCTGGAACGAACGGCCATGCTGGCTCCGCTTCACCGACCGACAAGTTTCTCGACCCTTGGATCGCTCACCTCGCCGCTGGTTGGCGGTGGCGGTGTAAAATCGTCCCTCCTGCTCGGCTCGGGCACGGAATCGTTGTCCACTCTCGGCAGCACGACAGCGCCGCCATCGATGGTAGGAGCCGCCGGCGTAACACCGGGAACAGGAACCACCCCTACCGGAGGATCACCCGCCGTTGGAGCGTATCCGAAGATCTTCACCAAAACGGCCAGCTCGGATCCGCGGCTCAACCCGGCACTGGTGGCAGCAACGACCGCAGCCGACGCATCGTCCCCCGCCGGGGCAAGTGCCGCCAGTGCACCGATCACCCCGAAACGCAAGCTCTCCATTACCGAGTATCGCAAGCGCAAGCAGCAAACTTCGACCGAAGGTAGCGCAACGTCCACGACGCCGGGAACGGCCACTTCGACCACTTCCACAGGCATTGGCTCTACTAGCAGTAGCTCGATACTATCCTCGCTGGCCCCAGTGCCCTCAGCCGCCGCTCTAATAGCGGCGTCGAAAGCGAGCAGGAGAGAGCAGCTGCTGCTAGCGGTCGATCGTGCCGCCGCGTCGTCTGTGAGCAGCACCATCAGCAGCAACGATGTGAGCAGCTCGATCAGCCGGGAGCTTAGCATGGAGCTGGATCTCGATCTGCCGGAGGAGGCGAAATCGGGCGACAGCTCCAACTCTTCGTCCTCTTCGTCGAGCGTCGGTGGTGGTGGTGGTGGTCGTGTTCGGGCGCCAGTTCCCGGCATAAGCAACGGCACAGTGGGCAAGCTGAGCGGAAAGGACGCTGGCAGTGGCGGTATTTCAACGGCCGTGGATCATGCATCGTCGACGAACCATCATCATCACAATCACTACGAAGCACTTTCGTCCACCGACGAAATAAGTAAGTAAGAAAATAGATATAGAGAAAGAAAGGGTGGAACAGCACATAGAGTATTTAGTTGAAATATGCAATTTAATGTTAAATGAAATAAAGAAACATAATCAATGTTATGCTGCTGTCCACGGAGAACTATTTTGATGGGTAGATTAGACTTTTTGTGAGCTCAAGTAGATGATGAATGAATCGAAAGCACGTTTAAAGTGGCAGATTTCGGTACTGGAGGGATTTATCTTCCAGTGAAATTAGTAAAGAACATTGAATCCTTGTTTAGTTAGTTTAATTGGTAAGCTTATTCGTTTGTTTTGTGAGCGTTTTACAAAAGACAGTTCAAAATTCTAACCAAAACTGTGTTGTTTCCCTTTCAGCGACCACATTCAGTGCTACACCAACGTTGGCCGAGCTGCGCAGCGAGGGCGGCATGTCGGCGGAGCGGCTGAAGTCGCTCAAATACTTCCCATAAAGTTCGTGTGATCTGTCCAAGCGCGAGTCGGACTAAAAAAGAAGGAGTGATGCAGCAGGAGAAAGAGCCGAAACACGCACACGCAGTGCTCTCGCAAATGACATGCGGGACATGTCGATAGGAACAGGGCGGCAAAGAGACCAAGACCACCCCATCCCACACCCAACGCTTCGCATAGTAAGGTAGTACCACCCACGGCACGACCACATCAATGCGTAATTAGAATTAATAGCGCTAAGAACTCGCATCGGTGTAAGAGGGGATGCGGAAAGAATTCTTACCTCGCACGGTAGGAACACTCAGGAATAGCAAACAAGCAATAAGGAGGAGGGAAAAGGAGTATAGAGGGTGCTTTTTGGGGTTTTTCTCCGACGGTTTCGGGGCACTACGAAATCATCGTGAGATGGTTTTTGTGACCTTTTCCGCGCTCCACTAAAAAAGCACACATTGATGGTGCATTGAATGTGAGCGACCCGATCCGTCAGTTTTTGTTCAGTTCTTCTTTTTTTGGGAATGATTGCAATGATGATGCACACACATTGTGCTGTGCGCTCGAATGTTCGCGCTAGAGTAATGCAAAAAAAAATGGTGTAATGTTTTGGAATGATTTTAGATTTCAAAGTGTTTGGTTTTAACTGTGAAGGATGTATCCAATACAACTTCCGATTGTTCCGATTGTTGATCATCTTTCCGTATGATTATACGCATCCACACACAAACTTCTCCCTCCTCTCGAAGCAGGCCAAGAAAACAAGCAACAAGCGGAAATCAAAATAAGCTCGAACCGTAGTAACAGCTGCAGCAGCCCCGAGCTCCTTCGAATATCAAAAGCAGAAAGGGAAAGGCAAGAGTGAAATTATTCGATAAATTAATAATCAAACAAGCGCGATGGGAGAGAGGACAGAAAGGGAGGGGGTGTAGTACAGAGAGGACAGAACACAAAGACCCCTCTCCCCAGATACGCACAGCGCAAAGCCCGCAATTTGCATCGAAGTAGAGATGTGGTTTGTGTGTCACACCTAGTACAAAGTACAAAGCCGAAGGTAGTAGAAGAAAGCGACACAGGGAAATATCGAGGCAGGTGAAAATTAACATAATACATACATATATATACACACACCCACACATACATACATATATATTTATAATTTTCAAAGTAAGCGGTAAATACACAAACGTGTGTACAAGTGTAATAAGGCAGATGTAACATAGCTTAAGCAAAAAGATAGGCCAATAAGGACAGGAATGAAGGAGTTTTAAACAAGATCTTTTTTGTAGTATCTATTATTGGTTATGACCTACATTATTAGTTACACACTCACACACACGGTACCGCACGCACACACACGCACACTCTCTCTCTCTGCGTCTTGTTTTGGGGAGAGTTTCGCAACCTTAGCCACCACTAATCCCTAACCCAGTAGGCTACTAATCACCTCTCCCGTGTGATGATAATTGCTCTCCTTAGTGAAGGTATATTCGTGTGTGTGTGTGTGTGCGTGTGCATGTGCGTGATATGATGAGGCAGGCGAAAAAGGAGATAAACATAGGTTTATAAGTTTGCTTCATTTCAATTGTAACACGAATTAATAGCGCATCGGTAAGCCTTTTAAGTGGACTAAATTCATATGATCCGTCTCAATGTTTCTTCTTTCGTCGTCCGATTTTGGTATTGTCTGCTGTCTGCCCGCCCCTCTTTTCGATTCCATTTCTATTTCCTTCGATCACTTATCTTTCCTACTTATTTTAACACTTTGTGACGAGCATGATGTTAGTCTCTCATCATGAGTCAACAGTTTGTTGTCACAAAGTGCGTCATGTATCGAAAGATAGAACTTATCATTTCAATACGTTTCATTTCCTTCATCGTTTACTTTATTTGCCACACAACAACCGTAGTTGGTCTGCCTAAGCCACTTTGTGGGTTCCGTGAATAGTTCCGTGGGCTCTCGATAACATGATAGTCAGAAGATCTCGATATGTACGAGACTGGAACCCTGACTAGCATGCTATTATTGAATCGTACGGACTGTAGTAAAACTTCAAACAACTAATATACAGCAAAAAAAAAAACGTCTCTGCTCTGGCAGTGGAATCGGAACGACAGTGGGGCAGAACAACAACAACAACAGAAGAAACACGAGCCAGAGAGACAGAGAATTACTTTGCCGTTTTTTTTTAAATATACATGTTAGTAGTGGTATAGTTTTTTATCCTATTTTATGGTTGCTAGAGGCGGGCTCTGTTGGTTTTTTTTATACGATTTAATTGCCAATTTAACAATATCTGTTGATTTCCTAAAATTATTCGCATGTGTTTTTCTGTGTCATAAACCTTTGCATAAATTGTACAGCTCTTTGCTTTTAGCGTGTAATATATAATATATTCCAACCTCTCCAATGCGGGGCGGGAAGAGAGAGTACTCTAATGTAAGACCATTTCACCTGGGTCATTTGTTTTTATAAGGTCACGCAAATCATACAACACACGACGACAGCCACCACCACCCAGAAGGTACCCAGGTGTCAACTATGCATGCGTGTGTACGTTTTGTGAATTATATTTTTGATAATAGTGTATTATAAAAGCGTAAATTTATTGTATCGTGTACACACCACATTCATTATTGACCCCGAAAGACGCCCTTTGCGCGCGTATGTTGTGTGTGTAATGTGAGCATGTGAGTTGAAACGAAGCGATTTGTGTACATACAATATGTGCGAAGGAGGCCATGCGTGCATGTGCATGGGTTCTTCCTTACCTAACCCCCTTTCCGGTAAAACTTGTTAAAAACATTCTTACTACTTAAGTTATAACGTTTAAAAACACCACAAAAATACACGAAACTAACCGAAAAACGGCCCATAGAAAAAGGTACCCAATGATGCGGCGGATCATCCCAGTTGAATAAAAAAACGTCTCACTGCATCCTGGGTTTTTGTGGTGGGGTTGTAAGATGGGGGAAAACACGGGGCATTCAGCTTAAGAGTAACTTATTAAACACAGCGAAAACACTTACGTTTGCTGCTGAGTGTAACGTATGTATGTAGACGAGCAGGAAAGAAGAAAGGCGTAACTTTATAAACTAACTAATGTAAAAAGGGGAAAAGGGGAAACAAACAGCTCTATACACAAAACAAATAAGAAGTAAACACAAAGCAAAAACAAAACAATTGTGACACCATTTCTATTATTCTCGAACATAAAAACAACAAAGCATTCGAAAGAAAAAAACAGTGTAGAAAGAGATAAAGAGAGGACAAAAGAATGGGTAAAAGGGGGGTGGTGTATAGGGTGAAAAGAGGGGGTGTGTTTGTGTGCATTTGTGTGGTGGTGGGAGGATACAAATGAATAAAAAAAACACAAAAATCACACACAATAGTAGAAGATAAGGAAATTTCATTATGACAATTTGCAATTTGGTGGAAAGTGCAGTGATTGATTCAAACGAAGAACAAGAAGAAGGGAAGGAAAACAAAACATTAAGGCATGAAAATGAAAAAATTATAACTTGAGACACAAGCAAAAGAGCAAAAATAATGATGAAAATTATAATGAAAAAATGAAAACGCGTGGTTGTGGTTCGTCGATTTACTCTACTACTCACCCGAAATCATCCGAAAGCAATCGTTTGAGCGCGCGTGTTTGACAGCCCTGCCGCCAGAAGAGCGAAAGTAGGACCCGACCTATCTGCCTGCGCCTACTTTGTTCGTTCTCACGCAGGAATGCACGTTTTCTCAATGTTATTTTTTCAAACCCTTCCCTTCCCTCCCAAAAGCAAGAGACGAAGAAACGCTTCATTATTTTTTTAAGAGTTGTGTTATTAATTTTATTATTAATAGTATTATTATTATTATTACTTTTTTGTTTGGCTTGGTTTGTTGTTCGCATTACTCATATTCATCGCATGTGCTCCTTCCCGCGCGTCTGGTTTTGTCATTCTTTTCTCTTCCAACTGCTCAACTGCTGTTTGTTGCTCTGTTCTCTGCTAAAACGGCCTGCTTTTCTGCTTTAGTTTACTTCTCTCTCTTTCTCTCTTTCTCTTCCACAAACCACATTTTTACTTCGTTGGCTCACATAAATATCATTAGTTTTGTTTTTCTCCGTCGTTTTGCTGCTTATGCGTTTGTTTCTTCTGTTTGTAAAGTTTTACCCCATAGCAAGGTGAGCTACCAAAAAATCGCCCCCGGGTTCAGTTTGTACCATCCCCCCCGAGTTTTGGACGACATCCGATTCATGTACGTGTGTTTGTGTGTGTGTGGCATGTCACCAATTCTAAATTGTAAGTGTGTTTTTGTTTTGTTTTGTTTCGGGCTGTGTTTGTAAGAGAGGTCTGTCCATGCAAAAGTTCACACACGAGAACGGGTTGACACACGAACGCGGTCGGTTTTCACAATTTTCACAGTCGTCGTTGTATTTCATTTGTTTTAGTTTTGTTTTAGTTGTTATCTCCTTCCCATTTGCGTTCACTAACAAAACGAGACATAATAGTGTTTTTTTTTTTGCGGGAGATAGTGGACAAGTGTGGTGGTGATTTAAAAATTCAACTTTTGGCTCATCTTGCTTGTGTCCACGGTTTTGGCCTCATCAGCGCCTCTTTTCTCCTTCATTTTCCCATTGTGACACGCAACACTATTTAGTTGGCTATCGCTTTTTATCAAATGTTTTTTTGTTTGTTCTTGCAACCTTTTTAACAGTTTCTTTTTATTGTTTCAAAATGGATGATGATTTCACTCCCTTCTTTTATTCGTTTCGCTTGCTGCAAGAGGAAAGCTGCTGCTGTTACTGTTACACTGCTGGCACATTGGAGGAATAGAAGCAAAAGAAGGACATTTGTAAGAAAATACAACAACACAACAACTAAGTAGCAACAGTAACAACAGCAGCAGAGTGTGTCGGTAAAATCTTTGAGCGATCGTTGTTTGGCGATCGCATAAAACAGGAAGAAATGAACGATGATGCCGGCTTTGTTTGTTTTTAAATAGTGGAAGATACAAATTGCGGATTGCGGAATGTCTTCGTTTTTTGTTGCTGGCGTGGTCACCACCACCGCGTGTTGTCGTGTCTGTCCCCCCCATTCTCTCCTCTCCTTTGTCTCTCTAGTAAGCTTAATAAATTTGTGCGATCTGCTTTAAACCAAAACGAATTTTCACATTTAATGTTTTTTTTCTTCGCCTCACCCCGTTTCCTCTCTGCCTATCAAATAGTCTTTTTAAAATTGTCGTCTCTCTCTCTCTCTCTCTGTCTCTCTCGCTGTGTCCGACCGACTTATTCCAATTCCTCATTATGAGCAACCTCTAACCATTATAATCTCTAACCTTTTCCCCCTTCCCCCTTCTCCTCCACCTACCAGCTTTTTTGGCGGGCAAAAGTACAAAACTGGGGTCAACTCCCTACCCCCCTCCCTTTTCAATCTAACTACAATCCTTTCGCATACAAATCCACAAACCACCTCCATAAATCCATTCACAAACGACAACAACAGCATAAAATTCCATTTTCTTCCAACATTTTCTTTTACACTTAACTCTCTCTCTTTCTTTCTCTAAATTTTCAAAGTAGCTCAAGGGCTCAAGGTAGTAACTGTGTGTTGTATGTATGTGTGTATGTGCAAACACCTCAATGAGCTTCTTCATCTCCCCCTGCCCCCATGCCGCTCGTCCTATTGGCAGAGTATCGTTAAAAAACGTTAAACATTCACACGTGGGAAAGGGCCTTATGAGGAAGAAGAGTGATTGAAAAAGGGAAACGAAAGGAAGAAGGGTCCTGCTGAGACGCCTACTGAGGTGTGTGCTGTTGTTCTGTTCGAACAAAAAGCAACACGCACGTGGAGGCGTGCCTTGAACAGCAATACATCTACACAAATGACCCACCATCATCGCCCCTCCACCCCTCATTTTCTCTTAATAAAAATGCACATACACAGAGACACACGCGCACATACACAAATACAGGGCGCGCTGCGCACTACTGCACACGCATACGCACATGAATGGAGTTGAATTTGAATTGAATGAAGGGAAATAATCGATCGTCTGTGTGGTGGTTTGTGTTGTTGGATTTTTTGTGTTTGATTTTAATTCATAATAACGAGACGTGTGTTAACATAAATATATATCTATAATATGCACTATATGTATGGGTGTATCTCTATATTTATATACCATTGGATGTGTATATAGCGTAGTGTAGTATGTATGTATGTATATATGTATAAGTCTACTCTACTAATCAGCATCCTTGCGTCGGATTTCTCCCCCACTGCTAATACAAGAACACATACACACACTAAAGCGAGAAACTCTCTACTTCTCCCTCTCTCTCTCTTCCTTTCTCTTCACCAAAAATGCCTGATGATCTGATGATGGGGTGATGACGATGATGCTTTCGTTCCGTCCCTTTTCGGGTTGCCTGTTTCGTGCATTCCCGTGGAAGGGAAATGCGGGGGCTTTTCCGAAACAGAGCGTCCTATCAGAGGACAAGGGAAACGGGTGCTGGCTAACGCGTGTGTGTGTGTGTGTGTGCGTTGGAGGCGCTACACCACCAACTACAACAACACACGCGCGAAGCGAAAAACATGTCTCAGAAGATCCCTCTCTCTCGCTCTCGCTCTCTGTTTAGCCTGCCGGATCGGACGAGGGTGAGCCGGTGTCCTCCGCGACGGTGGCAACGACCCCACCGCCACCGGGTTGATCATCGTGGTGGTGGAAGTGGTCCGGCAGTTGGAACCGTCCACCCTCCACGCCGGCCGTATCTCATTTCGGCGTGTTGCTGCTCGGCGTCCACCGGTCGAACTCGATGCCGGAGTCGGGCGAGATGCCGGTGGTGAACGGGCCGAGCAGATCGATCGCCGCCTGCGTACACTTGCACTCCACCTCCACGCACGCGCAGGTGTACTTGACCGCGTGCCGGGAGTGGACCTGATGCATCGAGTGCTTCGACTGCAGCGCATGCTGATGGTGCAGATGCGCGGCGTGGTGGGGCGTCGTCGTGTGGTGCTGGTGATGGTGGAGGTGTTGGCGTGCCGACGGCTCAAGCCCGGCCGATCCCGACCCGGACGACCCGATCGAGCTGGCACTGTACGGGGTCGTGGACACGGAATGCCCACCGGTTGAGGATGCACCGCCGCCGACCGAGGAGGAAGAGGCCGCTGAGGAAGAGGAGGCGGAGTAGAGCGCCTGCTTGGCGGACGCCGACTGGGTCGGGTCGATGTTGAGCTGCTGCTCGAAGCTGTGCAGCTGCTGCATAAAGTGGAAGTTGGGCGAGACGTCCGGTTTGCGCGAGCGCACCAGCAGAAAGGCGTCGTTCAGCGAGAGGGTGCGGGCGAACATCAGGTAGGCGAGCGTGACCGTCACCGAGCGGGACACGCCGGCCAGACAGTGCACCAGCACGCCGCATCCGTTCGAGCGGGCTTCATCTAAAAAGCGAGAGAGAGAGAAGTAGAACGATTAGTACGGGATATGGTGGAGATTTCCAAAAAAAGGGTCACTCTGTGGGACCAACTTACCAATGAACTTGATCGCATCCGGGAAGTGGTTCGCCAGATCGCCCGCCTGCGACCAGTGGTCGGTGATCGGTATCTGCAGATAGCGTATCTGTCCGTCCCGTTCGAACACATTCGGCAGATCGGGCGTCACGTTCAGAATGTACTGTTTGGGTGTTGGGTGAAAGAAAGTGCTCATGGTTAGAATCGGGACTCGGGAGTGTTTGGGAAATCGACAACCGCTTTACTTACTTTAATGTTGTACTTTTTCAGCGACTTCAGATCCTCACTGTGCGAGGCATTGCCGAGAAAGAGGCCGGGCAGTATTTCGACCGGCTCGACGCTAACCGCCGCCTCCGACAGGTAGTTGGTGCTGCTCTCACAGTCCGACGACTCGGTGCTGCTGCTGCACGCCGAGTCCGAGAATGGGATCGAAATGCGGAGGGATCTGAGAGAGAGGGAAGAGAAGAACCAATAGGATATTGTGATTATTGTTTGATTATTGTTTGGTACTTCAAACACTCGGAGCTTAGTTGGTTGGGTTTGGTTTGGCTTGTTAAGAAATGAAAACTGCAATAGTGTAGTGCGGGGTTGCATAAATTAAGGCGCTATTTTTTGGAGTGTATTCCACTATTTGAACCAGGGCTTGCTTCTTCTTCTTATTTTTCTATTTTTACTTTTTCTTCTTCTTTGATACGGGATAATGCCGACCTATACGTATTTGCTAAGCTTCAACGTAATTCTAAAATCAATTTTTGAAATAATTGGACGGTCCAAATGAGAATCGAACCGATGATCCGGCGTTGTAAGAGCAGTCACTTCACACAAAAATGGCTCTCTATTACCATTAATTACATCTTTTAATGAGATGAAATGCACCTACATGTACCACCGCATATCTAAAGTAATGAATTGCATACATTCTGGCGTAAGATTACATACATTTAGGCGCAATAAGAGCTTTCATGAACATATTAACGCTTTGGTTCTAACTTAACATTTAATTCGGTTCTCATTTTCTGCACTGTTATCACATTTTTGTTCACGAATTACAAAACGAAACAGTGCAAAAATGGTCCACTTTGCACCGTAATTCCTCTGCCGACGCTCTCCCGGAAAAAATTACCTTCGGCTGGTGCGAAAGCTATACAAACTGCCTGTGTGTACTACGACGGGAGGAGAAGCGATCGTACGGAGACATGCCGTCGCTATTGCTGTGCCTGCTGCTGCTGCTGCTGCTGAGGGAGCTGCTTCGTCTGCTGCTTCGTCTGCTGCTGTTTCTGCTGCCGGTGCGGAAACTCCATCGTCAAGCGCTGCTACCGTTGAAGCAAGATTCATGTGGTTTTTAATGACCCAAAAGGTGTGCAGCAGCAAGCTTTACCCACAAGCCTATCTTAGAGCACCGATACCTAATCGCACTCCCCCCGAAGCATCATACGTTTAGAGTACTAAACAGTGCCTCAAATGTTGCTGCAACGTTGACGGTGACGCGAACCCTTCCGGGGGTGATAGTAGTGCCGCCGACAACAACCGAACAATCATTGTGATGGGTTTTGAGGTAAAAAGGATCAGACTTGCATGATATGCTCACAAACACACAGTACCCAATGCCCAGGGAATTGGTGGACGAAGGATTGGAGGACGATAAGCTTCGCTTCGTTGGTATTGCTCACCTCCTTGCCAGACACATTTTCATTTTCACGCACTGGGTTTCTGTCGTCTTTCTCTCCTTCTCGTCACTCAATGCCTCTTTAGAGGTCGTTTTGATATGTTTGATTCCGCGAGCAAAGTCACACTTCACAAGCCACTGCAGCACCACAGTACTACAGTAGCATGAGGATGGACAGTACAACACCACCACCTCCGCCAGCCGGAGCAACCGCACGATTGAACAACACCGGACGAACCACGGACAGGCCCCGTGGCAGCCAGAAACCTTCCGGTGTAGCAGCCGGTCGAACGCACTCTGACGGACTACTACTGCCGTTTCGAAGCAACCCCGTGGACGACAGTGAGCGCGCGCGCAACGGCGACGGCACGGAACATCATCGTAGTAACCATCCTCGAAACGGCTCGAGCTGAATGAAGCTCGCTTCTCAAACATAGCGTAAAAGAGAGCGAGCAAGATAGAGAGAGAGAGTGAAAGAGCCGTCTCCATGTAACACACACCATTGTAACACGCGCGGTTGTAAATGGTAGACGACGAACGCCTCCTGGCCTCCCCGGGGTTTCGAAGTAGCAACCGTGGGTTGGCTGTACCTACTACTACGCCATCCCGCATCTTCGTTCCCCAGTATTTCCCGACCGCCCACGCACATTTTCTTTTGCATGAATGTGTGTGTGTTTGTATCAGTGTGTAAGACTTTGATGGAAAGGACGAAGGATTTTTTTTTGTACTTTGGTAAGCATGTTGATAATATAAATATATCCCCCGACCCTCTCTCGGCACCTGTCAGGACCCACAATCTGGTCCACTTTGCTACGATGGCGGCCGTGCTGTGTGCTTTCCTCTCTTTTAGGTACTACTCTTAGGCTGCGTTTTTTTTTGCGATTTGCAACCTCCACAAACACGCGTAATCCCTTGTAGGAAGCAAGGACATACAATTTCGGTGCACGCGGGTGGCATGGATAAACAGCGAGAAAATGTTTCATATTACCCTTCCCACAACCGAAACGCAGAGGCGAGATTTAGCAGCTTCGCTTCGCTTTCGCTTACTATGGCTGCGTACTGTTTGGTTCAACTCTTGTTGCTGGCTGCGTTCGTTGCTTGAGAAGCGTAAAGGTCCTTAAAGTGTTAAGTATTCACTGTGTCTTATCTTAGTGATCTTTTTACATATATTTTTTGTTGTAAAACTCCTCCTTCCTTTTACTATTTACATATAATTATTATATATTGTACGTAAGTTCTACTTATCTACCTATCTTTTATATAGGTTCAATTTAACATAAAATAACCATATTAAAATAATGGGTTCCCACGCCTCAATGAGCATGCACGTGCATGCTCGCACACAAAAGAAATGTAATTTGTTAAGCAAACAAAATGGTGCACAGAGGTTTCCCTACTCCACCAACGCCACCCAACACACAGCCCACATTCTACCGAACTGTTTGCATTATATTTACCTTAATCCCATCAGTTGCTCCGTTGCCGCACAGCCCGTCTGCAGGCTCGCGTTGATGACTTCATCCTCGCACCACTCCGGAAATGACTGACGAAAGTTTGCATAACCACCTACACACACACATCAGCAGCAGCAGCAGCATTCCAGGCAAAGGGAGAAAAGAGAGAGAGAGAGAGGGAAAGAAAATGGTTTAGTTTTAGGTTGGTTGAGTGTTTCTGAATGAAATTGTTCAAGCGCAATTCATCGGGAGGGAAATATTTGTGCAAAAAACACATACACAGGCTCACACATACAATGCTTTTAGCTTGTGCTCTGTATTTCGTCTGTCTATTTGCCGAACGATTCGAACGAACCTACGAACGCCCACACTTCCGGTAACTGTTTTTTGGGGATTTTTCGAAGTAACCCAAAACATCGGCATGGGGGAAGTCATTTCAACCAAAAATAAAAAAAATTAAAAAAAAGCTGAAAGAGAACATTACAACTCTACCACCTTCCTTCCTTCCTACCCACCTGCCACCCGAATTTGGTATGTAAACGCGCATGTACTACGACAACCACGCTTTCATGGCGAAGGTGGCTGCGTACGTTCGACCGACTACTGCTCGACATCAAATAAAAAGACCGAGAGAGAGAGAGCTTCGCCTACGTAAAGTTCGCTTTAACCAACCGCTGGTTCCTCCTTCTCATCCAGCCCCATCCCCCCCACCAAACACATCCCGCAGCTTTTATCCAGCCAAATTCATTCATGGCTTCTTCGTTCATTCATCTCTGTGCGGTCCCCTGTACGTCCTTGCGGATTGTGGACGGGGTGGCGCGCAAAGGAATGTAAAAGTTTGGGCTCCCCCATCACCAGACGGTGTGGGGGTGGTGGTGTCTCTTTCCTCCGCCCCGGCACATCTGATAATGATCGTACATACATACATTAGCACACACACACACACACGTACGTACGAGTGTGTCTCTAAGCAAGCAGTTTCTTACAACTCGACCCAACCGAACGAGTGGCGCCCACACACAAACACACAACGATACATCTACCCCACTACTACCCCTTCTTCTTCCCATTACACACTTCTGCATGTAGGCACGTGGCACATTTGTGTTTCTGTGTGTGTGTGTGTGTGCAGTTGCCCCCACCTTCCCTTAACGATCAAAACAGAAACCGAAAGTAAGCAGCGAGGAGGATCCGACCAACCGTCGTCGCTGTTGGTCTGAACAAGCGCGCGTGGGCGAACCTTTTTTACCTTTAACCGAGAGCGACAGCGCGTTGCACAGGTTGAGCAAAATCTCTCGGAAGTCCCTTCATCCCACCCACCTTACTCCCCCTATCTAGACCCCATAAAAAAAACGCCGGTTGATTGTTGTGTACTGGGATGTAAGGTGGGCGTTGAAAGCATTTGCATCGGTCCGACAAACACAACCACACACACGCTCCATACACGTGGATTCAGAAGTGCTTGGAAAGAGACGCCCTCAGTGGAGGTGGGACGATAGTAAATGGACGGCCACTCTTGCAGGTTCGTGTTCTGACGCTATCGTTCTAGCATCACCAGCAGAAGAGGACGATGTTCTAGCCCGTAGAGAACGGAGCCGATCGATACACTACTCCGAGTACCTAAAGGACGAGGATGAATCATCATTTGTGACGTCAACAGACAGAGTTAGAGAGGTAGAGAGAGAGAGAGAGAGAGAGAGAGAGCATCAAGAATTTGTGTTCAAGTTGCTGGAGATATCAGAACGATTCTCGCTATCAGCACCTACATCTTCTCTATCTCTCTCTCTCGTTCGTTTTGTTCTAGCCCACGTGTGGCTATAATTGGTGTATCTGCTTCATATCGGGAGGCCAGAGCTTGTACATAGCATCCTCTTCGGAATGGATGGATCTATGTATCAGCCCACCGGGCCAATGTAACGCCGCCAACGTCTGTGATCCAGAACACCTTCGTAAAATCGGGGTAAGAGGCTAGAGAACCCGTAGAGCACAAATTCTTGCAGCACAGCGGCTGGCGTGGGCGTCATTAGCTCGGAATACATAAGGGTCGTGGTACCGGTCTCGTCTCAGTTATATTGTTAAAACATTACATTCAATCTCGCTTCACCACTCGAGCAAAGCAAGGCGGAAAGAGAAAGCGGAACCCGGCGAAAGGGCTTGGGGGAAAGGGGATTCATTGAGTAAACTTATTTTTAGGCATCCCCCCCCCTCGAATTCCTCGAACATCATCATTCAATGTTCGATCCATAATATCCCCATCGGCGAGGTTCTCACGCGGCCCAGCTTGTGGCGAGGTACGCTTTGTTGCAGCACGGGCGGAGAGCTTTGAAATGCAAACGACGCCCACTATCACTGGGAAAAGCTTCTCTGTGTGTGTGTGTGTTTGTGTGTGTTCACAATGATTGCAATCCCAAAATGACGGTACGGAATGGACGAACGGACGGATGGATGGATGTTTGTTGTTAGATGTCTAATTTTAGCGAATCGAAATAACGGGGACACACGCTGAAAGGGATCGCGAGCGCGCCCGCATGCCACACAGCCGGTCCGAAAGTTTTGCGGACGCCCTCGCAGTGTGAGCTGGTGACAGTTGGAGGTGCGGTGTATTCTATCAGGCGCAGTGCGGGGCTATGTTTAGCTTTCAATTTTAGATAAGCCTCAAGCGCCCCGCGGGACGAGCAAAAGGATACATGAATGAACGCTCCACCGGAGGTAGGTACATGGATGCACCGTGGGAGGAGGAGAAAGGCTGGAAATAAACGGGGGATGTGCCTTTTTCCGATCAGAGCTAAAAATAAGCTAGCAGCAGTAGCAGCAGTAGCAGAAGCCGCTTTCCGGGACTGTGAGCGGATGCTCTCGACTGTCGCGTTTGCGCTGCAGCTCAATCCGAGCGGTTCGTTTGCGCGCTTTGTAGTTGTTTAATTGGCTTTTTTAATTGAAAATGGAGTTCAAAATGAAATGGACCGAATAGAAATAGGTGTCGGTGGTGTGCAGTAATTGTTTTGTGTTAAATGTGGATAAAACATAAATTGGATGCGAACTTAAGCGAATGTAGAGACTGAAACAGTTCCATGCCTCTGATAAATAGAGACTGGGAACGCTTGACATGAACCGTGTTACTCTTCATTAATGTAAAATAGAGTATTTTTATACAATTTTAACAACATTCAGCTCAGCGTCTACCGAACTGCTACCGTGTTATATGAACATGTTCTCATCCCACACACCCCACACAATCGAGCACAATTTCCGGCCGTCAGCCACTTCACATTCACAACACGGTCAGTCAAGTGCAGAGCAGCAGCCCCGCTGGAGCAAACAGACATCCAAACCCGCACACATAAACGCACATGTCTCATGCAAACAAATGCACCTTGAGGCCACACGCGGTTGGTTGGCATGGTATGGCACACCGTAGGCGGCGGGATTCGAGCGCCGGAAAACTGTGGGCGCACGCTTTGGAGGGAGGAGAGATGGTGCCAACCAATCGTCAACCGACCTACCTTCGCTCGTCTATCAGCTATGCTCACTATTATAGCCGCTAAAAGCACAAGGTAGCCAACGTGCTTTCATTTTGGTAAAATAGGGAATGGAGCAAAGAAATGGAGCAACAAAAATGAAGTGGAAAAGTGTCACAAACAGTCACAAACGGTGTTACTTAAGAGGGAAACCAGCCCACAAACTGTGATTGCCAATTAGGTGAACAACAAGGCAACAGATAGCATCTAATGTCCATGCAAAATCATTAGAAGCCATTGTACAAAAAAGTTTGTAAAAGTTAAGGTTTGTTATTTGATGAAATGATACATTAACTTTGAGGCTATTCAATAAGCGCAATAAGGCACCTTCAGTTCTCAAATTGGATTGTCTTTTTTAGGTAGAATTTCTCCAAAATCCAGCTCCAAGTCAACAATATCATGACAAGCTTTCCTCTAGCTTGTGATAATTCCTATATTTACGGCATACAGAGACGATGTGTAAGCAATTTTTGACACATTCCGATGCCAACAACCTGATCTTGATTCGCGTTTATGAAAGTTAGGCATAAACAGTTCCTTCTCTTCGGTTCATTTCGGCTGCGTTCTGCACTCCTCTGTCCTCTGCTGTGGCAGCTTGCGCGGGTAAAATATTCCTAGCCAGCTCGAACCAATGTTTACACGCTGGCAAATTCCATTATTACACAGCAATGGCAGCAAGGTCTTGCCAGCACAAAACACCCTTCGTGTCTGCCACTGCCACGGGACGTGTCTGTTCGCTTGTGTGTAAATTACAATCTCCACGCAAACGGCTCTGGAGACGCTCGTTCAGCGGTTTTCAGAAGACACACTGCTGCACTCCACGCTGCAGAGACCTGGGACGGCCAGACGGCCGTGTGGTCCTCCCCCTCCCCAACTTACGAGCAGGCGTGCTTGCGTGGGTGGGTAGTTTCATTCATAAGCTTTTTATTGCTCCATTTCTTCGTCTCGCGAGTGTGGCGAGTGTGGCGGGCAGCACGGTGAAGGAGGAGACCTCTTCTTGTGCTTTACTCCGTTCGCTTCCCTTCGACTTCTGCTTCTACTCGTCGGGTTGTAAAATGAATACCGCGTGTGTTTCAGCCCACAAATGCATCCACACACACAAGTGGAAAAGGGAATTTTACTCATCCACCCCGTGCGTGCTGCAGTGTGTCGCCGATTTGTGGTCATTGATCCTATACAACAAATGGCCGCTCGGGCCAGACAGACAGAGGTCGCGAAGAGGTCTCCCGTTCCGCTTGCTTTAGATCTTTACGTTTGCTGATGCTGATGGCATCTTTAGTAGGCGGTGGGTCGTGTCCAAAGGCGCTCACTGAATGTACAGCTTACTCTTTCATACCTCTCTCTTCCTCTCTGTCTGAGTCTCAGTTTGAATTTATTTACAATCAATCAATGTATCAGGGTGCGCCCCGCTTCTGCTGGCAACATCCTTCAATAATTTGTCAAGATCACTTTTTGCTCCACTTTGAACCCCACACTCACACACACACATCTTCATCATTAAACAAACAGACAACGGGTTCCAGCTCCATTAGACAAGTGCCACTCATCGTTCATTGAAGGCAAACAACAACAACAAAAAAACAAGGGAAAATGAACGAATTTTTACGCTGTCTGTATGGTGGGGCAGGAAGCGAGAATGGGGGGGAGCACAGGGAATCATTGCAAAAAAACGACGCCCTTACACAATCAATGCTCGCTGGATCGCTCGCTCGCTGGCCCGTCCATGTGCTGCTAGCACAACTACAGACTGCGCATGCTTCGACTGGCGCGCGTGGGATTCATTCAGAAAATTGTTGCGGATCGATTTCTGCGCGCTGAAAGGCACACAAAAAACAGACGGGAAGGCAGGAAGAAGGGTGGCCAGTTTTTGCTGTTTTTGCTTTCGGGAAAAGGAATATACATTACGACACGGTTGGGTGGTGAAGCAAGCAATAGAGAGAGAGAGAGAGACATACATGCGCAGCGCAAAAAAAAAGCGCTCCAACTGGAAAGCAAAGCATGTGTTGCGGGGGAAAGTGTCTGTGTGTGAATGGAAAGTGTGGATGTTTTTAGCTTCCTTTCGGGAATGATTTTTATGAACGGGATTTGAAGCATAAAGAAAAGTTTCATAGAGCAAACATTATGAGTTAAAATGAATGAAAGTTTGACATTTCATTCAGCATTGCTAGTTCGATTAGACTGGGGCAGCGAAATTAGACTTCGCAACACAAAACAGAACCTCTTATCGATTTTTGGTTGGCATTTGGCAAAACAGGAAGCAAATGTATATGAAGCGTGCGCCGGTCACATTCTTCATGCATGGTTAAAAGGTTAAAGTACGATTCGAGCGATCTCGCGCAACGATCGCGTGTGTGCCCGCTTTGCCCCATCATGTTCGAACAATGTTGCCTTAATGGGTAGCGAGCACGACGACGACCACCGCGCCCTGACGGCGTACAGTCACGCACGAGCATGACAGATGTAGGTTTAAGCAAAGGAGGTAAGGGTGCTAAAGGGAACGTGCGTCTGTGTCTTTATGTATTAAACGGAGCACACTAAACTGTATCGTGTGGATTTAAAGGGCAAAAGGGGTAGCAATAACAACAAAAAACAGACTAGAGCACGCGTTAATCATTTCGATCGGAGGCAGAGCCCGATAAGAGCTAAATTAAAGTGCTGCTTTCCTCCCTCTTCCAAGCTCCCAAGCGCCTTTAAGACACCATTCCGGCCTGAGGCCCCAGGACAGGTCAGCCGGAAACCATCAACGGGAGCGCGCCCGCACGCCGGAAATAACATTCCGACGCAAGCGAACCGAAACGAAGACAATCGAAGCGGGTTTTTATTTGCTTTACGCAGCACCGGCAGCATCGACGTCATTTTGTGTGCGAAACCAAACAGCCGAAGCAAAATGGAAATCATGTCCAAATACAGACACACAATCAGAACTCAAGACTCTGCCCCCTCTCCCCCGTTCTTTGGCCACTCTTAAAATGATACATTTTTATACATCTTTTGCCGTGCCATTTTTAGTATCGTTGCTGGGCCATTCGACGAACAAAGAAAGCCGCCCAACGCGACGGCAGACGACTGCTGCAAGCTTTCTCAAGCGTGAAGCGCGATGGAACTGAACCGAGAGCACGTGCAGTTTCGTAGCGTCATGATGGTTATTGATATATATTTTGTGTGTGTGTGTGTGTGCTCGTTCTACGTCCTGCGATTCTATGTATCATGAGCAAGAAAGCTTTCGCAATTGCGTCACCGTCGTATGGTGACGTCAGTAGTAGCCAAGCGACGCTTCCGCTGTCTGGTTTGTGTAGATGGAATTTGACAATCTGGGAAAGCAGACCGTTATTGACACCGTAATGTGAGGACCTCGAATCGAAGATAATTATAGGCACCAGTGAGAGCATCAAATCAATTCAACCGAAAAAAAAAAATATCGAAACTGCTCGAAAAAATCACGTACGCAGCCAGCTCGGTGTAGTGAGCCACCAGGCGTACACTTAATGTAGAAATAATTGCAGCAGGATAGCTTTTAAGGCAACAAACATCAAGTGTTTCACCTCATAGACCATCCTGCCAGTGGCACTCTTTTGCTGGTGGCACTCCTACGCGAAATATTAAAATTAAAGTACAGCGGGAGGTGCTTTTTTTCTCTTGTCTCCTAACAATATCCTTTCCTTTAAGGGTTTTTGTATGTCTGCTGTAAGCCAGTTTTGGTGGGCAGCATTTCATCCGCAAACATGTCACCTGTCCCCTCGCAACATAATCAACATCCACCACTCTCCCATTTGGCCCGTAATAGCCTTTATACCAAACCCAAAAGGAACGCCAGGCAGCAGTCACAAACAGCCACACAGTTTGCTCGTCTGCAGGTGGACGTTCGTCGTTCATGAAACATTCTAAGCCGTTTTGCTCCACTCATATTTGTTGACGGTCAGGCTCGATTTATTTTGCGAGCTTTTTGTTGCCGTTGCTCACCTTTTCACCCCTCACACACACACAATGTCACCGGGAAAAGCCGACCCCTAAAAAAAGGCTGCACGACGCCCACGTGCGCCTACATTTATCCCTCCCAAAGTTGACCCGAAGGGTGGATTGGATGCGTTGGACAGATTGCGAGAGATGCCTTTTTTGTTGCGCCGTGCGCCGTAATACGCCTCCGCAGCAAGGCAGAAACCACACCATCCAATAAACCGAGGGCCGGGGGAGAGGATATAACGCTTTTGCTGAGCTCAACGATCAAGGATTTGGAGTGGCGGAAAATAGCTACCTCCTCGAGCCGCGCACCAAAGCCGCACAACCCCATAGACCACAGGCGGCCTTAAGGGAGAGGAGAAGAGGAGAGGAAAAAACAGAACGGCGGTACGCCAACGCATTTCAACGTAGCGACGGTTGATCGCCCACGCAAAACTGCTAGACCAACACACACACACACACAGCTCTGGAAAGGACAACCTGCCGGGCGCCTTCACACCGGTGGGTGGACGGGCAGGAGGAGGAGAAGGCTCAGAAGTTTTACCATTGCCGCCGCCCATCTTCTCTCATCATCATCATCTTTCAAGCATCATCGATTTTCGGGGGGTAGTTTTCCATCCAATTCCAACTCCCCCGCGTGCTTTTTGCAAAAAAAAAACAACCAAGCATAAAAGGAAGAGAAAGCGAAAGCACAGACGCCCGCCCTCCTTGCATGGCACACGCACACCTGGGCCCACACGGGGAAAGGATAAACCAGCGTTTGGAGTTGTGTGGAAGCGTCTTCTCTTCGTGTTGCTCTCTCCTTTGGGCCTTTGTCTCTCGGTTCAATTGGATGGTTCCAAAAGGTATGAGCCAAAGAGCTCCATCTCTTTCTCTCGCCGTTGCTAATTGTCTGTCTAGAAAGCCGAGGGAATGGGGGAAAGAAGCTCCAGATTTTCTTCTTCATTGTGCTATAAATATGTAAACGCAGCGCTTCTTTTTAATGAATGAAGATAAAACATAACTTTCATTATCTACTAAAGTGCGCCTGCAAGTATGCAATTCACACAACAAAATGGTCTCTTAGTGCGGAGCTGCTATATTTATAAATCGCTTTCGGCTATTAATAGATAGTCATCAAACGATTTAAGCCACATCAAGCAAGGATCTATTTAACTGTAATTGATATCCCCAACTGCAGTACGCATTGCATACCTTTCGGGCGCATTTTATGCCGAATCCTTCGAAGCTCGCCTACTGCTGCGCTACTGGATTACAATTGCAAGTCCATGCTGCTGCTCCGACACGGCGATGGGTAATAGCAGCTATTTGTCTGTCGTTCTACGAAACACACACAATCATCCCAGTGTGAGACTCACACCAGAAGAAGAAGAAGAAGAAGCAAAAGAAGAGATCGTAACAATAGAACTTTCACTGCGAAAGGACGTAGGACGTGTAGGACGACTCGTGTAACGTCGCCATCGCCTAGGCCAGGGCCCCAGCGAAAAGCCCTTTTGGGGTGCGTTGGTGTAATGGCTTTTCTGCGAACGTGTGTAGGTTGTTTATGTGAGCTCCGTGTGCGTGTGTGTGCGTCCGTATGATCGATTGTGTCTCGTTACATTCTCGGCCCGGGCCCGGCCCGGGTGTGTGTGGGTGGGTTGTTGTGTATTTTCCAATTTCAGAGAATTAACAGTACTGCTAAAAATGTGCAGACCCGCGCGCTCACAGCTCAATTTCGAGAGCGGGCGTATTTTCCTTTGGCCCTTTTGAAGAGGCGTTTAAATTTTCACTTGCATGATGGATGAGAAAATTGAGTTTTGATATTGAAATTGTGCAATTTCGAAAGCATTTACACAACAAAGCAATGGTAAGCAGTGGCAAGCGGGCAATTTTTGAACAAACTCAATACGCTACACGCGCTTCATTGTCAACAAAACACAACCATCAACGATAACAAATATTAATTTGCATTTGAGTTTAGCAAAGCAGCAAACGAAACAACCTATTTCTAGGAAAGGTATAAAAACACACGACACGCACGGTCCCTCTCTCTCACTCTGCACTCGGGGAAAGCTTCCGATGGGAGTTCTTGCGCTTCGCTTCGCGGAAAACCTGCCAAGTTTATCTTCCTGGAAGCCCCAGATGGCTGTGATGGAAAATTCCATGCTATCGAAATAGAATCTACGGTGTGCTTTACGAACGATTGCTCTACCCAAAAAGTAGCGTCGCGTGTGTGTTTGCTGCTGCTGTCCGTTTTTGGTAACACTTTTTATTGTGTTCCACCAAATGAATCCACTCGCTTCAAATTGAGAGCGCTTTAAAAACACACACATTGAAATGGCTACGCGTACACACATGCCGGGACGACCGTTTGCCGTTTTTCCGACGAAAAAGGTGGAAATCTATATTTTGCTTCCATTTCTACCACTCCGAAAACGGTGACACTTTTTATTTGAAGCAACATTTTTCGGGTAGCGGATACTCGACGTCAAATAGCACCAATCGGGACGAACGCTTCTGGGAAAGAAGGTGCTCGCGTGTCAACCAAAAAAATGGGGAGAGAGAGAGAGAGAGAGAGGGTCCGTTTCTTGACGACATAATTATTATGAGCCAAAAGGAACCGGGCGGGGAAATGGAATTGATTTCCCAGGAAGTGCTGTTTCATTATGAAATGATTGTGAAACCGTTGGCAAACTCAACATTTCGAAAAAGCGTTGCAAAATTACACAAAAAAGGGTTCAAAAATCTATAAAACAAATCTGTACACTGTACAATGAAACCGTATCTCAACACGCTCAGCTCGAAAAGAAATGCTAAAAAAAGTACAAAACAAACAACAAACGCACACACGAAACAGTGTGTGGCTGGCTGATTCTGTGCTGATCATATTCTATTCACTGCTTTTACTTGTTTTTCCCCAGCCTTCTTCGGTGCTTCCGGTTGCAACATACAAACCCCCCCCCTCAACCCCCATTCCCATCCTCGATTCCTCTGGGTGGTTCGTCGCGACCGGAAGCTTGATGGAAATTAGAAGACAGCGGCGGGAGAGACAAGCGAAGCGCAGCGCGAAACAGTGGAAAGGTTTCTCGTTCTGTATTTCCGTTGACACAACAACACATGAATGGCCTTCCCATTACAATATCGTACCCAGGGGTAAGCAAGGAAAGCAGAGAGAGAGAGACGGCAGAGTTTGTCAGAAGGAAAAGAAATCAAAAGATCCAAGAAAAGATGATGACGATGCCACATGAAGCCGATGAAGCTGTGCCCCGCGCTTTTGGGGTGTGGGAATGAATAACACTGCCGCAGCGGAAACGCAACCATATGATTTTCTTTGGTTTGTGGGGCGTGTGTTTGTGTATGAGTGTGTGTGTTTTACTCCTTTTTTAAACGTGCACCATATGGCCGTTTGGGACCGCTGAGGGAGAGAACATGGGTGTTAGTTAAAGATACACTTTGTTTATGGTTTTTGAAAATAAACTAACAAAGCTCGGTTATAAATCATTGCCGCCGGTATAAAATAATGCTGACTGAACACACACATACACACACACATAGGCACACTGAAATGTGAATGATTTTTGTCCCGGGGTCCCGTAGGGGCGCGAGGTAGAAATTAATTAATCAAACAAACTGCAAACGAAAGGGAAATGTGTTGCTGCTGCCCTGCGGTTGAGCGAGTTCAGAGGGGGTGGTAAAGGGCACATTCGACTGCACACACACACACAGCACTGTGTGTTTTTGGAACGATCAGTCGGCGACCGGATGAATCCAATGAAGCGAAGCTGCACTCTGCCTGTTAAACACACTCAGAAGGGAACGAAGAAGAGTCACCGAGCTCCATTGCAAAGGAAACGTCGACGACGGCCACGGAGCATACCCGTCCCCAAAATACTTCCAATCGCGGAAGCTTGTCCCTCGTGCTCCCCCGGTTCTCGGTAAGGAGAAAGGAGGAGATGGACCAAAGTGAAGCAACAAACAAAAAAACAGCTCGATCCCTCTCTCTGTAAACAATCTTACATTAGAGTTTTCTGTGTGGTTTTTTCCACGTTGTCAGAAGTTTAAACAAAACATGAAAAACACACACACACACATGTGGTGCGCGTGCGATCGGATTTGGTTGCCTTGGCTGGCGAAAGCGACACACACACACTTGCGAGCGAGATAAATGACCGACCTTGGAAGAAAAACCTTCCACGCGCGATCGATCAGTGGTGGTGTAGGCGTTTCGGTCGGTTCGAGAGGAGTACGAGGGGAGAGGCTCGGAAAATTGAACCCAGGAACATGGGTGTGTGGGTTTGTGTGCTTGTGTATGTAAACTTTCACCTCATGGGTTGGGTTTTCTTTTTTTTTCTTTTCCTGGGGGTCGTTCTCCATCTTTCATCGATATCGTTGTTGTTGTTTGGTTCTTGGTTCTATGGTAAAAGATCCACACACTTGATCGATTGGGTGTCGAGAAGTCGATCAAGTATCGATCGGTGGGGGAAGTTTGGTGCAGCGTGTACTTGGGTAAACGCACTTACCGATCAGAAGGGTTTAATGGGTTGGTTTTAATTGGATTTGAATAAGTTAGTTTTGATATCGGAATAGTTGCACAGATCAAGCTGTAACATGATCCGGTTCGAAGGACTAAATCTTTTTGTGGATCAGGAAGATCATCTTTTGCTCTTCTAATCTCGGAATATTCTTGTTGGCATTTCACTGTTTGTTTATTGGGCTTTCGCCCCCTTTTCAAAAAGCTTCCTCACAGGTTGAGGTTCGGATCTAGCGTCTGTCTTGTCAAAGCGGCTGTGCGCTATCACCTGTACTATGGGTCCGATCATCAGACATTACGTTAAACTGTAATCCGTTTCAATTGACGTTCATTACATTCTAACATTCTTTTAAGTTGTTTCAAAACAACGATCAGCTCCAGTGGTTAGAATGTAAATCCAACCGTGTTGTGAGCATGTGTGTTGACACATTCCAATAGTGTGTTTTTTGTGTTCTTTCCTACTAACACATACAGACAGAGCTCCAGTGGTAAGCTCCAATTTGTATTCATCACCAACACACAACCACAGAGAGGGAGAGAGAGAGAGAGATAATACATCGAATGCTGGATGTTGGCTAAAGAATATACCAACAACACCAAACAAAAAAAAAAACAACATACATCACCAACACAAACAGAGCATTGAAACTGTTGAGTTTTGATTTGTGATGAGAACAAGTATTTGAGGCATGGCGACAAAAAGAGACAGAACGAGTAAAACAGGAGGGGGGAAGGTGATGTTTTCCGTTTATCGAAAAGGTGATTGTCGCGCTCGCATCCGGTTGATTCTTCTTCCATTCATCGATGACGGTTCGCGGCTCCCTCCCCCCCCCCGCTTCTCCACTATATTCAACGCTTGAGGATGACAGAGACGCAGGCAAGGATCGGGATGACGTAAGGGAATGCGGTACCGCGGCGGTGTCGCATCAGAGGGGGGAAGAGCGTGTGGAAGATGCGCGGCAACGGCTACTATAGCAACGGAGCGCGAACCGAGCTCGGAACTATTGGACATAGAAAAAAAAATCTCACCAAACACACACACACACACACACCAGCGACGAGAAAGCGACGCGCTTGCGCGGCTTTGTGTAGGACACACGTTCAAACTAAAAAGGGAATGTGTGTGGCTGTGTTGGTAAAATCCGCGCGCTTGCTGCCCAGCAAGCGTTTTTTTCCATCGTGCTACCGCTGCAGAGGTGACGAAGCGAACACAGCGAAGCGACAGCGTGACAGAGAAGGAGAGAGAGCAGCTATATAGTGAGGAGTGAGCGCGAGACGACGAACCCACCTAGCAAACGTAAAGGGCTGACAGGGGGGGGAAAAGGAAGCAAGCGGAAAAGGTTGACAGGTGGTGGTGGTGGAGGTGAGGGGGGAAGAAGAGAAGGTTGCTTGCTGGGAGAGGGAAGCGGGGGAAGCTGATGTATTTCAGTGTGTCGAATTTCATTCATGTTTTTCTCTACCCACACTGTTTCTTTACGCCTTCTCTCCCTTGCACTCGCTCTCTCTCTCTTTCTCACTCCTTTCGCATTCGCTCCCTCGCATTTGACATACGGACACAGAGCCACAAACACACACACACACATATAGACACTCGCTCGCCTGTCATCGGCGCGATATTCATTCAATAGCATCACACCATTTTGAAGTTCACATCCGATGAAATCACGCCTCGAATCGTTCGTCGGTTGTTGTTGCGTGGTTGTGTGTTTGCCGTTTGCCTTTGCCCGTTCTTCTTTTTCCTCTCCTCGTTCGGTTCGTTTTGCTAATGTCATCTCACCTACATCATGGTCCTTGCGTATATGGCTATATGGGATGGGCCCGGGGGGGGGCGCACACACGCTACACAAATGGCAACAAGTGCTGCTCCAGTGGAAGAGACGATGGGGTAGTAGGATGGGGCAAAAGGGGAGCGTGGAGGTCGTCTTCCACTAATCGAATCAATTGTCAAACGATCCACGAACGGGAATCGTTCGTCCGGCTCCACCAGCGAGATGTGTGATGTGGGTCCCTGCTGTGGAGGCTGTGTTGGCAGCGCATTAATGAATGGAACTGAAAAATTGAAACGACATCAAGGGATGACACTTGACAGATGTAATGAAGCAATTGACGAGATGTCGAGAGACGCACAGAGCATTCCGTGTGTTCGAAATGTGATACTTTGTGTGTTTGTGTGTGTGTATCAGGAAAAGTAACAGAATACACACGCGAAACAAAATCCCATAACCTTTCGTAACGATTCCACCGGAGGGACGGATGCGAAATGGGACATTAAAACCATCTCTCGTTTAAAATTTATTACTTCCCGCCTTTAATTAATTAGAAAAAATCCCTATTTTCACTCGAAAAATCGACCTCAACACGAGAGAGAGAGAGGGAGAACCATTGACGTGACCCCTTTCACGCAAGCAAAACAACGGCCGAAATCTAATCCGCCGCACTGACTCACCGGATCCGCGGGACAGACGCAACACACGCGCACCGCATGATAAGGAAGTTATAAATAATACCCCCCACCGAAAGTCCATATTCCCAGATAGAGTGCACACAAACCGACGAACGAGGCGAATGGCCGTCTTTGGGGCCGTTCGGTTTGGTCGAACCTCTGGAATCTCATCAAAACACAACACGGGAGCGTCGTCGTCCGTGGTGACTTTCTCGGCAGAAAACACATCGCGATTGAACGCCTTCGATAAGAA
Organism: Anopheles arabiensis; assembly: GCF_016920715.1. Lineage (NCBI taxonomy): Eukaryota > Metazoa > Arthropoda > Insecta > Diptera > Culicidae > Anopheles > Anopheles arabiensis. The sequence continues at coordinate 92,945,655 of NC_053518.1, forward strand.
GCGTTCCGAATTGCCGCGAAGATGACGTCAAGTGCTGCTCGAGCACGGATTTACACACCGAATTTACACACCGTCATGCCGAGATATTGGTATGCCCAACGGCGTCAATCCTACAGGTGGAAGGAAAGAAGGTACGTCACACGATCCATCGTGATCAAAGTACTTCTGAACAGCTAGGAGGGGGCCTGCCTGACCTTCACTTCCAACATTTTGCTTGATTGATTCTGAAAGGAAAGGAAAAAAACCCTCTGTACCGGAAGCAAGCAAGCCCCTATCAGAGGCACGTTCAGGTACTAAACGACCATTTACACACCATTTATCAGCATTGGAATTGTCATTCTAAAAGTCAACGCACAGGTCCCTCTCCACCATCCCCTTCTATTTATCGCTCGCTCTTCCTGTTGTGCATTCTTCTTCTTTTTTTTTTTGATAAACAGAGAGGCACCGAGAAGGCAAAGAAAAGTAGGTGCACTTTATCGCTTTCAATGCACGCGACGACCACAAGTGCTGCTCCCCCCCCCCATTTCCCCATCCAAATACCACGGGGCAATCAACCCGCATCAACCCCGCGATGAACGCGCGCACAGTTGCGCGAACGGAAGTACATGTTTTGTGCAATCCGGAAATCCGCAACTGCGCGCTCGGAAGGGAGCGGCAGAATTCAAGTGGAGCGAACAAAGAACTCTCCGATGATAATCACTGACAAATGTCTGCTTTCTCGCTCTCTCTCTCTCTCTCCCTGGGCCGGTTTCAAGTCAATCTTATCGTAGTCAGCACTAAAGGAAGTCCTAAAAAACGGTAGGATTTACCCCATTGTGGGGCAATTAGGTGTGCGTAGAATGGAATTGATTGAGGAGGAAAGGCAGTGCTATCACGCTGATTCGGATTGGCTGAAAGTGCCCAGTGGAGTGATATGCAGGGAGCATATAGAGCAGAATCTTGTCAACGAGGTCTGACCATTCTATTCCTAGAGTCCATTTGACGGGGGGATTCCAACTTGGCTGGAATTAGAGACTTCCAGCTTAAGCAATTCAATTTGTCATAATAAACAGATGTTGGGCGTTTAAATAGATTAGGGCGTCACGTCATATGCAGTTGTTTTCAGAGTCGTTTCTCCATTTCAGAAGTTGTCCAGATCACAAATCCGACTTTGTAGAAGCTCTACATGAGGATTTGGCATCAACACTCACGAGTACGTATGAGACATGATGTCTCTCCAAAACTGGAGATGATGCCTCATTTGATTTTATAAGTACCTGATCCTTATATTGATCATCTGTACATCTTGATTGGATTAGTTATGTCACAACAATGACATTGAATCCCAAACAACAACATCAGAGCTTTGGCAGAACCTTAATCTTGAAGTTATTACTACTACAACAACCTTGATAGGATATCGGCAACCTGTAACTAGTCTCCAGTCACCCTTATATCTCCCTCCCTGTCTCTCTGTCCCATCGTTATCGCATCGCAACTTCGTGGCAACAGATCGAGTGTATTTTAGTGTAGAGCTGCTTCTGAAGCTGCCACTACTCAGCACACAACACTCGACTCAACCCGCTCTCGCTCCCACCGGAAATGATGCCATCGAAAGTCATCGAAGTATTGAATGAAATCAACCGGAGCGCTTGCACACACCAAGGTGGAGCGAAACCAGAGCGAAACATTACCCGCCGTAGCAACAGTACGCAAAATGCCGGTCAAGCCGAGCGTGCGGACCAAAACCCCCAAACGGCCCACGGTGGACATGCAATATCTGCCCGCGCTTTGGACAGGAAATTGTGATCGTTTCCAAGGTGTCCCCCCATAGCAGCGATCGGTCGGTCCGAAATGAAATTTCAAACGACACCCGGCCCCGGGCACGTGAGATGTGGGCCGCCTGGCAGTCAAACTCTCTGCCCACGACGACCGTTTTGCCGACCGGGGTGGTGGTGATACTATACCTGCGTGGTTTAGTATTACGCGTACAAGGGGTCTCTCTCTCGCGCGGTCTGTTTACCATATGGGCCTGACACCAACAGTTGGTTCCATAGGCGTTTTCTTTAACGCCGGGGCGTTTCACGTTGGCACGGCACAAAAGGAGGGGTTGGGGCTCGTGTGTGTCGCGCGGGCGGCGGTCAACCGGTGCTCGAATTTCTTCCCCCCGCCCTTGGGGAGAAGTTGGGTGGGCATATTTGTGTGTGTGTGTGGGTTGTAATATAATAAAAAATCATTCATTCAGCACAATCAGCCGCTGTGGCAAACGGTTTATCGGGGAAACGGACGGTACAGGTACGTCGGTGTGTTGCTTAGCCGGGCGGTGCATGATGCTCCAAATGGCCAACACCTACAGTGGTCACAGTCTCAACCGCCATATGGGGGGGTTTGGCGAGACAAATTGTAGCTAGGAAAGAGGCCAAATGGCACATTAAGGCTTATTTCCACGTTTTATCAAACGCTAAGCGTCTTCGACACGCTAAACAATGGTCCATATTTACACAACGCAACTCTTAATTAAACTCTTCTCATGTTTGTTTCCCTACAAAGTACATCCCTTAATGCGTCAGTAATGCTCGGAATTTCCTATTCAAATTGAATATACATTCTCCCCTTTTTATAACAAAAAAAAACCCATCAAATTGGACTAAAATGTATTAAACGGACCACATCATTTTGGGGGAGAGGACGTCCGCTAATGTTTGCATTGTTTTGACAGTACCAAAAGCCATCAATCCCACAGCAGCAACTGCAGCGTGCTGTGAGTAATATGTTGCTGAAGAGGAGGAGGAAGAAGCAGGAGACGGCGGCCAAGAAGACGGCGACCGATACACATTTTTAGTAGGCCGTGACGGCGACCGTTTTTGCCCTCCGTTTGCGTTTCTTTGGTTTTATTTCATTCAAAATCTCAGTTCAGGTGACCAATCACAAGGAGATGGGGAGATGTGGAGTGGTTGTTCTTGCGTAGGTTTGGTCGGTTTTTTTGCTCACTCCCTCCCTGTCTCTCTCGCTCTTCAATCGAGGGTTGTTGATGTTGTTTTTCAAATATCTACCGTTTACGTTCGTTGAGTTTCTTGGAGTGTGTGCTTCTTGTGTGTCTGTGTGTGTGTGTGTGTTATTCATATAAATTTACCGGTCTCCATAAACAATACCCGGTTTAGCCGAATGGTGAAGAGGGATGCAGCGAGGCAAGGATGAAGGGACGCGGAAAGGGGTGAAGTGGTTTCCTTCCTTGGCAAGTGGACAGGCCAACAACAACAGCGCACCATCGAGCCATGGGGATGGGTATGGGCCGGCGCGTAAAGCGGTTGTTTCCCCCCTCCAGTACCCCTTTCCCCCCCCCTCTCTTCATTCCAACCCTACCCTACGGCTTGTAGGTTTTTTTTTGCGGAAGGCTGTTTTGAATATTTATGAATGACTTATTATGTGTATGTCTCTCTCGCCCGTTCGCCGCGTTGTGTGCGTGTGCGTGTGTGTGTGTGTATAAAAGCTCTGTTGTAATCATCGCCTCCTGCCCTCCTCACAACCCCCCCCTCTTCCATTACTAAAGTTTCTCACACACTGCCCCCTCTACGCCCCCTCCCCTCCCCCATTTTTCGCCCGGTTGGTTGTAACACTCCATTCATAACCCCTTCCCCTTCTTCTTTCCGGCGCGTTTTTCTTCCTACATACACACTCACACGCACACGCACAACCCACTTTGCATCCCTTCACCTGCCCCCCCCCCCCTCCTCACCCCCCTGCAAGTTCCACAGGTATTACGCTTCGCTGGTCAAACGCCGTCGGTATGCGCCCTGGTCGGTTTTGCTTCTTTTGTTTCTTGCGCTTGTGCTTGCGCTCGAATATCTTGCACGTAAGCGCAAAATGGGTGGTTGTTGGTTGCATTTACCCGCATTCCGCCCCAGCCCCGCGTTCCGGCAGCAACCGTGGGCGAAAAAGAAACGGTGCAGTGCAGCAGCACGCAGCGGCAGTGCAGTGAATGAAACCTCGGAGGGGAATTCGAAAAATGACGGTGCTCGGCCACAACCAAATGAAACGCAGCACAACACCACACACATTTGAATCGCTGCGCTGCGGGCGTAACGACTACGCAAGGCTGCTCTGCCCGCGACACCCGGTGCGTTTCTTAAGGTGACATTACCCCGTTCTTCATCCCACACGGAGATGCAAGCAGCGTAAAGAGGGTTCTTCCTTTTTTTCTTCTATTCGCTCCCCCTTCAACCTCGATGATCTTTCACAAATGATTGCCAACCCTTGGTTTTCTTTTTGTTGTTTTGCTTTGTTTCGCCCTCTGCTTTCTTTTCTTTTCGCTCCGAAAATTCCCATACTATCTCGGGGCCCGGGGCCAGTTCTGCACAATGGATCGCAGCAATGGAGGAGCGATTATTGAAGGGAAACGAGCGAGAGAAGGGGGGCTTGCTGCGACATGAATGGAAGCGCAAACCGGCGCACGCAACGCGAAATGAATGAAAAGGGGAGGGGTCTCGGTCCACAGACGGAAACCGCGGCCGTATGAATGAAACTAGCGCGATTGTGTGAGTGTGTGTATGTGTGTTTTGGGAAAAAGAGAGAGAGAGCAAAAACAAAAAGATGTTGCATTGATAAAGGCGTCCCTTGACATTCCCCATTGTTTATGGAAGTTATAATTAAAATGTTAAGAAAATGTCAAACATGTCGTCCAACGAAAGTTCTTCAACCTTTCTATAAAAAAAGGAAATTACACTGCTAAACATAACACTCCAAATAACGGCGGTTACTGCGAGCAAAAACGATGCCATCATACCTCTTTTCCGGCTCGAAATCGAAACCGACAACGACAAAACCGAATACGCACAGGTATAATCAGCATCTAATACCGGAAGGAAGTGCTGCTTCCGATCTAGGCGCGGACGGAAATACCTGCGTTCCGTCGGTTGTCGTCCGACGGGCGCAGCACGCGGGGAATGGGTCGGGGATTCGTCTTCCAAAAGATGACGATTGAATATACAAACGAAAAGACACCATTTCCGGCGGAACGAAAACGGGAAACGAGTGAACCGCTCCCTCCGTCGTCGTGGCTGCCCAAAAGCGTCACCACAGACACACACACGCACAAAGGGACAGAAGAAGAAACAGCAGACACACACCATAAACCCCGTACGGGGCTACGGGGTGGCCCTCCACGGTTGTTCTGTCGTTTACATTCGTTGCTTCTTTTTTTGTTTTAACGATCACTTCGGAATTTGTTACCGAGTGACGGAAGGGGGTGGTCGTGCAGCAGGACGCCCCACGGGTTGCTTTGTTTTAATTTGTTGACCCGATGGAAATTCCGATGCGTTTGCTTTGCCGACACGATTTACAACAAAACACGCGCGCTTGCTCGTGTACGGAGAAAAACATCGTTACAACAGTTCTACAAAATTATAAACTTTTGTGCAAGCAAGAAAAAAATGCGGCAGAAAGTTTGTGTTGTTTGAGCCCGGGTGTAGCAAACATTCCCGCGGTCTGGCTGGCCGTCGTTCCAGGCGCATGGGGGGATTGCAACACGCACTGTGACTAATCGCAAATCCCTATTATAGCCGGATGTACACGAGATGCACTGGGGTCAGGCAGAAACATATCGCACTCGATCGTCATCGCTCCATTTGGGTCTACACACTACACAAAGCGCGGGCTGATTCATCCGAAACACTCGCAACCAGACCGTGAGAATGTGTTTTTAGAAGCAATTAAAGTTCCGGTCAGAACGGTCAGAAGCGTTCAGTTCAGTTGCTTTGTTTTAACGGCCTCGCCGCGAGCAAATTCAAACGTTTCTCGTAACTCTGATCTAAAAGTACACGATGCGTCTATGATACAGTACAGAAATGCATTACAGAAAGGGGGCTTACCTTCGAGACAGACCACCCGGCAGCCATCTTGCTTGAGTTTGCGATGCAGCACATTAATCGTGGTATCGTTGCCGGCGGCCGCCGTACCGCTCGCCGGCACCAGCCCGGCACCACATCCGGTGGCCATCATGACCAGCTCCTCGCGGCTGCCAGCTCCCCCGCCACCGCCGCCGCCACTGTCCCCGACCGGCTCGTTGCTATTGTTGTACAGCACGAACGTGCTCTCCTTGTAGCAGGACAGGATGCGCTCCTTCAGATCGCGGCACTTGATCGTGGATGTGATGTCGATCTTGCCGGCCGCGAACCGGCGCAGCATGATGGACGGGATCGAGAAGTTGACCGCCGTCCGGATGTGGCTTTCCGTGTACTCGTGCGAGCTGCGGCAGTCCAGTATGATGAAGTGCTTCTGCGACTTGCGCAGCGCCGCGTGCAGCTGCTCGCTCGTTATCATCTCGATATCGTGATCGGGCATCGTTGTTGTTGTTGTTGTTGGTTTGTGCTTGTCTTTTTGTCTTCTTCTTCTTCTTCTTCACACGTGTTTTTAGGAGCTGCTTCAACGCCGAAACGAGACTCGCCGGTTGTTGGGTGTGTGCGTGCGTGTATTATCGCGCTTATCGCGAACACTTTTGACACTTTGTTTGTTTACCTTTCTGGCCTTGCCGTGGCCCTTTACCCGCAACAGGAGCAGCCGCAAAAGCTATCGCCCACAGTCCATTTTTTCACACTTTTCACAACACACACACACTCGCACACTCACTGTTTCTGTTAGAAAACGATCTTTCGATGTTGCTTCATCCAACTCGCCGAAGTGCAGAAGGTTCGATCGTCATCGCTGGAGCTGCTGCGCTAAAAAACACACTCTTGATTCAAGCCCACGGCTCGCGCTTTTTTAATTTGAACGTACCTAGAGAGAGAGAGAAGGGGGGGTCAAGGGAGAGAGAGAGAGAGATAACGAGATAATGATTAGCGGAAACCATGAATGAACGCGTGTGAGTGCGACAGGGAAAGAGGGAGGCTGATGACGTCACCAATGACAGGGTAAGATGACGATCAAACACACGATCGCATTGCACAAAATGCACCGTACCATCTCACACACACACACACACACACACATAGATGCAAGATCAAGCGTGTATGTGTCAGCGAGTGAGCACGATCACGACAACGCTCATCTCACTTCTCACTGATCCCATCATCCCCGTACATTGGTACAAGCGAAAAAAAAAAAAGAAGAGAGGGTCACTGTGAGAGAGACAGGGAGAGCGGACACAGAAAGGGAAGCTGGATGTACAGCAAAAATACAAAAAAAAAACGAACAAACATATTAAATGCGTGTGTGACTCTTGATTCGTTTCTGCTCTGTTTGTGTTAGCGGTTGATGCAGCACACAATTGCACGAAATTGTTTTCAATTCCAAGGCTTGCTTCGCTCTTGTTGCTTCGCGTCGCGACTTTCTCTTCTTCCCGGAGCTTCCCGGAGCAGCGCCCTACATTAATGAGGCCCTTTTTCCAAGGGGTTTTTCGTGTTTTTTTCTCTCTCTTCTTGCCGCGTTTCCCCCCACCACCACTGCTCGCTGCTGCTGCTGCTGCTGCTGGTGTGGACGATACAGCTTTACACTGTTTGTACTGTTCCTGTGTTGTTTAAGGGGGCGAGAAGCAAAAGGGAACCTTGCTTCCAGGAAATGGGCAGCAACTTTTTGGGAGGTTCTCGGATTGTTTTGTTTCACTGTTGCGCTGCTGCTGTCGCTCGCTATTACCATTCACAAACGCGCCCCGTGCGCACACACACACACACACATACGAAAAAGGCACACACACACAAACACAAAGCAATTCGAGAAAGCTTCGAACCGGAACCCCTCGTCGACTTCTGGCACTCAGCGCACTGTTGGAATGTGTGTGCTTGTTGGTCGGCGCGCACCGTGTTGGGAGTTGCCAAACGTTCCTAATCTGGTGATGATGGTTAGAATTTCATTCACGATACACACAAACACACACACACACACACCCACAATCACGCACGCACACTTATGCTCTTCTCCGTTGATATGGTGGCTTCCATAAATGCCGAGCCTCACTAGTTGCTTGTCCCCGTGTGTGTCCGCAAGGGGTGGAAAGGGAGCGGGGGGAGGGGGATAGGGAGGAAACCTCAGCACTAGAGCAAACTTACAATCTCGCGGCTGGAAAAGAACGCGAAGAACGGAAGAACCGGTCATAAACGCGCTCACTGGCTCCGGCTCGGGAGTGCGCGAGAGCAGCGCGCTACACACACCTTTGGCGAAGGAAGAGCGAAACGAGAATGAATGAAGCGCTGTACTCGAAGCGATGAAACAAACGGGTGTTGTGTTTTGAATCACACTCTGGGGCCAGCGCGCACACGCACACACGCACACACACCCGCGCGCTCTCACGCACACACCTTGAAGAGGGGCGGATGTTTAAACGCAATACTTCGATACTGTGGTTCGCTCGCGGAACCGCATGTGCAACGCCTGGCGGAGTTGGCTGGTGAGTTTTATAATTATTTTTTGCAATTTATTCTTTTCTGTTCTTACTTTCTAATTGATTTTTGTTGCATCAATTCTAGCCTAACGAGTTTTTGTGCTCTTAATTTGGCATTCAATATTGTTGTTTTGCACGCAAACGTCTCATTAAGCAGCATCTACACGTTGCACGGAGACGTCTGGTGAGTGAAAAGATATTTATTATTTTAACAAATATTTAGATTTTATCATTTTGGACTGGAATACACCCAAATCAGAAATGCAAGTGATTTGCAAGTGAATTATGCTCGTTTTTTAATAACAAAAATTCAACAATCGTGTAATTGTAGCATAACAAAATGACAGTTTACATCTGTGCGCCGCTGTTGACAGTTGAAATTGCCAGTTGAGGAATTCAAAAAAACTGTTTCAAATTAGAGCCCCGTTTCGATAAAGGATACGATTTGGACGATTCTCCGCATTCCGATGGCACGTGGATGGAACGTCTGTTTGAGAATTCCACAGCTAATCACACTTGTGTAACATTTAATGGCTGAAAATTGCACAATTTCACTATTTCTATTCCTATTCGATTGTTCCAATCACCTTTCTTTCACAAACACTATTTTCGACCGATTTCTATAACTGTAATTCGCACCCAAACACCAGCACATGAAATCCGCTCTGATTGCCTTTGCTCACCCACCGCGAAAACCGAAACAAGGTGCGGTCCGTCCACCCAAGCTTTTCAAATTACATCTGAAGGTGCGTTCGCTTCCCTCCGCCTTATCGGCACATCGGATGACGAAAGAGCAGGCGATGTACGCGTTTTGACGCCTCCAGACGCAAACGCCCGCCAGTCCCGAGCGCCCACGCGACCACAGAGAGCTTCGCGTTGCTCGGCGTGTTTTTAGAACTTGCCGAATTGGATTGCGTAAATCCTTTTTCTAGGAAAGCAGCCAACCCACCGAGACACCTCCCAAAACCGGTGGCGGTGCGAAGGCGTATGTTTTCGAACGAACGCCCTCGGCAAGAAACCGAGAAAGCAGAGCAACAAGAAAAAAAGGGAAAGAAAATATCCCAAGCATAACGCCTACGAAAAGGATAATGATTTTCGTCAGCACACGGCCGCCGCCGCCGTCGTCGTCAGCAAGTCGCTCAGCATCAACCCACGGAGCTCCTTAATACAGGATCTGCGGCCAACAGCAGCAGTAGCAGCAGCAGCATGCGTAAGCAGTGACGTTCTTGCGAAAGCGTGTGTACACTCTACGGAGGCGGCCGTGTTCTGCTCGGTTTTCTCAGTAAGGGGCGCCCTCTCGGATGCTGTTTGATGTAGACGACAACGACGACGACGACGACGACGACCCGCAAGAATCGTGCTCTGATCCCACGCACCGCACAGGTCGACAACGACGACTATTGACGTCAACTTTCGGCAGCGCATTCTGTGAAGGATGCGTAGGATAATGTAATGGAAGTACTGACGGGAAGGACTTTATGCAAAAAAAAGACTAATCAGGAGGAACTCGTCCTAAGATTGATTTCTGTTCATCATTTTCCAATCGACACTTTACACACTTTTCGTACACAGTAGGCCGTGTGTTACGAGAGCCATAATTGCACCACACAACAACACCACTCCTTTGATGGGTCCGACCGTGTCCTTGCACAACAATCCGTCGCGGCAAACTACCGAATACGCCAAGAATCACTAACCGATATGGTTATCGAAACACTGGTCGATCCTTGCCACAAAATTACCAATTGTGCCAGCTTCAAGCCAACTCAAAACAGTCTCGCGTGTGTGTCCTCACCACTCTGGTACCAGAGCAGAGCAGCAGCCGCAGGGATCCGTGCCAGGCGTAATGGGCTGGTGTAATTATTTGAAGGTTGGAACTGTGCACAGCCTCCGAAGCAGTGAAATGGGAACTAAAACAGAACCAGCCAGCGCTCCCATCGTTGCCTCGAATGGCACCGCACATGCGCGCGTTGGACTGCCGAAACCGAACCTCCCGACGGCCAACCTGTCATGTGGGCCCCTCGCTATAGCCATAACCGCTAGCAGGGTAAGTAGCAGCGGGAGTGGCGATGTCAAGGGATAAACATGGCTGGATCCTATCACCACACACCAACCTCGGCCTCCCGCTCGTGGGGGACCTTGAAGGACGAATTCTTTCGCCCAGCCCAACAGCCGCCGCGTCCATCGCCGTGAGCGCAAGAGAGCAAGCGATAGCGAGAGCGAGCGAACGCATGTTGTCGTTTTTCGGATTCATTCATGGAATTCGACCACTTTATCGGGTTTGCAGCGGGGTTGCGATTGGGTCCACATGGGGTGGTGGGGTAAGCGCATCCAGGCTGCGGTAGAACTGCACCTAGATATCCTTTTACTGCAGGCACGACCTTGCCTTGCCTGCCTGGATTCGTAGGCCTGGCGCGGGTTTCGTTGGGTAACCACCAGCGAGCCCAACTCGTGCAACTCGAGCTGCAGCAGCACAGCAAGGACGACAGTTTCTCAACTTCCGTCCGCTGCAATATTGGCAAGTTCGCATGCGTTGCCTGGGACAGGGGGGACGAAGGGCATCCCCAAGGAATGAGGCATAGAAAATGGAAGTTTAATTCATCAATTGTCTCGTCTCGGGCGTGTAAAGGGCTGAATGGGTTTTTGTTGCGAAACGGGCGCAAAGGAAGGAAGTTTGCATGGCACCCAGAGCTCCCAGGCGCGCACATGGTCCTTTTTCCCCAATCGCCCAAACGCAAGGTGGTGAATCCGTGCTATTCGTGCTCCCTCTCTCTCTCTCTCTGCTATTAGTTCCGGTTGATTGAGGATAGCATGAGGAGGTTTTGAAAATTAAATCAACTATTGAAGATGGGATAGTGTGTACAGTGGTGTACGGAGGCAATTTTGCTGCAGCGATGAATGGTTACCTTTTTTTTCTGTTGCTGGGATGGAGTTCTCTCCAACTGCACGAGGTGGAAGCCTGAAAGGATTAGTTTTCCGGGGGGGTTTCACTCTGTTCTACTGAATGGCATGTAAGGATTGGGGAGGGCATACTAATAGGATTATGAAATAGGTTCGTTTCAATCGGGATCCATTCTCGTTATATCGGGATGCCGTATAGTTTGGGAAACGATTTACGGTCGCTTAGGAAGAGTAGACGATGACAAGATCTTTTCATTTTCAATAAGCATTCTACAAATCGGTCTTTTCAGAAGTATTTGAGAGGAATTAGCACCAACTCCAAAGGAGAAAGACCCCATACCAAGACGAATTAATAGCTATTAATGGGTTTGCTTTCTAATCACTCGGGCACGGCACGGCTGACATTTGCAAATGCCAGCGAGCATTTTGGAGGTCGTCGGTTGCCCTGGAGACCACATCACGATGCTCCAGGAACAGGTGGGCGTAATAATTAAGCCATTTTGACGTGTATGTGACGTCTCTTCCGTGATCTTTACAGAAAATGCCATCCAACGTACGCATCAGCAGCAGCAACAGCAAGAAGTCGACACCGCTGTCCCACCCAGCGGCTCCTCAAACTAACACTCTCTCTCTCCCCCTCTGGATAGCAGATCAAAACAAAAGCCCCAAAATGGTATCAATCGCATCACCTGCACCTGGAGAGTTGGAGTGCCCCCTAGGGGCGGAGTTACGGAGGATCTGCATTGTGTGTGCACCTCCCGGAAACGGAGCGCCGTAACGGATCAGGTGTTTTGCTAGCGTCTCCGTTACACGTGAGAAACAAGTGCATCCTCCAGTACCAAAACCGGGCCAGCGAGCCATCCAGCCAGCCAGCTAAGCCCAGTGTGCAGCCAGTCGTACCGAGGTGGAAGGAGAACGAAGAGGAGGAGGAGGAAACACTAGAATCACGTGGTAAAACGATGCCACCAAGGCGCGCGCGCGCCCTCACAGCCACCCAGTTGCGGTGGAGAGACGGACTGTGGGCCTCACCGGGTGGCGTGAGGTTAGAAGTAATATGATCCTGCTGTACGGGGATTTCTTCATGGATCGCGGCATCGCATCAACACACGGACATGATGAAGGGAAGTGCAGAACTGGTGGAGCATGGGTTTGGCATGAAAGGTTATCCAGATCTCCCCAGTGTGTGTACGTGTGTGTGTTTTTACTTGAGCCACGTCCACGAACTTTGCGCAACGGAGGCTCTGCGAGAGTGTGTGATCTCCGTTCGCCGCTGTATCTCCGTCGTATCGGATGACTCCAAACGGCGGCGACGGTGGCGCGGCGGTGGCACCCGTACGTCATCCTTCCCTATGGCTGTGATGAGGAGTGCAAGGAGGGGAGGGGTCCTAGTTTTGTCACCAAACCGCACGCCCTGGGGGTAGGGCGACCGATCACAGGTGGTGACTTGATGATTTAAACCGTTCACTTGGTCACTAACAGGGCGCAGTAAGTGTTTGGCCGCCGGAGTGCAGAGTGTGTACGTACGAACGAGCCCTCTCAAGGGTCTAGGGACACAACAAAAAGTGTGACAAACGTGTGATTGTAATGGGGAAAGGAAGAGGAGGGAAAAGATAACGTCCTTGCGAAGCTACGAGTGTCCATCGTGTGATCGTTGGGTGGGAAGTGTTTGTTTGGTGACGTGTTCTCATCCTCAGCAGTGTGATAGTGAACAGGACACACACAAAGGACTTTTCTTGAAAATCATAGGCTACACACAGAGAGATTTGCCGTTAGTGTACACTTTATACTTTATCACAAAATATGTATCATCGTGTTTAGCGTTTTGCCTCTCCTTTACTGCTCGATCGAGAGAGCCTTCCCTGCTCGCCTAGATCCTAGATCATCTCCTAGCAGTCTCTAAACACAAACATCTGCGCTCGTAAATGGGCTTAATAATTTCATAACGTTACATAGTTTGATTTCAGTTTGACTTACATGGCTAAATATAGTTAAAAAAAAACATTTCCGTTTTGTTCCACCACGAACACGTGTGTGCCGTTGTGTGTGTGGAACTCGTATAAAAATTTTGATTTTTTTTCAATTTCATTGCTTTTCTCTGGAGGGGATTGAGTTTTTTTCTCGATTAAAACAAACATCTAGCTTCTCCTTCGCTTAAACATTACAATTTAAAAAAAAGTGTATGTGTGTGTGTGTGCGTGTGTGTGTGTTCGGTGCTATTAAAACTCCTTCTCGTGGACACACTTCTTGCGAGTGTATGTGTGCGTTCTTATAGAACAAATCTGTACTTGCATAATATACATCATCAACAAGTGCACTTTGAAGTTACATTCCTCTTGGGGATGCACTCCTCTCTTGGGGATGCACTTCTGGCTAGCAACATTCCCTAGCGAGCGTATAGCGGGGCAGGGGCATAATCCTGACGGGCACTGGCTTCCTATCGGTGCTTAGATGGCATATGAAATCGTTCTAGCACCATTCGAAATCAGTACCCGACGAAGGAACGACAACGTGAACAACTAAACTTAAATAACAATCAGACAGAGCAAAGCAAAGCACGTCGGGGGCCGGATATTGAGGGAATACATGTGGTCCTTAGTACATTACACACACACATTATTACACTACACTACTATAAACACACGCACACACTCACACATACAAGTACGAAAGGAAGAGGTTTTGGAGATCGCTTCCTGTTTTTCTTTTCTTCTTCAAACTACATTCTATAGGACTTGTGAGCCGCACTTGTGGCAGTACACGATTATCAAGATTAGTATAAACCCTACAACCTATGCGCTTAAAGGGTTTCTGAATCGAAGGATAAAGGAATTAAAAAAAAAACACCAACGCGAAGCTGCAAAACAATTCGCTTTGACACATCCGGTTCGTTTTCATCATAGTTTGCTATATCACTTCGAGCCGCACGAGAATTACGATCAATCGTAGCTTCACTGCCTTCAACAATCTTTCGGTACAGTTAAACCGCCCAGTATTGGCTACGGACCTTACGAGTTAATGAGAATACACTACAGCAAACGAACTACGTGTGTGTCGTGTCGTGTTGGATTACTTTTCTTTTTGAGCGCCTTTGCTGGCGGAACAGGAACAATTACGGTGTGTACTACTGGTTAGTTGTAAACTGGATTAACATTTGTTTCAAACAAAAAAAGAAGGCAATTGCTTTTTTGCTTCTCTCCTTGCCCTAACGGTGCCTTCTCCTTACACACAACAAATCTGTTTAGATGCAATTTAAATTACAATCTAAACTCACTTTCTTCAGCCAACGTCGGGCGAAGCCACAACAAAGATGCAGGTTTGCTTAGAAGGGTTACAACAGCACGCGCGTTAGTGGAAGATGCAGTACATTTGATTATAGATTTAGCTTCCCCCACTATTTGGAGCAAGAGCACTAATACGCAAAACAATACGCTTGATGGCGATACATTTCTTTTACAAAAGCCCCATAGCCTCACATAGGGGGACTCTGTGTTTTGTAATATTTCACACCTTACTACCTTTACGCTCTGAACTGAACTATTTCTTCCCCTTTATGTTTGATAGTTTTTAAACTTGATTTAGTTAAAATATTATAATAACAGTAAAGTAAGGACGCCACACCGCCGATGTGGATCTGTTCCCTCCGTTCAAATGATACATTTAATTAAAAAAAAAAACAAAACAACAAGGAATTAGTAAATGCACTCGTTTTAAACAAGTCAATGAAATGTGTATGCATGTGCGTGTATGTGTGTGTTTTGGGAGCAGCAAACTACCCTCAGCAGGGTAAATGTAAAAAAAAACGGGGGAAATGGTGAAGAAAATAGTCAAACTATTAAATATACAGCACGGAAGCGGTCGATTATCCGAACTTATTCCTCTTCTGTCTAACATACTCCTTATTTCCCTATTTCCATGCTGATGTTTCGCTTTTGTGCACGATGCCCAGCTGAGTTGAACAAAACAGGGGAGGGAAAGATGGATGGATTTAGCACTTTTAAAAACATCTTTCCCGTTCCCACCAGGGAGGGCCCATCAACACATGTAGCGCAAAAACAGCACCCTAAATAAGCAATCTGGCTGCCGAAACGATCGATCACAAATTAAAACGATTTTCTCACCGTTTTTGCAAGAAAGGAACTTAACATTAGTTGCTAAAAAACACCGGGCGAGAACTACACGATACCAAAAATAATGTGTGCGGGGAAAAAAGGAAACAAATGTACGAGAGATGGCCTCAAATGGCCAGGTCGGGCCGGGTCCGGCAGGCAGGTCAGACAGATGACCCCTCTTTCACAGCTTTCGCATTAACAAACAAATTCAGTGCGGCCGAGAGCTTTGTCTCCCGCAGCTTCGTACGGCGTACCGCCGCCGTCTGCTCACAAATTCATATTGCTTTCCTGGATCTTCTTCCACGTTTCGCCGAGCGCTTTCGCGAAATGATCGTCAACCTCTTCGCCAGAGTCGGGCCTCTTTTGTTGGTGTTGCTGCTGCTGCTGCTGCAGCGTTGCATGGAACGGCGCAGGTGATGATGCCAGCGATGAGGCCGGCGAGGAGGATGACAGCGACATCGTGGTGGTGAGTGAGGCCGGCGAGATGGCCGGCGGGGGCTGCTGCTGGTGCAAGTGTTTCGGTGAGGTGAGCGAGATGGCCGCTACGCTGGCCGCCGACGAGGGAGCACCGGGCGACGGTGGCATGACGGTGGCCGGCACGAGCGGTACCGGCGGGGCCGGATCGCTCGACAGCTTCAGCTCGATCGTTTCGGGCGCCACCACACGTATCCCCGCACCGAGCGGCGGTCTGATACTGATGTGGTTGGCGTTATTGTTGTTGTTGTTGTTGTTGTTGTTGTTGCTGCTGCTGCCGCCGCTGCTGATGCCGCTGGTATTGCTCAAGCTGCTCGATATGCTGCTGTTCGAGCTGACGGACGAGCTGGAGCTGATGCTGCTGCTGCTGTGGTTTCGCATCCCACCGCCACCACCAGGGGGACCGGTGACAGTCAGTGGTAACGAATCGCCCGTGTCCATGCTGTGTTTTTGCAACAGCAGCGGAAGCGGCAGTGGGTGCACCTTCTGCGGTGGCACGTGATGCACCGGCGAATCGGGGACAAACGATGGCGGTCCCGTCCCACCCGTGCTGATGTTGTTGTTCAACACATTCAAAGACGATTGCTGCTGCTGCTGCTGCTGGTGCTTGTCGCCGTAGATCGAGCTGTACGTAGGGCCGAGCGAACGGCGGAAGTGTTCCTCGATCGACACATCACAGTACGTGGAGGAAACGTTCACGATCGGGGCCGATTCGACGGTGGTGGCGGTCGTTGTCCTCACGCTACTTTTAAGCACAATCTCACCTGTCGAGGAAAGAAGAAATTGAATGTGAAAATAAATGCACAAAATCACCATTTCCGTTGCCATCCTGTACCGTTGGTGTGCATGTGACTAATGCGCTTCTTTATCGGTGGTGGCGGTGCCTTCGTAATGACGCTCGGGCGCACGTTTAGATTGATCGGTTCGTCCCGCGACTGATCCGCGCCCGTCGGCGATCCCTGCCCATCGGACGAGTCCTTGCGCCGAACGGTCATGTCCAGCGGAATTTCCATATCGTCCGGGGGTGGCGGCCGCCCCAGAATCCGATCATACTTGGGCGAAGGGGGAGAATCTGGAAAAGGGAAAGAAGCGATGAAACGATGGGCTTGATGGGGAGAGGGGGAGGAGCTGGTTACGACGTTACCTTGATTCTCGTTCGGGCTTGTACCGCCAGGATCACGGATCATCTTAAGACGGGTTTGCACTAACTTTTTCAGCGTGACAGCGTTTGTGGGATCGCGATCCCTCCCGGTTGGCGAAAGAAAGAAAAAGGAAAGAAGTAAACCAAACAACGACGAGGGGAGTCCCTGCTCCAAGCGCACCGATCAAATGATCACGTTGTAGTTGAATTCACGGGCACGGAAAATGATCACACGGACTGACGGGGATGCGTCCACCTTTTCCTTTTGGAACTTCTGTCCGTTTTTTCTGACCCCCAAATCAACAAAACATACGCGAAAAGTGACGATCGCGACGGCTCGCTGAGTGGTGAGTGAGTGGTGAGTAAGCCCCCCAAGCCACTCACGTCTCACGCGGTGAGTTGGAGCCTGTCGCGAGAGAACTGTGAACTGTCAAAACGCGAACAGCCTTTGCTTTCACGCCGTTTGCTTCCTGGATGTGGTTGGCCGCTTTTGGTCCCTTTTTGGCACTTTGTGCCCGTAAATCTTAACACAGAACGCAATTTGTTGCACTTCAATGGAAATAAATCACAATTCACCAATGTTTGTGTAGTAGCATTCACAACACCATTTCAGCATCTCATCGTTCTCTCCCTCTCGCTCTCGCTCTCGCTTTCGAGTCACAGTGAGCGCGGTGCGAGTTTGCCCCTTGCGTCTTCTTCGTTTTTTTTCCGGGGCGATCTTTCTCCTTCTTTCTCCTTCTTGCTCTCGCTTTGTTCGACGGCAGCTGGATCACACTACGCGGGGCAGCTCTGTTTCGCTTTTACACGTCCGCCAGCAGCACGACTCCACGCGAAGGCGAAGAAAGCAGGCGGATGAGAAGTTGGAAGACGATTTGGACAAGACGTCCAGGGGACGCACGGGTGGGCGGGGAGAAGAGGGGGGTCTGGGACTGGAGGGAGGGTTGTCTCTGTTTCGTTCTTCTGCTTCCTTGGTTCTTCTCCCTTCTTTTCGGTGGAGCCTTCTTCGCTTTACGTTAATGTTCAACGGAAGGGATTTTCCTCCGCCTCAAGATTGCAAATTGACTCAAGTTAAACAGACTTATTTGTTTCCTTTTTCCGATCGCGATTTAGCTAAGGAAAAACACTCTTTCCAGGATCACGCTCTATTCCCAAGAACATCCGCAAAATCAATCTGGAGAGGTGATCTTCTGCGCGTTATGCCCCTCATACGATCAGTACGCTTTCTGTGGGAGGCTCACGATCCTTTTGGGTGGACGGAATCGAAGCACACGAACACGTTGGTTCGAAATTTGCACCCCACTGTCTATTGCATTGTTACCCACTGGCACGACACTTGCATCACAAATTGGTCGCGGAAATCGCGTACTTTCTTTCCAACCCCTTTCAGCTGCGCGATCGTTCTTTTTTTCTTCTCTCTTTTCGCTTCACAGAAAAGGGGGGTTTGCCTCAATGCGCCTGCTGCTGCTGCCTAACCTGTTGCTCGGCCAGAATAAACGGAACCACAGCCACACCAGCCCACACAGCCTCACACAGAAAAAGCGAACGCGTTCGAGTCACCGCGTTGGTACGGCACCGTTGTTGTATGCGTTGTAAAACTATATTTTGATCCCACACACTCTATTGCTCTTCATGCACTTTGCTCTCGATTGACAACATTTGCTGCTGCTGCTGCTGCTGCTTGTTGGTGGCAGAACGAGATCGAATTTCGGGGAGTTTTGTTGTTGCTGTTGTGTGTTGTGTTGCGCTGATGCCCCCGTACAACATGGCGAGCGTTTTTGACGTTCAAAAATCGCTGCATCTCGCTCACTTTCTCTACCCATCCTTTACTTGCCTACTGTTCGTCCTGCTTTGTCCACATGCCTTTCGTTGTGTTGGTGACAATTTACGCCCATCATATACCGAGGTGTGCATGTTCTCGCTCGTTGTGTCATGCCATCTCTTTCGCGCACATGGACGCGTGAAAAAAACGTAAACAAATCGTGTAGCTGATGTGAATAAAAAATGCTCTATTTGGTGATTATTTTGCATGAAAATCAACAGAAAATGGGTACACGTGTTTTTGTTATCAATGGCTGAAAGGTTTTAGATTACTGTGCAACGCATTGGATCGCCGTTCAAAGAGGCTGCAAAGAGGCAACTTCCGGCGCCGGGTAAGTTAGTTACAAAATACTACTTCTTAAGCATTAGTAAGGCATGCTCTTCTTCGCCTCTCAGGAAAACAAAATGAATTGCTGAGGCACAATTACTTGAAGTTGCAGGAATAGCTGATGCAAAAGCAATTGAGACGGCGGAGCACACATATGAAATGAAGGAGTCCGTGGGGTCAAAGAGGGGGACTGGCAATTTCATTTTGTCCTCCAACACAATCGCCACCAACCAGCGCCAACACTTTTTGGCGGCCTTCTTGAACCTTCAAAAACCATCGCCATGTCTTTGAAAAACGCTCGCCCGCGATGGAAAATCGTATCGATTTGGAGCATTCGCGAGCTCACAAACTGCAGTAATTGTTTTTCCGAGGTTGACAGCTATACCACCGGGTTCAGTACTGGAAGAGGGATTGCGCAACTCGGCTTGAGGTGAGGGGTTTTGAAATTGAGTACATTTGGAAGGGAAAACAAGGCAAATGATGAAAGTTAAATGTATGATAAAAGAAGGCGTTGCATGTTCCGTTGCCGTTGCTTTGTGTGTGCTGAAAACATCCTCCTGTATATGAAAAGTAATTAAAAAGAATCACAAAGAAAAACGAAAACATTGCATTTAAATCAACCGACGTCAACAGTCGTAAATTGTCAGGTTGGTTAATAGCATTATCTATTCGCCATGTTGAGCTAAACGAGAATCTTCAAATTTCACAAATAATTCTAATTTTCTTCTCAAACACTCAGTCATTCAATGCAGACTCTATTTCGAACTTGCTCATTCAATTGAAAGGCTTTGCCCGCAGTCAATTTAGCTTCGTTTGGCTCTTTATTGACACTGGCACTTAGTTTGCTCACAAACGTCAAACGCCGTTGCAGCGTGTGGGTGAGCAAAAACAACGAATGGGTGTACCCTCTCCCTGACCCCGTGTGCCCTGCTCTAGCTCTCTCTCTCTCGGACCAAAATATGCCCGAGCCAATAATACCCGAAAAAGACAAACCACGGCGAAGTAGTGCGGGCCGAGATTTGGGAATGTCTAACCAAAAGGAAAACCACCGTATTTCGTGGTTTTGGTAGTGTGTGGCACGTCTTCCTTCGTGAAGCTTTCGAGAAAAGCAGCATTTGGGCAACATTTCATTCATCTGGTGGACATTCTTCGTCGGGGGGTGCCCAAAGTCTTCACCTTCACGCAAGGGTGTTTTGAGGAAGCAAGCATTCCACCGTGCTGCGGAGGTGTCGTGGGCTGTGTGTTGGATCGTCGCTCCCGGTGGAATACGATTTGCTGCCCCGTGCGGTGGTGTAATTAGTATTGTCTTGTCATTCCGGGCATTTCCGGCCGGCACTAACACCCCAGTAGTGCACCCAGTGTGTCGGTGTGGGTGGTTGCAGGCATGGTGCATTGAATAAGGTGCACTGCACTTTTGCCACCTGCCACGAGCGAACGAGATCCACCCATCTTCTCCGTCCGTTCTCCCACTTCTCCACGATTTGGTGTGGATCGGTGTGACGACGAAAGCGCTCGTGCGTGAAAGTGGGTCAACGCTCTCCGGAGGTTGCTGGGACAGCACACTTGTCTTGTCTTGTCTTGTCCGCCGTCTAGAGGGCGCGGACCCCGCCGGACAGAGCAGTTGCTGACTGGGCACGAACCGGCGAAGATGTCGGTCGATCTGCAGAAGCACCGGGATGCCATCGTCGCGGCGTGGAAGTCGGTTTGCGACCGGAAGTGTGCCACCAACTGGGCCCTGTTCGGGTACGAGGGCCAGACGAACGTGCTGAAGGTGCAGGAGACGGGCGAGGACGGGATTTCGGAGCTGGCGGCAGAGCTGAACTCGGGCAAAATTCAGTACGCCTTCCTGCGGGTGGACAACAGCGAAACGGGCATCGCAAAGTTTGTCTTCATCAACTGGCAGGTAGGCTTTATACATTATTCAAAGCACCGGTTGAATCATTTAGCACGGGCCCTGGCTGCGGTCGGTACACGCAACCTCTATCGCAAAACTATGAAACCGCGCTATGCGTTCCTTATCATGCTATGAGGCAATGTTTGCTTTATCACACAATGTAAAGCTTGCCGCTCCTCTTATCATATCGCTGTGCGGGTCGAGACAACGGAGGTATCTAATGGTAGGAAAAATACTAATATATGCTGCTGGTTTCCCGTTCTTTATCGCCCACTAAAACCCCGTAGGGTGAAGGTGCCCCGATCGCCAGGAAGGGAACGTGTGCGAAACACGTGCGGGATGTAACGGGCCTGCTGCACGGTGCCCACATTACGGTGCACGCGACCACCGAGGATGACGTGGAGGAGGCACGCATACTGGAGAAGCTGCAGAAGGTGGTGGTGAACGATTTCAAAGTAAAGGATTACTCACAAGCGATCGGTAGGATGGTTTCGTCTATATAAAATCGATACTTGTTGCTAATGTTGCTGTTGCTTGACTTTCTTTTAGATTCACCCAAACCGGTGGGCACGAACTACAGCCGAGTCAATCCCACCAAGGAGATCAATCCGGCCGAACGGGATGAGTTTTGGCGCAAGGAGGAAGAGGAGGAGAAGCATCGCTTGCAGGCGGAGTACGAGCGTAAGCTTAATGAAACAGTATTGCTAGAGGAGGTATACATGCTACCCACCACCCACGTGACATTTGCCAAGGCATTTCTTACTGTTGTATCATCCTCCTTTCCCACCACCACCTTTCACAGGAACGACGCAAACGAGAGGAGCGAGAGTTTGAAAAGCGCGAAGGTGCGGCAACAGCCGCTGCCAGCGTCTCGTCGGCTTCGCCCGTCTCCCCCGACCGCAGCTACGCCCGCCAGGCGTCCGATCAGAGCAAAACGGAGCGCGAGCGGGAAATTAAACAGGTGGTCGAGGCGAGCGCGAAGGTGAGCAGCGCCAAGGCACGCTTCCTGAACAGCACCGCCCAGCTAAGCCCGACGCACATTCAGGCCGAGGTGGCGCAGGAGCTAACCGAACCACCGTTCTCGCCGACGGCATCTTTCGAGGAACGCAGTATTATCAACGAGCTCAAGGCGGAGCTGGAAAGCGAGCGCCGAAATGGGACCGACACGCCCCCGGCGCTGGCGGCGGAACAGGAACCACCGGCGGTGGTGGTGCCGGCCGGCGAACCCGTCCTGTCGCCGGAAGAGGTGCCGGAGGTGGCCGCCGGCCAGTACTTTGACCCGAACGCAACGATCGACCTGTCGGACGAGGACAACATGATACGGGCGCGGGCACTGTACGACTACCAGGCGGCGGACGATTCGGAGATCAGCTTCGATCCGGACGACATCATCACGCACATCGATCAGATCGACGAGGGCTGGTGGCAGGGCCTGGCCCCGGACGGCACGTACGGCCTGTTCCCGGCGAACTACGTCGAGCTCATTTAAAGCATTTTATTTCGCGTGTCTCTGACACACGTGCTTAGCGTTTGCTCGCGCGCACACTCCATGTCGTTATTATATATTGGTTATAGGCAAAAGCAAGCGCGCTCATCACACGAATAAGTATAGCAATCTGTTAACATAGTGCATATACGATCACGACTTAGATCAAACTGTAGCGCACAAACACACACATCCCACACATGTACACACGTCGCACAGCTATATTTGCGGAGAGAGAGAGGAGATACGCCACTCGGGCAAGCGTTTAACGGGAAGCATTAGGGCAAGTGTTTTTGAATGTACTGTTTACGTCTTCTTCGACTCGTTTCTCGGTGTTTTTCCCAGGTTCCAGCGGCAACCAGTGATGATGCAGTCTAAAGTAGAGTAGTCAATGTGCGCAAAGCCGTGATTCCACGCCCGCGGAGAAAGCGATGTGTGATTATTATGCAGTTCGATCGAACGATCGCGCACCCTCTCCATTTTACGCCCGTTTAGTCCGGGTGTTCGCCTCCCGGTATCCCGGTTCTAGACTAATAATAGATAAGCGTTTTAACTATTTAATTATACACACTTTCTCGCCACACGTACATCCACATCTACACTGACAACCCTATAACGAATGAACCGGGAATGAAGATCCCCGGGGATGGAATAAAAAAGAAACCCTCGTTAAAGTAATACACAACCCACGCTAGGCAGTGCTTTTAGGCTGTGCGAAAGAAACGAATTTAATTTATGTTTGTTTTAGAAGCACATTCCTCAAGTATTGAGTAAGATGTATAGGATTTTTTTTACATTTCGGAGAATTCTTCCTCTCGGTTGGGGACAGTTGTTTACAGAAAAAGAGAGAGAGAAAGAGAGCGCAAAGGCATTTTGCGCCATGCCGCCACATGGCTGCTCCTTTGAGCAGAGCTGCAAAAGCGCCCAGGTTGCTTAGCAACGTCCAGCAGCGTGCGTGTTGCGCTTTCGGTGCTACGCCGCCGTTGCGAAGGGACGGCCGAAACGGCGAGCGCCGTCGCCATTGTTTGTTCAATAAACTATTTCGCGGAATTTCGCGCTTCACGAACGTTCCAACCGCCTCCCAAAATACTAGTCACTGCGGCGTAGGTGCGTGTGGTAGTAGTGAAGCATTGGTCAAGTGCGATTTGACCGCCCTGGGGAGGGTAGAGCTCCCGGGAGGTGTCGTGTTCACACCTTCAAAGGACCACACGTGAAGTTGTGGCGGGTTTTAGCACCGTTCGCCGGATGTCAGGATGGGAAATACCGAGAGCAATGTGACCAGTGGCGTTAAGAAGCAGGCCGGAGTGTCCACCCAGGCGCTGTACAAATTCGTCAACCTGAAGGGCGGCGGTCTGCTGGTGGACATGATGAAGCGTGCGATACAGAACAAGCAGTACGCGGAGATTGATCATGCGATCAAGACGAAGGTGGAACCGTTTCTGTACAACAAGGGCAAGGGGAAGTACATCCCCGTGTCGGTGCTGGTGCTGTTACGAAACCGGGAGCGGCCGCGCCACAAGCAGCTGCCCGAGATCCGGGCGATGGAGAACCCGGAGGAGGACTTTGACATCGATGCGGTCTGTCCGGAAGTGAGCGAAGCCGAGTACTACCTAAACCCTTCCGGCTATCGGGAGGTGTGCTGGAACATAAAGGTGAGGAGGGGGGGGGGGCGAGTTTTCAGTTGCATAATGGGGCATAGAAAAACGTACCCGTACACTCGGCTGCGACTTTAAAGATGGCGGCAATTTGTGTCATTCGCGTGCCTTCGGGAGCACGTGCTCGGTCTGTGTTTACTTCCGTCTGTGCGCCTGTGTGCGGTGTAAATATAAGCAAAGTACATTGGAAAGGGGGATGAGGGGAAGTAAAACAAGTCATCATTTTAGGGTGCGCGCCAATCGACGAACGTCAGCTGTGATTTGTAAATAAGGGGCTTTGTGGCATGGTGACCGAATTTCCGATGCCCTATGGAGTAATAGACTTGTTCCAGGATTTATGCAAATGTCGTAACGCGCATGCAGACACACAAAAGCATGCAATAAACATTTCCTTTTAATGTCACGAGGAACTAAATGGGACTTTCTTCTCACATTTTTGCAGGAACGTGGCGCTGTGGGAGAGACAATTCTACACCTTTGCCTACTGAACGCCACCTCTCTGCATGCGGACCTAGCCAAACGACTGCTGCGCTTCTATCCCAAGCTCATCAACGACGTGTACATGTGCGACGAGTACTACGGTGAGAATGTCCTGCATCTCGCGATCGTGAACGAAGATCCTGCCATGGTGAAGTATCTGCTCGATCACAACGCGGACGTAAACGAGCGCTGCTGCGGTACGTTCATGTGCCCGGAAGATCAGAAAGCCTCCCGCTACGATACGCCCGAAACGGAGGTCGTCCAGATGGTGCAGGTGACGAACTACGACGGCTACGTGTACTGGGGCGAGTACCCGCTCACCTTTGCCGCCTGTCTCGGGCAGGAGGAGTGCTACCGGCTGGTGCTGGCCCGCGGTGCCGACCCGGACAACAAAGACTTCAACGGCAACACGGTGCTGCACATGCTGGTGATATACGAGAAGATTGCCACGTTCGACATGGGGTACGAGGTGGGTTCGTCGCTTAGCATCCGCAACCACCAGAACCTGACGCCGCTGACGCTGGCGGCCAAGCTCGGCCGGGTGGAGATGTTCTTTCACATCATGAACATCGAGCGCGAGATCTACTGGCAGCTGGGCAGCATCACGTGCGCCGCCTATCCGCTCGGCCTGATCGACACGATCGACGTGGAGACGGGCAACATTAACAAAGATTCCGCCCTCAATCTGGTGGCGTTCGGCGACAAGGACGAGCATCTCGATCTGCTAGACGGGGTGCTGATCGATCTGCTCAAGACGAAGTGGAACACGTTCGTGAAGGACAAGTTCTATCGGCAGTTTTTCATGTTCTTCTGCTACTTTTGCGTGTCGCTGGTGAGCTTCACGCTGCGCAATGGACCACCACCGGCGGAAGATGACGATGGGAAGGAGAGCGAGGCTGGGGGGAATAAAACTGCTGCTGCTGTCACGAAGGAAGAGCTTCGCCGGCAGCTGTGGAACGAAACGACGCTAGAGGATGCGCTGGCTGCGCTTGCCGGCAATGGAAGCTTTGCTGGACGGTTGTCGAATCTGGAGCAGAGCAACGGAAGTAGCGACGCGATGGGTGAGTTTGATCCTGCCGAGATGGACGACGAGGGTCTGTTCTTCAACTCCAACTGTCACACGATGGATTACGACGGTGTGGAGGGCAAGGTGCGTCTCATATCGGAGATGATCATACTGGTCGGTTCGTTTCTGTATCTGCTCGCTGCCTTGCGGGAGTTGAAGTTTCTTGGGCGGAAAATGTTCTTCGAAAATCTTGTAAGTGCCAACTCTTGGAGCAATTCTGGTATCGAGCATATCTCTCATCAATGATCCTTACATTCCAGATGACAGCACCATCGAGGGTTATGTTTCTGTTTTCCTGCTGCATAATGATGATCGTACCGTTTCTGAAGGTTCTCTGCTTTACGGAGCTGGAAGATCACGTAGCCGTAACGATCATGCTGACGACGGCGCCCTATTTTTTATTCTTCTGTCGGTATGTACTAACAGTGCCTCAATTCAGTAGTGAGAAGATCTCACTGTTCTCTGTTTAATTCCCAGTGGCTTCAAAACGGTCGGACCGTTCGTGGTGATGATATACCGCATGGTGATGGGCGATCTGTTGCGGTTCGTCGTCATCTATCTGGTGTTTGTGATGGGCTTCTCCCAGGCGTACTACATCGTGTTTCTGTCCTACAAACCGGACGAGGAAGGCGACCCAAACCCGATGCCGTCACCGATCGAATCGATTGTAGCGATGTTTCTGATGTCGCTGACCAACTTTGGCGATTACTATGGCGCACTGGAGAACACCGACCACGAGATGTGCGCAAAGGTGAAGGACGTGGATGGAGAAGGTAGTTGATAGGAGTTAATCATTGGTGTACTCTTTACTTTAGATCTTGTTCGTGCTGTTCATGGTGATTGTTGCCGTGCTGTTGGTGAACATGTTGATCGCTATGATGGGCAACACGTACCAGAAGATTGCGGAAACGAAGAACGAGTGGCAGCGCCAGTGGGCTCGCATCGTGCTCGTCGTCGAGCGTGGCGTCCCGCCGAAGGAGCGGCTCAAGAACCTGATGTCGTACAGCCAACCGATGTCGGACGGGCGTCGTGCGCTGGTGCTACGATTAAACATGACGGTGCGTTGCATCACGCTTGCACAACTCTTTCCAATGTAATACAATCTATTGTCCTTTTTCGCTCTCTCTCACTCAGGAGGAAGATAAGGAAGAGATGAAGGAGATACTCGAAATGAAGCGCGTCCACGAGCGGCTGTCCATAAAGCGGCAGGTCGAGCGGGATGCACGGGCCGAGCAGCGTCGGCTGCTGCGCGAGAAGTACTTGAATATGTCTTCATGAGCCGTTCGGCGAGGAGAGGTTTTTATGATGCTAGCAGTAAGAAGCAATAATCGATACCACTTCCCCACTTTTCCACCAGTCTCGTTCATCTCTGTTAGCTGTTTAGGGCAATTTTTTATTAAACTTCGAATAGAGAAATGGTAGATAAAGAGAATAAAGTTGTTTTTTTTTGTATCTTGTCCACTGTACGGAGTGTTGCTTAATGTCAATAAAGGTTTAGTATTGCTCATTACTATATGTTAACTCTAATTTAAGGCACTTCCACTCATATAACCATCACTGTATAAAAGCTTCAAAAAGAAAAACGAGCTTTAAAGCTTTGTCCAAAAGGCAAAAAAAGCTCAATGCAAATTAGGCACGCTGGAAAAAGGAAAAGCTACAATACCCGCGGCCTTGCAACCTTTGCGAATGTGGGTCAGTGACCTTGAATCCTTTGGTAGCACACATACATGCTGCGCTAGTCAAGGTCTATCGGAAGCTAGTTCACCTTCGCCTGTCAAAAACAACAGCAAAGGTTGGCCCCGTGTGAAGGTTAGCGTTTTGTTGCAGGGGAAAAGCGCATTTTTCCCTCCTGCGAGCACAACGGAAACCCTTTCTATTCTTCTCCTCGACCGAGAATTGTTATTTATTTGTCTGCGGGCAAAGCGAAAATGGGTTGTAACGATGGTTTTGATGTGCGTTTTTTTGAGAGTCTATAAGAGCCTCACAGCAAAAGCACATCACTGTGAAGATTCTGTGTTCTGTGTGAAGGCGGGGCACAATAACAAAAATCGATGCACCACATCCGTTTGCCGGCAACATGTGCGATGAGCGGGCGCGTAATGGAAGCGCAAGGGATGTGGTCTTTGTTTTTTTGTGTATTCACCACACTGCCCTCGGGGGCGCTTATGCGGTAGTTCTCATTATGGGACGGTGGGCAGGGATATACAAAAGCAATCATAAATATATGAGATATGAACTCACTCCAGAACACACTCGAAGCCTTGATGGGCCACACTTGATGATGGTGAACCTCGGCCTAGACCAAAACCCCTTCCATTGCTGTGTTCACAGCCTCTTCTAAAGAACACTCTCTGGTGTGTGTATGTGTGTGTGGCATTGATGTAGTGATTCTGTGGCCAAAGCACAGTAACTAAACGATAGCTCTGAGTGGGCAGGGGAAAACCCCATTTTCTGCTGGTTTGAATTAATAATGGCGGTCTGTTTGATGGTGGGTAATGAAGCGACGGCGTAGCTTAAAGGTGAATAAAGCACTGGGCCCAAACTGCAGAAGGCATCCGTCTCATCCATCGAAGTGTAACAACATCTGTGTCAACAACGGCCGTTTGTGTGTTGCTTCCCAAGAAGCAGAAGGAGGAGTATCTGAGTATCCTGTGTGTGTTTTTAAATTCCCTCCTGCCCACGAGCTCCTTATTTGGATGGTGCTGGATGCTGGCGACTCGCAAAGATAAAGCACAGCTTCACCATAAAGCCCCCGTGCGAGGACAAACGAACGACCGGAATGAAGCGCGCAGCGGAAGAGAAATCAGGCCATGCGGTCCCATTTTTATCCTGGGAAATCAGAATTGCGCGCGGTCTGGAGTGCAAACATACGGAAGACGGTAGGTGTCGGATGGCATGTCCCTCTCTCTCTCTCTCTCTCTCTTTCTCCCTCTCCCCGTGTATACAAGCCACAATCTGTGTGTGCACGGCCACGTTGTTCTCCCGATGGGGTGCTAAATATGGGGCAAATGGGAGAATGGGTTAGCAATTAATAGGAAATGAAGGTCGTAGTCTCCCATCGACCGGCGTGTGTATATATACAAAAGCGATGTACGATGCCCGCAGCAGCTTCAGCAGTATGGCTGATACTCTTACTAAAGGGCGCACACAGTCACACAGGGTTTTTGGAGCGGTAGAGACAAATATTTATCCCCCCCCCGTGGTTGTGGTAGCAGCTGCGTTAGAGAGGGTTAAATGCGACCGCCCGAGCATCGCTGGAGGCTTTTTTAATGTGCCACGTTAATTCTACGGGATGGTGGGCTTTGAACGCTCGACATAAAAGGAAGCTTCTCGACGCTCGAGGGGTTCTTTCTCACGAGTGGATAAACGTTCCAATTGCTGTAGCGGTAGAGCTTTAGGGGCTTTTTGGTGCATTGTACTGGAGAAAGGGGATGCTCTTGCGTTTGATGAAGATCAGGGGTTTTTTTTTTAAATAAATATACAACCAACTGGGGACATTGTATGAAGTATATAAGCAACCACTTTTTCCAACACAATGTAATGATAAAACACAATAAAACCTCGAGAGATTCCCCCATTACAAGTGTGCAGGATTTAATTATAAATGTTCATTGAATTGGACAAGTGACAGCCAGCTCAGTCCCTCTTCGCACATCGTGACCCTAAAATCAGTCCCCAGCCTTCCCAAACACACACACACATTAATAATATCCCCCATCAAGTCAACCCTTGTCTGGTGGGAGGCAACGTGCTTTCCTACAGTCAGCGACCAGGCGTCCGCTTGACAATTTCATAAAAACACCAGGCGGCTCCATCCAAGCGGGTGCAGAATTTAATCGAACAAATTGCAGCAATCTAGGCGCAAACCGGGCGTTGGTGTGGTGTCACCGTTGACAATCCATCTTTCATACGTGATCGATCCGAGCGCGGCAGCCAGTGGTGCGATCCAGCGCGATATGCGGCAATAATTCAGCTGCAATTAAATCAGCTAAATAATGTATCGAGAGACGCATCCATTCCATAAATCCTGCCCAACCCTCCGCCCGAGTGGGCGGATTGTGAGAGGGGGTTGTATGTGCTAAGTGCCGTGTGCCGTTGTTTATCTGCTGGTGGCAACAGTCGGTGCTGCTCATGATGGTGGCGTAGGTAGCGTAGGAGACAGTTGGATAATTGGCAAATAACACGCTAGACGGAGCAGGGGCCCTGTGCGCGGTGATGTATCGCGGATCGCGGTTGTTGAGTGCTTTTTTCGCAGATGTATGTGTGAGTGTGTGTGTGTTGAAAGTTCACCGTTGATAGCGGGTTGCTGATAAAATGAGATTATGGTACAACGAATTTGGACGTACGCTCCATCAAAACACGGTGAACATCATCATCATCATCATTGTCGTTGTCGTCGTCAGTGGAGTGATGAGTGTACTTCAGCAGCACAGGAGCTGATCGTTATCGAGAAAGGGATAGCGTTGTGGCAACTGTGAAACGATTTATAGCTCAGCAGAGCGCTTTTTATGGGGCAGTAGGATGCACGAACGCGATTGAAGCGAAAGGTCATTATTTTCGGTCCGCATTGAAGTGAAAGTTTGGTTGGCAGCGCGTAGCGAGGAAGCAGTTGTGTGTGTGTGTGTTTTGGTGAGTAAAAAAATAGATTAAATGATTAAATTGTGAGACTTAAAACATAATATTTTATGCTTAAAGTTTCATGTTTTTTTTGAGGCGTCCTTAGATAACCGAACTTGTACTTTTGTGGTCAAAATTTAATTAAAAGCACCTTCTCCGCTCCGATGGCAATGAATAAAAAGCAAACACAGCAAGCAGCCATTATGCGGGCCGCATCTCTTTTCGCCGTTTCACAAAGAAAACCGCTAGTTGCGCACAAGACAAGGGCGAAGAATCATGTCGGCTCCATGCTCCGGTGCATGCAAATTAACCCGGTGCGTTTGTGTGATGCGATCTTGCTTCTTACGAGCCAGCGGACAAGGCGAAAGAGTACGCTAAAGAGTGCTCTGACAGAGAAAAAACAACAGCAAGGTGGCCCCATCAGAAGCCGACGAGTGAGCGCACTAATTTTGTAGTTGTCTCACGTCATCATGACTCCCCTTTGCTTCCACGCTTCTGCTGTCGATGCGACGACGCCAATCGGCAGCACGCGCGAATTCGTACTGTTTGATAAACGCAGCAGCACGAAGAGAACAGCGATGGCACTGAGCGATCCAAGAGCGAGAGAGAGAGAGCAAGGACTTTCTCAGCAAAAGAGAGTAAAGAGCAGGAGAGCGAGAGAGCTTTTCAGCGTGGCTGCGGGCACTGTCGCGCGTCGACGAGCTACGACGCGCTCAGTCTCTTTCGCTGTCTGGCCACGCTCGGTAACGAAGTTAGGCGTTTTCCGGCTTTTCCGGGCTTTGATCGGGCCTCCCCCCACCCCTTCGGCCAGGGGGTTTCATGGGGCTGGAAGGCAGGTGTTTTACTATCAGCACATTTCTTGCGTAAAATAGAAAGGGCGACGGGTTCTGCGTATTTTCTTCTGCACTCTTTTTTCAACTCTCGTTTGCTGTGTGAAACGATTTTTCCTGCTTTGTAGAGGACACTGTGTGTAGTGTGTAGTGCTGGAGGACCGAATCAATTGGTGGGGAGTAGAAAGAGCAAGATAAGTGAATCGATTGTGAATCGTTTGTTGTGTTTGCTTTGGGGGAGTGTTCGAAGCGCGTTCTTGAGTTTCCAACAAAGGAGCAAATCCGTTCCGTTCCTAGACAGCTCCTGGTTCATCGGATGTTCTCACACTGCAATCGCGTTGTTGTGACACCGTGAGAACGACCTTAAAGCTTCGTAAAAACACGGGAAAATCGGAATCCACCATAGTGTAATGTGCAACTTTATCGCAACCATGGCAACGCAAAGGGTTTGACGACGGCTTGTCTACACTCCTGGCCTGGTGGCGGTGGGTAAAAGAGGAGAAGCAAGAACAAAGAAAAGCCCAACAAACTGTCACAACCGACCTGGCCAGCCAGGAATGAAAAGTGAACCGACACAGCACAACAGATGGTTACCGTGACACCGCCGAGGAGTAGTTCGTGTGTGTTATCTTCAAGCCGTGTCGTGTATAGTTTGTGGCAGTGTGTTTATCACTTTGTGTGGGCAGCCCCCCTAATTTAGAGGTCTCTGTCAGCCGCAACAAAAAAAGCCTCCCATGTCAGCTGATGGCCCACACACACACATTGTTTACCCACGGTGGCGCGTCTGGTGTGTTTAGCTTTGCGCACACGGCAGAGACGGGTCGCGTGATTGCGCGTATTTTGCGCGATGTCAAAAATAAAGGGAGCGTCCTGCTGCCTGCCACAAACAGTTGAGGCAAATCCTCCACAAACACCCAAAACCCCAGTCAGGACGTTTTAACGAGAGAATGAGAGAGTGAAACAAACCAACCACAAGGGAGAGAGAGAGACGACGACGTTTGGGAGAGTGCAAGACATTAAAAAGCTCCTGTTGCGGTGAGGGTCATAAATTCCGGTACGAGCGCGCGCGCTCTCTCTCCTGCTCGTCCGCTTCGACGATCGCCGGTCCCGGTGGAAAAAGGGCGAAATCCTGCACGCACTCCGCTGGTTCGTGCCGTCGCAAACGGACGACTCACCTTGCCAGTTACATAATAACGCACAGCACCGGGTGGGGACCGGGGTCGGTCGGTCCATGGTCTGCGCGCCCCAATGCACGTCGCTGCTGGGCCGAAATCGTCACGTTTGTTCGCTTAATGGCAGGCTTGTAAGGGATTGAAGGGGGGAACGGGAGGAGACGCGTTGTGAAAAGCCTGTCAACAAATTAAGGGGCAAAAAAGGGTGTTTTTTCCACATCAAATCAGAAGTGAATGGATTTTGTGGAAATAAAGTAGTGACCCTTTCGCAAAAGAAACGTGTGCAATGTGTACGCAAACATCGCTCCCCGCTTGAAAAGTGACAAACCGACAAAGTGGTAAAAAAGTGATAAAAATTATATTAAAAATTATAAAAAAAAATTCAAAACAAAGCGACGCAATAGAGATCGTCTTTCGGTGGGTCAATTCCGATGGCCAGGATGGAAGTTTCAATCAATATACTACAACAAAGCACCACGACCGCGGCGAGAGCGAGAAAATGAAAGAAGCAAACGAGATTAAATCACGGAGAATCGACAAAACACACCGAGCTGGAAGTAACACACCCATTGAACCATGATTCCGGGCGTCACCGAAGCGGGACACGCCGTTCAGAGAAGTCGAACACATACACACAAAAAAAACTAGAGTGTAAGTAAGTAATTAACGAACCGGGAGGACCTTTTCGGCTGGTGGAAAGAGAGTGCGGCGCAAAAATGAAATAAAAGCTTGTTACAACAAAGAAAATAGAAAAGAGAGAAAGAACACACAAAAACCAATTGAAAACAATAGCCATCCATCGGCTTCTCTGCAAGCTTGATGTTTTGCAGACGACCGATTTGGCAAAATCCGTTGTGTGGATGGATTTGGATGAAAAGCGACCTGGCAGGAGCAAGCGAGAAGCGTACTGTTGGTGATGGTTCCATTGTGTCGGCTTGATGGTAGTGCTTTTACCGAAATGCCACGGACCGAAATGGAAAGACGGTTATGGAAATGAATCACCCTAGGCTTGTGTGCCATGTTTATCCACCATAGCGAGCAGACAGAGCCTCCGACGGGCAAACAGCAAACAGTGCAATAATCAAAATATGTCACAACTTAACTTCAACGCCACAGACACAAACACACAGCCCTGCTGCTGCTTTCAATCAAGAAATCGGTGTGCGCTTGTGTGGTGAAGGTGCTGTAGGAAAGCCACTACACTTCCCCCACCGGCTGAGACGCTCTATTGGGGAGGCAGGGTGTCAATTTAATAAAGTTTGTGATATTGGTTTGTGCCGATCCGTATTCCGTGTACCGCTGGTAACGTTAATCAAAAGCAGCCTTGTTGTAGGGTTTGTGTCAGTGTGTGTGTGTGTGTCAGTGTGTGGTCGCGAATCAAAAGGTGTACTCAGGTGGCCCATGTACGACGTACGATGAGCGTGGCGGCCTGTGGCGCTAGTAGCAGTGCTTCCGGCGGGGCAACAAGCGACGAGCCCGCCAACGAGAACGATGCGACCGAGTCGAAGCTGCGAAATACGATCGGCGGCTCAACTGCGAAGAAGCTGGTCGGTTAGGGTTAGTCGTGTGCAGTGTGTCTTCGTCGATCGACATCGCCGGTCGGAGAGACCACCATTCCGAGCTGGCTGAAGGCAGAGTGATGTGATGGGCTGTTTGTTGAAATTGTTTGTTGCTTGTTGCTTGTTTGTTGACAACTCAAAGTGTTCATACTGAGGTGGATAAGTTGAGGGGAGAGGTGGTGGGAACTTTTAAACCCAAATTGTGAGGGAGAGTGTGTGAGTGTGTGAGAGGAAGAACTAACTGCTGCTTATTATCAAAAACGATACAGGAAACGACCAGATAGACCGGCACGATGGGAAATGGCATGAACAAGGTAAGTGGTTCGGGAGGAGGTTCGGGTATCGTTGGGGCTTTGATTGCATCCCGATGCGTTCCAGGTCATGCCCGGGCTGTACATTGGGAACTATAGGGACTCGAAAGACTACCAGCAGCTGGATCGATACGGCATCACGCACATCGTCTCCATCCACGACAGTCCGCGACGTTTTCATCCAGTAAGTTTGCGATTTGTATGCACCATTTAGATATACTACGCAATTGCGCTATTACTACTCTATAAGAATCCTGAACTTTTCATTAGTATTTGAGACAATATGACCAGTGTATCTGAGTAAAGAACAACTCTGTTCAACTCACGCGCTCATCGTTAATTAGTGTAATGGGCACAATTATCGCGCGCTTATCAATGGTATGATTGATTGAAGAACCTCCCCAAGCCAAGTGAAGCCATCATCGTGCACCGTCCAATACGGAAAGACTCAGACGCACGACAAATTGGGCGCGCAAAAGCCTTGTACTCGATAGATCAATACCGATTCGAGGGGAGCCAAGGGAAAGCCAAGCCAATGGAAAAACTTGAACCCAGCGACACCCAACGATTCGTAACAACTCCCTCCCCAGCGGACGGGCGTACGATAGAAGTTTTATGGAGAAAGTTGTTGTCTACATTAGGTTGTCGACGCAAGCAAACACCAACACTGTTTGACCACTGACCAACAAAGGGTAAGACAAAAACAGGAGCCCCCAAGGCACGCCGTGATTCACCGTCCGTGTGCTGTAGAAAGTTTGTTTTACGTCCACTGTTAGTGTCCGTTGCGAGCGGTGGAAGTGAAACGCTTTTATTTAGGTCGGTGATTATGGACCGCTTTTGATAACGCTGCCGTCCAGGTTTTGCGATGGGTTGGCTTTGATGCTGAAAGCGCTATTTATGTATGCATGTTGATTGAGGCGCAAAACATCGTCGTTCGGGAGGGTGAGGCATCGTTCAGGAGCATGAATTAAATATTGTTGCGCATAGTTTTCCCATTAACATGGCAATGAAAGCGTGCACAGCTGTGGGTGTTTACTTCATTTGTGTCGCTTTTGATGGTTTGCGAAGCGAATGAACTGGAAACGGACTTGTTAGCATTTTCTATTCATGTTGGAATAGAAATTTGCCTAAAAGTATGCAACATGCATTACAAATGTTTCATATTATGACTTTATGGGCAGTTTTTTAAGAAGAAAAAGACTTTTTGAAGTCAACACAAGCGGATCCTTACCGAACACATGCTTTGAATGTCCAGAAATAGCTTTGAAATTGGAATAGCATAGTCCCAAAAGACTTG
Organism: Anopheles arabiensis; assembly: GCF_016920715.1. Taxonomy (NCBI): domain Eukaryota; kingdom Metazoa; phylum Arthropoda; class Insecta; order Diptera; family Culicidae; genus Anopheles; species Anopheles arabiensis. The sequence goes on from NC_053518.1 coordinate 92,981,143, forward strand.
GACCAGTAGACAGCAATTACGGAAAGGGCGAACCCCGAAACATCTCAAAAAGCATCAGGGCAGGATCTCACTTCACAATTTGGCTGAGTAGCATCCAATCGACTGCCTTCATTAGTTATGCTCACTCCAGCTCCTGCAAAAGGTCACTTTTCGCCCTCGGCCCTTCCCGTCAAAGTGAATGGACAGGTATTACATATTGCATCATCGCTGTCCCACGGCATCTTATCTATATTGGCAGAATGGTGGTATGATTTACAGCACACATCACCAACGCAACCGTTACACGGTGGGACGGTTTCAGTTTTATGGCTCAAAGTTCGGGCAGCTCCGGGAGGGAAGAAGGTTGTGTTGTGTGTTGGGGATTTTATTTGTTTGCATCGACTAGCAGACTACTGTTTCAGGCTATCAGGCGTCCATTAGTGGTGTCCCAACAGTCGAGACAACAAGAACAAAAAAAGGCATTGATCAAACTTACACGCCCGCGTACATCGTTGCGCCAAATGGGTAGCGCCCAAGAAAAGGAAACACACACGAGACGACACAAATCCCGTAATCCCTTTCTCGGGAAGTAGAACACTATTCTGACACATGTAAAGTGTCTGCAGATGGAAGCGGAAGAGGCTGTATACCGCTTTCCGAAACTAATGGGATTCCCATTTTCACACACACCATCCAATCGTGTGTGTGAGTGTTACGGGAGCTTTTTATCCTGCTTCCCGCTTAGACCCGCTCAATTCCCAGAATTCTGACCACCTTTATGTTGGTACAAGCATGCCGACAAGTATCGCTCATCAATCTTGTTCGCCTGAAAGTCCTCTCATATTGGTCGCATGTTAAAAGGGGTTACACAAGACATCATCATGCCCTCCCTCCCTCTCCCTTGCTCGGTTTGGGTATTTTTATAAATTGCAAAATTTAATAATAAAAAGCCTCCATATCTCAACCCACCGAAGGAGGCATCGCTGTGTCTGCTGTCTGGATGCATTAACGGAAGAAAACCCCTCGGCATCGTTTCAATTTCGCAAAGTTCCACAAATACTTTTGCTTCGTCATCCTTCTGGTCGCCCATATATACACATGGACGGTAGTAGTTTTTCAAACCGTTTTGATGGCATTTCGAGCAACTGCCAACTGCCTGCTTCCTTTCTTTTTTTTCAATCAATATCCTCCGCTCTTGAATGCTTTGCGTGACACAGATGGTATACGAGGCCGTAGGATGTGGTTTATCGCTTGGTGGATACTATCCGCTGTTCGTGCAGGAATACTGTTTTTTTTTCTTCTTACCAGCACACGACCGAGTGTGGGTAAAACAAGTCGTCACGACATTTTTTGTTGTTGTTGTTCTTCAGAACTAAAAACAAGCAATAGCTTTTTCGGTGCGCGGATTTTCGTGCCATGAATCATCCACAGGTCCTGTGCAACTGAGCAACTGGAAAAGCGTGAGCTGTGAAACTTTACAGGTCCTTAGGTGGCTCTTCTAGCTAAGATAAGGTCCAATCAATTTTAGATTGCTTGTGGTGAGCGCTTATATATTGCCACACACCATCCCAAGAGAGAGTGTGAGAAAGAGAGAGAGAGAGAGAGAGAGAGCGAGAGTTTGTTGTAGTACGCCTTCCCAAAGGTGCTGGTGAAACTTTTTGAAAGGTTTCCTATTTTTATCCAGCACGTCTATGATCTGTGTGGAGTAATAGTTTTACACACAAACCCACTCCCAAACCCACGACCAAAGCCAGCAACAGTATTAAAATGTAATCAAGTTTGAGAAATGTCTCCTTCTCTAGGCTGGGTGGGTGGCATTGTACCTTCTTCTTTAATTAACCTTTACACCTATAAGTTGATACAAAATGTATGTGCGACCTAGATATCGTTGGTGGTTTCATTAGTATTAGTTTCGGGGTGTGTCGTTTGAGGTTGTCACAGGGCTCGAACGATGTCACTGTAACGCAATTATAATCACAGCAATTAATTTACATACTTACTGAGAGTTGCACGATTGAAATTAAATTTTCAAGCGCCTAAATGTATGCCTCTGTCTGTGGGAGTGACTAGTGATACTAGTGATGGGACGAGTGGTTCTTTTTGGGGAGTTGAATCCAATCATTGACTCATTTATAATGGTTCATACAAAGAAGAATGCACAGAATTCTATGTTTTTGCTATTCTTTGGCGAATTAAACTCACTCGCTCTCAGTTATAACTCAGTGACTCACTATTTCGTGATTCAACTCGCTTACGCTCTTGTTCATCTTGAGACTTAATCTTTCAGGATGCCTTTTCTCCATTCAGAGCAAATAACATCCTATAAGAATGGGACCAGGAAATTGAGTAAATAGCGAAATGATCCAGATGAATTCTATACATTCACTTGCCGTTCATTAGGAATATTTTCAATCGTCGATTCACTCGTTTGCTATTCAACTCAATCTGACTCTTCGTAGCACATTAGTAAATAACACTCCTCTTTGATGCAATTCAACCTACGCGAATGATAATTCAGAAAACTCTTGAGTTGAATTCATTATTTCTCTTCCAAGATTCAAACCCCTCTAACTCTTACTCATGCTTGTACATCTCTAATCTAAACTATTCATTATCGCTCATTTCTTTCAACCCCACTCCGCACCCTTAGGACAAACACTACCTGTGTGTGATTGCTGCGGACAAGCCGGACCAAAACCTGTCCCAGTACTTTTCGGTGTGCAATGATTTCATCCACTCCGCCCGGCTAAAGCAGGGCAACGTGCTGATCCACTGTTTGGCCGGCATGTCCCGCTCGGTCACGGTGGCAGTCGCCTACATCATGTGCGTCACGCCGCTCAGCTGGAAGGAAGCGCTCAAGGTACGGCAACCGTCTCCGAACGGGTTTCAATCCGAACTTTCTCATTCTCCGCTGCTGTGCCATGTCCCTCTTCGCAGGTAGTACGTGCCGGTCGCTCGATTGCGAATCCGAATCTGGGTTTCCAGAATCAGCTACAAGACTTCGAGACCAATAAATTGATAGAGGTAAGAGTTTGGGCCCTGCGGAAACTACCCCTGCGGGAGACTGCATACGTTTTAGCCGGCGAACCGAGGGCAGCAAGGAACGCCGGATGTGGACGTAGTTTTATTTCCCTCCCACTGATTAAGTTGATAAATCGTTTCGTTTCGGGTCGGGGTGTGTGTGATGGTGTGTTCATTATTTCCTGCCACTCTTCTCACTCTTACTCACGCGTACGGCAGGAGCGGAGACGGCTAAAGGAGCGCTTCCCAAGCTTGGCGCTCGAGTTGACGGACAAGGAGCAGTGCTACCTGGCGCTGGACTACTACGAGGAGCTGCTGGAAAGCAAGGGCGTTTGCGAGGGTCACTGCAAGTTTGGCAAGGACTGTCCAACGGGTGAGTGGGGTACGGAGCGAAGGAATGTTCTTTGCAGCTGCAGCTTATTATGCTTACCATAAATTCATCCTAATTTCATACAGTTTGCTTTCAAAGCGTTAGCAACACATGCTTCAGCATCCATTGACCCAATTCTAGCGAAAGATTCTATTTATTGTGCCCTTTTCCAGATATATGTGAGTGCGCTTGTTCCAGTGGAATCATTCGTCCGTCCCGCTTTCATGACCTCCTCCCTTTTTCTGGCCGTTTGTCATCCATCATCCATCTTCACCGCTCCCCTGACATTGCTATCACCTTCTGCTACAGTATATATTTTTGCTGAACATCAACAAGAGCTTTGTTCCACATAAAAAAATCACTAAAATGATAGTTGACTTTTTGATACTACTGTTGGGGAGGTACAGCGACGGCTTTTGTTGTAAGCATCACTATCACAAATCATCATTTGACCATAAATCATAGTCCAATAATTAATCACATTAAAATGCATGCTCAAAACCATGTCCTAACACTAAATCAGTTACAAAAAAACAAAGAACAAAGTAATTCAAAACGAAGTTAAAGCTTAAGCACAATCCTCTCGCACCAGAGGAATTCAATTACGATACGCACCGGCTTTTGGCGTGGGCAAGAAACAGCAGAAACATTCCTTCAATACATTTTCTCCTTCTCCACCAACTCCAGGAATCTGCCGGACGGACTCCCGCGGTGGTATAAGACCTTCCCGTAAGCCGAGTCTTTCGTCGAAAAAGCAATACAACACTTCGCTCTCAACGTCGCCCTCGACCTCGTCCCAGCTGTCGGTGCGCAGTGCGGGCAATCCGGCCAGCGGTGGTGGTGGTGGAGCCCAGTCCTGCCCGACGTCGCCCCGCTGCTCGAAAGCGCTGAGTCAGCGGCAGGGTGGCGGTGGAGCTGCCACCCGGCATCCGGACAACCCGCGGGCAGCCGGTGAGTATGCGGCCGAAATCGATCTGGGAGAAATTTCGGAACTGCGGCGAAGCAGCAGCATCGTCAGTACCTTTCGTCCTCGGAGTAGCCCGGCCGGGCTGTACTCTTATACGGGTGTGTATACCTCAGCTTTCGTTTCTGTCGGTTCACACTAATTGGTGCCTTGGTTGCAGGTTCAGCGCCACCCTCCGTGCACGGGTCGCGGGTTGACTTGAGCGTTAGCGGCGGTACCGGGTCGGCCATCTATCTTGGTGCTAGTGGTAGTGGCTCCAGCGGAGCAACGGGCGCGTCTGGAGCAACCAGTGGATCTGCCGGCAACTCACCCGGACCGGGACGACGTCTCAGTATGCGCTCCACGCCCAAATCTACGCCCCGCTCCACGCCAGAGTCCTCGCCGAAGGCATCCCCGAAGAAGAGTGCCTCTTCAAGGTCCCTCGCAAGCTCCACAACCACCGCATCGCCCAAGAAAAGCGTTTCCGGCAGTGGACGTACAGCGACGGTGACACCGGTCACCACGTCGACACCTCCGAGCAGTAACTCGGGCCCCCCGAGAAAAGAGCCTGCCGACAAGCCGACGGGCAAACTAACCTCAAAAACCACCGTCCCGGGAAGTGGCGCTAATGCGAGTGCCGCTACCACCACCACCACTACCAGCAGCAGCAGCAGTGTACCGAGCAGGGCGTGTACAGCCACGCGTACTCCTTCAATTGTGATAGACATAACCACAACTACGGCTACAATTACGACGGGCGTGACGTCCTCCGGCAAGGATGCCGCTTACGGCCGATCGGACGAAAAGCGGGACACCACGTCCAAGGACAAGACTAAACCCGGTGCAAGCACCACCAACACATCCAGCAAAGCAGTGATTGCGAACAATAATGCCAACAGTAGAGCGATGAAGAAGGAATAGCTCATTGCCCAATCGTTGGCATTGCTGGGCTGGAGTGAAAGGTTATTATTATAAAATGAACTCCACCATTGTTGAGAGGTGGATTGGCAGGTGTCCGATGTGAGACACAAACTAACACACAAACAGGGGGCACCAACGCTCCGTTGTCCTTCACAGTCCCATCCCCGTGTAAAACCCATCCGTCGCGCATTGTTGGATTTCATTAGAGAGGAACTTGATAATAATATAATGCCCTCCGGTTAGGCGAGCAAGAGGAGAGGAGCGTGTGAGAGAGAGAGAGAGAGAGAGAGTGCTCAAAGCTGATTGAAAGTTGAGGTTAAAAGGATATGCACAAACACACATACATAAACACATTACTAGAAACAATCAAAAATCCCGATTCGCGTAGTCCGATTTCGACGCTAAAAGTCCGTTAAGCAGTAAGGTTTGACACAGTTATCGTCCTCTTCGTCGTGCTTGTGCGCTAAATGCCGATCAAAAAAGGGTGCAACATTCGTGACACATGCTTTCGATGTCAATTTTTTTTAGGATTTCGGTTTCGTGAACAGATTTCGGCTCGAGGGCTCGAGGCTCAAGAACCAGCGCATTGTGAAGGGTTAGTTTTGTGTATCACAAAGTGTGAGGCGTTGAACCGACGAAGGGAAAGAACGTTGTTACTAATGTTGTTCGCTAGAGGCTTGGGTGTGCGGTCAGTGCAGAATTAAGCAAAGTTATCATGCTTGCTTGTTGGGGTTTGTTGAAGCAAGTATTAAGAGTAAGGCACGGTTTTTTGCGGCTTAAGGTTTGGAGTTGGAGCTGGTGGGCAATTATCGAGCGAGAGACCAACAAAAAAAAAGAAGAGTATTAGAAATTCTAAAACCACACAAACACGTGTGCTAATATGCTTAGCATTTATACACACATCAAAAAAATGATTCGCGCATTGAGTGTTTATATTTGCTCCCTGAAAAGGTGAAACGAAAAACACACATCATTCAAATTGCTACGATGCGATACTGACATCTTTTGATATGTGCAAATACGATAGGTTATGGCTTTGCGTTAATCGGGTTGGATCGTGTAAGAGACGAACGCTATAAGCGTTGAGAAAGAAATTAAATTATTAAACAAAAAAAAACTGGTTGAAGGTTAAAATTCACGCAGGAGGAAGGAAGGTGATTGCTAGAGCGCAAAGCAGCTGTATCGTACGCTTGGAAAATGTAGCTTTATCATGTAGTTTATCAAGTATTTAAAGAAACAACAACCATACAAATCATTACACATATGCATGCATATTTTGGTTTCCCCTTTGGGAGCGGGAGGAAAGAGTTGAGGTGAGAAAAAAAAAACAGGCGGCAGGGAAATGACCATGAACACGTTACGCGCTGATGAGGATAGTTGAAGTTGCAATAATAAAACGTGAAGACTTTTTGGATAGAGCAGCACATGCAGTTGTGCAGTACAAAGGAGGGGCATTAGAGTGGAGGACGATAGTGACGATAATATATTTGTTATTGATGGATTTGTTACGTTGTGTGGGTGGAAGTGAGAGAGAGAGAGAGAGAGAGAGAGAGAGAGCGAGAAAGAGAGAGAGAGAGAGAGAGAGTGTGGAGAGGAATGGAAAGGTTTGACGAACGTTTTCCCAATCAAAGAAACCCCCATCAAACTTACTCACAGACACTTACAGACACACATTGGCACAAGTGTGTACGGAGGGAAGGATATATTTATATTTAGCTATTTTATAAATTTTATTTTGATATGAAAAAAAAACCTAAACGGAACGAAATTCAAACCATGTGAGACCGTTCACAATAAAGCTTAAACTGAACGAAAGAAAAAAAGACCCATCCCAAGAGAGCCGGATGTTGGTGGGAGCCGTGTGCGAAGGTCGTGAGAGGAAATACATCCGAATACAGGAAAATTCAATAAAAGGTAAGGCGAAGAAGGGAAGACACACCGGGAGAAAGAATAAACAAACCGAAAAGCAACTCCAGAATAGAAAAGCAACATTTTTCGTAATTCTGTGACGCCTAAATGTAGGCAATTTTCACTCAAAAGGGTTAGTTTGAGCTTAGTAGATGTATGATTTAAAAAATTACGCCTAAATACAGGCATTTTCACTCACATGATTAATTTCATGTTACTAGCTATCTGCTTTAGAATTTACGCCTAAATGTAGGCAATTAGCTCACAATGTTAGTCCTTCGGATTGACTTGATAGATGGCAATAATGATTTTAATTAAAAATCTTATTAATTTGAAATCAAAATATTAAATGAAAACAATTTTCAATAATATTTCCAACCACCGTTTAGCTTTGCTCCGTATTATTACAACAGTCGTAATGACAAACTCTCACGCTGATACAACACACAATTACAATGCTGGTAGCCGTTGGATTGACCGTCTGTAATGCTTGCTAAATGGGAGGGAGCGCAATTAAATGTCCTTTAATCTCCGTGTCCTTGACGGGTGGCGGTGGTGATGGGAGGACCTGGGGCTAACCGGGCATTGTGCCTTGCCTAATTGCAGCAATCAGTCACGCGCGCTCGGTCACAGAAATCTTTTCGTGCCGTTTGGCTCGAAGCACAAATCACTTGTTTGCTTTGCCATCTGGTTTGGCGATATTTTAAACGACCGTTGATGAATAATGTGCAAACAAAAAGAGCGACCTCGGAGGTGTAGAAAACCGTTTGGTCAAGGTGTGTACATATACAGCTGTACCTTAGTGAGAGGGATTGATTTTGAGTGATTTTTTAAAATTGAAATCACTAAATGAAAATAATTGTTTAAATCGAACGACACAGAGGACGATTGTGTGGATTACAGCACCCCATCTCTCGCCCGTGTTTTCCAGGAAAAAAGATGCCGACACCGATGATGAATCATCCCGAAATGCCACCCCTTCTTATTTACCCCGAAAAACGGTCGCACAGTCGACCAAGACACTTGACGTTTTGTGCAAACCCCTCGGCGGAAAGAAAACAACGCACAAACACACATACACGCATAAAGAAACCCTCCCCAAAGCCTACGCGTACGCCACTGCGTGAGTGCTGAGTGAGGAGGGGGGGGGAGATGTACAGGCAAGGCAAATTGCGCTTCCTGTCAAAAATGCAAAAGGATTCGCCGTGAGCAGTGAGCAGTGAGAGCGTTCGGGTTTCGCACATGCGCACGCTCCAGTGTGAATGCGCTCTCACGCTCACGCAGCCCTCCCAAACTCCCAACAAAAAAAAAAAACAGCTCACCACCACGAGCGAGCCGTGAGCCGTGAGGAGTGCTCCACTCGCGTGAGTGGTATTGATTTTTCCAGAAAGGCTGAAAGGCACACGGTGAAAACGGAGCGCCCACTCTCTGCTCTCGGCTCGGCGGTGTGACAGTAGACGTGTCGTCGCGCAGCAGTAGTACGAAACCCAGCAGCCTGACCAGTGTCGGGGGGACGGTACCGCCGCTGTTCCGCTGCTTTTTTCGCGTTTTTGTGGACAAATTCTTTCCACAACCCGCAAACGCCGTAATCGATTTTAGTGATATAGTTTTTGGGAGCAGCAGTGGGGCGCTCGGGTTGATTGCAATCGACAGTTTGGTGCGATCACAGCGTGTGCGTGTGTGCGTGTGTGTGTGGCTTTGGTCCTTCTTCTTCCTTGGGTGCTGTGGAAATTGTGTGCCCGTGTGTCCGTCTGTGTGTGCGGTGTTAATGGCTGAGAGTAGCAGCAGCAGCAGCAGCAGCGCCACCCGTACTACTTGAACGCGGCGGCGGCAAGGGGCAATTTCTTTGTGAAAACGTGTTTTCGATCCGTTCCGTGGCCACTGTGGGCGTGTACACGTGTGTGTGTGTGTAAGGGTGTATGTGCGAAAGGGAATTCCTCTTTTCACGTGTGCCGTGCCGTGCGTTTCGGTCGGAGCTCCGTTGGCATTCGATTCTTTCTGCTCGAGGCTAAACGAATTTTGGTCCCGATTATAGCAAACCCTCCAAATACCTTGGATGCTCTCGGGGTTGCAGAAGAGTTCGGTGGTGTGTGTGTGTGTGTGTGTGTGTGTGTAAACATCCTAGTTGCAGAAGCAGATACGGCTTTTCCCGTGGTTTGAAGTGAAATCACGACCAAAGAAAAAGGGCATTCGTACGCCGAAAACAGCCCATCAATATCCCGTAGTGAGGGCTGTAGATAAGAGAGTGTGTGTGTGTTCGTGCAGCCCAAAAGCCAATCGCCTGTGACAGGATAACAGCACGATTGTCACCATATCGTGGTGTCGCCACTCACTGAATGTCCTTTCGGGTGAAAATCGCGTGAAAAGCCACACACAAACACAGGAGGGAGCGGGTTACAATCGGACACGCTCTGTCCATCAAGCGGCACGTTCCAGAAGCTCCGACAGATAGGCAAACCCCTTGTGTGTGTGTGCGCGCGTCCGTGTGTGTGTGACTATCCCCATGAAGTGCGCCATGCATACGTGACGCTCCCTGTGGCCGCGTTCGCGTTCTATGCGCGTCCCACGGAATTAGAGCGAAAGATTGTTGTGTCCGTGGGCCTGTTCGTTGTACGCCAGAAAGCAATTCGAAGGAAAACACACACCCACCCCACCACGGTGCTGCGGAACGACACGTGCGGATTCCCTCACAAGCTGCCGTAGTAGCCGTAGTGTAGTAGCAGAACCAGCAGCAGCAGCAAGATGAGTCGCGAGGTGCAGAAGGAGAATGCCACCCCGAGCAGTGCGAGCACGGGAACCGAGGGGCACCAGTACGTCGGGCCGTACAGGCTCGAGCGGACGCTCGGCAAGGGCCAGACGGGGCTGGTCAAGCTCGGGGTCCACTGCGTGCTCGGCAAGAAGGTGGCGATCAAGATTATTAACCGGGAAAAGCTGAGCGAGTCGGTGCTGATGAAAGTAAATGAAACCTGCGGTCCCCACCCACCCCTTTTCTGGCCGTGTTCGATGGGCTGTTGGAGGGGCTCGGAAGGAGCTCCCAAGGGCAGTGGCGTACCTTGGCAAGCGTCTTGTGCGTTACGAGCAGCACCGGTTGGATTGGAAGAGCGAAAACATATGCGAAGGGAAAGAGTTACCCCTCCCCCCCCGTGTCCTTTTCACCCTCTGCTGACGACACACAAGACACAAGGGCGCGCGTGTAGCTGTGGGGCTTCCTGCTGTGTGAGCGTGGTCAAACCGGTGCCCCTCCAAACGCCCCCCGACGGCCCAAGCATGGGACTTTAATTAATTTTCTTATCCCTTTCTCTTCTCTCTCTCTCCTTTACTCTCTTCATCGTCTTCTTACCTTCAACACCTTTAAACCTTTGCCGGTTCGCTGCCTGCGCTGCTGCGATCGGGCAATGGTGCTATTTTGTTGCACATTTTTGTTGCGGAACCTCGATGCTGCTGCTATGCGGGTTGCATACCTTTACAACCTTTTTTTTCCGCCGAATCTCCTGCACTCTCCCGCTTTGTTGGGGAATGGTGGCTTTCGTTTCGTAGGTCGAGCGAGAGATTGCCATCATGAAGCTTATCGACCATCCGCACGTGCTGGGGCTAACGGATGTGTACGAAAACAGAAAGTATCTGTAAGTATCCGTTCCGTATCGCCTACTGGCCCCGCTTTGGTTGGTCCAATAACATCACGACGTTAATTATCCCCCCCCTCCTCGCCGCGTTACACACAGCTATCTCGTCCTGGAGCACGTGTCCGGTGGCGAGCTGTTCGACTATCTCGTGAAGAAGGGCCGCCTAACGCCGAAGGAGGCGCGCAAGTTCTTCCGCCAGATCATCTCCGCGCTGGACTTTTGCCATTCGCACTCGATATGGTAAGTATCGTGCATCGGGGGAATGGGAGTTTTACCTTTGCTTTTGTTTGAGTTTGCGGTACAGACGACGAACCTGTGTGTCTTTTTTCCATGTTGCTAGAAGTCCACGGGGGAGTGTGTGTGTGTGCGTCCAGCGCCAATGTGGAAGTGCTGAATCCATACAAAAGTGCTTACGAAAGACTACCACCTGGTGTGTGCTTGTGGATAGAAACCGTGTTTGTGCCTTCGAAAGTAGTGGTTTTTTTGCGCACCTGTCCACCGGGACCATCACTGCCCCTTTGTTGTTGCACTCTCTCTCTCTCTGTCAATGGCGCACGTATTGGAGATGGTAACAGATTGTGGATGCCATTCCCATGCTTCCTCGTTCCTCGTTCCCAAAGTTCTCGAAAAACAGTAAAGGAAAGCTGTGTAGCACACACTGCAACGATGGCCTCTCCATTTGGCCAATCTACCACACAGAAAGATATGCAGCCCGGAATGTGTTCCTCCGTGTGTGTGTGTATGCTCTTTTGTTCAAGGGCTCGTTGTTAACTTCATAGCGGCTGCCGATATTATGTAATGCGCACAGCACACACACACAATACCTTTTTCCCGAAAGGGTTTCGTTTGTCAATGTTTGTCATCCTAGGAACGTCGTGCTGTGTGTTTCTGTGTATCGAGCAACGGCAAAGAGAGCACAAAAATGAAGTCATTGGGACGGCCCTTTGTGTGGCCCCAAGCTTGGACAACAACACCAACAGTCACTACAACACTAATGCTGGGTGTCAAAAGCTTACGAAATTACACTCTTCACACACACACGGACGCACCGGAACTGGCAGTCCCGGCTTTGCATAAACAGTGGCGCAATCCCGGAAGTATAGCCCGGTCGGGGTCGGTTCCGGTCGGCGAGTGAAAATGGGAAATCTCTACCACAAGCACACACACAGACAGTCACACACTCGTGTACGGTGAGAGGCGCAATGGTTGAATAATTGATTTATGATTCGCACTTGTCGCAGGCATGCAAAGCGCTGTGCCTTCCTGCCAACGTGTGCCGGTCAACGTGCCGTTTCTAATGGGGGACGGTCGAATGGAAAGCAAAGAAAGCAAGAAAGAAGCAAACAAGGGCAATCTGAGGAGGGGAGGGGGGGGGGCAATCCTCCTTCCCCCCCTTGTGACAAAGCTCACCGGATAAACCGCAGGATTTAACGCGAACATTGCGTTTTTTTGGGGGGGAGTTGCGATCGTTTATCGATCGTAAAAGCGAAAGCACTCAACCGGAGAGAAAAGGGCGCCGACAAGCAGAGTGAAAAGTCCGATTGAGATTTGAGCTCATAAAAAACGGCACTTGTTGCAGCGGCACACTTCTTTTCGCTTTCGATGTGCGATGCGGAGGCGTCATCTCAGGGGCCTGTTCTGCGTACTGTGGGTCAGCGGGCGCGATTAGTTGGCCGAAACGAAGCGAAATTTGGCCAATTACGTGCGCACCCGTCGTCACAACGGTGTTGTCGTTTGTCGACAGCCTGCGGACGTTTGAATTCTGAGTGTTTCGTAGTACCACCACCCCATGGTAGGAGGTGGTTTTGATATCCCACGACTTTAAATGCTGTTAAAACTGGGTGTGTGTGTGTGCGTGTATGGGGTACGTTTGTAATAGAATTAAGCTGCAAAATTTCTAGAATATGGGCAAGCTTTTTGCTTGTGGTTTTTTGCTCTGGCATGAATGTGAAATCTGAGAACGGAGAGCGCGCGATAAATTCGAGAAATGTTTTTGAAGCTGTTGTACAAGGTCAAACACTAATTGTAAAAGCACATTTACAAGAAATGCCAACGTTAACACAATTCTGGAAATGTATCATTCACCTACGACCTTTGAAAAAGACTTTCCATAATGGTTTTGTTGAAGATTTGAACTCATGACGTCTTGCGTACCGCACACAGTGCACTTACCGCCTACGCTACGGCAGCTGTCCGCATACCGCACAGCGTATTGACAGTTTTAATCAGCTTACAATACATCCCTGCTTGCGTCAAGCACGCTCGATGACACGCTCATTTGTGCCGGCGAACGTCGGAGGTTTCGCAAGCAAAGGGTTGTCTTGTTTGTAAGCGGATTAGCTACATCCCAGCGAAGCAGTTCACACCACATCGCCATCGTCGTCCGGTTGGGGTAGAGTAAAACGGGCAAATTATAATTTCAATGCGAATCGAATTTCGAACCTTCTCGTGCTTATCCAACAAAGACAAAGCGCTGGTAAAACAAAAAGAACCTGTGTACGACGAAAGACGACGACTGTAGAGGTTTCTTCGACCTTCCATGTGCTGGTGCGCCATGCTGGGTGGTTGGCGTCAGTCCGCTCTGGTCATACTCCGGCAACAACGATTGGTCGTTGAAAGTTAACATTATCTGCCGTTCCGTGCCCACTTGTGCATGTGTATGTATTTTAATTCAATTTCTAGATCCTGTGCCAAGTTTGTGTTTACTTCGCGTGCATGGAACAAGCACCGAGGCAAAATAAATCTACTGCATTGACGCGCGTGTGTGTGTGCGATTATTGAGACATGGCACCGAAAAAGCGGCAACACCCCGAACAGTTTCTTCTAGAATCGAACGATAACCATACCACGAAACCCTGGTTTGCTTGAGAAACGCAATCAACCGAACGCACGATGTGGGCTAGAGATTCAGGCATTTGCGTAGGATTTTCTTCGACCGAATAGAAAAACAAATTTCTTGCACAAGTTTAAAGAAACAGAAGGTGGGCCTTCTGTTGCGGTGAGCTTTCAGTGTTTTTTTTATTTTCGCCAAAAACCACCCAGCGTCTTGCCCAGTGCCATGTGAAACAAAGACGCACAATTCCCAGGCGCCCGGGCGGTATGTGTTCAAGTCAAGGCATCTTGGCAAAACGACAAAATGGAACGGTGCGACGCTCCCAGCCGGTGCCGTGACCGTCGGCTATTTTGCAGTTTTTGAAGCAAAACGAGAGAAGAAACAAAAAAGGTGCCAACCAACCAGCCAACCAGCCAGCCAGCCAGCCGGCTCAGCTTTTAAGCAACGCATCCGAGTGCCATTGTCTCGTCTGGGCCCTGCTGCCGAATAGTAGTAGTAGCGGTGTCGGTAGCTGTGCTCTTGTGGTGTGATTAAATTAAATTACACTTTATGGCACTTTATGAAGAGACTTTTGCAGCAGGAACATGGCAAATGGAAAATGTGTAAATGTTTTGACAGTGGTCCAAAAGACTCGCCTCAACACAATTGCTCCAAACCCGCTAGAAGGTGTGAAGCATTAGGCTTTCAGCCGACCGAACCGAACTAGCAGGATAGGCTTTTGCGGGTGGGCATTAAAATTCTATTCCCTCTGTTGTGTCATGGGACTCGGTTGTATGCATCCATTCCCACAATTGGCAGGCTCGTCCGAACGTCTAAGCCTGGGATTTGAATGTTGCAGTTTCGTAATTAAATCTTCAGCTCACGATCCAATTGAAAGTGCTGCTTCTACCACTGGATACATTTGTTGCTGACGCACTGTCCCGTTTTTTCTGCATCCAATTCCACAACTAGCCACCGGGATTTAAAGCCGGAAAATCTGTTGCTGGACGACAAGAACAACATCAAGATTGCGGACTTTGGCATGGCATCGCTGCAGCCGGCCGGCTCGATGCTGGAAACGTCCTGCGGATCGCCTCACTACGCCTGCCCGGAGGTTATTCGGGTGAGTAAGACCATACTAAGGAAGCGTTCAATGTAGGTCCAGTGAATTAAAAACTAATGAGCCTTGATGGGCATCTACCACTCGCAGGGTGAAAAGTATGACGGTCGCCGGGCGGACGTGTGGTCCTGCGGTGTCATCCTGTACGCGCTGCTGGTCGGTGCGCTTCCGTTCGACGACGACAACCTGCGCCAGCTGCTGGAGAAGGTGAAGCGGGGCGTGTTTCACATACCACACTTTGTGCCGCCGGACTGTCAAAGTCTGCTCAAGGGCATGATCGAGGTGAACCCGGAAAAGCGGCTTACAGTAAGTAGACTTTTTAGACCTGAATCGTCGAACCACTCGCTGAAAATGTGTTCCCCTCAAACAGTTGGCAGAAATCAACAAACATCCCTGGGTGACGGCTGGTGGTAAAGGTGAGCTGGAGCTGGAACTACCCATGATGGAGGTAGTGCAGACGCACGTCATCCCGAACGCGTCCGCGGTCGATACGGACGTGCTCAATGCCATCTGTTCGCTCGGTTGCTTCAAGGAGAAGGACAAGCTGATACAGGAGCTGCTTAGCCCACAGTAAGTAAGCGAGGTGGAATGTTGGATATGGCAGTTGGCCCAACCCAAAAAAGATGCCAAAAATCAATAAAATTTCCTTCGACTCTTCTTCCATCTAGCCACAACACGGAAAAGGTGATTTACTTCCTGCTGCTGGACCGG
This sequence comes from Anopheles arabiensis, assembly GCF_016920715.1. NCBI lineage: Eukaryota > Metazoa > Arthropoda > Insecta > Diptera > Culicidae > Anopheles > Anopheles arabiensis. Next base: position 92,996,551 of record NC_053518.1, read on the forward strand.
AAACGAAGGCGACCGGCGATCGAGGACGAGGAGGACGTGCTGAGACCGCGCAACGACATCATAGAGATCGCCGACCCGCCCCGGAAACGGCTCGATACGTGCCGGATCAACGGCAGCAGCAGCCTTTCGTACGGCCAGATCAGCGAGGGTTCGCCGCTTACCTCCCGGCGACAGACGTTCAACAACGGGCACCGCAGCCACAGTGGCAGCACCAGTGGCGGCAGCCGCCGGTCACCCTCGTCCGTGCCACTGTCGCGCAGTTCATATCAGAGTCCAACGCGCGGCGTAGTGGTCAACTCCTCGCAGCCACTCAGTAAGTTTTCTGATGTTCCCAGAAGAGACTTTGGGAGAGCCTAACACTCTCTGTCCTTTTTTTTGTTAGATCAACTCCATCCACCATCGTCTCCTAATGCGGCCTCGAACCGGCACTCGAACTACTCGCCCAGAAGCAGCACCAAGTCGCAGGTCATCGATTCATCCTCGCCAGTGCACCATCGGGCCAACTCGGGACCGGCCGTGACCGTGGGTCTCTTTTCCGAAACGGACTCTAACAACAGTAAGTAGCTGTGCATTCTCAAGAAAAGAATACAGTACTCACTGTGGCCTGTTTCCGAATTGTTTTCCAGTGACATCATCAATCAATGCCATCCCGGGCTCGCCGATACTGGGCAGTCCGCAGCAGCTGCAAGCCGTCACCACCGGCAGCCAGCTGTGGAAGACACGACTGACGAACATCAAGAATAGTTTCCTAGGAAGTCCAAAGTTTCATCGTAGAAAAATGCAAAGTAAGAACGGGGCGTTTGGATGTCACGGTCTCCAACATTTGCTCATACATCTGCTCAATTCTTCTTCTGGCTTTACAGTATCAACTGAAGAAGTGCATCTTACTCCGGAGTCATCGCCGGAGCTGACGAAAAAGTCTTGGTTCGGCAACCTGATGACGACCGAAAAGGACGAAACGTTCACAGTATTAGTGAAGGGTAAGCCGCTAGCGACGGTCAAAGCTCACCTGATCCATGCCTTTCTGTCGGTAAGTGTGCTGTGTGGAGTGCGTTACAGTTGTCCCCGCAAACGAACCTAAGAACCTAACCGTTTGTTCCCAAAATCCGCAACAGATGACTGAGCTGTCGCACAGCGTCCTCTCGCCAATGTCTTTCCGGGTGGAGTACAAGCGGGGCGGTACCGGACCGACCATGTTCCAGCGGCACGTCCGGATACAGGTCGACATCAACACGATCTGCAAGCAGGGCGACGTCGGCGACATGCTGTTCGCCATCACGTTCACGCTAATCTCGGGCAACATCCGCCGGTTCCGGCGCATCTGCGAGCACATCCAGGCGCAGGTCTGCTCCAAACGCTACCCGGCCCTCAGCAGCCCCACCAACCAGCACAACAACAAGGTGGCGAACAGTGTGGCGGAAAGCATATCCTGCGGGTCGGATTCGAGCGATCGCATCAACTACAACAAACACGTAAGTAGTTGGGGAAATTCGGCGGTCTGGAATTCGGCAAGGACCCAGAGTCAGTTCACCAGCTACATTCCAATAATTCCCAAGATCACTTTTGGAAGTCACTTGTGTGCGTGTGTGAGTTGTTGACTTGTTTGTCCTGGCTGGCATATGCTTTCCAACTACCCAACCCCTTCCCCTTTGACCCTGAAGAACCAAGAACCTTCAGAACCTTTGTCTCTCACACACAGTCTCTCTCTCTCTCTGGTTTACGTTTGCTCGGTGCGCGTTCGCTTGTATCTGAGTGCATGCTTTTTTATCGATTTTCTTTTCGCGTTTGTTTGTTAACCTTCTTTCTGGGACCTCCGTTTCATTTCCACACACCACCGTACCGTACCGGGGGATTGACACCACCGACGCCCTTCCACGCCCCACGCAAAAAAAAACCATTCCCACCTATATCTTGTGAACTGTCCGTTTGGCCGTCCCGGATGTTGTCACCCCGTTCACACGCGCGACTGCTGCTGCTGCTTCCACGCGTGTGTTTGTGTGTGTCTGTTCCCACCACTCTGGTCATCGGTCCGGCTTCCGCTTTAGAAGGAGTCCGACATTGAGCAGGAAACGTTCTACGATACGACAAGCATTGGGAAGACGCGCCGATCGTCGGCCACCTCCTCCAACAAGAACTCAGTGTCGTCGGACGAGATTGAAATCAAAACAGTACGCTCCAGGTAAGCTTCCGTGTGTTGTCTGTGTGTCTGTGTATATTTTTGCATCCGTGTGCGTGTGTTTGTATGTCTATTGGTTTTTTATGTGCGTGTGTGTGTTGGAGGCTACATATTTTCGCGGTTTGCTTTGTTAAACACGTTGCCGGTCGCACCGAACCAGGATAGAGTTCCATTTTAGGAGTTTGTCGGGAGGACTACGTTAAGCTCGAATCTTCAAAACTTTCTTTTTAATGTAGAGATCGTTTCCAGATGACGCAGAAGTAAGCTTCTTATAACTCTCTTTTTCCCTCTTTTCTCTCTGTGTATTATCCCCCACGGCCAATTCTTCCTTTTTAGCTCGGAATCCACGGAACGTGAGCGGGAACGCAGCACGGAACGGCCGGCGGCCATGTCCGGTAGTGCGCTGGTATGAGAATTATTTCTCTGATAGGATTCAGCAAACAGTGGCCCTCCCGCAGACGGTGCGGAGGCAGCCGGACCGAATCCTACACGCAGCGCAGCCGCCGAGCCGCCCATCCCCTGCGCCCCGGACGTCCCCGGTGACGCAGAGGGGCTTGCGATCGCTATCGTGGCGCCCCCTGCCGAAGAGACGGACGATTCGGGCGAGCTGATGGAGCTGATTGCTAATCAAATGGAGATCTGACTATAAGCTTTGACACCCAACCACAACCACAACAACAAGGCGGCCTTCTCAGCGCCTTCTTCCTACAGTCCTTCCTTTTCCATGTTTAGTGCAACCACTCGTCTCCCGACAGCGGGAGTTTGGTTTGAAATGGTGTTGAAGCGTTGAAGTGAAGCATGCCCCGAAACAGGCCGAAACCGATACCGTTCCAGCAGACGAACAATCCTTATACTACTAGTGCTACTTCAACCATCACTACTACTACTACTACTACTACTATCAGTACTGCTACTACGGACTACTTATCGCCTACTACGATTTACTACTACTAGCTGCCAGCGTGTGCAGCATTAGCAAAAGACCCGCTCATCCTGGGGCAGGGAATTGAGTGTAACGGGCAACAGACGGACCGAGTGTGTGGAGATGGTGGAGATGTGCAGTATATAGTCACCAAAGGCTAGCCAACTATTTCATTATGGTCAATTTCGTATCGTATCGCATCGAGTAAATCTAGTTATTCAAACCTTGAAGAGCTGACTTTCAAAACAGACGTTAGAAGGCGTAGAAAAAGATGGAAACTCATTTTACAAGAAAACACATACAAACACAATTCATCTAAGCTTACAACACTGTAGCGAATAGGCGGCAGAAAGCAGGAAGAAGACTTTGCCAAGTAGAACTATCCATTGCAAAGAACATTGGCTTGTTGAGAATTTCTACAGAGCGCACCAAAGTTGGATCGGAAGATGTGCGAAAGCGGCATCCATATACAGGGGTTAAACGTTTCGAAAACCGAAGCAAGGTACGATATTACAGGGCGCGGCCAGGTTCGCTCAGCCCGAAGAACCCGGATCACACTTCAGAGGTTTTAGAGGCACGGTTTGTAAACGTAACAGTATCTTTTAGGCACATACAACCATCTTACCCTTGTTGTTCGGGCGTGGTGGCACTGAGGATGGAAAGCGAATGATGCAGCTACGGAGACTGTTGTGGTGATTTCAATTGAGCAATTGTTGGGGAAGTCGAATTCTGAAGGGGTGGAAAATTGGAGAAGGAGTAACGATGCAATGAATCGTGCGCAGGAAGTCACGTGCCGAACAAAACTCTCATACTTTATCTAAGCTAGTAAAGGAGGGCAAGTAAATGCAAAGGCAAATTGTAAGTAAGCAGCTATCAAAACAGAGTAACAAACTTAAGCTATAATACTCTATTATATCTCACACCGAAACGAACCTAACACTAACTGCTTTACAACAAAACATACAAAACAATGGTATTCAATGGTGACACACTGTAGCGGAGATCTGGTGAAAATGACACGTATAAATGCTCCTAAATATGAAAGATCCATGATGATCCACTAAAACTAGACTAGTCTAAATGGAGAGATTGATTTGGATTCGTGTCTATTGCTTTTCTCAAACTTCTCAATCGCGGCGGAAAGGTATACTCACATTCACTCTCGCAATACGAAATAACTCACTAAACCTTACAACATCTAGATGGAGCTATAGGTTACAACACGTACTCAAAATTTAGTCTAATTCCTGCCTGGTCAAAGCCGGGCTGAGTAGCGAGCGAGAAGGCGAGTACCGCAGCAGCAGGGAAGTGTACTGATCGATAAGTCGGTGAACACTACCGTGAAATGTGACGTCACAGTATATAGTGCAATTCGTAAAAAACAAGTAAGATTAGCGTCGGCGGCTCGTTCGGCCATACGAGTGTGGAGCGTAGCATCCATGTATGAAAGCTTTCCTTCTTTTTGAACATTTATTCCGTTTTCTTTTTGTGGTAAGACGCTAGTGTAATATTGTTTAAGAGTAGTTTTGCTTGCTTCACACACACACATGAACAAGTTTACATAGATGTGGTGGGGACAGAGGAGAGCAGGGGCAGGAGAATAAAGAAAATCAAAATCAGGCTTATTCTCTTAAAGTAAGAGCAATGGCATCGCAATACCGCAAAACCCAAACAATGGCGTAGACAACTAGAACCCAACAGTGGGTATGCAGCAAATAATCCATTACAAAACTGCGGACGCTTATTAGTTTTATTGCTTAAACGTTGATACACATAAGGAGAGATAAAGAGAGTTTTGTGTGTGCGAATTTGGAGGAACTCAAGAATCCAATCAGCAAATGTGAAAGTAATCCTAATGGCCACCTAACACTTAGAATTAGATTAAGAGCGATTTAGACGGAGATTGCGTTACTTTATGTAGTTAAACTTCATTCTGATTTGATAGGATAATCAAAATGTAAACAAAATCGCTACAAATAGTTCTCTTCCTTAAGGTACTTCATTTATCAACAACAACAAAAACTACGCTCATTTACACCACCCCCATTTTCGATTATGCCCCCGCTGTAATTATCACTTGTTCACAAGAACAGAATGTTCTTTCACAGGCCTGTTCTAGGGAACAAACAGAAGAGGTCGTGGATGCCTTGTGTAATCCATGTTCCGCCTTGTTCTGGTGTGAACCCCGTTCCAAGAACAGGCTGGCTTCGGCTTTCGTGCGAGCCTTAAGAACTCTACTCAAGTCTGTACCGTGTGCGTACTAAGCAGGGACGATTATACTCATACATACTGTCTTATGAAGGATGAGTCTACGAATATGAAGCTGTCCAAGACACAGGGCCAGCAAATGTTTCACTAGTCCATAATTAGGTAAAGCAGGCTAACAAATACTCTCTCTCTCTTTCTACATTGCAACACACGAAGATTCTTATTACAGTCGCCAAACGCAGAAGCAGCGGAAATCTGCCAATATTAACACGACACTGTGCCCGATGGACATTCAAGGTTCAAGCAGTGGAAGAAATCAAAACGAAAGTTGCCGAAAAACTTAACCCTAACTCATTACCACCATTACTACCACGAGGATGAAGGAGTTTCTTTTTAAAAACAAATGCTTTACTTTAAAAAATGCTGACGCTGCGTGTAATAAAAATGTAACGCTACACATGTAACAAAGCATGATCGCAAAACTGAAACGACAAATCGTAAATCAAAAACTAAACAAATACACATACACACGTACATCTATCCACGTAAAAAGGGAAAATTAATCAGCAAACAAAACAATAAGTCGGATAACGCAAAAGAAAAAACGAAACCCGAAACGCTACGCGATGTAATTGTAAGTAAATTGCTTGTGTAACTAAAATATACTTTTCAATTTCCTACCAAAACGGAGAGCTTATAGCAAGTTGAGCTGGGAGCGAGGGGTGCGCTGGAAGTGTGTAAAACAGGACCGTGATTTTTGCAGTCTATTAAGCATCGCCGCATTGTAACTTGGCCGCAATTGGCGTGTTTGTGTGTGTGTACGTTTTAAAGGGAAATTAAACGGTAAGATATGTAAAAAAAAACACAAGAAGACAGGTAAAACAAACACACACGCGCAACTAAGTTGAAAAAAACAAAAAGAAAAGGGGGAAAAAGGTAATGAAACATGCTAAACGCAAATTTGTAATAAAAGAAAATGCTTAATAATTGAGAGAAAACGAACAAACGTTGAGAGAAACGAACGTAAGAAGGGCTAGAACATGTGCAGAAGAGAAAAGAAAACAAAGCTTGTGCAAATAATATACAGTGCTAGTCGTTATAGTTGTTGCAAAAAAAAAAAATAACGAAAGAAGACAAAAACCGCAATCCGTTGCATATAGGAAAGATGGATAGAAGTACAGAAGAAAACAAAAAACAAACTCGAGAGTGCAATGTATGTAATGTAATGGACAGCATGTAAATGAAGTGTTTAAAACGGGAGCTTTGCATTATTACGAAAAGAAAAAAAAGAAAAGGCATGAAAAGGGAAAGGAAAGCAGGGAATGGCGAGAAGGAGCAGAAAAACCGAACGGCAAGCTAAACTAACCAAAGTACATTATGCACACAAACACAGAAAGAAAGGCAACACATTTGAACATACCAAACAAGCCCAAAAACTTCAAAGTAGATAGCACAGACCCATCAAAATAGTTTGCAAAACAAAACAAAAACGAACCCAATTTGCGATACAATGAAATAGAAAAGAGAAACAGAGCGTTCACCGGCATTTAACACACACAAACATGTTTAGTACACACGTGCACCTACACACGCCACGTGGGAGACACAGCGCTACAACACAGTCACACACACTCACACACACATAGACAGGTTGTGTTGGTTGTGAGGCGGTAGTTACACACACGACATTTGGGAATAGTATGGGTTGCGCTAATTGTGTAAAGTTGTGCAAACAATGTTTTTGTAAAAATTGAACAAACAAAAAACTTTGAGGAGAAGAGGAAGAAGAAGGACACGCGCTGGACCGACTGTTTGCTCCCCCTCCAGTCGTCCACTCTGCCAACAGGGACGCCGCCGTGGGCAGGTCGCTCGCACCGCCGGGGCGGGTGTGTTTGTTTGTGTGCGCGAATGGGAAATAATATACAAATTTCGAAATACACGCCATTGAAATTACGCACCGTGTGTTGGTTGTTTCTCATCTGCCCATCCCAGTTGGCTGGGGTAAGTATGCACGCTCAGTTTCGCGTTGACAGTTGCAGAGACCGTATCGTGTACTGTCAACCTTCCTTCGGCGATGAATTTCATACCATATCGTAGTAAAAGTGTTCCACCACTCGCCGCTGCAGGATTGCCGGTGCGATCCCGTGGTCGTGAGGAGCCGCTTAGAAACGACCGTTCAATGCCCTACAGCCGAAGCCGTTCGTTTGCCGGCGCACGCAATGAAACGTCATCGAGCAGTTCGCACGCACCAAGACAATCGAATCAAACGGCAAACAGCTCCCGAGATGGACCGTTTGTGATTGTGGTGCTTGCCGAGGGCCGAGGACATGCCGCTCTCGAGGTCGGTCTAGCCGCAATGGACGTTACCTCACCACACCTGAAGCTCACCCAATACGGAGACAACTTTTGGTACTCGGTCACACTAACAACGCTGCACGCACTGGACCCAACGGTGGTTTTCTTCTCCGAGCACGCACTCACCAACGGAACGTCCTACCTGCCGAAGCTGATCCACCAGTACCTTCCCCGCACTCAGATCCGAGGACTGGGAAGATCGTACTTCAACGACAGCCTCGCCGAAAGCTACCTCTCCCAGCTGTGCAGCCGTGATTATGCCAAACTGCGAGGGCTCATCCACAGCAAGTACTACGGCATGGCATCCTGCGGTGCTTTGCTGCGACACTTGATGGAAACGGCATTGCTGCAGATTGCTACCAAGTCGCTCAAGCTGAGCTACCTCGACAAGGTGTCCACGATGACGATGGACGTGGAGTGCATTGGGCAGCTGGAGCTGCTCGGACCACTCCAGAAAGGGGACGAGCGGAAGTCGCTGTTTGGATTTCTGAACCACTGCATCACGTCCATCGGCAAGCGTCATCTGCGAGCCAATATCATAGAGCCTTGGACGAACCGGGAGCGGTTGGAGATGCGTCTCCGGTGCATTCGGGAGTTTCTGGGCAATCCGACGCTGCTGCAGAGTGTACGCAAAACCTTGGCCGAGGTGAAAGATGTCGGTGGATTGCTTAAACTGTCGGTCGACATCGATCGAATGGTACGGTATATGCTTGATTAGCTACTAAATGCATAAGAACGTTGAATTTGTATGCCATTCCTTTTCAGAAAACAACGCACCAAAACACGGTACATATGCTCAATCAAGCGTCAAGCCTTCGCAACGTGCTGAAAGTTGTCCCGAAGCTGCGGGACCTGCTGCGGGACGTGCGTGCCGAATATCTGAACGATTTGAAGCAAACGCTTGAGGAGGAGGTGTACGCTGAGTTACTCCAAAACATCTGCACAGTGTTGGACGACAGTCCAATGGAGAGAAACACGTCCTACAATAGGCTGTTTCTTGTGCGCACCAACATCAACTCGATACTGGATCTACTTCGAACACTGTATTCCGGTGTTATCGACGAGATTCGTCAGTATGTGGCGGAGTTGAGTCTCGCTACGCGCATGCAGCTCAAACTTCACCACTCCAAACCGAACGGGTTCCATCTGCTGTACGTGTTGGCGAACGAGGAAGTAGACAATGTGGCTGAACAGTTGAGCAGTAGCTTTCAGATACTAAGTCGTGCTGGTCGGCGGTACACACTCTCCAATGGAAGGCTAATGGCGTTCAATGAGAAGCTCAACTCAGTCGCAAAGGAGATTGATGAGATCAGTTACGGTATCATTCGGGGGCTGATCGAGAGCATACGGGATAGTATAGATGCGGTGTACAACCTGGTCGGATGCTTGACAGATCTGGACGTGGTGCAGGCGCTTGCCATCGTCAGCCAGGGAAAAGAGTTCTGCGAGCCTACCTTCGGAGAGGAGACGAAGATAGTCTCCGGAAGACATCCACTGCTGGAAAGCATCTGCGGAGAACGGAAGGTCGTTCGTAATAATGTGGTGAGAAGTGGGTTGGGATTGTGGTTTGCGCCTCCAATTAATCATAATTTCCCCTTTTTAAGATCTCCACTCCTGAGTACAATGTGTTTATCGTCACCGGGCCCAATATGAGCGGCAAAACGGTGTACATGAAAACGATCTGCACCTTGCAGATCATGGCGCAGCTTGGCTGCTATATTCCGGCATCGCAAGCACAGGTTCGGATCGTCGACCGACTGCTGACCATCTACGGTGACGCCGACAACCTGCAGCAGGATGATGCAGAGTCCAGCCGGATGTACAACAAGCTGCAGTTTGTGCGTCACTGCTTAACCCCAAACAGTTTGGTCGTGATCGACGAACTGTACGGTGACACTCACCGTCCCGATACGACCAGTGACAAGTGGGCACTGCTGGAACGCATCATCGATCACGTTGGATACGTTGGTGAGGGAAGCGAGTCGGTCGTTCCAACGCTGGCATCAATCCGCAAACCGTTCATCTTCATCACGACCCACTGCATGGACATGCTGAGCCCGCTCGAGGTGCATCACAACGTCTCCAAGCTCTGCCTGCAGACGGAAACGGTCCAGGTGGATGGGGTGGAGCGTTTGCGGTACAAGTACGTCGTCACCGAGGGACGCACGGTGGTGCAGCACTACGGACTATCGCTCGCCCGTACCGTCAACATGCCGCAGGATGTGCTAGACCGGGCGGAACAGCTCTGTCGTGGAGATTTGAAGCATCATCTAGCGACGGCATCCTGCGGCTCGGCCAATCGGTCCCACAATCGTACCAACAATCAATCGACCACCAACACCACGCTGCACACGCTGTCGACGCAGGGCAGCTTCAATGAGTTCTTTAAACTGTTCTACCACCTTTACGGCAAGGTAGCGCACAGCGTGCGTAACGCGGGGAACGTCCAGGAGCATCTGACCGAGCAGCTGGAGCAGTTCGTCGCTTCCGTACCGGAAGAGGTGCGCGAATTTCTGCGGGTAACGCCCCTGGAGCAGTTGCTGCAGCTCGACGCTTGACGATCGCGCTGTTGTTGATCGCGTGCTTCGGTGCTGATGCAAACATGTGTTGTTGTTTTGCGTTGCCAGCGGGGTCACGACACCGTGGGGAAGACGAGAATAAACAAGTAGCGTAATTCGATGCTTACCCAGCATACGTCTGCTGCCTGCTTGGTTCCTCGCAAGCCTCCTGCGCTGCATGCTTCTAACCACGAGGAGCTGTTTTTCGCTCTCTCGTGAATGGGTAGCCTTGGCCTGGCTGTAGATACATGTTGTTTTTTTCTTCCAAGAACTAACACAAGCACACACATACGTCTTTCCGGAGGAGTGTCTAGACTGTTGGGCGTAGTTTGTGGCGCGGCCTGTTCGAATGACGCTGATTCGGTATTGATTGAGTTGTTTTGTTGGTCGTTTCAGACATTGGACGACCATTGGGCTGAAAAAAGAGGTTAAGAGGTATTAACGAAATGTGTTTGCAAAACTGAAGTTACTCAGATCGAACATTCCAAAGAGATCTCCAGGTTGGCTTCGATTTGGATGCTCCAAATCCATCAGAATTGGAGCATCTGTATCATCTGGCAACAAGATCCATTCCAACTAACCGCTCAGCAACCATCAATTGTCGGCTATGATTAACATCAATTGAGCAATGAAGCCGAACGGGATCAAGAACGAACGCGAATTTCATAATTTCGGTGCGTCGTTACACGAGCCAGACAGTAGAAATAACCTTTGGTCGCACGCGATCATTCGCTCGGCGGATAGGGAGTCGGGATCGTATGTTGCTTTTGCGATTGTCCAAATCTGTAGCACCAAAAAAAGAAAACCACTCTTAAATGAAGCGTACGAAATTCTGGTTCTAGCTGGAATCGCATCCACCGCAACCACCGTTAGCAACCGGGAACCGAGTGCCCTTTTCGCACGGGGTTATCTCGTTGCGCTGTTACCAAAAATTCACGCGAAATGGAAAGTGGAGGGTTTTTCGGTTGCCGAAATGGACAGACTAAAACAAAATAACCGGTCCATACTGGAGTGGTCGAAAGTTGGACCATGTTTTGCGGCAGACGAATTCACGTGCTGATAACCGACCTCGAACCCGGCGAATCGGCGTAAATTCCGTCGTTAACGAGATGGAACCTCTGCGACATTAGGCTGCCGTATATTGAAGTGCACTTGAAACTTAATGAAGAAGACGTTTACCTTTGCCAATAACCGCCAACCCGGTTCACCATGTGGTCGAGCAGGTTGCCGCGTGGCCTCGACGGCGCACTACCCTTCAAGGGTTCTCGTTTCTCCGTGTAACCCTGGAATGCAATTACACACACACACACACACACGCAAACGTGCGCGCACTTTGCCCCACTCGAGTCTCCGAGGGCTCGTGCAAGGGTTTGTGGTGAGAACGCATTTATCACACTTTAGCTCTCCGTTGTAGAGAACCGACGACGCGCGTCACCGCAGTTGCGCGTTCGAGAGTGATAAACGACGTTGTCGATCCTAGCGTGTACACGCGGTGCGCAAAAAAGGCCTGTGCGTGAAACTGTGTGCGCGCGCTCGCTCGAGGGTTTGGCGCGAAAACAAACGAGATAAACAGGGGAAGCGACCGAGCGAGTGAATGTGTGACAGATACCGAGCGTGTGGCGGTGCATTGTTTTGACGGAAAACAGCTGATCTTTCGCACAGTGCCGGCTTTATCAGCCCAGTCGCCAGCAACCGATTGGGAAGATTGTTTCGTGTCCCGTGCCTTCCCCTGCAAGTGAAGTGATTTCTGTTGCCCATCGACTGAAACGTGCCCGGTGAGATTCAGCCTCATCACTCCGCGTAAACAAAGACACTTGAGTAGGGGCAGCCCGGCTTGAGTAGGGGGTGTCTTTACCGTCATCATCATCATCAGCGCTTAGCCACCGCTGTGAGGTAAGCTCGGTTGTAAATTGCAATCCGCGCATGCGGTCGACATAAAAAACACATTCCCCCAATAGAGCAATCGAAGCCATCGATTAAATCATGCAGCTGAGAAGCGGCTCTCCTCCTCAATCACTGGGCAAGGCGTCAAGCTGGGAAAATAACACACTTGCTGGAAGATCATCATCAGCAGCGCGTCGTTATCAGGAGGAGAAGAGCCGCGGGTTGGAATCTCCCACCCTACTTCTGCATGGGAGAGAGAGGGAGAGAGAGCGAGATCGAGAACTCCCCCGTGAAGTGCATCGCGATGCAGTTGTTGTTTTCGCCTCGAACGTCAAGTGGATCGTATGTCGACCTCTCCTGGGCTACTTGATCCGCGCGCAAGCGCTACCTAGCATTGCCACCTAGCAACAGAGGCTCTTCGTGGACGATCAGAGGTGGCAGGATGATTTCTTTTTTTGTTGAGCAGCTGTTGTTGTAGGCTCGTCCCGTGCTCGAAATTGTGGAAAATTGATTTACGATGCGACGATCCCCGTGCGACGAACCTCATGGCAACTTCCAGCGCGTTGCCTGCGCCGTCCGCGAAGTGTGTCTGTTGTTGTACGAGGCGTTGTTTATTGGACGGATTCGGATCGAACGACCCAACGACGCTCCGGACGGGCTGTACCGCACTCAACTCACGGGCCTGGGGAATTCTTATCATCATAAGTACGAGGGAGAGAGCGAGAGAGGGAAAACACGTCACAGAACGCTTGTGGCCCACTCGGGAGTATCGGGGTGTGGAAAGGATCGTTGTTGTGTAGCGCGCTTAATGTAGACAACGGGGTGGTGATGGGGAGGAAGGTAACGCTGGAACAGGGACAGATCGGGACTGGTTTAAAGTGAATCTGTGCACCACGGTCGGTGTCAGTTGTTTGCGAGAGATCGAACTACAAACGCGCGCGCGTGCACACATATTCGCATACCAAGGAAAAATATTGAAGTTTTTTTCGGGAACTCTACTATTGAAAGTTCTTACAAGAATTACCCCCAGAAGACTGTGAAACGTTCTTCTAACAGTGTCAGGTTCAAGAACAGCTCAAGTGATACGAAGTACGCGGAACTGTTTGCAAGTGTGAAAGGGTGTAGAATATTAAGCGTACGTTGGCGGAAGGTCTAAGATCTCCGAGCCTCGAGCAAAGTCGCTAAAACCTGCTCTACAAGGAACTAGTAGTCCGTGTAGCCTTCAGCAGCAAAATGAATCGGTGAGCAAAATTAGCATAATCAAGCGCGCTGAGTGATCAAGTGTGGACACTGGAGATGCATGAAGTTGGAGCGACTTGGGCGATGATGGTTGGCTGCAGCACTGTGTGGCTGAACTGCATTTAGGTCAAAGGAATGTGTGTGGGGACTAGCGGAGCGGTGGTACTTGAGCTTGGGAGTAAGAGGTTGTTTGTGCCGAAGCCTGTGTCTAGAGTTTGCAGTTTGAAGGATGTTATGATAGTGGCCGTCTTTCTATCAGCTGATTCGATTGCGCTGATGGGTGTGTGTAAGAGAGAACAACGGACAGCAAAAACCAGCATCTGAGTCTGTCCGGCGATAAGGGTAGATTTTGAGACAAACAAAGGCCCCATTTGTTGATAGTGCAGTCCTTGTGATATAGGCTTTTTGTTGCTGTGTTGGCAATAATAGAACCTGCACCAAGTGTGGTTCGAGCACTGAGCTTGAGCAGACCAGCACAACAAGTTCTTCAATAGCCGACCCCGACAAGAACGCCTTTGACTGTTCTGTTGACTCAGTGATAGTGATTTGGCCACTAGGGTTCGCATCGGCAGACCACGTGCTGCGTGTTTGCAATCGATTACATCAGGAATGGTTGTTGTTTCTCCCCCGCCATCTCACTCGAGCGAACTGGGCTTGGCTGGCTTCCGTCTTGTTCCGCTGTCGAAGGCCTTATCACTTTGGGGAGCTCAACGGTCAGACACAGACGACAGTGACGAGTCGCGGGTCCGCCCTTCCAAAGGGTGTGATCCCGCGCTGTTGCTACGCGTGATCAGTCTCTGCTGTATGATTTGAATTCGATTTTTGTAATTAATCACAGCTAAAATGTGTATATTATTTTATTTCCTTAGTTTTCTGAGCTGAACTGCTCATGCACGATTAGTTCCACTATTATTTTTGCATACAAAATAACATTTATAAATTGAGTTTTGTGTTTTCCCCCCTGTTAGATAAATCGTTCTCCACGCGCCAACCACAACCGAAAAAAAACAACGCGAAGGGAAATGTAACGGACCTGCTTACCGTTACAAGCGTTATTTGCCTACAAACTCATCAAGCGGAGCATATTTCTTAAGCTTTTTGAATTTTGTACCTTATTTTCTCGAGACAGTTTGCTGTCTCGACTTGATTCCTATGTTCTCTGGAAGCTTCACGCAGTATTTGTTTTGTTGCTATTTTCTACTTTAAAAATGGCTACAATCGGGGTATGATCGGACAACGTTCTCCGTTTCTCCAGTTTGGTTTTGTGCTTTATCACATATCAGAAGCAGAACAATTGTCAAAAAGTGTTTCTTTTGTTTTGTGTGAAGGTATGTCTGTGTGTACAGCAGCTGCCCGTGTACAGGAATGAGTCGGCGATGAAGGTCTGGCGTCTGGCGATTAAGATTCGTTTACTTCCCCGTCCAACCCTTCCAGAACGAGCTGACCGAAGCGAAGGCACTGGTCATGAGGCTGGTCGCGGCCGCACCCGTCGGCTGCTGGAGATGGTGGTAGTGCAGCCCGGTATGGCCGATCGTGGTGCGCCTCTGATCCAGTGCCATCATCGGTGGGTACGGCGGTTCGGTCGTCACCGGCGAAAGGTTGCTCGGCACGGCTTCCCATTCCTGGTGCAGCGTTGTTTCATCTGAAAGCGAATTGAAGTTAGTTTTTGGGGGCTTTTACTTTGCACACAAGTAAGCTTACCTTCGGAGTCGGAATCCTCGCCGATGTTTTGCATCAGCAGCTGCTCCATCGAGTCCGACAGGCAGCTGTTCCGATCGGTCGGTCCGCAGTGGCCCAGCTCGGGCGACTTTAGCAGACAGAGCAGATTCTCGAGCGTGTGGGTCGGGTTCATGTCGTTCAAGCGACAGCCTTGTGTGTGGCACAGGAACACAATGTCCGCGTTCAGGCGGGCCACTTTCCGCGCAAACTGTGCCTCGGACAGAGTGGTCGTGCAAAAGTCCGCGTACGACACGCGATACGGTAACCGAACGTCCAGATAGTAGCCAAGCAGCGCCACCAGCTGGCTGGTGTACGTTAGGGCCGCCGCGATGGTGTGTGCCGGATTGTGGCTGCCGACTTTTGCTGGCGATGCGGACGCTTCCATGGTGGAAGTGGCCGTCGAAGAAGCGCTAGCCACCGTACCACCACCACCATCGCCACCGCCCGTTGCCCACTCGTTGTACACGGAGTAGTTGCCGGTGCCGGGCAGGGCAGGGGCAACGATCACATGCTGCACCTCGCCGAAGCTGTCCTGCAAAATCCACTGCCCCCGGACGTACGCCGTACGGGTCGCTTCCGAGATTTCGTTGATCGTACTGCGGGTGTTGTTTGGTCCGCCACCACCACCACCACCACCGCAGGCAGAGCTTCCGCTGCTCGCCGTACTGCTGCTGCCCGCCAAGCTGCTCCGACTGGCGATCGTTTGCGTGATCGGGAAGATGATTCGCACGAGCTGCTGCACCTGGTCGCGCTTCCGCTGCCGCAAGCGCTCCTGCACCGCCGCCAGCCGCGCCTTCCGATGCTCGCTCTCCTCCAGCTTGCCCGCCACAAACTCGCTGAGCGTCTTCACCTTATCGTCGTACCGTGGCAGCGTGATGCGCAGCTTGCGAATGGCGTCACCGAGATGGCGCTGCTTCAGCCGCAGCTCCTCGATGGCGATGCGCTTCAGCTCGATCGTTTTGCGTATGATGTTCGCCTTGTCCGAGCGCTGCTTAATCTCGCCCGCCAACCGGCCCGCCTGGTGCAGCTTTTCCAGCATCAGCGAGCCCTTGCTTTCGAGGGTCGCGTTGGCCGTGCGGAGATTCCGCAGCCGCTGCTGCTTCTCGCCGAACCGCTCCGGCAGCTGACAGTACACGGCGGTGTGCAGAAAGTCCCCATGGCGGATGCACGATTTGCAGTGAAAGTGGCGACGGTGGGCACCGCACAGAGGGCAACGGAGCGTACCTTCTCCCCCCACGACGATGCCCCCGATCTGGAAGCTGGACGTGGAGAGGAGATCGCCGTCCCGCACGACGTCCGTCGCTTCCTCATCCACGTCGTCTCCGTCGTGCGAATAGGTAATGTGGAAGTTTTCCGGAGCACCGCCAGAGTCGGACGTCATGCTGCTGGTGCAAACTGCCATCGGGCGATGATGGCGCTGTCGTTGTTGTCGTCGTCGTCGATCGTCGCGTCTAATTGCGTCGTTCCGCGTGTCTCGTGTCTCGGGAGCACCAACGCAAACTGCGACTGCGAACGATGAAAGCAGTCCGCTCTCTGCCGCAAAGCCTTGAGTTTGCACTTTCTTTCTTGCGCTTGAATTATAATCTCCTCCCGTGGCCTGTGTCTGCTCCAATCGGTGGCACCATTTGTGCTGTGTGAGTAATCGCACTGTAATCTCGCTACACTTCACAGGCAAACTATGCTTGGCACACAAACAGTGCGAGTTCCTGTTTGCGAACTGTGTGTTTTTTGCGCAATCACCACTATTCACGCACGACGCACACACACACGAACACTGGACAGCAAGTGGCTGGGATGCAACTAAACAAGAAGAGGGGTATTTAATATCTGTCCGTGAGCAGCAGTGTTTCATCAGCCCAGCACCAGGAGAAGAAAAAAAACGAACGCTTTTCTTTGTTTACTTCGCTGCGCTCAGCTGATGGTTGGCTGACAGCTGTCACAGTGGAGCACGGTCGCCGAGTACGAGCACGTCGTGGTGGGGATGTATTTCAAAATGACCGTTGCGGAAGGGTTCAAATAGGGATAATGGGGTTTCTTGTATCTTTTGAAAACATTTTATGCTTTTTTATTATACATTTTGAATATTGTTGTGACATAATTTCTTTCTTCATTGTAATTTCAGTGCACTTTTCGGAAGTTTGGTCGCCATCTCGGCCACGGACAGTAGCCGCGGTGTGAGCAGCCTTGCCGGTGCCGGTGAACCGCTCGAGCCGGTCGTCGTTGGGCGGCGTAATAGCTTACCGCCGGCCTCCCCCATCTTCAAGCCAATTGTGCCGTCGAAGCTGAACGGACTGGGCGCCCGCCACGGACTGCACCATCAAGCACCGACCAACGGCAACGGAATGACGAACGATCGGCCAGTTGAGCTGTCGAAGCGTACGACCGAAGCCAAGGAGTCGCTCAAGAAGGCACAGATCGTGTGCTTCGACGTCGATTCGACCATCATCACCGAGGAGGGCATCGATGAGCTTGCTCAATTCTGCGGCAAGGGTAGCGAGGTGGCTGCACTGTAAGTGACATCTGAGCGTCCGAGCAGGGCAACCGTTGTTTTAATTTGACCCTTTTATCTCTCATTATAGCACCAAGGAAGCGATGGGTGGTAGCATGACCTTCCAGGAGGCGCTGAAGCGTCGCCTGGACATTATCAAACCGTCGCAGCGGCAAATCCGCGAGTTTCTCAAGACGCACCCGTCGATCATTTCCGCGGGCGTGAAGGAACTGATCGAGCAGCTGCGCAAGAATAATGCGGAAATTTTCCTCATCAGCGGCGGGTTCGACTGTCTGATCGAGCCGGTGGCCGACGCGCTGGAGATTCCGCTGTGCAATCTGTACGCGAACCGGCTGTTCTTCAACTACAATGGCAGCTACGCCGGGTTCGACACGACGCAGCCGACATCGCGATCGGGCGGCAAGGGCGAAGCGATCAAGCAGATCCGCAGCGTGATGGCCGGTGGTGTCGGCACCGGAGCGGACAAGGTGGTCGCAATGATCGGGGACGGCATGACGGACCTGGAGGCGTGTCCACCGGCGAACATGTTCATTGGTAAGTGTCTAGCAAGTGGGAAGCTTTGGCCTGGAAGGTAAAGGTTATTGAATTGTCTTTTGTTTCTCCGCCCCACAGGTTATGGTGGAAATGCCGTTCGGGAAGAGGTCCAAAAACGAGCGACCTACTACGTGACCAACTTTGCCGACCTACTCTGGTGATTGCTTTTCGAGTGGAAGATCACCGCACCACCATACCCACCCTACTTCCTTTGCTGATGAAACCCCATCGCATTATTTCATTATTATTTCACTAGCTGTTAATCACATTGTTTTCCTCTTCTTTTTTTGCTACACCCACTCTTATTGTAAATAGTTAATTATTACACTTACAAATTATTATAAATTATGTGCACCTTTTTAAGTTGAATTATTATAGCGCGCTTTAATTATAGTAGTAGTATTTTCTTGTTCGAATATATGCAACAAATATACAATGAATTCATGTAAAAGCAAAGTTACTCTCTCTCTCTCACTCACTCTCTCTCTCTCTCTCTCTCTCAATGGTGGATGATTTCTACCACGAAAGAAAAGGGCAGATTGGTTTCATTATTATCGCTAGGGTAATTCGATGCCGTTTTATTATCAATTATAGAGCGTAAATTAGTTCACAGTCCATCGCTGCAGTCCCCCACTGGATCGGGGCTTCGTTGACGCGCAGCGCAAGATGAAAAAAGAGAGAAAACGGAACGACGGAACGGTCGGGGTACAACCTGTTCCTTTGCAGCGGCATGGGCAGGGTTTTACACCCGCTGGTAGAGGTACAGGTAGCCGAGCTCTTTGGGTGGATTCTGTGAGATCGCCACCTTGTTGTCGTTAAAAATGACCCACTGGCCGTCCTTGAGGATGTGGCAAACGTAATGGCCGACCTGGGCCGAGGTGCCCATGTGGGAGATAAATGCGACGAGCTTATATTCTGCAGCAGAAAGAAAGAAAGACAGAAAGAAATAGAGTTAATCTCAAATGCGGGAATCTGCTGTGTGCCTGCGCTGTCGGTACTTACTGCCAGTTCCGTCACGGTACGACGAACCCTGCTTGCTGCCCGCAGCTCCACCGTCCGATCCGGCGGCAGCCGCAGCCGTTGCAACACTGTCCGAAGTCGCATCATCGATCGCCATACTGTCCAGCTCGTCGGTGTGGGAAAAGATCCAATCGACCGCCCGTTCCGTGTTGTTGCCCGTCTCTTTGAGCGCTTTCGTAGCCTGACGGTCGGAGAAACCCATGCCCATCAGCATCTCCAGCCCGACCGGATTGGGTACGAAGGCGGCCCCGGCCGCCGAGCTGCTCTTGCCACCGGTACCAGGCGGAACGAACGGGCTGGCAAAGTCCGCATCGGCAATGTGCTCCATCATCCACTGGGTGGCCGGCTCGATGCCAGTGTTCTTCGTGAAGAAGATGGCCCGCTTGCAAGCCTCGGGCGGGAAGCCCATCCCGAGCAGCTGCTCCATCACTTCCGGATCCATCGGCGGTGGCGTTGGCTCACGTCCGGCAATGTCCGGCAGCTCTTCCTCGTACGGCTGCTTGCCGGTGCCGCGCAGCGTTTCCAGATCGAGCACCTCCGGGATGTCGATCGCCACGTCCAGCTTGAGCGAGGTCCAGTCTTCCTTCAGGGTGAACTTCTTCAAATGCAGCAGCAGATAGTCGGGCATGGAGGCGAGCTTGGTCGTCTTTTTGGCCGTCGTCTTCGCCCCGATCGCCGTGCTGTAGAACTGCTCCACCAGCTCGGGCTGCGCGAACGTGTCCAGGCAGGCGGCGAGCGTGATTTTCGGCCGCACCAGTGCGTCCGGATCGAGCCGGCGGCCCTCGCGCTCGGCTGCGGTACGCTCCGCCTCGTACTGCTTCACCTCGTCCAGGTTGGTTGCCTTCTGGAGGGGAATCTGGAGCGGGAGGCACCACTCGTCGCGCCGGTTGTACATGACCTTGCCGCTGGAGCAGCACTCGACGCGATCCTCGATGCAGAAGCGCAGCGCCTCGGACGGATTCGCCTGGTGGCGGCTGTGCTTCTCGAGCGTGCTGATAATGTGCAGGAAGAACTCCTGCGCGTCCTGCTGCTGCTTGGTGGAGAAGTCGGGATGGCCCTGGCCAATGAGCGCCTTGAACATGGTCGGTGCGATGCCGCCGGTAGTTGAGTCGGCCGTGTCCAGGCTGCTTTCCGACAGGACGCTGTACCGGCCGCTGCACAATCCCGTTCCCAGCTTTGCCCTGTGAAGAGAAACGGGGAAGATAACACAAATAAATTACTGCAACGTTATTTAAAACGTCTGCCATCCTCGTGTCTTACATCTGCACATTAAAATCATTGGCCGGATCGGACGGGAAGCTGTCGAAGATTGCTTTCGAACCGTCGACGAACCGGCGCACAAAGTCCGGGATGGTAAACAGCACCTGCATCACACTGTTCAGATAGCACGTGTTGCCCAGATTCTTCATCCCGGTGTACCCCGGCCCCGCAATCGGCTTCAGCTGGCTGCCGCTCTCGCACAGAATGCCCCACTCGCCGATCCGCTGGTTCAGGTCCAGCTCCAGCTCAATCATGGACTTTTCCGTCTTCTCCAGCTGGCCCACATTGATGCCCCAGTGCGCCAAGTGCTTCACCAGGTACGGGTCCTCCACCATGTCGTCCTCGCTGTAGCTGTACACGTCCCCCTTCCCGTCGGCCGTAATCGTGCCCAGCTTCACCGCCAGCGGGTAGTTCGTCTCCTTGTAATGGTTCACCGCATGGTCGTTGCCGCCCGAGCCGTCGAAAAACTTGCGCCCGCACATGATCGAACCGTCCGTCAGGTTCAGCCAGAGGTTGCTGGTCAGGTCGCACTTTTCGCACTTCCACCCGGTCGGCGGGATCTTCTTGCCATTGTCGAGCTGCAGCAGCTCGGCGGCGTGCGTCGACACTTGCCGGATCTCCCCGTCCCACGTGCCGGCCATCTGTTCCCGCTCGCGCTTCACCGAAGCCGCCTCCGCCTTCTGGACCGCCTCGACCGCGTTCTGCACCTGCAGCGGCAGGTCCACGTTCGGGTAGTCCAACCTTACGACCGGCTCATCGAACACCACCACCTGGTAGTGCTCCTGGTACTCGTACTTTTTGCTCTCCGCCCCGGTGTACCCGCCCTCCACCCCGATCGCCAGCCGGGTGATCTTTTTCTCCGGCCCATCCGCACCGCCGGCCCCGTCCGCCGCCGACGGGTCGGGGATTTCGATTTTGTCGCGCTTCAGATGCAGAAACACCCGGTTGCCGGACCGCTCGGCGTACGGGCGCACGTACTGCTCCCCGAACCCGAGAAAGCTGGTCAGACTCACGTACAAGCCGGTGTCCGTTTCCGGATTGTCAAACGAGTAAACACACTCCTCCTTGTAGACGTTATCGCTGGCGCACGGCACTTTAACCTGGGCCAGATACTTCCGTAGCGTGTCCATGGCCGCAATCGGTGCTCGGTTTCCTGGGCGTGATTAGCTTACGGCGTGCGGGCGTGCAAACACTGGCTGACTGGTTGTGGTTGTTGCTGCTGAAAAAACACGGCAAATTTTCGTCCGCAGTGGGATGGCTCGTTTTCTGTTGTTGGTTTTCTGCAAAATCACGAAAATAATAGAAGATTCATTCGCATTCAGTTGACAGCGTCATGTGCGAATCGATCGGGTTGGCTCATTGACAGCGAGTGCTGCTGGGCGCCATATTGAAAAGTGATTTTCGTGACAAAAACGAAATAAAACCATATAAGAGAGATTGTTTGAGTACATTTATCGACGAAAAATTATTCTTAATCTAGTCAAATAAAAAATGAAGACAATTTAAGTCATAATCAATTGATCAAACGTATTTTTTTTTTGAAAATTTACAACTGTCATCTGAAGGCAGTGGCGGAGCCTGGCATTATCTAAGCTGTCACTCTCGCGGGAAACGTCAACAACGGGAACAATAAGAAGAAAAACAATCGCACGTTGCGTTTTCCTGCACCCGAAACCGGATTGCACCACACATCACGCTCGGGAAAGTAAATTGTTGCCAAAAAAAAACTGTTGGCCGTGATTTTCTCTGCTCCCGGGTGCCAAGACAGGTGCGAAAAGCGTTCGAAATGCCACCGAAAAAGAAGGGCAACAAAAAGAACCAGGACTGGGAGGACGATGATCAGCAGTCCGAGCAGTCGTCGATCGTGTCCGCACCGTCGTCCGGGAAGTCGGCTGGCAAAAAGAAAGGAGGCAAAATTGACAACGTGGATTCGGACGAGGAAGGTGCTCCAGCGGCGGCGCGTGGTGGAAAGAAGGCCCCGGCCGCTCCGGCGGGCAAGAAAGGCAAGAAGGGCAAGAAGAACGACGACGATTGGAGCGATGACGAGGCAGTGGCGAAAAAGGGGTCAGCAGCTGGCAAGCGAGGGTCCGATTCGGACGAGGAGCAGCCTGTGAAGGCACCACCGAAGGGTGGCAAGAAGGAGGCGAAGAAACCGGCCGCAAAGGGTAAGGGCAAGGGAAAGGGCAAGGATGACGATTGGTCGGATAAGGAGGAAAAGGTGATCGACCTGCTGGCCGGTGGCGGCTCGGACGATGATGACGACGATGACTCCGAGGAAGACGTGATGGCGGCGATGGTGAGCAAAAAGTCGGCCAAGAAAAAGCAACCCAAGAAAGTGGCCAAGAAGGCAGTTATGGTGCAGGAATCGGAAGAGGAAAGTGAAGAGGAGGAAGAGGAGGAGGAGGAAGTGGTGCCTGTTCCGGTCGCGAAGAAGGAACCGCCCAAGGAGAAGGAAAAGGTGAAAGAGGAACCGAAGGTGGTGAAAGAACCGGAACCAGCGAAGGCACCGGAACCGGAGAAGAAGAAGGAAGAGAAGCCGGCCAAACAGGAGAAGGCGAAGGCTGTCCCGGAACCCGTGCAGGAGGTGAGCGAAGAGAAAGTGGCCGACCCGGAGGTGGACGAAATGGCCGATAAGGTGGGCAAAAGCTTAAAGCTGGACGACGGCGACGAAGAAGAAGGGGATGAGGAGGCCGGCGAAAAGGAGAAGAAACTCACGCACAAGGAAAAGAAGAAGCTGAAGAAGCAGCAGGAGTTCGAGAAGATGCAGGAGGCGATGCTGCGCAAGGGCGGCCAGGGACATTCCGATCTCGACAGCAACTTTACGATGTCGCAGGCGCTGAAGACGGGCAACCAGAGCAAACACATGGACCACGCGGTGGACATCAAGATCGAAAACTTTACCATTTCCGCCAAGGGTAACGATCTGTTCGTGAACGCGAATCTGCTGATCGCGAACGGGCGGCACTACGGGTTGGTCGGGCCGAACGGGCACGGCAAGACCACGCTGCTGCGCCACATTGCCAACCGTGCCTTTGCCATTCCGCCCAACATCGATGTGCTGCTGTGCGAGCAGGAGGTGGTGGCGGATGAAACGTCCGCGGTCGATACGGTGCTGAAGGCGGACGTGAAGCGGACGGCGCTGCTGAAGGAGTGCAAAGAGCTGGAGGAGGCGGTCGAGTCGGGCAAGATCGAGCTGCAGGACAAGCTGCAGGAGGTGTACAACGAGCTGAAAGCGATCGGGGCCGATTCGGCCGAACCGAGGGCGAGGCGTATTTTGGCCGGTTTGGGCTTTTCGCGCGAAATGCAGAACCGCCCGACGAACGCCTTTTCCGGCGGGTGGCGTATGCGCGTTTCGCTCGCAAGGGCACTGTTCATCGAGCCGACGCTGCTGCTGCTGGATGAACCGACGAACCATCTCGACCTGAACGCCGTCATCTGGCTGGACAATTACCTGCAGGGATGGAAGAAGACGCTGCTGATCGTGTCCCACGACCAGTCCTTCCTCGACAACGTGTGCAACGAAATCATCCATCTGGACAACAAGAAGCTATACTACTACAAGGGCAACTACACGATGTTCAAGAAGATGTACGTCCAGAAGCGGAAGGAGATGATCAAGGAGTACGAGAAGCAGGAGCGCCGGCTGAAGGACATGAAGGCGCACGGGCAGTCGAAGAAGGCGGCCGAGAAGAAGCAGAAGGAAAATTTGACCCGCAAGCAGGAGAAGGGCCGCACGAAGAACCAGAAGCCGGGCGAGGACGACGACGGGCCGGTGGAGCTGCTGTCGAAGCCGAAGGAGTACATTGTGAAGTTTAGCTTCCCGGATCCGCCACCGTTACAGCCACCGATTCTCGGTTTGCACAGTAAGTTCGGGCGGTTAAGGGCATGGAAAAATGTTTGAAATTAACGGTTCTCTTTTTCTCTTCCACTAGATTGCCATTTCAACTTCCCCAAGCAGAAGCCGCTGTTTGTCGGGGCGGATTTCGGTATCGATCTGAGCAGTCGTGTCGCGATCGTAGGACCAAACGGAGTCGGCAAGTCCACCTTCCTGAAGCTGCTGGTTGGTGAGCTCGATCCGGTGCAGGGTGAGGCGAAGCGTAACCATCGGCTTCGGATTGGCCGGTTCGATCAGCATTCGGGCGAGCATCTGACGGCGGAGGAAACACCCGCCGAGTATCTGCAGCGTCTGTTCAATCTGCCGTACGAGAAGGCACGCAAGCAGCTCGGGACGTTCGGGCTCGCCAGCCACGCGCACACGATCAAGATGAAGGATCTGTCCGGTGGCCAGAAGGCGCGTGTTGCGCTGGCCGAGCTGTGCTTAAATGCGCCGGACGTGCTGATCCTCGATGAACCGACCAACAACCTGGACATCGAGTCGATCGATGCACTGGCGGAGGCGATCAACGAGTACAAGGGCGGCGTGATTATCGTGTCCCACGACGAGCGGTTAATCCGCGAGACGGAGTGTACGCTGTTCGTGATCGAGGACCAGACGATCAACGAGGTGGACGGTGACTTCGACGACTACCGCAAGGAGGTGCTGGACAGCTTGGGCGAAGTCATCAACAATCCGAGCATATCGGCGAACGCGGCCGTACTGCAGTGAAGGGGCGACGGAAGTGCCCGCTATCTGTCGGTTGGTTACCGGTTGTCGGTTGGTTATTTTATTGCTATTATAAACAATACATACAGTAATTATTTTCTGGCAAAAAAGCCTCCAAGCGTGTGGGAAGTGTTCATTCACTATCACTGTTTCGGCTGGACCCGGTCGGCCCTTCCTTGAGCTGGCGCACGCGGCGATTCCACTCGCTCACGCTCGCCACACCGCCGGTTTCAAGTATTGGCCGCCGGAACGGCTGCACCTTGCAGCCGAAGCGCAGCTGCTGTGACTTTTTCCTCCCTCCGAAACCTCCACCGAGCCGGCGCGGCTTCCAGCCCTCGAGGCGCCGTTCCCACTCTTCGTCAACGAGTATCTCCTTCCCGTCGATGGTGACGCCGTGCATGCGCTCGATCGCACGCAGCGCTTCGCCGCGGGCACTGTACTCGATGAAAGCGTAACCCCGCGGCAGTCCGGTGACAATGTCGGTGACTAATCGAGCGTGGACGATCGTGCCGAAGGGCGCAAACTTGGCGCGTAACTGTTCCTGCATTTAGAAAGTACGGTCATTTAGCAAAGGAAGCGGCAATTATGTGAAAAGAATGTGAGTGTGCGCTCACCTCGGTGACTGAATGTGCCAACCGGCCGATGAAGATCGTGTGCAACGGGTTCCCTTTCACCTTACGGTTCGGTCGGTAGTTGGAGTTAATCGCCCGGATCAGTGCACGGTCGTGCGGCACCTGGTCCGTTCCATCGATCGAGCCGACCTGGACGGGATCGTAAACATCACACACGTACTTCGACCAGCGGCGCGGCGTGGGAGATACTTCCGAGGAGTCCATCGTGCCGGTAAGTTTAACATCACACTTTTTACATTTTATTGTTAGGACAACACTTTTTCATAGATTAAATATCCATTTTCTTGTGCTTCTTTGCAAAAATGTAGCAACGACTTTGAAGTTGGCTTGTTTTGTTTACATTTTTTTTTATGGCGGATTTGACAGCTGGTTGAGAATAATTTTGTGCGCCAAAAACGGCACTCTCTTTGAATGAGTGACCGCTGAGTGCTTTGTGTACGGACAGTATGCGTAGCAGTGGACATAGGTGTAGAAGAAACAATTGGTTTTTATTTGAATTTAAAATTAGATAATCAATTGGAATTCGTTGTATATATGCTACGGATTAACAATTTCGGAATAGACTTTATGTTAATGACGATTGTGAGATGTGGCAACAATTTTGCCAATTTAAAATAACAAAAAGTCTAGATTCCCAAGGAAGAATAAGATGAAAAAGGTAGAAGATATTGTAAAATATCAAAAATTAATAAAATCGTACTATAGTGGCAGCAGCTACGCATGTGGAGGATCTGCATGATTAAAATCAATAACCTGCATTCGGTGCTGCTTAACAGCAAAGGGCAGCCTGGAAGCGGCAATCAAGGGTCTCTTTTGTGGTGTCCTCATACAGGAGCGCGCTATTGCATATAGAATGGCAGATAGCAACAGAAACCAGCAGGAACTATTTATTAAGTATTAAAGAAAACTTAGGGAGCGACAACTGTAGGTAAGATAATAAAATGTGTTATTCGTCTGCTCTCGAGAGCTGTTTGAATTGCTCTTACTGAGACCGAATCTGATGCTGAATGTTATGATTCATATGCATTTGTTTAGCCTGACAGCTTGTGATCTCGTATGACGTCCTAAGATCCCGCACAAGTCGGAATAATTGAATAATAATTAGAGTGAATAAACCATCCCAACCGTTTATTCACCTGTTCCCGGCCCAGCTCGCTATACGTTCACGTGCTCGGCTCGTGCGAACATAACTCCCGATTGATTGTCACCTTTGATTGCACGATTGTTGTCGACCGATCCGACCGTAAGCTACCTTTAAGGCGATGATAATCTAATTTAGTTTTTTTCTCTCTATTATGGTAATTTTATATCTTTTCTAGCGTTCATTGACGCGAAACGGGGCGGAACACCTCATCGTTGACAACAGTACACGTGTAATTGAGGGTGGACAAGAATTCAGTACCAATAATCGTTAGCATCGCTCGTCAGTTGTTTTGCATGAATGCATATTACGACGACATTGTTAGGTGGAATTATTATTCATTAATTACCTCGTACGATCACCGCAGACGTGTGTTACGCGTCGGGGTAGATACTCAGGGATGTTATCTGTTTGATAAAGTAAACTGCAAAAGCCACCTTGAGACGCTGGTGCGCTTAAGAGTAAATCTCGCTAGATGTAAGTCAATGTAAAGTTCTTTAACATAAAGTTGCGCCCGAGGTCACAATCATTGGAGCAGTGTAGATGTTATGTGTTCCAAGAGGTGTGTGCCGGCTCGTCTAGTCGACCGAAAGCGATCAGTGGGAAGTACTCTGAACGGTGCGTTTGTTCTAGCTCGCATCAGAATCGTCACCACGCACCCTTTTGTGTGGGAAAAATAAACTATTTGTTGTATTGACGCAACCGAACCGATCGTCAGTTATTGTAGGTTCCGTTGCCGATAAGTTCAGACATTCTTAGTGAAGAAAGGTATTTATTGTAGGGTGGAGTTTGTTAAGCCAGTGTGACAAATTCTTTCAGTGCGGGTAGATGCGCTGCTAGAGATGTTCATCGCTGTTTATTCCGGGATCCACAGTTTTAGTAATAAGAGTGAACAATCGAGTTTATTGCACTTTATTGTTTCTTGTGATATCTTTATACAAGTTTTGAAATACCACTGAAGTTGAGAAATGATTCACTGTTTTTCCTGAATCTAAGGCACACCACAAATACGTAGTGCTTTGTCCGCAATACCTTGAACACTGATCTTCCCTGCTCCGGAAGCGACGTATTGACAAATAACGCACCTCAAGGCTGCAACATTGTGATGCGCAGCCAAATAACAGCAAGGTCATTCGTCCTTCTCCATCGAGCAGAGTTATCTGTCCTCGGGGGATGGGAGTTTTACGACGAAACAGCCAAGATCTTGGCGGACGTTATCTTGGAAGTGCAAACTGCGCGCGTTTCAGAATTGCCAATAATGGTGGACGGGCGGGATGCCTATCGCGCCAATGCTGGGGATAAGGGATGACTCTGTCACAAACACTGTTGTACCCGTGGGGGAAAACACACCGGACCTAGTGGTTGGCGTGAGAAGAGATAAAAAAGCCACCCCGATTATGATCACACGCGGGTTCCGCGGGTTTTGTAGGTGTTCGATCGTAACCGTGTCGGTCGAGTGGCCCGTGTACGAGAACGGGTGGGGGAGTTGCGAACGGTCAATCGGCTTCCGTGATTGACAACAAACGAAACCGTACCGTGACAATCGGGAGCATCTTAAGAGATGTGGTGCGCATGCGGGTGTACGCCAGACCACCGCGTCGGCTCGTGATGGAAAGCACGCTAATCACGTGAAGTCCAATGGCAGCAAAGCATCGGCCGAGGGCACGATAGGCGTGTCTGTTCTCCCCTTCAATTCCTCCCGGGGATGCCAGTGGCGTTTGGCGTTATCAGTCCTACCCTGTGCCAGTCCTCTGTGGCAGATACATTGTGTACAGCAGTTAATTGCTCCGGAGCTGCAGAAGCGGCTCAAAATCGGCTAAGAATAGTACGAGCTACTCCTGCAACCGGGCGGGTTGTAGTAGTAGTAGAGTCTTGACGCTCGAGGGATGTGATATCTTCCCGATGGCTTCTTCTTCTAATTGGCACAAAGGTGCACGCCGACTTATCTATATGGCGCACAGCGCAGGATGAGAGCGTAATCATTGCTGTAATAATTAGCAATTGAATTACACGTGCGTAATGGAAACAGAACTGTCGTGCACGACTTACCTCAAAGGATTGTAAATCAATTAATTTATCAGCGCTTTTTATGCCTTATTGTTTCCTTTGCCCTGGTGGTATGCCGAGGTGGTAATGTGGGGCTGCTGCCTCAGCAAGGTTATATATTGGGTGAAATGGACGCTTCCCGAAACGACAGCATGGGAGATTTATAGCGGCGTGCGGTGGATGGACCGTCCGCTAAATCCCAACATTCACTGACGGGTGTTTATCCGTCAATGATTGATTAATCGATGCGAGTTGACAGCAGCAGTAGGTAGCAGTAGGCTCTACCGGGGGGGTAGGTACACTCTGATTGATTTTTGCTTCATAGTAGCAAACTCGGTTTGTGTCATGATGTGGCAAATTCCTGCTTGACCGATCGCAACAGACTCCGGAAAACAAAAGCTTTGACAAGCGTGATGCAGATGAGACGTTGTCTGGGAGAGATAATGGGCCGTATTATGGGAAGTTATGAGGAGGGCATTTTTCGGGTGTGATCGGGATGTGGGACATCGTGTGACAGTATGATGGTAATGATTGCACCACTTAGGGTTAGGGTCGAAAAGTCAGCTTCAGACACGTGGATGAGTGCTGTTGAAGACGTTACGCTATACGATAGACTTGTTGGAGACGCTTGTACTAAGCAAATGCTGCTAGTACTGTGGAATGGTGACGCCCTACCACGATCTATAAGACGTGCAAGGCTGACAACCTGTCTTGGAACTGATGTTAGAGCAGTGTGCCTGCCAAATTTTGACTCGCTCCCCTAATTTGTGTCGTCGGGCGTAGGGAGCGCCAAGGACATTGAGGTGTCGCTCAGAGCGTACTTTGTGACATTGACGTCGCCTGATCTTTGATCGCGCATCTGCCAGGGCACGTGCCTTGTGTTTACGGCTTCTCCCATTATCAACGCAGTGTCTGTACTGGCTGCAAAACTGAATTTATGACATTGGTCGTACGCTTGCAAACGTCACTGTTTGTTTAGCGCTGAGGTTTTCGTTATTTTATTAGATATCATATCATCTAGATGATCAGCCAAGTTCGGCACGCGGTCGATTGAAGTCGCTGGCGGGGTTATTGCGGGTGATAAACCTACCTCCCGTCACCTGTCTGGGAAAATACAGGCATTGACTCTGGCCCATCGCCCATCATTAGCATGTACCGCGAGGCTCGAAAAGAATGCTCCAAACGACCACAATCGCTTGCGGCTTACACTTCAGGTGCGAGAACGTGCTCGTGTAATGGAAAACGTGATGTCAGCTGTGATTAGGCAATAATGGAGAGGGTGAGCAAGAGACACAGAGAGAGTTTGTTGATTGAAGATGACTTCAAAAGGGTTTGTTGATTGAAGATGACTATTGTCGCTCGGTGGTGCGTGTGTTGGAAGTGCAAGTGTACTTTCCACCGACAGGAGTCATCGCGGATCACGTGATGTTCACTGAAGCGTCTGGAGGATTGGAGCTTTTTATTAGCACCAATTGAGTGTAATTCCTCCTACATTACTTCTACGTTGACCGGTTTCAATAGTCCGACGTAGAGAACATTGTAAACTGTCCCATAACGTACGGGATGAAACAGGCAGGATTGTCCGGAAATGAAATGCAAAGCTCATACCGATTGACCAGACAATGAGCGTGGTAAACTATAAAGCTCTGCGCGTAGTACTACTACACCATAGGCAATTAACGTCTCGATTGACGTACAGATAGTATTTACACTACCATTCAACGTGACCCAGACACTGAGTCGTGTGATTCTTGTGTTATGATTGCGTACCCGTGGCTAGCTAGAGACAGCCGGGCGATGCGTGAAGCGTTTCTTCTAAAACCGCTTCTAATCCGCTACGATGATCTTGACCGCATTTGGGTTAGAATTTGGAGCACCTTCGCACACGATAAGCCACTCTTGATAGGCTCTTTCGCAGGCCCGATTAGTGATCAATATTCGCGCAAGGACGTTTTTGCGTGGACGATACCGGACGACTCCTTGGAACCGTAGCTTGACAACATTGGTGGCCACAGGTTGGCACCGATTTCTCGAGGGTCATAAACAAGACGATAAGACGCCTGGCCGCAGCGACACTAGAAGCGATAGGGGAGTTTTCCCGGTTGTTCGATGGATAAGGTGTTTATAACTCCCTTGGGGTGCTATAGGGAAGAGAAGGGCTGGACCGATTAGATCAGACCATAATCAGTAGAGACTGGGAAATAAATCAGATGCAACTACTGAGCCATCACAACTGTTGGAGAGTTGATTGATCGTGATGGTGGATATCACACAGTTAGTCTCGCTTACCTTACGCTTACCTGCGAGCAATTAACCTTGACAGTGATGGCTATTAGGGAGCACTGGGATCCACCAAACGCCCGGATGAGTGAACTACGACGAAGATCGTCAGTTCATAAGGAATGTTGTAGATCAATAATGTACAACATGCCCACAGCACAAACCCACACTTCAATGCTTGAATGTGCCGCGTCAAGTGGCTGCACGGTTGGTGCTTCCGTTTTGTCATTAGCCGTCAACATGTCCAATCGATTGTTTTCCAACACGAGTGATGCTGTTTTCGTAATGAGTTTGTTGTGAGTTTTGCTTTTATTGTTTAGCCCAGTCGGGGGACGTGGTTTCGCAAAAGCAAATGGTTTGTGTTGGGCGAATGGTCACGTTCAAGTAGGCAAACAAGAAGCCGCCCTATCGATACCGCTCTACCTTGCTGCAACGGCAAAAGGGACCTGTTATTACAGCTGTACTTCAGGTTAAGCTAACAAAAAATAAATGTAATAAAACGGATTGAAGCGGAAGGCAACCTTTGAGGTCTTTGGCGGGATAGCGCACTTCAGCGGACATCAAAGTGGCTGCGGTGAGGACGCATGCGAATGGATTGGGATCGAATAGATGGAAATTGTTGAATGAATGGTCGAGCGAACAAGGGAACCAGCGAATCACGAGATGATTGGGAAATGAGAGTATTTTAATGTTGAATGTTAAACCCATTAATTTTATCAATATTCATATTTTTTGTACTTTGAGGCGCAATATTTTATCGTTGGGAAGATATTTCATTATCTTTTGATGAAAATTGTATTTCTATTTTACATAAAATGTCAAAAATTTTACTTTTTTTCGATCGATTAAAAAGCCAGACTGAAGTATAGCGTTATCATTGGGGTAATGAATGATCGATCTTTAGATGAAAGAAATGTAAAATTTTAGGTATGATTTCTAATGCTTTCATCAAATTTTCAAAACTTCTTTCGTGCTACATATCCTGTAGGTAGAACGCAAGTCAAATAGTTCTCAATAGTTTTTGTAAAATATAGCTTTGATTTTAACTTTGAATTTGTGTATTTACAACATAATGATCGTAAAATGAAGATATTTGTAATTGCCTAATCTCTTAAAAGAATGCTGTCTAGCGACCTTCTTGCACCTCTAGGAGGATCGAGGCGCACTTGATCGTCCCGAGACGAGATACGGAGAGACTGCTTATCATGCAATTACAGCGTCTAATGAGAAAGGATGTTCAGACGTCGTTTTTTGAGCGAGAGAGAGAGAGAGAGGCAAGGAGACTGATAGAAGCGACGACCACACGGGGAAAGGGGACAGTCAGTCAGTGTGGAACGGTCCGGTCTGAAAATCGTGTGCACGTCATGTTCTTATCATCGCACACCCTTCTCACGGTGTGCCTTCTCGCCCATCACTTCCTTGCAACACACGAGAGTGCTTTCCCTTTCCATCGACGCATCGCGTGGAGCATTGCATTGGTAGGGCAAGGGCAACGGGTGTGTTGCATATTCCGCGACCGGGAGCGGACTTCCCAAAATCCCGAACCCGCGCCGGGCCCTGATAATGCCGCCCGATTGACACACGATCGGAACCACTTGCTAGGGGGGGGATTGGGCCAAGTGCCGGCCGCGGTTGTTGATGTGTGTGAGCACACTCACACACGCACGCCGTCACACCGGTCCCTGTGATACCGGAGATCGTACGATTGTTTGTGGCCCCGTGCGGCCGGCCGAACCGGCCGCTTGTGTGTTGGTAGGCGCACGATTTTATATAAATAATCAACGGCCGCTCGTACGGTCGAGTGAGTTCAAGCGTGTGCGCCAACAAAGCATCGTCGTCGCAGCACCAAGCTGCGCGCGGGTTCCATCTACTCCGGCAGGAGAGAGAGAGCGAGCGAGAAGATCATCATCCACCGTGCCGTGGGAGACGATCGTTATCGATCACAACCGGGTTTGCTTTTCCGTTTTTCTTGTAAAAGGGAATTACTGTATTTTGCTTCTCTCGGCAAAACCGAAGGAAGGAAAGTGATCTATTTCCAACGAAGAAAAGCATCAAAAACGATGGCCCATCTCTCCCACGCTACTAGCACCATGGCTCCGCACTTTGATAGTACCGGTGCCGGTTGTCAAGTCTGACAGCACGCTCTGCAAGCAGCTACCAACAAAAAACACCGAAGAGCTTAGTGTGCGAACGAAGCCACCACAACAACAACAGCCCCAGTCCGACGTACGAACATCGGAACTCCCCACCATCCCATCCCAAGAGGTTCGAGTTTCAATCGGTCTGTCCGTCGCACCCAAGTCCGTCGGTTTTTTTTGACCATCCCAGTACTGCGAGCACAACCAGTGTGGCAGCATCTATTTACATCACATAATTTTGTGTAAGTAAAAACAACTCCTCAGTGTGTCTGTGTGTTCTGTTGATGTGTAATGAGTCCTCGTGTTGTCCTTACATTGCGTGTCGGGTGCGTGCCTGTGAATATGTGAAGTGATGTTTGGTGAAGTTGTTACAGAAAATCTGAGACTTTCAAATGAAGTCCAAATACAACAGGCTTGTGATCGTCCAATAACAACAGAGTTGTTGAATCGAAACGAATCCATCAAACCATAGCCTCCCACCCAATACTTTGGTTCCAACAATGCCTTGCTGACCTAGAAATGGGAGAATAGGTGAAGCAAACCCCTACCCGAAATGGCAAATTTTGGAAGTTTTTTGGTTGGTTTTGCGAGGAGTGTTGGGCGGTATCAATCGTTGAGTTTTGGGTTTAGCTTGAAGCGTGTTGTATAGCGTTGTGAAGTGATCTTTCGGGTTTTGTTAAAATAATTCAAATAAAGGCCCTAGACTTCATGATACTTTGCACCCCATTCAAGGAACTCTTGTGTTTGGGAAGCTTGCTATTGATGCAATAGCGTAATTGGCCCTCTTTCAAAGAGAAAGCACCAGCTCCATCAAGTACGAGGTCGTTGTAAATCATCGGAGGAGTACTTGGAACGAGGTTACCGGGCGGTTGAAATTATTAAAACAAACCCATAGATCTTCGAGTTGATATCGCACCGATCGCAAGTGCAGGTGCCAAAAGTGTAAAAAGACCATCCCGCTGACACCATTACGGCGCCCTGTAACAATTCTGAACTCGTCGGACGGCAGAGCGCCATGTGGGGTGATCCGCAAGTGGCCAGCCGCACAGAACGTGCGATATTTTCGTCACACGATCGCAAAAACCGTCTTGTGATTATTGTATAAAACAAACAGACACATAATTTTCATTCATCGCGCTCTCCTCTGCCAAGATCTTTCGCCTATAGATCGAGAGAGGTCATCGTGCGCGCGTGATCTTCACACTCTTTGTGGTGGGGTGTGGTGTTTTGGGTTGGTTTTGTGTGAATGGCCGGACGAATCGTGCGTGTAATAAGGTGTGATGTCAATCGATCAGATTCACTTTGCAACCTGGGAGAGCTCTCAGCCCTTGAGAAAGTTTGTTTGTTTGTTGTGTTCTCATCCTTCGCGCGCCTCAGAGTGCATGATCGATTCTGGTGCGATCTAAGGTAAGCGATCTCCACATTATTAATTAATCAAAGCCAGCACAAACAACAACCGTAACCGCCTGTGCTGTGCGTTGTAATGTAATGCGGTCTACGGAAGCACACATTGAAGGCAGGGGTGAGCGAAGGATGAGAAGCAGTTGATTGTCTGGCAAAACGGGAAGTCATAGATAACGAACGAGATGATGGGTGAATCTCCCACCAACGCTGGCACAATGGAACTATGATGCTTTGGTTCAGTCGAGCTGCGTAGATTTGAATATTCAACCACCTTGCCCCGCCCGACATTGATGAATGTGAATCGCACGTCTCGATGAATGAGACAGAGCAGAGGGGGTCTGATAGGGTTGGGATGCAGTGGCGATTGTTTCGTCAAGGTTGACCACTAGCATCCGAATCGGACAGCTTTGAAATGGTGGCAGTGCGCGAAAGTGATAGTCATCGCGAAATGATTACAAACAGCAGTAACATGTGCGCTTGTTTAGAATGTCAAAGTTTAGTGAAGTGAGCGATAGGAGAGGAGGTTGACTTTAAACCCCTTTTTTATTCAAGGTAACTTGTTTTCTGTATCTTCACACATCACATCTAATTGGTTTAAAGTGAAGATCATGTGAAATTGTGGCACTAAAATCGCGTGCTAATAGGGTACCAAAGTGCCAAAGATCAGCAGTTGTTTACATCCTTCAAGTTCCAGCAGTTGATTTAATACCCTCGTTTTACGGGAAATACGATAGGAATGGTACATACCAGGACGATACTCGACACAGAACGGGGATTAATGGTAAACTACCGACCAGGTATTTCTATTGCCCCCTTTACAACGAGTGCGACTGGGCCAACTTCCCCCGGAATAGCTACACCGGGAGGTGTTGTTACCTTACCGTCAACAGTCAATCAAACCACGAGGTGAAGTACCGGAATAATAGCTCCGTAGCTAATTCCACACGTCCGCGGTACATTGACTGATTGTTGATAAGCACACACGAGCATGCGCCACCACTGCCGGTTGTAAAGTTCAGCCCGATTCTGGCGACGTGAGGGGAGAGAGAGAGAGATACCGTGCCGTGCAGCGGAACCGTTACGTCGTGCGGTATTAACTGAAGAAGCTAGAAGCACTTGGCCCAGGCAGCGACATATTATTTATGCTCCAGGCGGTGCTAGAGAGCTTGCGAAGGCATGTGCTATAAATATTTAATCAGTTGACTCCGCAGACCGCTGAGCGCGCAAGGACGGCAGCGAATGCGAGAGAGCACGTTGAACCGGCCTGGAATTGGAGCTGGTTTTTTTGGAGCAGGGAAATCGAAAGTGATAACTCTGCCGTCTAGGCGGCTCTGGTAGTGTCTGGGATCGTACGATCACCGACGCCACCGTGGCTGACCTTTTGCTGGCGGCCTTACGGGGACTACCTGCCGCGAGAGAACCTAAAAGAGAGCAGTATGAGAGCGAGAATGAAGTTGCAAGGGATTGAAATCTTCACAAATGTTAAACTAACATGACCATGACTTTGAACTCAGTTACGTGAAGGAGAGGAGGGTTAGCTAGCCAACCTGTTGATCTGTTCTACGTGATGGTTAGCACAAGACGTGTCTAGTCATATCGTAACGCTTTTGCTTTGGTACGCGCAATCGGCAAGTGCCTGCTGGAGTGTCTGCCGAGATAGAATTCCTCGGAACGGAAAGGTCCCAGGAATGTGCCTTGGAATGTCTTCCTTGCTGTTTTATCAAACGGCAACTAGTCCCTTTTTGTCGTTATTGCATCCTCCAGGCGACACTTCCCAGAAGGTGCAAGACGTGCGGGGCCCTTTTCCTACCTGGCTCTCACGGTCCCTTTTTTATTGAAGATTCGCCAATTTTCGAAAGGTCACTTTCAACCCAGGCTTTTTGGTTCTTCTTTGTGTCGGATTTTCACATCCCAAACGTCCGCAAAGCGAGAAGGTTGAGAAGAGGGTGAGGTCCACTTGGGCGCTCGTTATCATCGAGCGGCAGGTGTTGAATATTATTCTCAATTTTCATTAATGCCTTTCCCCGAGGCGCTCTGCTTCTGCTGCCGGTGTTGCTGATGAAGCTTGCGAACGCGAACGCTGTGCCACTTCCCTTTTTCACCACCGGTGTTGCGCGTACAGCAAAGGTGTGAGTGCATTGTGTTGTGCGGTAGAGGTTGTGTGTATAATACGGTGTGTAACGCGTGGTAACGAGCAGTGTGACTCGTCGGGCTTGAACTTCCAGCGGCAGTTCGCAAGCGGAACAATTGTGCAATGGCAATCGGTTCGCACGGTTGTGCTAAACGGGTGTAGAGTATAGATTAAATGAGTACTAGCAGGTTGCAGCAAGCAAATAGCGCTGCGTGAAGGTGTTGTGCTTTGCCGGTAGGCCTTCTTCTTGAGAGGCGTATTAAAGAGGCTCGATTTCAAAGTAGGTGAAAGTGTGATAATTGCTAGCGAGGGAGAATCGTGTGCAAATAGTGCCATTTGTTTGTGTTAAGTTGTGTTCGGGGAATCGAATAGCCATCGATCTTTCAGCATTAACGCAACGTGCGTCGCAATTTTGGGGGAACGTTATGCAATGAGCAACCTGTTCCAGAGTGGAGGTGACTTGCCTCCCCACGGTCCAACGAAATGGGCGAGTGCAAATTTTGGATCTTTTGTCGAGGTAGTACTACTACACAGCCTGTTTGTTTGTGTACCGACACTGATCACGTGATCATCGGGATAGGGTAAACATCTAGAAAGAACGGTACGAAGAAGAGGCGGACGATCGTGCTGTCGAATCCAAATCGGCTGATCGTCACGTTCCGGCGCAGCACGGGCAGCAGACCTAAAAGCCATTCAAAACAAACCAAAGGAAAAAAAAACAAGAAGGCACCCGTCTAGCGTCGGTGGTTCTGGAAAAGTACCAAAAATGTTGTCAGTTTCATAACGACGGTCGATGAGGGAGAGTGCAAGGCACCGCACGCCGCCCGGTCCGGACCAGTTTTTGGACCTTTGTCAGTGTTGTGTTAATTTTTTGGCCGGCTGCCTTTACTTTCCTCAACCGTGTTCCCTGAACCCGCCGTTACTGATGATGCTGAGTGTTATGGGTTGACATTACAAGTGTTTTTTTCAAACCAACAAGAACGGGGCGTGTGTGTAGTGGTGTAGGTTTCGGGGGTACTGTGCAAGGTATGGAAGTTGTTTAAACAAATTGCATGCGGAAAGCGTGAATTTGGATTTAATGGCTTGTTGTTGTTGTTGTTTTTTGGGTTGCAGACGTTAATTTGCATTGACGTCAGAATGGATGGGATTTTGATAGGTTTACGGTGATCGGAGTAATAAATATCAACCTTTTAATAAGTGCCGGTGTATTAATGTATTTTTTTCGCTTCTCTTCTCTTTTCCAAAAACCCACAACAGAAATGGTTGCTAAACACCAACAACCACCGCTACACTGACAGCGCATTATAGCAACTTTATCCAAGTGACCTTTTGCTGTTGAGAAAGTGCGCACGTGTATTCGAAGTTACAGCTCCACCCTTGCTGTACTTTGTGTGAATACCGTGAATCCCAGCAACCCAGCTTACATCAACAACAAGAAGAAAAGAAGAGGCTACTAAGAACAACGGCAACAACAGTATTACTATTATCCAACATCGTTATTATCATCGATCTGCCTGCAAAGCGAGCAGAGGAAGAAGTTACGCTTAAACCAAAGGAAGAGAGAGAGTAAGGAGACATCAACAACAACAGAACTAAAGCATCATGACGGTCAGCAAGGAGTATCTGGCTAATGCCGAACCGGAGAAACCGAACCGTAAGTATACGCGCCCACAGCGATTTGTTAGTAGATGCTCTTACCCCAGCTTTAGTGACACCTCAGCGCGTTAATTTATTTATCTGAAAACGAATGCGCTGCTTTCGATCGCACCTGCTGGCGCCTGGCGTGGCGTGGTGCCCGAATGCCTGTGTCTAATGCACACACGCTGACCGTGACATTGAGGCGCATTCAACCGTGGTGCGCGCGCACCTTGTGCCGCGGTTTCTGTCATTGCGTGTTTCAGTTCGCTGGCCTTTAGCTGTTTGTTTTGCCTCGCGCACAAAACGACACATTTGTGCGCTGTTTTGCATACATTTTTTTCAGCATACGCTTGTCAGCATTCCAGCATAATGAACCGCTGCGAAAGGTCCAGCGAAGGTGTTGCGATCGATGTGATCGTTTCCGGGTTGCGGTGTACATGCCGGAACATCATACACACAGGCAGCGAGATGCGCTTCAGTAAGGACTGCCCTTAGCGCTCTAGCTCTAGATCCTGAGGTCGGATGCGCACCGAAGCGTGTACTACCCCGGCCACACCGCACATGGTCACAGGTGGCGCGTCACGTGGTTCACGGACAAACTGGCTGTGGTGGTCGAATGGTATGGAATGTGTGCAAAAACGTGTGTACAGGCGCCGGCCTGTTGCACCGTGGCATGTGTTTGCAGCGCATCGGCAATGCAATGCACGCCTGTGACTGTTGTGCGGGAGGGGACTAGACGGGGTGGGAGAGAGTGAGACGGTGTATGGTTTTACATTTGCACACGACAGTGTGTGACAGCTTTCTTAGAGGGTTATAGCGCATTCTTCCGGATCCGATACGAACATTTGGATGTTGTGGATGCGGATCGGTTTATTGCAGTTTAAAATTACTATCAATTTACGGCTGCACCCTTCGGTGTGACATTTATGAGACACTTTTCCAGCAGGCGCGCTAATTGTGACCGCAAATGTGAGGTGTTGATGGGCAGTAATTGTGGAAAATTTATAGAATTATGACAGAAATTATAAGTGAGGTAGAGGAACAAAGGTTCTCCATGAATAAGTTTTAGAAACGAGAAACATGTCCCTAGTTGCGTGTGAGTCACTGTCTCGATCGGTTGCACGAAGTTGCAACACAAAAGAGGAAACACGCTGTAGTCCCCAAAAACGCCAAGACATAATTACACCTTGGCCAAAAACAAGGGGCCGGTTTCGCATGATGGCATGATCAGTTTGGGGCTCGCGGGACAACAAAAAAAGACAAAATTATACCCCTAAGCGGTACGTTTTTGATCTCACACACACACTCACTCAGACTGTAATGTTGCTGGCTGGAATGTGTTGAAACATGTCCTTTAGTTTTGGCAGCAAGGGCGATTGGATTGGCTGGTAATTAGCACTTATTAACTGTGTATTTAGCATCGCAAGGTGTACCATTAAGCAGAGAAGCGTCTTCAAATTTCAAACAGAGCGGCGCGGCTCAAAACTTTTACGACACTGCGATGACTAATCCACGTGTTTCTGTGGGGAAGGTTGATGTAATACCCAACCGACAAACAAAAGCCCATAACTACATCCGTCGGAAGTTGTCAAAAACGTTTCGGCACTGCAAACAACGCGCCAAGATCTCGTTAGTCATCTTCGTTATCGCGCAAAACGCAATGGGGTCTTGCTTTTATCTACACACTGCGGCGAGAGGGCACTTCTTCACCCTCTATTAGCATACGCTGCGTTGCAAAATCTCAAATCAAGTGCACCTCTGCAGGCTCCCGCTCTCCCGAACCCGCAGCGCCAATAAATCCACCCAAATTAGGCTGTCAAGCGTTGGCTGACAAATCGTTCATTTCCTGTGCCGGGAGGGGATTTAATTTCGCCGCCACCGCGCCAATTGTTGAATTATCAGACATGTGGCAAATATGCCGAATGCGCAAGATAGCCCCCCTGCCCGAAAACAATTGAGCCGGCGCGGGCCACCCCGTGGGTGAGGAGGAATGATTTTATAATTTCCTCATTAAAAGCAAAGGGCAGGAAGGCGTGTACGGGAAGACGATCGATCAATTAGTGTGTGGGACGTAGAAATGCAAAGTTCGTGCAAAGGAAATGCGCGATGTCTAATCGTGGTTATCTGCTTCGCTGAAGAGCTTCTGTTTCAGCAACGGAAGAATTTCAAACGCGCTTTGCGCTGAAGAGAAAGATTTCGACGCGTGAAATATTTCACTGAGCGGAAAAGCTGCAAATTTGAAATGAAACATTTCACCTACGAACGTTGATAATGGCGCCCATGAAGTCAGCAGACTGGATTTGTAGTTGTTCCGTGTGACAACAATGGCGACTATCTTGATTGTTGTAATTTGAAGGAATTTTAAATTGACAAGAATATTCATTGCCATACTGACGACATGAAATAACACTCCTAATGGTAATTCAAAGGGTAAAAACCGAGTTTTTATTGCGTCTTTGGCGAGCCAGTCTCCTCTTGGCAACCGGATGTAGATACTATTGTGTGTTCTTATCCGAGCTGTTGTTGCTTTCAAAACTACACCAGACCCTCGCCGATTGCCCCATTCATTAGGAAACACTAATTTGGAGTATTACGCCTTTCGGTTGCTTATCTCGTGTGGAGTGCCTCGTTCCCCTGAAATGGCAGTAAAAGAATTCAAACGATGCGTAGCAGAACATTTGTTTGCACAATTTGTGGATGCGCGAGATACCGATCGGGCTGAACCCATCGAGCACTGTTTTGACAAGAATGTTATCATCCGCAAGGTTTGTGCGTAAAGAGCCTCCCGTGCACAAGATCCGTGCTATCCCGTTGATGAGCGATTGAAGGTGACTAGCCAGTAACTTGAAGGTACGATGCGCCGCCGTCTTGCTGATAATGGCTGATTCACCATTGTGTTACGCTATCAACCTGGCCTTAGCTGTTTGACAAACAGACTAGCACACTAGCACTATTGCTCTCGTCTCGACGCGGCATCTCGAGCGGATGTCCGAGCCCTTTTGCCAGGTTTCAGGTGTGCTATACTTTGAATGGGCTTTCTGGCTAATAAATCGCGGCATGCGGGTTTGCGGACGTGTGGGATACCTTGGACTTAGGGCTAGTGTCCAGTCCGGTGTCTTCGCAAAACCCCGTGGACGTGGGATGATTGTAGCACAAGAATGTAGCACACGCCTGCCATACCGAGCGTGATAGCTTCTATAGGCGTAGGCGCCACTTGAGGGACGAACGACGTGTATCAGCAGCTAGTGCCGACTGATCATGGCCTGAAGTTACCGATGAGGGTGTTTTTTTTTGCGTGAGCGAAACGTGTGTCATTCTGACCACACAGTGCGGGCCACAGAAGATCGCGCGGAATTAATTCTAATCGAGCATCCAACTGCTCTGTATCATTACTGTAACAGTCATCCAGCGATTGGGGACATTAAGAATAAATCCTCCAAAAATAAACACACACAGACACACCGGTGCTAAAAGAATCCGGATCTTGATGATTGTTGTTTGCGATCGGCGGTGATGCGCGGTGTGTGCTCAGTGATATCTCAAGCTCAAGGTGCGCCCTGGCTCCCTCATCCGCCACCCACTCAGCGTTAGCAGAAATGTCCGATTGTCGCAAAGGGGATGAAGATGGGTGAACTATTTTTACATCCCACCCTCCCCTACAACACATGTGGTCTTATTTTTAAAGCCCCGGTGGTGGGTCGACACGGTCTGTCATGGTGGTAATGTGTGTGTGTGGTAACGTCATTTAACCTTTGATAGTAATGCTTAATTGTGTTTCATTTTGTGCACAATCGGGTGGGTGGGATGGGTTTTTGGTGGATGATGCACCACCACAACCACCACCCACACTTGCATGCAATGTGTTTGTTTTTGACCGGCGGAGACACGTACGTGTGTGAGCGAGGGTCACCGATCGTTGCTTGGGAAGAAGCGAAGAACTAGGTCACCGTACTTAGAAAAGTGTCGTAGGGGCGTAGAGCTGCACTTTACAACGCAAATGCATTGGAGTTTGTGTGTATTGGTAGGAGGCAGTTTCGGTGCAACCGTCCAAAACCTTACACACGCCCTCTTTCACTCACTCTGTCTCTCTCTTTCTCTTCAAAAGAATCTCACTACACGTTGTAGTAGGCACGCCGTGTTGCGTCGCCTATGCCGGAGGATCACCACGGCAACCACATGGCAGAGGCATTTAGCACTTTGTTTTTCTTTTGACAGATTTCAATGTTTTTTTGTTGTTGCTTCTCCCCCTCTCGCTGTTGTTTCATAGAAACTGTTGTGTTGCGTGTGTGTTTGTGTTTGCTAGGTTTGGTTTTGGGGGGTTCGGTAGTGAGTGCGTGTGCGTGTAGGGAATTGGCCTGCGACCGCGACCGCGTGGTGCTGATGATAGTTGTGTGGCGGCGACGGCGTTATCAGCACACACTCACTCGGTGACCTATCGCACACACATCGGATTAGTGATTCCGCGTGTGACGAAGACGCAACGACCACGAGCGCTGGTTTCCCGGGGTCCGGTTACGGGTCGGTTTCTCTTTCTGTGTGTGTGTAAAATCATAGCGTTAGTGTTGAGCCGCGCACGGAATCCGTTTCCGTCAATGAAGGTGCCAGAGTCAGTACGGTAATGCACTGCCCGCGAGGAAGGTGCGCCGCCCTGTAAACGCTTGCAAGTCCGTCCACGCGTCGAAGTG
The DNA here is from genome assembly GCF_016920715.1 of Anopheles arabiensis. Taxonomy (NCBI): domain Eukaryota; kingdom Metazoa; phylum Arthropoda; class Insecta; order Diptera; family Culicidae; genus Anopheles; species Anopheles arabiensis. The sequence goes on from NC_053518.1 coordinate 93,039,633, forward strand.
GTGGAAAGGGCACACAAAGACAACACAATTTGCACACGAGACGGTGGGATTCGGTTGATAAGAAGAACCTCAGCGTCGGAATCTCTGCTTACCGGTTTGTCAGCGTGAAGGAGAGCCGCCAATTCTCCCGAGAGCCCCAAGCTCACGAGCAGCAAGGAGGGAGGGGAATTGTATTTACATACACCCCGTTCGGTTGGTGGCTTTGGGGGGGTTGGTTGTTGTTGCTGCTGCTGATGGTGTGGTTGAAACAAAACCACCGGTTCGCACCCCGAACCGATCCCAGTACGTCGGAAGTGTACGAGCTGAACGGGTGGACGACACAACCACCCCAGACCACACCGTGTGTGCGAGCGCGCGCGCACCGATCGTGTCTCCGTAAGATCGCGCCCATCTTTGCACCAACCAACGCGCGCTGCACCGTGTGCGCTACACGTGATCGAGGGGCGCCCACGGACTGCCAAATCGATTGAACATAAATCAGCTGTTCAGGTTTGCGTCACAGAAGCTCCCGTGCTACCATTGATTCTTCACGTGCAAGTGAATGCAAAAACAAGCGATTTTGTGTGTGTGTGCGCATTGAGTGTGTCCAGTGATCTGTGATAATAGCGTAGGACACGCCCGGTCCAGTAGCAAGCAACCTGGATTGGCGACAGATTCTCGCTGGAGGTGTCTGGAACGAGAATCTGGGCGCGTGCTACTCGCGTGACCCAAAGTAGGACCACTTGAGGGCTCCGAAACTCAACACGAGCAGCCCCTTGTGCCACTCGACAGCACCTCGCATTGTGTGTGCCCCTGGGTCACCACTCTCAGCCCACTGATATAGTGCAGAAACGGAATTTGTTAAGCGACATTTGGCGTCTAGCAGCCAGGGAGAACGATTTCTCCCAAAAAAGAAACTGAAGAATTGGAAAGTGAAAATAAGCGGCCAGCAGGACGTGAACTACCGTCTCTGCCGCTTGTGTTGTGAGAGTGTCTGAAAGAGTTGCTAGGAGCTACCCAAGTGCAAAGATGCCGGAAAATCGTGATCGCTCCAACCATGTGCTCGTGTGGGAGCAGGCAGAAATGGCCACGGACGAGGGCGTCTTACCGGCAAGTAAGGAAAAGCGTTCCATTTCGGTATCTTATTACAAATTAGTGATTTTAGTGGTGGAGTTGTCAGTAAGATCTAGAGTCACAATGTCCAGGGTAGATTGCATTGACCCAGTAGATCCTTAGAGCGGGTTGACGTGATCAGTAGACATCTGCACACAGACACTCTTCTTCATCGGCACATCGGCACGACCTTTGATGAGATGTGTGAACTCCAAGAGCTTCTCCCAAAATCTAATCTCCATGATTTATAGTGACAGCAAGCGAGAATCGGACCATCCAGGGGGAGTGTATAGATCAATCATACAATTAATCAATAAAACGGCGCTAAAGCTCCCCTGAAGGTGTGACTGCGATAATGAGACAGAGGGTAGTGTACGAGCCAGTCCCGTGTAAACGTTCTGTGGCTCGGCTCCAATGGCGATTAGATTAGAACCAGGAAGAAACTAATGATTTGCTCAGATCAGACGTGCGGAGGACGGACTGGGGCCGGGGTCCACGCTGATTGATTGGGTGGGATCAAGTGCTGGAGCTCGATAACGCAGACACTACGGGGAAAGGGACATGTACGCCACCGTTCAGTAGGTCAACTTCATTGCGCTCTGGGGATCTTGAAGCAGCACGCATTACGAGGTTACGAGAAGTCACGCCGTATCGGAACAGTGTGGCTAGTCGTTGTCGTGATAAGCGGAGGAGATGTTGGTGTAATCTCGATATGCGACCCATCGTAAAGCACGTGCGGATTAGGGGTTGGAGCGTATTCCAAGGATTAGCCTGTGGAGTGTGCTGAATGGAGCTAAAGTGGTCGTCATGCACTTCCAGTGCTGTTGAAGTGTGCTAGTGTCTAATCGCTTAACTAGAGGATCCACACAGTTCCTGAGGATACCATGATCAAGCTTGATCATGCGAGGCAATCTTTCCATTAAATCAAATTCACTGCAAATTGCTTACCTCGTCCACTGCGACCAGTTGCCTGTCCAGTTGCTATGGAAGGGACCGGCCAAATTGTAGGAGATGTTGAAACCGACCGTTTGAAGATGTTTGCGCGATAGGACATTGCCGTGCGGTTTCGCAACCGTTTGCAAGTTAGTAGTAGTAGCCGCATCCGGTTCTGTTTGCTCGCCTGCTCTTCTCGTTAAACAAAGCGCACTCTGAACAATGTTCAGAGTCAGTGTGGGGAAAGGATCGTCGTAATTCTTGCGCCTCACTCTTGTCATGTCACGGTTGATAAACGGGCATAATGCATTGACCTCACCGGTGAGGTTGTTGTTGCATATCTCCGTAGAGATGCACAAACAGAAGTATACTCTTGCAGAACTTTGCATCCAACCCTAAGATTATGAAGATCTCACCCAGGTTTATCTGTTTATCCATACGCAAATTCTCACAGGTTAATGGCGCCCAGGAATAGCCTGTGTGTTAAGATCGTATATGGTCGGCTACTAATGTCGGTACCATAAATAAATCTGCTTTGTTTCGTTTGTGTACCCAGCAGTTTGGGCAATTGCGCCCCATCTAACTTGCAATGTTGCAATTTTGTCCAAAGCATGTGTATGTTGTTGTCTCTGCTGCCCCCCCCCACCCTCCCGCCCTGTGTTTGGTTAAAAGATTGGTTGATGGCTGGCACGTGCGCACTGTTGACCGGCACGGCGCAAAAGATAATCTTACCGCAGCCGATCTGGTGTCCGATCTGTTGATGTGCGGGGTGAGGACGCCATCTTTGTTCTTGCCGTTGCAGCGACGTTGACTCGTGCCGGTGTTTGATTTGTTTTCTCGTTGCCAAAATGCCAAAAGAGCAGCATTGGTGCACTTTACCTACCGGTCACGGTACGGTTCAGTGATTGATTTGACAAATGAGTGTGTGTGTGTGGTTGAGCGTGATCATGGGGAGATTGGGGATGTGTGGTTGCGAATGTTTGACAGAAAGGGAAGCGATAAGTGGTTGAAATGTTGCCAACACTGTCGCCCCGAATGTTTACTTTCAGTTTCCGTTTTGGCTCACACTTAGTTGAAGGATCGTTACAAATGCTAACATGTTTTTTCCCCTATTCCCCTTCTCTTCCCGCACAGAGCGGTTCGGTACGCGACATTACATCGTGTTCATGCTGTTCCTCGGCATGGCCAATGCGTACGTGATGCGCACGAACATGTCGGTCGCCATCGTGGCGATGGTGAACCAGACGGCGATCGAGAAGGATGCGGAAGTGTTCGACGACGAGTGCCCGGACACGGACTACGGCGAGGATACGCACGATTCCGGGCAGGACGGCGAGTTCATCTGGAGCACCAGCATGCAGGGCTACATCCTGTCGTCCTTCTTCTACGGCTACGTCATCACGCAGATCCCGTTCGGGCTGCTGGCCAAGCGGTACGGCGCGATGCGCTTCCTGGGCTGGGGCATGCTGATCAACTCGGTGTTTGCGTTCGTGGTGCCGGTCGCCGCCCGACAGGGCGGTGCTGGCTGGCTGATCGCCGTCCGCTTCATCCAGGGGCTGGGCGAGGGTCCGATTGTGCCCTGTACGCATGCCATGCTGGCGAAGTGGATTCCACCGAACGAGCGGTCGCGCGTCGGATCGATCGTGTACTCGGGCGCACAGTTCGGCACGGTGATATCGATGCCACTGTCCGGGCTGCTGGCGGACCACGGCTTTGACGGCGGTTGGCCGTCGATCTTCTACGTGTTCGGTATCATCGGCACGGTCTGGTCGATCGCGTTCCTGCTGACCTGCCACGAGGATCCGGTGACGCATCCGAGCATCCGGGAGGACGAGAAGAAGTACATCCAGCAGTCGCTGTGGGGCAACGCGTCCGTGCACATTCCACCGATTCCGTGGACGAGCATCGCCAAGTCGCTGCCGTTCTACGCGATCCTGCTGGCGCATTTGGGCCAGAACTATGGCTACGAGACGCTGATGACGGAGCTGCCCACCTACATGAAGCAGGTGCTGCGGTTCTCCATCAAGACGGTATGTATTTGCTTCCGTGGAAGGGCTGTTCTTGTGTGAGAGTGTGTTTGTCCAACCAATGTAACGTTGGCATCTTCTTTTCCCCCAGAACGGTGTCCTTTCGGCCCTGCCCTACCTGGCGATGTGGCTGTTCTCGATCGTGGTCGGCTGGGTGGCCGACTGGATGCTGACGTCCGGTCGCGTCAACCACACCTGGACGCGCAAGATCTCCAACAGCATCGGCCAGTACGGTCCGGCGATCGCGCTCATCATCGCGTCGTACACCGGCTGCAGCCGGGCGCTCACCGTCGCCATCCTGACGGTCGGCGTCGGGCTGAACGGTGGCATCTACGCCGGCTTCAAGATCAACCATCTGGACATTACGCCCCGGTACGCGGGCGTACTGATGGCGTTCACCAACTGCTCCGCCAATCTGGCCGGTCTGCTGGCGCCGATCGCGGCCGGCAACATCATCGAGGGCAAACCGACCATCGCCCAGTGGCGCATCGTGTTCGTGATAGCCGCGTGCGTCTATCTGTTCACGGCCACGTTCTACAACGTGTTTGCGTCGGGCGCCCGCCAATTCTGGGACGACCCGGAGAACGACGAACCGCAGAAGCCCTCGATCGAGGCACCATCGCACAGCGAGGCGAACGGTAACAACGGTACGACCCTAACGCATCGGACGGTGAACGAGCAGACGTCGTAGGTTTGAGCATCGTCGCTAAGCGGAAACATATCCAACCGCGAGAGTGAGAGTGGGAGGGAATTATGAAACATATCAGGTCCGCTTGCGGGTCATATCAGTTAGGGAAGTGCAGAGCAATAGTGCAGTAACAGTTGTATTTATAAGCGGGAAAAACGAATATTTCTTGATAATGTAACGTACATGTAATGTAAGCTGGACTTTCGTAGTCATTTTTTCCTTCTTTTTTTTTGGTTCGCCACCGCCAATTACTGGCGGGTCGTAGTAGTATTGTTTTTCATGTGTTTTGCGCCCTATTTTTGCTTTTGCGTTTTTGAGCTGCAATTGGATTCTCTATTTGATACACAAATTGAGCTGTTATTTTGTTATTTTTTCCATTTTTTCTCCGCTCAAACAATTGCTGTTGAGTGTTGTACATTTCTTCTCTTTCCTTTGTTAACTATCTATTTCTCTTTTTCTTTCCCTTACTGTTTGTTGTATTTTGTTCTGTTCCTTCTACAATCTTTCAAGCTTTTTCGTTTTTTTCCTTTTCCTTTCGCTGCGTGCAATAGGTGTAGCATTGTACCTACGTCGATATTGATATTTGATTGTTAATCGCTAACCCATATGCACGCTCACACCGCTTCCGTGTGCGAGCGTGCTGTACATAGTAGGCCCCTAGCGACTAATTCGAGAACACACTACCACTACTAGGCCATAAAGCAGTCCGGCGACATTGAAATCCCGATTCCCGATACCAATGCCGGTACCAACAATAAAAGGGGTTGTGATGCGGGTTTCTGGCAGGCGTTGGCAATTTGAAAACAAGGCCCCAAATGAGTTGCCCAAAACGTACCCGCTGTAGATGGGTGAGGTAGGACCGCGAATGTGAGAATGTGCAAGAACGAGCGATGAGTGTGTGCGCGATCGGGAGTGTAAGTGCGTGTGAGTGCGACCCTCATTAATGTTAAATCAATGCTAAATGCTCTGCTCCTGGAAGCAGGTGCCACGGGGCGCCCCAGCGCATTCTAACCCCCTCCGCGCAAAAAAAAAAAAACGCAACAAGATGATAATAAAAAGATACACGATAATGTTGATAATGTTGCTGTAATGCGCAACCGGCAAAAGCTAGCTCAAGGGTCTTATTGCTTGAGCAATGGCGCTCACTTATCCGAAAATGTATGTATTGCTCGTTTATTGGCTTGTGCTGGTGGGATTACTTGCGGACGTGCTGCTGCTGACACCGTTAACATAAATTGACGTAATGCGAGTACATAATTCAACCGGGAAGAGAAGGAGTGTTCAGAGGTTGTTTTGTTCCTTTGCGCTAGACGCTAGCGAGCGAGCGAACTGCCGCCCCAAAAACCAATCGAACGGCAGCCGTCCGGAAGCAAGACATTTTTCGATGATGGTGGTGGTGTCGTGGCACGCGAAAACTTGTTGCTTCTAATGCTTCTGGGGCTGTTGTGGAAAGCCAGGAAGGAAGCATTTGTTGCTTGCTAGGTTTTATAGTTTGTCAGTTTTCCGTCGTTTTTTCCCCTTTGAGTGGAATTGCTTCGGTTAAATTCAATTTGACCTAAAAGTGTGGTTATTGTTTGGTGATTGGACAGGCTACAATGAAGTACAAACACGTATTGTAACGCTCTTTTAATAAATAAACCGTTGCCAACCCTTCATGTAACGTAAGCGCCTAAAGGTATGCAATGCGCGCGACACTATGAGCACAAATTAGCAGTTGGCGCATTTTGAGCAAGCCAACCACGTGGTAAAGGAGGCAGACGTTGTTAATAACGAGACACCGTAATAAGTAAAACCGTTTAATCAAACATACCATTTTTGTCAAATCCTTTCCACAAACGGTTCCTGAAAGTGTTACAAATCGAATCGAAAGACCACGCGGTCGACAAACGAGCCCCCAAACAGCTGGCCACCACCAAGCGGTGCGATAATGTGCACAAAATTAATTAACAATCAACAGCGCATCGGCCCAGCATGGAAGGCAGTGGCCGGCAGTGGCGCAACGTGATAACCACACCAGTGTTGCAGCAGCACTTTTCCAGCGAACTGTTTTGTTTGGTTGCTGTTTTTTACAGGTTCGTTCTCTTCTCATTTTCGCCCTTCCCCGTCCGTCCCGTCCGTTCTGGGTCTGTGGGTCGCTGGTTCCCTGGCCCTGTGTGCGTCTATGAGCACCAGCGGTTTGTGGCGATTATGTAAACAGTATCGCGCCTCGATGCAGGGTTTCGGTCACGTGCGAGCGTGTGTGTGTGTTGCATTGCGCGTTTACGATAACTGCAGTTGTGGTGCGCTGCAATGGGATGCACCGTGTGCGTTTGGGGGGAGGGGAGGCCATTGCGCGATGGAATTTGAAGCATTTCTAGCTGGACGGAGGAGAAAAGGGGGATGGTTTGCGTAGCGCTGGATGTTTGGTTTTTGCATCCGCAGCAATAATGACTGTATGTTTTGTCTAATTATTAAGCAGTGTACCAAGATAGCTTGAGAAAATATTCAATGTCTGTAAGTACTGTACACTAAGTATTCGGTACAAAGCAACACACCAACAAATCATTTCAACATTCACAGCCAAGAGAATCTCCAATGCCATTCTGATGAATTGCCAATCCATTTGTCACGCAGCACTTTGCGTAACGTTATTAACGCTGTAATAGTTTAACCTTTCTGTGTGGCGTCAAGGACTCGATAACTAATGTGATAGCGCAACACAAATCGAGATGAATTTATGGGCCAAAACTTGATCGTCCCCCAAAAACCTCATTTAGTTTCGTTGACGCCACCGGCACGGGTTTGTTCTACTTCCTCGGGAAAATTTACGATGATTCGGTCGGAGGCTTCAGCTCTTTGATCGTTCCACTGAGATGGCCCCTTGGGGAGACCGTGTTTACAAAATGTAGTTTAAACTGTGAATGGCGCGTGTCGGGTGCCGGGTGAGAGAGAGATGCGTTTGAGAAATTGATTCGTGAAGGGAATGAAAGGAAGGAGGATACAAATAATTGATTTGCATGGAAACATCGTTTAAAGCGTATTTGACATCCAATTCCTCTTCGCCCTCAATATGAATCACGCCCCGCTCGGGCACAAGCTGTAACCAGACAGCTTGATCGTTCGAAGCTGGCAGCACTGTCAAAACCGAGTCGCGCTAACCGTTTTTGATGCCACTGTGGAAGATCAACACCCTCTCTCTCTCTCTCTCCTTCTCCCTAGCAGTCGCAAAGCAATCAGTGCCAATTATCCATCCGATCGTGCAACGGGCGTCCGTCCTTATTACGGCTGTATGCCGTTGGTTATTGGCTATCGCCTTATTGGCTTATTGGAACGGGTCTCTCTGTGTATGTGCTTTTTTGTTTTATTTATTGCAAAATTATTACCAGTGTCACGGCGGTGCGTCCATTCTGTCGTTTGCGTAGCGAGCTGAAGCTGAAGAGTGAAGGGAAGGTGGGAGGGTGGAGTGAATTAAGCCGCAATTACGATGGCGGCATATTTGTAGTAGCGCCGGTGCGACGAATGGAACCAGATGCGAGATGCGTGAGTTGTGTGTGTCGAAGGCAGATGCATTTAGTTCGGCAAATGGACCGACGTAACCCGGAGTGTGCTGGTGATGTGAGGGTGAGTTCTATTTGGGTGAGCGAGGCTGGGAAAAGTATTGCAATTGTAATTGAAAGATGCTTTCTTTTTCACGATCAAGTGCGAATTATCTCGCGTTTAGCTTCACGAAGGCGAACGTTTGTCATTGAAACATGGTGTAATTGTGTAAAAATCCCATGTTCATTTTAAATCCCTAGGGTGATTTTCAATCGACACGTCGTCTTTTTTGCACCCGCACATTCGAGCTGACCGACTTGCCATTTGCCACGCTACATCTTTGGCGCTTTAGCAAAGCATAATTCCGCTGGGAGTGTTGAAGTTATGAAGCGAAAAAGGGTAAAAAACACACACTGTCACCGCGTGTTTTGTAAAAAAGTGCATTGCATTGAAGAAGGAAATCGTAAGAAGAAAAAACGCACACCGAATATTGACATGAATGACGCTGATGAAGCTGTACTTTTATGCGCAACTCATAACCTGAACTGACCGGTGTCGTCGTTGACGCTGCTAGAGAGAGAGAGAGAGAGCTAATGGAGGGAAGGGATGGACGGTACGGAAAAGGACACGGCTGCGATACTGGAAAAGTTGCAGGTTTTTACACGCCGTGGACGGCCGTCGAGGTCGCGACCGGCGCGCGGGAATGTGGTTTGGCAATTGGCATCAAATGAGCGCGAAGAAGCAAAACGCAACCAAAAGAGCGCACATGGTCGGTCGAGCGGTCGGAAAAGACCGACAGTAAGCGCAACCCGGCATGCTGCGATCGTGTTTGTCGATGGGGGAAGCGACCAGGCCTGCTGTGTGTGATCGCCTATGGTATGTTGATGGTGAGAGGTGTAAGGTGATGGCGTGACTTATTCGGTCTGATGTGGCTGTGGTTCAGGTTAAAGCAACATAGACTCTTGTGAAGATGGCTGATTTGTTTTTTTTTATCGTTCCTGTCTCATCATGTCATCGTCGTTGTCAGCTGCGTGATGCGTGTGTGTTTTTACTAGCCCTGCGCATTTGCAGCGGGTTAATAGCGCGACAGGTTTAATGATGAGATAATCAATCGCGCGGGTCAGCCTGTCCACACTTTAGGACAGCAGGCGCGTTTTTTAATTATTAGTACTTTTATTTGCACCATTTATTTGTTAATGAACCTGTAGAGGGATGCAGGGGTGTGTGACTTTCCGGTACATGTACACACACACACACACGCACACGCTCGGTACTCCCTGCAAGCAGCCGGGCCAATACATGTACGCGTGTGCCCTTTCGCTAATTAAAACGCCGCACGGGGCCCCCATCAGATCGTGATCGATTTCGATTTGCGAATGAATTGATTTTAATTGGCCAGCTGTCAGTGTGAACGGGGTAAACATTTTATCTTGCTGCTTGTGGTGCTTGTTTTGCGTTTTTGTTGCAGTTACATTTCCCTTTCTTCCTTAAACATAACGGAAAGTGAGGGAAATGACTTTTACATCCCTTTTTATGTGGCTTTGCACTGTTCAGGTTTTAATTGAAAATTTCGATACTCGGATTTGTACCGATCTTCCCATGGATTCCCGTGGATAACGATGGCGAACCTCTCACAAGCAACATGCGCCTTCCTTCCCTTTCCCGTTTAGGGGTATTTATTACTGCCTGGCGCTACCATAAACGATTGCTTATATATGGGTGTTGTTTGGGGAGAATGAAAATAAACAGAAATGCTAATCGCAGCAAATGGAAGCGGTAGGAATGGTTGCGAGAGGGCAATCGGAAGGTTTAAAGGGGTGACTAAGTGTTGGTTTTGATGTAATTTTGTGTGTAATTTCTTGGTACATATGTGCTTGCCTGACCCATAAGATTGTTGATTAGATTTAGCATCATGCATTTGAATGTGGAATTATCATAGCACTGGATTTATGTTGTATTTTTTCGGCCCTTTTTCATTAAAACTGCCATAGAAAACGTGAAAGTAAACATTAGAGTGTGGTTAAACCAACGGTCAGCACTGTAAGCGCATTGCGAGAGCAAATAATCGAAATCGGAGAGGAGAAATGAGCACGAATACGCGAAATGCAGGGCTCGTCGGGCTAGTTTAAACTTCCCAAGGAATACTAGTTTTATAAGGATGTAAGGAATACATTTCAATAAAAATTAATTATGTTTGAAGAAAAGTGTAGTTATTAAAATATGATAATTTGACAAAATCCCTTTGTACATTGTAAAAGTTTTTCAAATTTATACGAAAAATATGATTTATGATAAAGTCAATTCCAAAAATAAACATTTGGTAAAAATTCAAATAAAAACTTTTCAAATACTTTAAATTTTTATCAAAGATGAAAGAATTATCTCAAACTGCCTTCGGAGATTTTATGTTGCCGTAAGTAATATTTTTCGTCTTTTAACATATGTTTCTGTAATCCAATCGTATTAAAAATCAAATGAATATAATCTCACCTGAAAACTGTTTCTTTTTAACCCACCAATCCACTCCGACCAGCTCACTGTGCGCGCGGCGAGCGGCAGAGCGCGGACTTCAATCTGCTCAATGCGTCCAATTGGCTGGCGCTTCCCTCAATCTGATTTGTAATGCCGTTCGGTTCGGTTCGCTAGCGTTTCAGCAGTGCGTCAGTGCAGCAGCGTGTGTAGCTTTCCCGTGCCGGCTCGTGAAGGTGTGTATCAGGTTCATTTGTCCGTCTATGTGTCTGTGTGTGTGCGGTGTACGTGCGACGACGGTACAAGAATTCCACGGTAGGCTGACCCTGCACCAGCAGTGACCCCGAGCAGTGGACCGCCAGACAAGGTGCACTTGGGGTGCTAAGGCAGCTGCCGTGTCGCTTAAGATGCTGATGTTCCGTGCCCGTTTCGACCCAGCCAACTTTGACCTAGAAACGCGCCGTGTTGTTTAACTGTTTGTGTGAGTGTGTGTGCTGGTGTGCGAGATGGTGGTGGTGGGGATTGTGGATAGAATTCCTGTTGTGTGTGCGGTTACCGTCGCGAATTTTGCCCCCCAAAACAGTTGTGCGTGTGCCGGATGGGCAGGCAAGCGAAACAAAACAAAACAAAGCAGCAAAAAAAAAAAAAAAAAAAAACAGGCGCACAAACTAAAAGCTCGGCAAAAATCTCCATTTCAAATGTCAAACGGTGGTGCGCCCGCTCGGAGCCTGGTGTGAGGCTGTGTGCAAGAGAGCGAGTTTTGTCGCAAGTGTTGTTTGCAAATGCGTGCCTCGGAGAAGAGAAGAGATTCCACATTTTGGAGCGGAAATGGCACGTTATCGACCGGTTATTGAGAGCGAAAGGTGGAAAGGTGTGGGTAGGGACAGGGAATGGGAGGAAAGGATCTGCACCCGCGCATCTACGACATACACACACACACACGCACACCGAGAGGTTTTCCGCCAAATGTCAAAAAAGCCCCCAAATGGTGCGCTTGCTTGGTCGGCCTTCCCGCGGACTCACACACATTGTAGGCGAAAGCGAAGCGGTCAAAACCTGCCACCGATATCGAACCGTGAAGCAGAAAGAGTGTCCCAGGGACAGAAACGCATTATTCCCCGAATGCTTGGGGCAGAAGGGGAGCGAGCGACACACCGCACACTTATTCCGCTGCTTAAGAGCTGGTGAAGAGCACACAAACAGCGGGACCGAGAGCAGTGATTAGCGGTGGAAGAGAGAGCGAGAGAGAAGCACTACACAAAAAATAGCTTCCACGGCGAGTGTGTGTGTGGTGAAGCCGATTGTTGTGTGTATATCTCGTTCGTTCTGCTTCTTCTTTTTTTATACGTTCGCCTCTCCAATCTCCGATATTAGTTTGACGTTTTTGTGTGCTGCTGGTGCTATTGTTGTTGCCTTTCAATTCCCGCGCAGCTTCACCGATTGGATCTCTCCGCTTAGATTGTCTCTCGCACACACTCACTCGTATCGAGAGCAAACAGATGATGAGCACTGGCGAGCGAGAGAGCAAACACGTGTGCGAGAGAGAGGGAGAGCGAACTAGGGGAGAGTTCGAAGAGCAAACTGCAGTGGATGCTGGAATGAAATTCTCCGAAAGAAGGGGGAGCTGCTACCGTGTAACCCCTGCTACTGTGCGCTGCCACTAAACGGCAGCGAAGATTTAGCAAATCGTATTAATTGTGCGATGTTGAGGTTAAGTGCAGTTGCTGAAGATGTAAATTAGCAATTCATTTTGATTACTTTTCAAATCGATATTTAATTCAAATGAATAGTTTATGGTACATTCTCATGATCTTTAATTTTGAAACATGTTTAATAAATGTTAAAAAAAAGCCTGATTATTTAAAAACCCACCCAGGTGACCCTCGAGGAATCTTCAATATTCAATTATGGCCGTTGCTGGAAGGCATGATTTTTTTTTTGGAAATTTTCGACAACACAATGTTTGCCCAAATCAAACATCCCCCATCTGTCCGGGTTCTCACGGATTGTTTGCTAACAGAATTGCTCCCACCCCCCCTCCCCCCTCTTTTTAAAATGCAAAAACACACCGCCACATCATATTCAGTAGCCGTTTATGACAGTTAATTATTATCCTCTGGCAAATTAATTTACAACTATGCTAATTAGTGCCTGCGCCATTACGGCGCGGGCGTGTGTATGTGTTAGGTTCTCCTATCTGGTAAGAAGTAAAGTTGAGGGGTTTTTTATTATTATTCGGGGCCACTGTAAAGCCTCTAATCTCCTCCGCTTTTTTTTTGCTTTTTAGGACCGCCATTGCTATAAAAAAAAAATCACCATTTTTTCTGTCCTCTTTCGCCTAACAACATTTCTATTAAACACACAAGCATTCAGTCTGCTTGTTTGCTGATGAACACCTTTCTGCTGACGGGTGGCTTTGTGTGCGTAGAGAAGAGAGCAATCAGTTGGAAAAGAAATTCATCACCGACGACGTCAAAAGCGCGCCGCATTTCAGAATTAATTTGTGCGCTAATTTTATTTAGAAACGCATCGTAAAGCGTGAGAGCAATTGAAGCTGGCAGTAAGTGTGTGGGTGTGTGTGTGAGTGGGTGGTTTATATCGGATAATTGTACCGGGAACTGTGTACTAAGGCAAGGCGTTGGAAGGCGTTGGGAAGAAGCTGATTATTAATTTGATAGACGCTTGGAAGAAGGTGCAGCGTCTAATTTTACTCCCCCAACCTGTGCGGAGTACTGCCTGTTGGAGTAGTTCACCGGGCTAAATGTGTCACCGCGCCGAACGTCGCTACGTCCATTGCTTGACGTGTCTTTAATTGATTTTAGAGCGCTAGAATGCCAAGACGGACAGCAGCAGGCAGCAATGTCCTGAGTTTGCTAGAATTCCACATCAGAGGGAAGCCCCTGGAAATCCGTCCTGTACTGTCGGAGCGTCGCATGGAAGCCACGCAATAGCAAAAAAACAAAAAAAATGGCAGTACAGCAGGCAGGCAGGCTTTACTTTGACCATGTCGTTTGCACAGACAGAGGCCTTAAAAATGGTGACCATGCATTTGCGCTACCTTGCGCTACCCCTGGCCCCCGCAATGGCGTCAATCGGTGTGCTGATGGAGGGATGACGCGACACGTCGTTAATTGAATTAGCTGTCCACGTTTGTCGAATGTGCGGCCACGGTTGTAGCAACGGTGTCACACACACCCGTCAAGCACTGTGCCGATCGGGGCCGGTTCTGCACTCTTCGCTTACGAAACGCATCGACCGCATAGCAGGGGTACGGTAGCGGAATCCGTAGTAATATTTCCGAACTCCTCCGAAACACCGACCGGACCCATTGGGAAGAAGTTTTCCAATTAAAACTCCATCCGGCTCTGGGCCTGGGCAGCGCGCGCTCTCCAACGGGGCGCTCTGCAGCGTGTCTTTGTTCCTTGTTCCTTTTTCTTTCCTGCTGACTTGTGAAGTGATATACCAACCTGACCTGCGGGAAGGTAGCTCTTCCAAGGACACATGAGAGAGAGAGAGGGGATGGTGTGGCTGGCAGATTAGCAACCGTTGCTGCTCGAACTGTTTTCGGGTAATTTTTCTTTCAGTGTTGTTTTATTGGTTCACGAGTGATCAGAACAGCAGTTGAACAGCGAGAAGTGGGAGAAGAAGAAAACCCAATAAAATCAATCGTGTAATAGGATCCACGGGAACTCATCCGCAAGGAGAATGGCAGCGGCCGCCCAATTTCGACCCAACTTTGTTTACAAACTGTTGGACGTAAAAATGGCCCCCTTTTTTGGGGGTCCGGGTAAAGGGCAGCGAAATCGATCGTCGACGATTTGGTCGATTATTTTCAATCCCCGGGACGTGTGCCGGTGAAGAGCGGGGGTGGGAAGGACTCTTTTTTTGTGTGGAAGTAATTAAACTTTTGACATTCGACTTAATCGATTTCTCATTACGATGTTTGTTGCGATGCTGTGGCTGTGTCTCCCCAAGGGCCAAGTATAACGCGCGGGAACTAATTATGGTTATTAGTAATTGGAGCGTTCTTCGGAGGCCATCATCGCGGATATCGGTGTTCGGTAGTGCAAGAAAATGGAGTTTGGTAAAGGGTTGGGAACGAGCGAACGGAAGAAGAAGAAGAAGAAAGGCACTGTTGCGCTTCACGGGGCGCTAGCTTGCCTGGTTCGGCGCGTTAACGGTTTGTTTTGCTTGCCACAAGAATAGCATGGATAGCGAGTCCGGAGCACGGAAAAAGCTCGTCCTGTGTCCATTGCAGCGCCTTTCGAGGAAATTGCTGGTGGAGAAGGATGTGAGCAGAAAGAGAAAGTAGAGAACTATACAGTGAGCGAGTGAGCGCGAGCCATAAATCGAGAGCACTAAGAACGGGTACATAAAGTAGGGTTGAGAACTTGTTTTTAGCCACACCATCGATACGAAATAAATTGACACAGCAGGGCATCCTTGCGGGACAGCGAGACAGAGAGAGAGAGAGAGCACAAGAGCGTGTTTTACTCTCTCTCCGCCTGCTCACACTTTCCGGCAGCAAGGAGCAGATTGCGTAAATGTAACACTCTCATTTCATTCTCTCCCATTCTCTCCTTTTCACTCTCTCCCGTTTCGTGGACAGCGGAGAGAACGTGCTCGTCGTCGTTACAGCTACAGGCAGGTCGCCCTACCGAGTCGCCTTAGTGTTGTGGTGCGCGTTAGTATCCAGCTAGTGTCCTGTCAGGTGCGTTCGTTCGTCTTCCCGTTGCGGTGTAAAATCCGGAGCACAACACACCTGCTGCTGCTGCTGCTTCTACTAGCGAGCAATCGTCGTGGGCCCCAGCCAACGCGAACAACCGTGTGTGTGTGTGTGTGGGTACGTTGCAGTGCGTTCGCGTGTGGGTGTGTGTGTCTCGGTGTGTGTGTGTATGTGCCACCCGTGCAGGGTGTGCAGCGAGTGGTAGAACCAAGTACCAAGTCTCGTTCTGCCTGTTCTGTGAAGAGTAGAGAATAGTGTGTCTGTGTGTCCGTGTGGTGGAAGTGAAATTGGTTCGGTAGCAACGGCAGCGGCAGTGCGACGACGGGTGCGTTACGGGCGCAGGCGTTACTGCGCGTTACTCTAGCCCATTCCATTACTGTTTCCCGCGTGCCGTGTGCGCTAAGTGTGTGTTGCGCCGTGCAAGCGTGCTGAGTGCTGAGTGAGCTGAGCGCTAAGCTTTCCCGTGTTTGCTCGAGACACAAGCGGGACCGGACGCGGCAAGATGGCGGACGACGATAACACGCTGGAGGAGATCCCGGAGGCGGAGAACAAGATGGCGCTACGCAACCGCGGGCGCAAGGGTGCGCTCAAGAAGAAGAACGTTTATAATGTCAAGGATCATCGCTTCATACCGCGCTTCTTCAAGCAGCCGACGTTCTGCTCCCACTGCAAGGATTTCATTTGGTAAGCAGGCCCGTTTTTTAGTTGCTGCATTCTGGATGTCTCGCGATGGGTGACTATGTGTGTGTGTGTATGTCCCTCTGGATGCGTTACGCTCCAATAATGGTTACGGGTCGGTTTTGAAAGGGCAGCAGCAGGGCGCCCAACGATAGAGTGTCAATTACGGCACGGTTTAACTGGAACTTCTTGTGGCTTTTAACAGGATACCGTAACACACGGAACCGGGGAGAGCAGAAGAGAGGACGATGGGTGTGTGTGTGTGTGTACTGACCGACCAAGTGTTGGCCACCGAGTGTAAGCAGAGCGGCGATGGTGGCGTTGATGGTTTTCTTCCCCCGTCACGTTGCTCACGTTCCTTTGCGAGCTGTTAGTACTGTTATGAATCATATGCAAAATTATGAAGGGCAGCGTAAAAACGGGTCGAAGGGAGAGGAGGTTGGAATGGTGTAAAACATGTACCACACAATGTTCTTCCTCCACTCCCTGCGATGCCACAACTTCCACACTCTTCCCGGCCGTGAGCGCAGGTTCTTCGCAGTGACAGCCTCAGTAACGCAAGCGGCCAGCGGACAGATACGGATTTGTGTTGCAGGCTTTTCGGGTTGAAGTCGCACACGTGTGTGTGTGTGTGTGTGAGGGTAGGTGGTGGTAGGCAACCGAGCCGTAATTACTGCTGTGGGTCGTGTTAGTACGTTTTTACTGGTTTTTACAGGCCCTGCCCTGCGGACTGGAGGAGCATTTTCTTCATCATGGTTAGTACCACCTCCGGGCGTCCGGGTGAGGTAATGAGCGCGTCTGGAGTAGGAGTGATTGTTTTGCTTTTGCTGTGGTCATGGTTGTGCCGTGGCACCGTCTACTACAGTGTTGCCCCAACGTGTGATTTCTAACGTTACACACAGGACGGGACGGGTTATAGAAACGGGGAGCTGAGGCGTGGTTTGAAGAATACATTTTACCTCTTTTTTAAATTTCTGACAAAACTCATTTAACCGAGTGGCTTTTAACGACTTCTTTTATGGCAGGTTATAATCTTGAACCGTAAACTCTTGATTCTTTGATTGAAAACTGTGCCCTCCCTGCCCATCCCATTCTCTATTGCAAATCTGATGAGCGTCATCGCTCGTTTCAAGTAACTTACAACACAAAAAAGTCAATCAAAGCCCGTAAAAGCTCGGCTGGTTTTCTTGCCGTGGTTTTGGGGAAAGGTCCCAACCGAAAATATGACACTTTAATTTACAGCTTGATTGAAATGGAGGTCCTTTTGTCGTAAACCGAACCTGGAACCTTGCACCGACCATCAAGATCATAAACTGACAACTTGTCACCTCTCCAACTTGGAAAATCGATTTTACGGCTTTAATTGCCACGGCTAACTCCACCCCGGAAGTCAACCCGGGGTCGAAGCTTTCCTATGGGGAAAGCATCCCACGACCCCCACGCCCACCATTATCAGCTAATGAGTGGGAGTGTATTTGATGGGGCGGCAGCGCTACTTGTTCTGCCTGCAGCATGGGAAGCTGGCGGCGTAAGTGTCCCATCTTGTCTGGTGCGGCCGTGAAGGTAATAAATCACGCCACGGAACGAACTTTCGGAAGCAGCAGCAGGTTGCAACAGGCTGCGGGGGACTCCCGCAGTGCCTACGCTGTGTGCGCTGTGTGCGTTTGAGTGTTGATTTCCCGGCCGTGAGCCGGTGAGCGGTTTAATTGGGTACTGATGGGGGGCTTTTTTGGTGGTGGAGGATGGACTCCTACTGGTTGGGAGCTACTTTTGAAGAAGGTATATTTGCGACGAGATACGGTCCCGAGTGGTTGAATGTTCCGATTGAAAAGGTTCAACCATCCCCGGGACGGTGGAAAGGCACGCGCGCACGGTTCGTTTACGGCCACGTTAATAGAATAAATGGGGCATATTAATTGTTGTGAGTTTATTAAGCATTCACAATCGTACTGGCAGTGTATTTCAATTCACTGCACCACCAGGGAAAGGAACAATATTGAGCGATTAAATTCGAAAACACGAACATTATGCTAATGTCCCGTAGAGAATGGGCTGAACGAGCTGCTAAATACATTTATTTCATCACTATACAATGGCACTGGTTTCGCCATCACTCCACCCCCTGTGCTGTCGTTGTCTGTGGAAACTCTCGCTGTTGAATTCTAGATGCAAGCCCACGCCTGCGATTATTATCGAATTAGTGGTTTTCTAATCAGTTCTTCTTTTTTGCCCACCGTTTGCTACGCCACCCAACCCCAGAAGCCTGGTAGCTGCGCAGAAGAACCAAAAAGGGGTGCTCTACGCGAACGGGGTCGAACGGGGTCGGGGTTCGGTGGCTCGACGCGAAACGATACACCAAGTCACGCTGATCCGATAAGTGGAGGGGAAAATCGGAAGCCATGCAACATAAAAATGAATGGCTTGAATATTGCAGTGCTTTCGGTGTTGCTGCGTTTGTGCTTTTTTTTTTTGGGGGAGGTTCCGGAGGAAAAGGATGGTTGCATAAGAGTACGAGCAAAAAGGAAAGAGGAGGGGTCTTGTACTCGTGCATGCTTGTTGTTGGTCGGTAAGGATGTTTGGGGGGGCAAACGAAGGAGGTGGACGATTTTAATTTACCTAAAAGCGGGTTGCAACTGTCCGAAAAGAGTGGCCAAGGACAGTGAAATCCGTGATTGGAACATTTTATTAGCACTGTCAGACTGTATAAAGAATTTAAAAGCATTTGAAAAGCACCGTTTGACATTTTAAGTGCGTATGCGTAAATCAAAAAGCAAAATTGGATAGAAAACTGCACGAAGAAATATGAAAAGGGTAATTTTGTAATACAAATTGCATACATTTAGGCGTTTTATCGTTTGTCGCCTGACAGTACACCAGTTTTATCGTAATTGCCCCTGTATGAGCAGTGTAAAAAGCATCCAATATAGGCTCCAAATAGGTGTCAATTATTGACAAATTCCCATGACGCTAACGACACCGTGCGTTATGATGCGTAGCGCGCTGATGTTCATCAATAACTATTAACGGGCCATTTTTTTCGTTACCTTTTCCCGTACCAAAAGGGCCTGGTCGTATCATCGCTGACATGTTCTTGTTAATAACGTATGAGGACGGACACAGCGGCGAGCACATCTCGAACCGGGCGTGCTTAATGAGCGAGTGGAGCCGAAAAAAAAAACGAAACGCCGTGCTAGCTGACAGAGGGTGATTATCGCCTTAATGATGCCGACGCGCCGGGCGTATTGAATGCTCAGCAAATAATCTAATTGTGCTTTACCACCGGGCGTGTGATGTTGGGCCAAAAAACAAAAAAAAAGAACAGGTTCCGCCTTCTTATTTGCCAGTTTTTGACCAGCGGCGACCCGGGGGCTTGGGTGTACCAGAAATGTAATTAAAAATATCGATTTTCGCCCGAAGCGCCTTGCAGCCGACGTGCAGCGCCAACCAGGAGCAAAGGTATGGCGTGGTTTGGTCAGAATTATTTGCAGCAAAACACCGCTCTCGACCGTTGTGTTTTGGTGGTCCCGCTCGGAAAGGATTCAGCTCAACACGCTTTCACACGCTGCAGCAGAAAGCATTGGAAATCGTGTTCCCGCACTGTCGCCTGATGCACAGTGGGGACTTTCATCATCGCAAATCGATTGAATTAAGCTCGCGTGTCACGTCCCCCCGTGTGCCGGTAATTGCTTCATTAATTAGCACATAATTGTTTCGGCTCAGCGCGTACAGTGGCGCGAGCGCGCCTGAATTTATGTGCAGAAGGGCATTTGATGAATAATATTCCGTGCGAGAGCAAGCAAAAACCAGACCAAAAAACAAACGGGCAAACCCCGGTTGTTGGAGCACTTTTGTTGCATACATTCGGGCGTTTGCCGTCATCTGTCAAAGTGACAGCTGGTGGTGTTGGGCGCTGTAGGGAAAAGGCCGGGAAAAGGCGGAAACGATTCGAGAGCATTGCTACAGACGCAAACGCAAATCCACCCAATTGTATACGCACGTACAGTCGGCGAACGGGGCAGTAAATAAATTAATGATGGCCATTCCGGGCCGGGGGGGAGCTCCTCGGTAGTTTGCGCGCTTGCAGGAGTTTCTGTGTGCGTGTGTGTTGGTATGTGTAAATATGTTTTTGCGTGTTTTTTTTTGTTGGTCGATGTTGACGGCATTGTAGCTACTGGTACACATCGTTTTCCGTTCGCTGCTGCAGCGGTCCGGCTCTATATTGTTATGCCGTACCGGTTCATTATTCAAGGGATTTGTGGCGTACCGGGAAGTGGAGTGGTGGTAGTTTTTACGTTGCATGCCATGGGTACATTAGTGGCGTGGCCGGTTGTTGAGCTACGTGTTTCTTCGGCTCATTTTGCATATTGATTGCTTTGTTCGCTTAGTCCCGGAGAACGTTTCCCGTCTGATTCGAATAAAACAAAGTACCGTAAAAAAATGCTGCAAAAAATAGGATTTCAGGAGAAAACTATTGAAAAGTCTTGCCCTTTGTTGATTACCATTGCTTGTTGGAGGAAAGCAAAACTCAATTATTTGTCTTATTCAGTAGCTGAAATGATATCAACTTCAATTAAGTCACTTGCTCTCCTATCCGTGTAGGCTCACGTTCAAGTGTTCGTTGAATGATCGTTCGCACTTCTCCCCATCTCTGAACTCGATGAAGGCATTCTGTGCGGACAGCGTTTCTGCTGACCTGTGCCGTGTTAATTCCAGCGATTTAATTCATTTTTCACCTTATCACGATGGATCCAGCGCTTCGCAACACACAAACACTGGCTGGTGGGCGTTTTATTGCCCTGGCAGGCTGGCCACCGGTCTGGCCGATTGGCTACGGCTCGCTGTCGACCTTTTAATTCCCGTTCGGTGAATGGGACTGGCCTGTGCATGCATAATAGCACCGAGAGCAGTAAACAAATCTCATTTTCATTTCGCCTGTCATCCGTGTCTAGGGAGGGTGGACAGCTTTTTGGAAATTTTGGAGCAAGAACCTTAAAATACTTTTGATTGGAGTTTGTGAGCAGTTCCTTGGAATTGCTGTTCTGTTGTGTGAACCTTTTTTATTTCGAACGCCACGAACGTCCCGGAGTGTTTCGTGCTTTTTTGCCGTTTTGCTTTTACCCGGTGCGTGAGAAAGCAATTTAAAGCGCACAGATAAAGTCACTGCACATCCTCAAAAGGGCAGACACTGTGCAAATGTGCAACAGCACACACCAATCGAAAGGGAATCAAGCCGGCCATCACGATGCAGCGAAAGCAGCAAAGAAAACAGGAGGAGTGAGAAAGAATGTAAATGTAAAGCAGCATGTAAACGGTTGTGGTACGAAAACAGAAACAAACGAAACAAAAAAGCGAAGTGAACGGTCAATGCAAATTGCAAACAAAAAGTGCACACAATCGTGAGGCATGGCAGAGGGCGCTGAGGCAGGGAGGCGCACAATCGAAGACGCTAAATGAAAGTAAGCATCGCGGAGCGAGGAAGGGAAAGATTTGAATAAAATGTCAGCCTCATGTTGCAATGGACGACATTTAAAAGGAATTGGTTGCTCCCTCTTTCTCCCCCTCCTCCCCTCTTCTCTTGCCCACTAAATGGACCGTGGTGCTGTGGTAGCAATTTCGAAGCAATAAATAAGTTGGTGGCGATGCCGGTGGGTGGTAGTTGTTGAGCGCAAGCACAAATGAAACTGTCACAGAGGCAGGCAGGCAGGCCCGGGCAGGACACACAGAACAAAATAACGAAGAAAAGGGCTCCAGAGGCACTGCACCATGCTTCCCACGCGCACACGGTCTGCTTTCAGCAATGTGGATAAGTTTTGAGTAACGTTGGGCTGTAAGCGATGGGACTGTTCCCTTTAGCGGCTACCGAAACTCACTAAATTCGGTCGAAAAATGGTAATTATATTGCTGGTTCTTGGAGTTTGAAGGTGCTGCTGTGTTCCGTTTCCCGAGAAGTTGGCTTTCCACCCGAGTGTCTTTTGGTTTTTGGGAGGCGGCCGGCGACATTAAGATGAGTTGTGTTCAAAGAATTGTCAATTATCTCCGAACAAGCAACCGATAACGGTGAAACACATCTACAAGCTGTAGGAGTTTTATGATCTCTGGAAGCCTGCGCCTAAAGGTAGGCTTTGGATTAGCAGCATTTGGTCCTTCGAACCGGATCCATAGCCTTACTGTTGCTTGCGCTTACAACGCAATTAAACGAAATTATTTTGTGGAACAAAAGCGCGCTTGTCAAAAGTGTTTAGCAGAGTGCTCTCACAAAAATGAACGTATCCTCTTGTTTCGTTTTCACCGAGCAAACACTGATTAAACCATTCGCGCCGTTGTTTGCGAAGGCTTTGATTTGCACTTCAATCACGCTCGGTGGAAGAGTGCCATTAATATCCCAGCGAATGGAAAAGAGAATGTCTTTCCATTAGCAGCACATTTCGGCGAAACGCTACTGTTGTGATCCATCGCAGAAAGGATCGGGAATGCAGATGAAACAAAAGAATACGTACGTCCATCTGTGCAAATGTGCAAACATTACAAGCTGTCTGTCGATCTCGGCCCAAAGGAAATGGTGAATATTGACAGGAGAAGAGCAGATGGACGGAATAGGGCAAAAGAGAGAGAGAGAAAAAAATGAAGCATCAGTATTTCGATTGCACAAAACGTGCTCCACAAGGGTCCATGGTGGATGCAGTGTGCAAACCATGCCACAATATGTACACATTGTTCACCTACACTATCATTTAGGTGGCAGAACGAAGTAGCAGCAACGGAGAAGAAGGAGGTTGAATGGATCATGTCTCACGATGGTCGCCTTTTATCGCATTCAGCTGACAAGCAAAAACAAAAAAAAAAGGTTGTTACAGAAAGGGAATCCTTCCCAACTACCCGAAAACCTAAAAAAAGCTGCCAACTTGGGGCATTTATAATGGCTGCAGCACTCTCGCAAGCGCCTATAACTGACGGGCGAACCATCAAATCAATTTTCCGAAAACAAAGGTACAGTAAATTCCCACTGCACACTGGTTCGGTGATTTCTGGTACGGTACGTGACGCTCGCTGGCCACCGTCAGCATCATCATCCACGCTGCACATTCTTTCTGACCAGTCGTCATCACACTCTCGAGCAGACCGAGCTGTAGCACATTGTGGTAGTTTCTGTGGAGGACCGCAAAGAACCGTGGAACGTGGTCGTCGCGCCGTGGTTAAGCTGCTGCTGTGGGACGAATTTTCTGCTATGCGAACATTTTTTCGCCCTGCCCCCTCCCCACTCCTAGCCTCCAACCCCCACTGTCACTGTTTGTTTTCAGTGCGGGTGCTGGGTAGAAGCTCTTCCTTTCTAAATGGCCTTTCAATGAATGTGATGTCCTGTTTTTGTGCCTCCCAGGAGTACACCACGCCGTACAACATTGCGGACGGTCATATGTGGTGTATGCTTCGTAACATCGCGTGAAGCGATATGCTTTCCCTTCTTTGAATGTGTCCCTTGCCTGGCACGAGTGCTCTGCTTGCAAGGCTGGCAAGATGTATGATAAAAGAAGAGAGAGAAAGGAAGAGAAAGAGAGTGATAGAGAGAGAGTGTTCTGAGAATGTGCACCAAAAGTAGAACGGAACGTAGCGGACAGGAGACGAGAAGCGCCTAGCCGAGCAGGGCACACGTTAGCACAGTAAAACGGAAATGGACGGTGCAACACGATGACTCCAGTCTTGAAAATGTGCATGTATGTGTGTGTGTGTGTGTGTGTATGTGACCATGCCCGTATGCATGCCCGAACCATTTCGGTGCGGATGCATCGCTCTTGTTTCAGCGTTCGTTTTCTCTCTCTCTTTGTTTGTTTTTGTTTTGAAAGACCGACCCGGACCGACCGGCAGGTCCGAAGGGTAGGCAGGTCGGCCATGTCGGTCAGGCCGCGGACGCAAAGGCAATCGATATCCCCATTTTCCATCGACACCGTGTTTGTGCAGCTTTCGGTCTCGGTTTTGCAGCCTTTTTTCCCTCTCTCTATCTCTCTTTATCGCTTCAGCTGGCACTAGGGAGAGCTGAAGTATGTGTCAAAACAATGGAAAATGTTTCATGGTGATTATTTTGCAGCGTATTTTTTGCTCTGCTTGTGGGTTGTATGTAGAGAGTGCAATTTCTGCAATGGATGCATTATTGTTCCACCGAAAGCTACGATTGCTCGACAATGGGAATGCTTTTTAGTGTCTTCGATGGTAATAAGATGTTAAAATAAAGGCTTTGTGATGCAAATTGCATACAGCAAGGCAAAGAAACATCAATACGCCGCAAAGTATGCAATCTGTGTGACATAATGAGCGTGTTAGGTTCGCTAGCTCACCGTTCTGCAACTTGTTGAAGTGTCTAGAAGAAAAAAAAAGAGGAAGCAATAACCCTGTTGCTAAAACTACCCTAACCAGCACACATATCGGATTGATTGCAAATTGCCTTGCAAAAATAAAGATGTTGCAATTAGTACGCCTGCCCGGGAATGTTTTCACCTGCCAAAGCCTTTACCTGCCACCAATCGATACAAGCACCAACAGCACTAGCATGAAGAGGAGCAGCCTGGTTCTGGCGTGTTGGGTTTGTAGAAAAAGTTTTAATAACTTTCCTAACACCCCGCTGTGTTACCGTCTGCCCCCTTCCCACAAGAGCCGAACCGAGGTGCATTGTGTCGAGCCTCGTTGTACAGCAGCGAGGATAAGTTCATTAAAATCTGAGCTAACAGTTTGGTTTTTGTGGTTCGGCTCTCGAGCAAAGTTTTATCATCCCCAACATTGGTCGAAACTGGCTGCCTGCGACGGAAATGGTCTGGCAAGTTTTACAAACACACACACACACACGTACACACATACAGACAGTCGGCAGTTGGTGTGAGGCACACGCTGCTGCACGATGCACAATGCCACCTCAGCCTGACCTCAATTTTAATGTGCGTGAGAAACAGGGAGCGCGTTTATGTAGTGTAGGCTACGGTGGTCGGGTACGGTGTCCTTGTTTTAGAACAGCCAAGAGCTGACCTCCTGCCGGCACCGGAACTTTCCCCCCCATCGATGCCGACGAGTCGATGGGACTAATGGCGGATTGTTGTTTCTCACGCCGGCACGGGTGGGCGCATCCTTGCGGTGTACATCCGTTTTGCTCCGGTGCAAGATGAGATTGGATGCATGCCGTGAATCGATGACCTCAACCTTGCCGAGCAGGCAAATTAAACTGTTGAACATGGCGATTTGCCTCCTGTTCTCCCTGGAGCAGATTGCTGGTTGTGTTCACAATCTGAATCTACCGAGCGTGCACTCGAGCGCGTGGGCTGATCGCTTCTCTTGCCTAACCGTTCGATCTCGATGCGCGCATTAAGAGGTGAGATTAGTGTTCGTGTGTGTTGTTTTTTTGTATTTGATATCTAGCAGGATCTACCGGTTTCCACTGGGTGTATGTGGCCTCGTCTGACGTCAGGAACGTGTTGCATCGAACAACACAAGCTCCGATATCGGTACACCGGCCGACACATGCGACCGTCCTTATGATGGACGACCTGCTCTGGATGTCCCTGGAAATCTATGGACACGACGTAGTAGTAGCACTTGAATGGGGTTAAAAATATTGAGCACAGCGAAAGCATGCAGGAAGAAAATGTAGCACAGAGAGAAGAAAAAAACTGTCAACCTGTCAAGTGACGTGAAATCTTTCGCTCTCCTTTCACGTTCACGCGCGATCGTTCTATCTTTCTATCGTATCGTCCGCGCAGCCGGGAAGACGAGCCTTTTTCGCTATTCCGTCGTCTAGGTCGCACCTGTGGCAGAAGCCGTACGCAGGGTGGCCAGCAAGTGTGGCCTCGTGTGGCACGTCTTCCCGTTGGATATTAATCAATGTCGGATCTTATTTCATTATACATTATCCATTTCCAGAGATGAAAGTGGTAGCAAACTCGGGGGGCAGTGGGCATGGTGCCGGGTACTGTGGTTTACTTGAGTGGCGGCTCTGGTAGCGTGTGCTGCTGCTGCTGCTGTGGGTGTGTCTCCTGTACGACGCGCTTGCGACTATAAATAGCGTCAGGCGAAGTAACATCTTCCATCAATTAAACCGCGAGCCGCCGGAAAGGCAAGTGATGTTGGCAACAGAGCAGGCAATGTTGCAGGGGGAGAGCGACGATGGATGCAAAGTGGAGGGGCGAAAGTCAATCGCTGATTGGTGGTTATTTGCTGCCGGCGTGGAGGCAAATATTGTTACTGCCCTGTGTTTGTTTGCACTTGTTGAATAATAAGCACACGCCGAACGTTTTTAGCAAGATGAAATGGATGAATTTGAATGTTGTAGCATCAGCGGGAGCGCAATTTTATGCTTTATTCTGATAGCGTTTTTCCTTCACTTGAGCTTGCTTTCTCATGAACTATTTAATTTGTATTAAAATCTGGTTTTGTAGTGAATTTGTCTGCTTATCCAGCAATGTGTGATAAAACGGCTCCATCCTTTGTCGCTGTAAAGCTGTCCTTCGATGCATTGCTGATAATCGTCCGGGATGGTTCGGTGAGCATTGCGGGAGGGTGAAAAAAAATTATCTCTTCCCAAAAACCTCCCCGACCAGAAGTCATGTGGTTGATCCTAAAATTAACTTTATTACCGTAGCGCTCTACCGTACGCCACGGCAGCGTTATCAGGCGCGCTGCACACAGCGCCAGCCGAACGGTAAAGTTGAACGGTAATGAAAATTCCTTTCCCACAGGCCCCTTTCCCCATGGGGAGACCGTTGGTCCCAGGAGCGAGCCCGAAAAGGCAAGGTGCACCCGTGGGTCACCAAATATTACACGACGACAGGGGAGCAGCAGAGCAGAGCCCCAGCGACAGCGCGTGTGTGTAAGTGCGGCTTTCGATCGATCGGAAAGCCAAATATCTTCCAACCGCAAATGCTTTCTCCAACGTTACCATCTTAGTTTGTGCATCTCGTTCGCGCTCTCTATCTCTCTCTTCTGGAACCCCTGGTACTGGTTAAGAAAGGGCAGAAAGTGGGTAAAAGCAGGAAGAAGCCGGGGGGAGTACGATGGTACGATGTCGCTGGCTTTTAACGATAAACGGTTAAAGCTGGTGCGGCGTTTTCGGGTGCCCGTGTGCCCCAAAGCACATCCGCAATCCGTGTGTGTGTGTATGGGGTGACTTTCCTTCGGCTTACTGGTTGATACACCCCAAGCCACAAGCACACACACACACACAGGCAGGCAAACCATATTCTTGGCGGGCGCATTTTTTACGCCCGGCTAGGCGCCTCCATTTACGAGGCGAAAGCTTACGGCCGTTGCAGGATCGATACCGTTTTATCCCTCGTGCCCCTGTGTCTTTTCCCTTGCCTGTGCTTTTCGGTGGCCAGGGCAACGTTCTGCTGTGATCTGATTTTGGACTGTGCAGGGTACTCCCCTTTATGCTCCGCCAAAAAACCCCTCGAGAGACATTTTGGAGTTGAGAAGAGGAAAAGGAGAAGAGTTTTGGGCTGCCGGGATCTGGTTAACCGGAAGCGGTGCTACCATCCGAAAATTTCAGCTACCAAATTGCCCCATCCCATCCAACAGGCAAAGTCACAGCGTGCACAGACAGATACATACAGGCGCTCACAGCTCGATCGATTCCCATTGAATCGCTGCCACAGCAGCAGCAGCAGCAGTGTAACGGGGAGGCTACACAAGATAGCAAAGCCGTAATGATGGTTGCAACAAAATGGCCATTACACCGCAGCGAGTGAACGAGGGGCGGAAGTGCCCAACGCGTACCGTTTAACCGCTGAGCGGAGGGGGCAAATTGAACCCGCCCCGCGAGGATGGCAGGTGAAAACCACCCGCAAGGAAGCGGGCAGCGGTGCAGCAGGTCAGAAACCTTAATCACCGAAACATCCAGGACATAAGCAAGGTCGGTAAGTTCGGTGGTTAAACACGCAGCAGCACTACCTGGTTGGCCCTCGGGTGTCCCTTTTTAGCTCGGACAGCGGAATGATAGCTCGTAAAAAAAGAAAACAGCAAACCGTCCCTACTCCTCTCGATCGATAGGGCTGACAGGGTGAAACAGAGGTGCTACGGGGTACGCTGACCACACACATACGCCTGGAAACACATCGAAACACACAAAAACACAGTTGCTGTACAGTTTTTGAGGCCTAGGTTCTTCCGGATTTGGGGTAAGAATTAGGGAGAGGCAGCGAGTAAACTGAAAGGCTGTCGTGGTTTTGGTGATGATTTTATGACAGGTTAGAGAGACCGAAAGCAGCAACACAGCAGCATACATTTATGCTCATATCGTACAACAGTACAGGTTGACATATTGCGTTGGGTGGGACATGTTTTGGACGTGATAAAAAGTAGTTCGAGCTCAGGTACTCGTTTAATTTAATGGAAAGTTTTGATAAACATATGGGACGACCATTTCTGTCAATGTGTTCATATATTTAGGGTTTTAAATGGAGCAAGGGCTTAAGTCTCGTGAGAATCATTATTATGTTAACTTGGGTGTATCTGTAAAGAGTATTTGAAAGAGTATGACTGAGGGAATGACACACGATGTAAGAACATTTTTGAAGTTAGGTCCTTACAATATGTTTGATACTGTCAAGATGTAGGATCATGTTTCAAACAGGCGCTGATATTCAGGCTTCTATTCCTGAACTATTCCTGGGAATCTATAACATCTTCCTGCGGAACATAGACCTCTCAGTTGCTTACGTAGGTGGAGATGTATGTTAAGATTGATGGACGATGGCACTTGTGACTAGTTCAGAAGACCAAAAAACTGAGAATGGATGTTCGGGATATAGCATCAAATGAAGAACAATATTCGAGAAGGCACTAGAAATCCTTCGAGATTCTGAAATCTCTTATTTGATCATTTCTACCAGATTTGTTGGAGTTGATATGCCATTTTGTACGCTTTCCGTTGTGAAATTCGTGAAATTCCTATGACTATAGAACCTTTTTTCAATACTTTTGATACAAAGAAGCATCCAATAGAGTTGAGTTGATGTTTGCTATGACATGTCTTTCACACATGAATGAACATCAGTGATCTTTTAGAACCTAAAGGTGATAAATGGGCTGTTGAGGTTGCTCATATTTCAATCCCTACGAAACATTGCTAACCAATTCAGTCAACAAACGATACAAGATACCAAAACGAGTACACTTCAGCTCAATTAGCAACACTCAACAGTTACAGTCCCGCTCCAGTGTGGACGTATGAGAGAGGCGAAGGAGAAAACAATCAACAAGGACGTACTTTTTATTTTCCCATCCTCAACTCGTTACCTTCTCAATCGGCAACAACAGGTTTCTTTTGCTGACGACATCGCGCCGGGGCACTCAATCAAAACCGCACGCGGAATCCTTTTCGCCGCGTGGGCGAGGCGAGATGGTTTCAGCAGTCTCTTTTTTTTATTGTTTTTTGGTTATGTCTCACCACGCCATCCGTTCAAACCTCGGCACTGATTTATTGCAGTGAAAGTGTGTCTGCGCGTGTGGAGCACATGTCCGCAATTGGCGTCGGGAAAGTATGTGCGATGGAAGCGAATGCGAGAGTCGATGGATGCCGAAGCTATAGGAGTGGGAGAATGAGAGAGGGTATGAGAGCATGAGATTAGCAGCAGAATCCAACGCTCAATGCTGTGGGAAAAAAAGTGACGTCATCGCCCAGCAGGACATCTTTCCGATCCGATGGTTTGACCTTTCGAGCTCGTTCCGCGAGGGCAAGCAAAAGCGTGACGTCCGTCGCGTCTGTATGTGTTGCGGCATCATTGGTCCCGAAAAGGACGGCCAATGAAAAAAAAGCGAAACCATCTCGACCAGATATGTATCGGTGGATTGCCGCTAGCTTTCCATTTTTCCTACTCAGAGCATTTTTCTCCCCCTGGCTGGCGGGCTTACAGTCCTTCGGCGATGCAACAGCGAGAGCCACACAAAATAGCAACCAAGAGTGGAAAATGGATCGCTTTGTTTCGGCGAGAAAGCTCACCATGCAGGCAATGAAGCAGGATAGTAGCAAAGCGAGAACGAGATGGGGACAAAAACGGCAACAATCGGAAAACGACGCCACATTAGGATGAATGTAAGGCAATAACATTTTTCTTCATAACCGAAGGATTTTATGATGATGTTTTCTTGCGCTTGTGTGTCTGTTTTATTGCGTCTTATTAGAAGGGCGAGAGGGGTTGGCTTCCGTTACCCGTCTACCCTTTGCATGATGGATTTCCCCGACCCCTCCTCCTGCGCTGTTGATTTGATTGCAATACAAACACATTAATTCAATCGACGTTCGCTGAAGGAGTTGTTTTCATTTTCGGCGTAAGGCATAAAAGGATCACTTTTTGTGGGTTGTCGGTGGATTGCTCTTCCCACCCACACACACACACGGGCCCCGCTTGATCCGTACGATAAAAGATGGCGAGCGAAAGAAGAAATAGAAGCTGATGGCGAAGATCCTTTTATTTATGTTTACCCCATTTATTTATCTTAATATTTTCGTGCGCCTCTGTTTCGCGCTTTGTGTGGAGGTGTTGTTTTTTGTGGGAGCTCCTTCACAGCCTCGTTGCGCCCCGGCGGCAAGCGTTGTCCTTTCAACGGCAATATCTCTTTCTTTCTCTTACTTTCAACCGCCTCTCCCCTCCTCGAGGGAGACACAGGTTCCATCGGTAAATGTCAAATTTAAATGCGATACAGCACATTTCCCGGAAAAAAGACGACGGGTACGGGCATGACGGATAAAGGTCGCGCGGATGTTGCGCAAAACCCCGGCTGCGATGAATTTTCGGGATGATGATGGTGTTGGTGGTGGTGGTACGATTAGCGGTGGTAGTTTTCCTTTCGCCCCAACACGCCAGCGTGGGTGTAAAGAGGGCGGAAAGATGAGGCCGTTTGGCTTCAACATTTGGCTCGTTTGGCTGCGTCGTAAGCAGATCGATCGGGGGTGGCTCGAGATGACCTTTACGCGCGGTGCAGGTGGTGTGGGACAACTTTCTGGAAATAAGACGACCTCCTCCAGCACTCATTAGGCACGCGCTTGGTGTGGACATAATGCTAATAAGGATATACCGTGCAATCGTACGCGCATTCGTTCGGCGAGATTGCGAGAGGCGCTCCAATAAACCGACCTTACGTGCCTACACCTACATCAGCGGCACCCACCGCAAAGGAGTCATGTTGTACCACGAAGCGATGTCCTCCAATTCCCCGTAATTCCTGTGTGTGCGTGGGCTTGCTCGGGCAACCTGTTGTGTTGTGCCGCTTTCGAACATTGCTATCATCGGCCCAATCTGGCCCTGTGGACAAATAAGAGTGTTTTTGTGTGTGTGTATGAGTGCGCTTTCACTCCCTTGTTGACTTTATCATCGTGTAACAAAAGCAGACAAGAGCAGATAAATCTCAGGACGATCCCATCTTGGGTTGCTTCCTCGGAAGTTGACTTGTTATTGCGGCATCCGAGGAATGGAATCGTGGAGGGAAAGCATTTCCCGACAACATTTTCTCGTGCTGCTCGGCAGGGATTGAAAATACAGCTCAGCGTACAGGTCGGTGGGGGTTCTGTGTGGGATGGGTTGTGCAGCCAGTGTACGCCTAGAGTATTCCGAGAAGTAGACGAAGTGAACGCAAAATTCCAAAGTTAATTTCTGACCGATTGCTTCAGTTGACCGTTCTCGGGAAAGTGGAATCGATGGTCGGATCGGTTTCCTTCCGACCAATGGAAACCTGTAAATGAGGGACCGGCATTGTACGCTGCTAATGGTATGGACACAGTTTGTGAAGATAAAAAGGCCTCAATGGGTCGTGACCGTCTCCAGCTTAATGGATACTTTGAATTGCTCGAGTCCATTAAGAGTGGACAAGTCAGTGTCTGGGCGGGAGGAAGATGGAATTTCGTACACCACCGAAACCGAGTCAAGCAGTTGGAGCAGATCCTTAAGCGAGCTGCATTTATTTACAACTGACTGTGCTATTACTCATTCAATATGCCTTTCGAGCATCACCTTCGAGCCTGGAAGAAGCTGTAGAATGTGCCCGATGGAGAAGAGCGGCGCTAGAAACTTGTTAGGAATTCATTAGAATTATCTTGAATCGTTTTTTCACCCCTCGATATCCAACTCCAACTGCTGCTACCTGCCCGGACTTTATCATCGATGCCTTCGTCTTCGTCGTCGGAACAACTGTTCCGCACTGCGGAAGAGTATTCCTGCATCGAATGCGAAGATGTGCGGAATTCGATATCGTTTGTGACGCCTTGCTCCATCCATCTTGCCGCTCAGTCGTTGATTTGATGGCCTGGTGTGGCTTTGCGATTCAGGGCGGTATCAAGCAACGAGGAGCTTCATCTTTGAGCACACGGGCGCCCACTCGATGCCGGTCCCCCCTCGGGGGAGGATGTCACCGATTTTGCAAAACCGGTAAATCAAGAAATGCTTGAGATTTAGATTACGTACCGGTTGCGGCTTTGGATTGTGTGCTTGGCAAGATTGAACAGTGCAGGGTGGCGGCAGTTGGGGACGCACGAGCAACAGGGGAAATCACAGCTATCGGAAACCGAACCCTGGGACAGGGAGGTTCTATTGAAGATCGGTATCAGTAATCAATTTGGTTCAATGTACCTCTCGTTCTCTCTCTCGCTCTGTGCGAGATGCAGTTTCGACCTCAACGTCCTCAGGAAAAGCTCAAACTCTCGAGGCTTTGCGATATTGAGCCGTAATGGAGCACTCAGTAATCGAGCCCGAAGGTGTACGTACTGTGGCAGGGGGAGTTTGCAATTACAGCTACAATAGAGGGAAGCTTGGTTAGATTGTTGCTCGGAAGCTCTTACGTTGATGCTTGTTGCAATCTCCTTAGCAGTACGTTGCTTGATGACTTCAATTTTCGTTCCAACTGGCACACAAGTTATGTTATTACTAAAAACCTTTTGAATGGGACAGCGGAGCTCCAGCTATGGGATCTCCTTGTTGTGGAGCATGTTGTTTCACAATTTAAGAAGCGCCGTTTTTATGCCGTATCCTATCCTATTTATAAACCCGCTTTGATCTCGAGCGCCCTTGGATGGTTGGGCTTTTCAACAGCTTTGATTCCGCGAGCCAAACCCTGGGAGCCATGGGGCAGACATGGGGCTTGTGCGGCGTGCACCTTAAATGTTCACAAACACGGCTGGAGAGCGATATGGAAATAGCTTGTGCTCAGTCACAGGAATGAAATAACAGGCTGCCGGATGGATATCATGTTCTGATGAAACGATGGACGGAAAAAAACGCTCAGAGAGAGAGAGAGAGAGAGAGAGAGAGAGAGAGAGAGAGAGAGAGAGACGCCCATCACAAGGACGGATTGCTGTTCTGTCCCTACCGGTTTGATTGGTGGGAGCCGCTTCGTCCACACTAGTCGAAAAACGAACCCGGCGGGAGCCAATATTCTATTTCCATCCCGTGCTCTGTGTGGATGGTCACCATCGTCCTGGTTCAACAAGTTTTTCTACCAATTCAACCAACGGCGCACCCTTCTGCCTCTAGCAATGCTTTTCATCTCATCTGTTTAGCTGGTTGTTGTTTTTTTTTCGCTTTGGATTTTGATGTTGGCTTGGACGAAAGGATTCGGATTGTGTGAGGGAAAAAGTATACGCCCAGAAAATGGCCCCGAAGGCTGGTTCTCAGGAGTGTTTTGTTAGATCCGGGGACGTGCTGGCCCTGGGTGGCTCCTCAACCCCATATCGAACATGTAGTTCGTCACAGGACACCTCCCCGGTGGTTCCCCGTAATGGGTTTTGATCTGAAACAATCACCTGACATATTTTCGCTCCCGGTTGGTTCTGCCTTTGCATACTTTGGTTTGAGGTAGGCCATGTTTAGGGCAGCGCGGACACGAAAAAAGTGTTCCCAACTTTTCCCCCTACACATCATCGTCCCCCATCGGTATCGAGTTGCCTTTCATCTCATCAACCTTCTGGTTGGGTTTAAGCCTTCCTGTGTTTGCCGTGTGTGCTCCAGAGGGTGTCCCAGGCAAATGGTAGGTCTTTTTTCAGGGTTCGTTTGGTGTTATAACTCGGTGGGATGGGTTCAATCGGTACTCTGCTCAGCGTTGGCAAGCTAGAGCTTTGCCATTAGTTTGTACCGCAACGTTTGGAAGGCAAATGAGATTCTGATCGTCGTTACCTTAGGATACGTGTGTGTCTGTATGTACGTGTGTCGGAAGTTGGCACCGAGCAACAGTTTGCTGGCTTCTGTCAAGGGAGCCACCTTTAACGGTTCAGTGACGGTCCGCCATGGCATATCGGTTGGAATCAGTCAGAATGGGCGATGAAGCTTACATAACATACACATACACGGTACATGGAAAGCGACGAGGGAAAAAGAATGTGCCCGAACGAAGAACTGCAAACTAAAGTTCCATCCAGTGTGACATGACGTGTTGTAGACGTGTCACGCGGTTATGTACAAACACACAGACACACACACGAAGCAGCCATGGTTAATGCGAAAGCTTTTCGGTGCCATTTCTCCTGCGTCATCGGAACGAGCGCAGAAATCCGGTTCGAAGGACCAAATGATGTTTGTTTCTCCCAGGCCTGCTGTTGCTGCTACTGCTGCTGCTGCTGCTGCTGCTGGGGGAGCTTGTCATGTACGGGCCCGGTGGGAAAATTCAACCGGAACAATTTGAAAGGGTTCCGTTTGGCAGATGTGATGACTTCGTTGTTTTTTGTTGTTGTTGTTGTCGTTGTGCTATTTTACACAATTTCATGGAAAAGCTGGTAAAAAGCTTAAAAATATTGTTTCCCCTTTACGATGGACTGTTGGTTGAAGGCCCCAAAAACTACAACATTGTCCCATGGCACGGACGCCACTTGATAAAGGTGAAAATTAAATAAAGCGACAAATTTGAACTTCATCGTCTGCGCAGACCAACTTCCAACAGCACTAGTGGCCGTCCGAAAAGAACCACCGACTACAAAGCTCCCATGTTACCGTATGCTGTGTCCGTGGCATTAGCGAAACTTGTTCACGCGTTGGCTCTCCATTTCCTGGTTGTGTGTGTGTGTATGTGCCGAACATGTGCCGGACCTGGAGCACGTAACCGACTCTCCAGCATTGTACCTTATTTAATAATAAATGGAAACGGTGCACAGTTCGAAAAGAAATGAATTTTCAGCTTCACCGTAGCATCCGTCCTTGCTGGCTCGAGTTTTCGATGTGCCCAAGCCGCCGGTAAGCTTTCTTTCTCTCGGGGGAGAGTTTTCGCGCGTCGACGACGAGTCGTGGCTCTTGGTGGCTCTGTTTGAGGGGTTGCGGGCGACGTCTGTTGACGACGAAAATCCTATTACCTCGTGTGGCGGTGTGACGTTGGTTTTTTTTCGAGGGGGAGGTGCTTTATGTTTTCCTCCTAGTTGGGCACGTTGTGCGCGGCAAAAGAGCTCGAGTGATTTGGAGTGTAAATTATTCTGGCTTCCTTACGGTGGGTTTCAGCGAGCAAACATTCCACCAGTGCTCCGGTACGATGCAGTACGTTGGTTGGTTGGAAAAGAACGGATGGTGACGGACGGTTATTCGAGAAGCCAGAGTGCCAGAGCAAGCGATTGGTGATGGGCTAGGTGTAAATTCAATCATACTCGGTGTCGCACTCCTGCAAACGCTTGCCGACACTGGATCGGTTCGGGGTGAATGATTTTAATGAAATTTGTCAACATGCCAACATGTTGGTGGGAAGGCGGGGGATGCAGGTGGGTTTTAATTTGACTCGGGCAGGATTCTAAATGGCAGAGGGTTTAGATGTTCCAGCGTTTTATATTGGAAATAATTTGAATGATCTTGAAAGAACTCTGTGGAGTTTTGTGCTTTAAGCGCCAAAAGGTACGCTTTTCGGAAGGTTAAAAGTTAGACAAAGCTCTAGCTTTCCGAAACATATAAGGTTATGTACTGAAAGACATAGCATCTTGTAACATTCACAACTGTTACCATCTTTCCTGGTGACAACCACAGACCCTAAACGAACGCTTGCCGACTAAAGTGGGGGAAAAAAGGTAAAAGTTTTATCCTGATCTGACATCGGTCATTCATCACGTCAACGCCTAAATACTCCTCGTGCGGCTGCTACCGATATCCTATGCTGCGCCGCTGGCCGTGTCAAGGAAAGAAAGAAAGCAAACGCCGATAAGAAAGAAACCCAACCTAACTGAAGTCAAAAACATGCTGTGCTGTAGGGTTTTCTGTTACAAAATCTCTCCCGAGACTGGCAGAAGTAGCAACAACAGCGAAAAAAAAGGAATAGGGAAAAATTTATGACACCGATAACCCGTCGTACTAGAACGAGGTGACTAGCACCTTCTGGTCATCAGCACAATCTTTCGTTTGCCTGCTTGTGGACGAAGGAGCCAACCAAAAAAAAAAAAGAGAGCAGACATTGTAAAGGAGCGCAAGAAAATTACCAATTTCGATAGAGACAGGGAAGGGCACACTGGCACAAAAAAAGTACTCTGCTTTCTAAATTAATATTTGTCAGCTCGATAAGAAGTCCAAGCGAGTATGACGACGAAGGCGAAGGTAAACATTTTGCGGAATTTTTGGTTTAGTCAACGAAGAAAGCACACACATTGAAAACACATTTCCTGGAAATGTTGATCTTGCTGAAGGGTGATGTTTCATGCACGGTTTCACATTGGTCAGGGCCCGGGTTCTACCGGGACGTCCCCGATCCCTGGCGCACGTAGCGCTTATCTGCCGCTACTGTTGCCACCTTGCGTAGTTTTGTTCTTTGAGCGAAGTTTTCCCTTTCCTTGTTTGGGGTTTTGCGAGGAGGTCCCTGCAGGTGTGTTGAGGACCTAGGACGAAGCTATAATAGTATGAAACACGGAAAAACTCCTGGAACAGAGCGACGTATTCCCGAGAGATGGACTTTCCTCTTTTTTCTCTTTCAGAGTAAGCAAGCGAGGAACCTCCTTGCCTTGGGACCCTGCGCGGTGACGCAAGTGTTTGTACGGAGGTATTGGGCAACTTTTTCAACCACAGCATCATCTCCCGCTCTCTTTGTGTCTCGCTTGTGCACACACACACACACTTTAGGGTGGACCAATACACACACACAAACACACGCAAACACAATGTTGAAAACTTTGCATTAAAGCAAAGTTTGTTCTCCCACATGAACGGGAAAGGGTAATTCCAGCGAAAAGATACTGTAAAACACAATGCAAAAAGTGGCGCAAAGATTTGCTGTGGCTGTATGTGTGTGTGTGTGTGTGTTCCCAAGAAGCAAACAGTTTTCCGGCTGGGTTGGTTTCGAGGCAGAAAGGCGTTGAGGTTTGGGATCATTTCTTTTTCACTCACATTTTGCACACGCAGGCAACAGTGTAACAGGTCGTTTCGTCACTGTGTTAGTCTTCAAGCGCATGAAACATGTCACAGAAAAACAGTGTGTTTGTTTCTTTAATTTTCCAATAACATATTATGTTTTATTTTTAATGATATTTGATATTTTTTCCTTAATTTGTTTTATACTTTAATTATCTATTGTAGTTTTCCTGTTTTCTCTCGTTTTTCTCCCACATTTCTATGTTTTCTTTCCCTTTCCGTGCGCCTCAACAACATCTTAATACATTTCTGAAACGTTATTTGTTATTCTGTTACCGGTTTTGGACAGCTATCAGCCTGTTCCTTATCACTCTGCCACGTCCTAAACGAAATAAAGCCACTGCTTCTCGGTCGGTCGGTCGGTGTGAAAGCCGTTTCCTATTAAGCGCTTTCGCCATTTCCCACACATCTGTTCCCTTCTTGTCCGGCCACCCCGTGGCCTGGCTTCTTTTGTATTGCAAGCGTCTTCTACCTCCCCATCGCCCCTCAATCGCCCGGAGGGCAGCCACACTTTCCCACGACGGCTTGGAAAAAACCACCCAGCCAGCTTCCATCAGCGCCAATTCTCTGCAGGCTTTTCTTTCCACTCATTGTGTGTGTGTGTGGTTTGCAAGCCGTTTTTTGCCATTTGTTTTGGTTGTTGTTGGCTTCCTCTGGCTGAGCTATTGCCTTTTCTTCTTCGCCTACTTCGATTGGGAGCGTCGCGGTAGAGGTGTAAGCCGTTGAGGAAAACAGGACATTGATGTAAGGGGGTTTGAGTTTGGTAGCTTTTTGACGTCTTGAAGGAGGGCAGGTCGGAAGGCGCTGTGGTGCGGTTGGTTCAATTTCCACCAAACCAAAGCAGAGTATCATCGGCACTGGTGCTTTTGGAAAGGGTGGTGGGTTTTTTTCTCACTCTCTCCTCCTCTCCTCTCCTCCTGGAGCCCGGTTTGGAGGGAGAGAGTTTGGGAACCGATCCAAATTTCCTACCGCATTTGTTCGGCGGCGGGCAACACAACTTTGGCTGCCCTTCTTTTCGTTGCTTTACCGAGTTTCGGTTGATTTCCGCTGGGTAATGGATTCAGCATAGAGCTGCGCCGATCATACCGGGCGGGTGTTTGGTGTTGGTAGCTCAAAGGGCGGGTGTTTTCTCTTTCTTTTCGCGTTTAATAGCGGCAACAGTAGCAGCTGCTTGATAGCCGCCGGCTGCAGCAAAATGTTTCGGCCCTGGCCCGTTCGTCGTCGCCGTCTTGGTGGTGTGTGGCCCATGCTAACGTTGTTTGTCGGTGTGGTTTTGGGGGTTTTTTGTTTGGTTCGGGGGGTTAAATTTGACTTTTCCACTGGTTCGGTTCGGGTGTTGTTTCGTTTTTTTTTTGCTGCCTCAATTTGGTGCAAAGAAGAAAGGAAAGAAACAAACGGCCCTTGCAGAACGGAAAATGTTTGCGCTGCTGCGACGGATCAAAGTCTTTGCCGTTGGTAACGGCAAGTGCAATAATTGTCGTTCGTGGCTGTAATAGTGCTGTTGTGCTCCGGACAGTGAGCGTGAACTTGCTTTTTTTTAAATGATTTAGCTTGCAATGAAAGACTTGCAGGAGTTTTATATTAAAAATATACAGCAAAACGACCACAAATGCTTACTACCAGTGTAGCGGAGGCTCTAAAACTGTATCGATTACATCAGCCTGATCCGGCCCTAATATCGCAAGAGATCTTCTCGACATGGAACAAAATGAAAAGTTAATCAACGACACCGAAGAATAAGTAAATGGACTTTGGCGGACAAAAAACTCCGTCCTTCTACACACACACACACACACACACACACACACACACACACACACACACACACACACACACACAGCTAGAGACATAAATCAACCATCATAGGGGGGCGAATATTGAGCATGGAAAATCTCGCCACAGCCGCGAAGGGCCAGTGTTTAATTTACGTCGAACTCGATATCCTTCGCATCGGACCATCATCCATCATTCGGGGGGACGGGAAAAAAAGGGACGAGGGACGGGTTTTCTTTCCCCACTGGTACCGGTTTTGCCATTATCGCCATTGGCTGCCGGCGTGCCATTTCCATTACCGAATGGCCGTTACGCGAAGGATATTCGCGCAAGGTCGTCGCCGCGCGCACACCGCACATCCGAGAGTTAATGGGTTTGGGCATCAGTGATATGAACCCGGTGGGTAGGGGGAAGAGTGGAATGTGCGATCGAGGTAGATAAGTGCGTGAGAATATTCTACCCTTCTCTTCCCCCATTCCCACTCATTCCCCAAAAGGGCTGGTGGGATGAATTGTTAGGCAAGTGAAACCGAATAAATTACACGATTAAATATTCATTTCGAATTTCGATCCCGCAAGCAAGGAGGCGAACCGGTGGACCCTCGGCGAAGGGCGAAAGCAATTCCGGGCGCTGTCGTTAGGAATATTGATGCGGCAGCCAGCGGCTGACTTTGTAACGGTGGAAGCAGCTTTGCCCGGGGAGGGCCGGAAGGCCGAAGAGCCGAGGGGACCTCTTCACGCTGCCTGCATTAATTCGTTTCCAGGTCGCACCTTTGTGCGTCTTATCTGTGCGTCCAGGTGCGCCCACCCCAAACCAGGCAAACGGGGCAATGATTGCTTTGCAATAAAACCCGGGCGATGGGGTGGAAATTATGCGTGTAAATTATTGAACAAAACACACACGTGAACTCGTGACACTCTGAAGGGCGACAGACGCACGCTCCCGTTTATGCTTAAGCCATAAGGCTGCTGCAGCATCTGCTTCGGAAGCTGTTGCTTTATGGATGATGGGGTTTGATAGGCTTTTTGACGAACTTTGACGAGCCACTGGGTCGGATGTCGTCTTAGCCGTAGCCGGTCCCCGCCGGTTGCTAGCGCCGAAGAATGGAGAAGCTCATTTAATTTTCACGCCATAATAAATAAAGAGCAACCAGCAGCAGAAGGTGGCTTGCCAAAATACCTTGCCGGTTAAGATGGCAACCAGTCCTCTCGATCTCGATCGGGATGGGCGTTTTGATGTGGAAATTATGTGGAAGCTATTTTGATTTGCCGCTGAACATTCCGGCCCATCCGGAAAAGCAGCTTTTTCTGGTGCCTTCGACGACGAGATTTCGCGCTAAATTACGAGCTTACGAGTAATCGGCAACCGATAGGCAGGAAAATCGATTGGAAAGAGGCTTCCAGGACGGAGTCTGGTGCTAAAATAGTAATTCGCAGCTCAATCAACTCACCAAACGCTGTGCGAGTGTTTGTTTTGGGATGTTTGCTTGCGGCCTCCAAATACAGCCTACGCGCAGGGGGCTTTGGCATGTTCCGCTACAAAGAGCGAAAGCGGAAATAGGATTGAAACGGGATCTGTCACGGAGGTTTCGGCCGTGATCGATTACACGCGCGCGTTTGGCGAGGTAAATATGAATTTAATTATGTGGTTAATGTGGGATTGGATCGATGATATTGATGGAAAATTTCGCTGAAACAGAAAGAAAGGTAAATTTACGGCGACGAGAACGAGTGCGACCCTTACTAATTAACATAGAGGCAAGAAATGTTGGCCGTTGAATCCGGTTCGAAGGACCAAAATAAATGGAAAGGAAAAACGTTGAAACTGATGCTGTTACTTTCTACAAACCGTTCATTGCGTTAGCTTAACCTTGCATGGTAAGTTCAACTGCCCCGCAAATGTGGTCTGTGGACTGTGGCCTGATGGAAAACTATTTTCCAGCTTGATGAACGAGCCAAAAAAACCCCGAACGAGTTAGCGACCGTAACGGCTGTAACCAGATCGAGCAGAACGGTAGCTACCAAAACAAACAGCAGCACCGAGCGATGGGAGGGAAAAAACACGCTGCCAGCACACCAAACCAACACACCGCAGCTGGGCCTCCGGTCCGGAGCTGAGTGTTCGGAAAATTTAATTATTATGACAAACGGCGCGTCACAAACAAACGCTCCCGCAGCGAGCAGAGGGGCCGCCCGCCCTCGGGGTTCCCGCGGCCCCCGCTGTCCACACTTACATAATATCACTTCATCAATTTTATCCAAATTCGAAGCATTGGGGGAGGCC
Source organism: Anopheles arabiensis (assembly GCF_016920715.1). Lineage (NCBI taxonomy): Eukaryota > Metazoa > Arthropoda > Insecta > Diptera > Culicidae > Anopheles > Anopheles arabiensis. Next base: position 93,081,141 of record NC_053518.1, read on the forward strand.
GAGGAGGAGAGAAAACAACACAACAAACCGCCCAACCAAAACCCGAAGCCCGAAGGGAAAATCCCGGCTGGCGTGCGTGTGCGGTTTTGTCATGCCCCACGCCATGACGAGGATAATGATAGGGGGGTGTGGGTGGGCAAGGTTTGTTATGTTCCGTTTTTTCTTTCCAAAAAAGGCGACCAACCGCGCCACTACCTGTAGAGTGTGGAATATTTTATTTAAATTTGTCCATCGATTGGGGCTGGTTTTCGTCGTGTGCCCTTGCGACAACGACTGTTGCGACTACGGCGTGTTCCATGGGATCGATTTGAGGGTTTTTTCGGGGTGAAATATTAACAAAACCCAAAACCGAACCTAGCACACACACACTGACGAGTTGGAAGAGTTCTGGGGAACTGGAGGTGGAAATTTGTAGCGAGCGATAGCGCCCGCTTGACCCAACCCGATCATTTACAAAACGTTAAGCCACCATCCGGTAGTAAATTAATTATATTTTCATTGTTATCTCTTCTCCCAATCTCTCTCGTTTCATGCCACCATTTTCGCTCTATTTTCTTGACGGCGGCTGGGTGCTGTGGCGTTATTAATCGTATAACTTTTCCCACCACAGGGGCTTTGGCAAGCAAGGATTCCAATGTCAAGGTACGTACGGAGCGCAAAGCTGATCCAAACTGATTTGCGCGTTACTTATTTATCTGTGATGTGATTGTTCTCATTTCGACTCCAACAGTTTGTTCCTTTGTCGTTCACAAACGATGCCACGAGTACGTTACCTTCAAGTGTCCGGGTGCGGATAAGGGAGCAGATTCCGATGTAAGTACGGGCCGATTTAGGTCCCAATGTTCTGTGTTTACTTATCTTTACCTCGTTTTAGTTGATTTATTTTGATAATAATACCGCTTTTGGACCGTTTTAGATAATTTAAGATTTACTTTACCTTTACCCTCCGCCCAAGAAAAGAAACGCGTTTTGACTCTTCGATTACTTGCTAGCTTGAGAAGGGTTGTTAAATTTCTTGTTGATAATAGCGTTTTTCATGCGCCGCTTTCGTGTTTCATTTTTTGAGCAATTTACTCAAAAATTACTTACTAATTTTGGAACGATCTTTTTTTGGTTTGTTTCTGTTTGTTAGTTAAATCTTGGCTTCGTTTCGGCTCATTCGCGCAACTCGTTCCATATTTTTCTGCTCCTGCTTTCTTTGCCCTCAGTCCCGCAATGCCGCCCCCTCCCATCCTGGCTCGGAATAAAAATAGCTTCATCCAAACGGTCCGATCACGAACCCCGAACCCCGGGTGTAAGAGATCCAGTGCCGGACCAGCTTGGAGCACCGGCTTTTGGTGCTCTTCCCTCCCCCCACGCACCACACTGCGACTATTCTTTATACACTTTGAATTTGTTTTACGGCCTGCTTGCTCCTTTTGGCGACCCTAGCGGTTTTTCGTGGAAGTGTAATTTATGTTTTATTTTGGCTACCTCGTTTCGCTGGGGCCGTTTCCGTTCCAACACCCGGTGTGCTGCGTACGATGTTTCTTTTTGCATTAATTTAACAAATCATCTTCTTCGGGGGCGTTTGGGGGCGTCGGACGGAGCTCCCCGCGGTTGTTTAGTTTTACGGTTGGTTTTTTGTTTGCTTTTCCACTCCACGGATCGTTTGCGTACGCTAATTGAATAAAGCGGTTACGGCGCAATGAAATATCGCGGCAAACGAATCGGTGCGACAAGCGTGTTACGATGGCAGTTGACAGCTGGAAAGCGTATCAATTTCGCACTTTGACAGAGTTTATATTGAGCGTGAAAATTGATGAGACGATCAGCCTAATAATAATGATCGAGATGCAACGAGATGTTAGTAATTTATCGAGCCTACACCCTGTTCGTTGTCTACTTTATTCCGAGCCGTTCCCTTCGCTCCCACTTTCTGTACAGTAATTCGCGATGCTTCCTATACTTTCAGCTAGCCTAAAGAGTCGGTAGTTTTTTGTTTTCTTATGCATTCGCTTTAATCTATCAAATCAAAATAAACGCAAAATGATGCAGCAGCAAGCTTCCTTCGGCAGAAAAAAGAAAGCATTAGGCAAAAGGAGGTAGCTCGATAGGTCGAACTGCTGGTGTGTATGGTACAGAGTTGAACAGTTGGCATATGGCACGTATTGACGTTTTGCAACAATCACCTGTGTGTCGACAGCATTGAAGAGTGCGTGCATGAAATAAATTAAAGCAGCGAATTCAATAGATAAGCGATCAGCCTGTTAGTTTATAGAGCAAGAGTTGCTGCTTGCGTTGAGTTGAATTTCCGAGTTGCTTTAGAATAGAAACTGGACCGGCTGGTGCGAACCGCTGCGTCAGCCAGTGTTTGCGTCGAATATGTTTGTACTACTTTCTTCTACCGCTGCTGCTGCTGCCGTTACTTGCAATGCGAATCGGTTTTGCCTCTGGTACCTAATTAGAGTTCAGACTCTAATAAGACTCTGATAAGACGAAAAAGCTTCAGACCGAAATTGAACCGAATTGGATGTAAAAATTCGACAGGACAGGTTCCGGAGGACGAGTACGATTTGCTAGTGCATAGCTAGTTTTTGTGTGAGTGTATGTGCGCTATAGAATAGAGCCACTAGAATAGAGTTCGCTGATTGCAGTTTGGCGTATTTTAAATGCAGTTCTTATCGCACAAATCATACACGAAAAACCCACAGAAAAGTCATCAGGGAAAACGCTTTCTATACTTATGTTGATGTGTTTTTTTATTGAATTTACAATGAGCTTCAGTTTTGAATTATTTGGAATACGTTTTAACAGGCAAGAGAAGCACGCGACATTCTGATTATTTTAAGTATAAGTTGAGGAACATAATTATGCTTTTTTTCTATTTACCTTAACAAGTGACATTTAAGTTTTATCCGTTAAGTTTAAGTTATATTCCTCATAGATGATCTAGCTGTTCTAATCGTTCTCCCGTTTCTATATTTTCAACTTTTTTATTTCATGATTTTTGTGCCAAAACCAAAACATAAAAAAAAAAAAACAAATCAACCTTACAAATCGTCATTGAACATCACTTAACCCAACTCATCATCATTATGACAATCTTCCAACTGACAACCGAAACGACGAACCAATTCCAACATGATGATACTTTTGGCCCTACCACCACCACCATTACCAACAACAACAACAAATCAACCTGCTCACAATGGGTGCAAACAAAACAAAAACATGATCCTACATCTGTTCCCTCCTCTCACTCCATCAAAATCACCTTGGCAACCAAAAACTCATTTGGCAAACTGTGTGGAAATAAAAATCCCCCCCCGATGCATGTGAATCGTGAAAAACTGGTGGCCCACAAAACCGATCAAACGCACACGTGTGTGTGTGTGTGTGCGACCAACCAACACACCGACACACTTCCAACACCAAATAACCACCAATATAGGACACCCGTACCAAGCATGAGTTTAAAGAGTGGACCTATTCGAGTCCAACGTTTTGCGATCACTGTGGTTCGCTGTTGTACGGTTTGATCCACCAGGGGCTTAAGTGTACAGGTAAAGATCTCAACATGGTTTTTGTTTGTTCCATTTTTTTCTTTTGACGTGTTTTGTTCGTTTTTCTCGCTGTAAAATCTGTCTGTTTCTTCCGTTTTCCCTTTCTTTAGAACTCTCTTTCTCTCTCTCCCTGTTTTTCTCTCTATTCTCTTTGGCGTACACTGTGAACCCGCTCTAGACCACTTTCACTGTTCTATCTCTGGTCACCATCACTTGAACTATTTCTATTTAACTGCTATGTTGTATGTTTTTGATATTTGATTAACACGTCATCGACGCGCTACACCGTAATAAAAATACACACGATGTAAACGACTCAAGTTTGCTGGATACTCCAAAGTGTCCATTAAAACACGCGAATTCAATAAAAGAACAACGAAGCACTCTACACACACTACTAACGCCTCACATTGCATCGACTACATAGCATCACACAGCATACCACATGCACCATAGTTTTCAACAACAAAAATGCCGTTTGTTGATCTTGCTTGAATGATGTCGTTTCTTCCTGTCGTTTCTTCAACTTTTGGATGCTTTTCTTCACTCTTCAATGAATCTGTGTCGGTTCTCCGTATCGAAATGTTGTGCATGCATTATTTTTAAAAGCCATTTTCATCTTCTTCCATCGTTTACAACTTCTGTATGTGTTTTTTCTCATATAAAGTAGTGCTATTTTTAGTGCTTTCTCTAGCTTTGTAGTTAGTGGTTTGATCGAGTTACCGAACGTTATTCTGAAAATGCGTCTGCAACCAAACAGACAAACTGTGAATGAATGTGAGATGATAGGGTTTCGTGTGAAAGCTGTGTGCGACGCGGTATGCAATAAGTTTACAACTTTCGTTCCGTTTTTTATTATGTTTTCTGTGTCTTATGTTTGACTTTATGTATGTACGTGTCTTGTGTGTCTTATTTCCAATCGAGCGAAACTGTGTGGACAGTTTGAAGTGTGTACAAACTACCATCATTTCGAAAGAGTTTGATATCGTTCCTCCACATAACGTATCGTGGCCCGTGCGGATAGCAAACCCTGGCTCACACAAAAAGAATGTAGAAATAATAGAAACCGAACAAACAGACACGATGATTGCCTTTCCCGCTGTTGTTTGCCTGTTGATGATAAAGTTGTCATATGGAGAATGCGTGAAAGAGTAGAAAAAGCAGTAAAACCGACTTCGTTCGAACGGGCTAAAACACTTCAAGGTCACTCGCTTGAAGACGAAACCCCGGATAACGGCGCACTCCACTTGGCTCGGCTCGGTTGGCAAACCGAGTGGATCCGCCGCGCGTAAGATGTTTGGAGAGATAAAGTTTTCACCGGTTCTTGCGTTGAAACGGCTTCATCGGAAATCCATTTGTGGTAAGTTTAGGATGAAAACAAGATGAAATTCGATTCAATGGGAGTGTTGGTTTTTTATATCTCTCTCTCTCCACTGGCCCACCGTTTGATTGTGTTGGGAGGGAGTGGATGATGCCGACTTCTTGCTCCGATGAGCTGCTGAGGACAGAATTATTTCAGTTTTTGAAAAGGAAGTCGTTTGAAGGTTATAAAACCACACACGGAGTGGGAAGATGACCCGAAGATAACCTGCCTCGGGGTGTGTCGAGTGACAGTTTCATGCTGCTTCATTGTCATACACCTCCCCAAGACACACAGGCTTCCGAATGTCTCCGTGCTCCAAAGCCGACCGATCCGATCATCGCGTCCCGTGAGGCGCGGTGCGTTTCATCGTGACAGGTAAGCGTCTGTGCTCTTCATTTCATCCGCACGCATTGTTTATCTAGCCGGTCGGTCATCCATTTCCGACGTCTGACAGGGGTCTTGACGAGGGGGGGAGGGGGGGTTTGAGTTTGCAAAACGATGGGTCAAGCGAGGTAAATAAGGCGTTTGCTAGACGACGACGGGAAGACGACGACCCACATCATCCACGATCGCCAATGGAACGTGTCCGTCGCCGCCGTCCGTCTTTACAAACCCGTGCCGTGTGATGTACTAGGTGTAAGTTATCCGGTGTGACCATCTGTCACGGGGGTATGATATTTTTTCCCTACTTTTGAAACTGCTCAGCTGTGTGTGTGCGTGTGTTTGCGTGTATGTTTACGCATCCACAGCGCCTGCCCCCAGACGCGTCGGGAAAGGCCCGTACCGTCTGAATGCCATCGTGCAAAAAGGTATTTACAATCTGCTGTAAACACGCTCTTACCTCATTGAATGTGGTTGTCCACTCACGGGGAAGCAAGAAAAGGGAAAGATCAAAGAGAAGGGAAAGAAAGAAAAATACTGTCAATAGATTTGGATAGCCGGATAGCACGCCGAGCCACAAACACACAACGGTGACAACATTCTAGGAAGTGGAACACGTCCAATTTGCACCTTTTGGTCCCCGCGTTAACCGTCCGCTCTGCCGGTCGTCCCTGAGTACCTCTCGCAGCAAATGATGTATGAAAAAGAAGAAGAAAAAGTTCAAAACGATGTTAAACAAAGTGTTTACGGTGTTTATCGGCGCACATCGGATCGGGGCTGTGCCGAGATCGGAGCAAATGAGATCCCTACACCCAGGCAAGTGTCGTGTCTCGTGTGAAGCGTCTCGGACGCGCCTGCCCATAGTGAGTGTGGCTCGGGCCCGGGCGCTAATTAATGGCGTCTGATGGTCATGATTTACCGTACGTCGGAACTACCCGCCCTGCTCCCGGCCACTCCCGGCTCCGTATAAACAGTGGAACCCGGGGAGTCTCCCCCCGATGGGGAAATGTAAATCAGCTCGTCCGCTCGACTTGATGAGATGAATGATGGCGGGTTGTTGCAGTTGGCTGTGGACGGCTTGTTGATCATTCCTGAGTCTATTTGATCATTTGTCACTTGATTATGTGGGGTGAAGGGAGGGAGGGAGCGTAGCTGGCACACGCAGATGATGTCTTGTAGCGCGTGAAGTGGATGATGACGCTCCCCAAGACGGGTTGTGTGTTTTTGGGCCTAATTGAAACAAATTTAGCGCAAACCAAATGTGACCTTGTAACACTCTACTCCGATTTAATCGCTTCAAAGTGTGCGGTTTTGACTGATAAAGGGCAATGTGTTGAACAGATTGCATACTTTCAGGCTAGATTTTCAATATAATTTGAACGAAATCATGTGAACCACTTATTGTATTGTTGATGTTATCTTGACTTTTTAAAAATAGAGTCTATGTTTACTCAACCAATGAAAAAGGGGTGAAATTATAAATAGTGCTAGAACCGGTTTCCTTTATCGCTGACCGTTTTGCGTTATTTGTCCAAATTAAGCCAATAAATGCGTGTCAATAGTGACGATCTTATCTGTCATGAGTCATTTCTTCAAAATCGAGGAAACGATCCGATAAACCGCTCAGAGAGAGAGAGAGAGAGAGAAAGAGAATGCGTAAGCAAGACAACAGTTGTTCTTTCCCTCTCATTCAATGTTTGTCGGTACGATAAGAAGCGTTAAAGAAGTGTAACATCTTCGATAAGCTTCGGGCGGGAGAGGGAGAGGGCGAGGAGATGTTTGCCGAATTCATTTTCGGGCCTGCCTCGTTACCAGCTGTCGTGCGGCGGCAGCAGCAGCCAATCTGCGTCATAGTCGGCGATAGTGCGGAAGTTTCGGCACGTTTTTGAGCAGCGTCGTACAACGTGAGACTGCCGCCGCCGTCGTCGCCTTCGCCGCGTGTGTGTGTAGTTTGGCTTGTAATCACGTTGTCGTGATCGACTACCGAAATGGGACGAAAGGTGGACCGAGAAACATGCGTTAAATGATATTGATAGCCTCCTTGTGGCATACAGAAAAAAATCCCGTGGGAAAGGAGAACAAACCCACTGCGGGGGAAACTTCCGTTGACCTCTGTCTTGTCAGCAGCAGAAGTAGCGCGTAAAAAAGACAAGAAAGTAGTGTCACACACACAAAATGCGTTACGCAACAAGGGAGACAGAACTTTCAAGCTGATTAGTTTCCGGAACACTCGGCTGTGTGGGGTTTTGAACCAGGAGGACCGGTTCGGGTTTCGTGCAAAGGTGAGAGAGGTGCCCAGTGTTTGATAACGAATCGGCCGGAACTTAACGGTGACAGTTGGAGAACGACACTGTTTGTTACTGCTTTTTATGGGGTCAGCCGTAACAGAAGGCCGTAAGGCTGTCTGCGGTGCGTTTTTGGGGCCAGTGAGAGATGTCCTGTTTGGGAGGTGTCCTTTCACGCCCCTCCGACCCTTATGAATGAAGCATGAGACGACTTTTTCTGTTGTTTCGGCTTACAAGCATAATTACTTTTCCGCACAAGACTCACCAGTGAGTGGTCCTGTTTCCTGTTGGGTCTCCTCAAACGTACACGCAAGATACATCTTCGTCAGTATCGTTGCTATATGCTCCAATACAAAAACAAAGAAATAGCTCAAAAAGAAACTGCTGCTTGAGCAGGAAAGTTCTGTGCGAAAGTTTTGCAAACCGGATGTATAAAAAGCAAATAGAGTAAAGCTAGAAACAATGGCGTAGAATCACGATAGGAATTGGAGCAACAACAAAAAAAAAAAAAGGCAACACCACGGGGCCAACTTTTCCTTTGCAACTGATGGAGGTTGGTGTGGGATGTCAACAGTGTCAACCGGCTGACAGGTGACAGAACAATCCGTAAGCTTTCGTTACTACGCCGCTCTCAAATGGTAACTTGCGAAGGTCGCACCGGATGACTTCTATTGCACGACCTCCAACGCCTTTAATCCAAGCGGGAGGAGACAGCATGGGTATAACGCTTGTTCGTTTCTTTTCTTTTTGGGGGGTGTACAGTGAATCCAAAAAGCTTTTATCGAGCCATTGAGCGGGGCCCATGTTGCATCCCGTGATAGCAATTTCTCGATCTGTTTGAGCCGGTGGTTTATCTACAGATTGGGTAATGGCTTCCGCTAACAAGCGAGGCCAAGGCCACGATGGCGCGCCTGGAGATGGGATAGATAGCGAAATCCGGTTCGTTACCGAATCGGATAACTTCCTCACGGCTGTACCTCGGTGGTTTAAATTCAGTTTACGTAACGTTATCGTTTTTTAATGCTTATTTGGTTAAATTATGTATATTGATTGATAATTTCTAGTTGTAAAGCATTTCAGTTTAGTAGTTGAAGATTTTATTTCTAGCGTCTACGAATGTGTGAGTGAGTGAGTTGTGCTTGTGTTTCGAATGTTCTGTGTTTCGAGCGAATGATTGCGTATTTGCGTTGATTGGAATGTAAGCGGCGACTGCATCAAACAGCAAACGTTATTCTAAAAATATAGTTTTGGCAACAGTTTTCTTACATGAGTTGAAGCGTTACCAGCCGAGCGTTTGTCGTCACAGTGTGTGACTTTCACTATTTATTGTTTCGTTACTGGTTTTCTACGAACGGTTGAAACATTCTTTTCACCTTACTGTGTAGCTTATAAGTTCCACTGCTGTTGCAACAGCAAAAAAAAACTCGTTGCTTTTCCACTGGCCCAGCAAAGGAATGAATGGCACTTGATAAGCGCAAATCTTACGCCAAACAAAGGAAGCAACCACACCGATCCTCTCTTGCACCAGCTCTTTTTTCTACTTTCTCTCCACCTTTCTCTCTCTCTCTCTTTCTCTCTCTCTCTTTCTTCAACCCGTTCTCTCTACTTTTCTCTAGGCACAAAACCCGCACAAATGGCAAGGATACACTTTCATAACACCAACCTTTTGCGATCACTGCGGTTCGATGCTGCACGGGATTGCGCATCAGGGTTTAAAGTGTCAAGGTACTACCGAATACTGACCGGTCCGGGGTCCGGGATTCTGGCCGGTCCGCTCTTCCATCTACTCTTAGCCTTATAGAATAGAATAGCGCGCATCACACACCGTCACACCGTTTGATGGAATTGGTTGTTTTATCGTTTTGCGTTTACAGTTTACACCGAACACTACTGAAATAGAAACCAACGGCAGAAACCAGGGCTTAATAGTACATTACTCTTTAGGTTATCCCTCACTTTGACCCACCCCTTCGTATGAGGAACAGAACAGGGTTGCTGTTAGGGTTCAGCAATAATCTATCATTAGTTTACAACAGCTCATCCCCCGGCCCATCACACACAGGTTTGGGTTTGGTTTTGTGGTTGTAGGTTACCGTCGTTAATTGCAGTTGTTTTATTTGACATTAATATGGATGATACGGTTTCCCTTTTTCCCTGTGTTTCCTTTCGGTTGGTTTTGGGTCATTTATCTTCATTTGATTGACTTGGGTGGGTTATGGTTGCTTGCGGAAAAGGTTAGCATCTTTCATAAAGCACAAGTCGGTGAGCAACAGAAAATAGGAAAAAGCACCCCTAACCCTTCCCGGCACTTAACGATGCATTAATATTGGGGTAACATACAAATCTCCTGACCAGAAAACGTACACCCTCCACACACACGCCCACACCAAGGTAGAATGAACTTTTGCAGACGATGCTGGTAAAAAAGACGCCTTAAATTGGTTAATAAATTCTCTAAAAATGTCATGCAAATTGCATAGCTTTAGGCGCCCCTAGCGCAAAAGCTCCTAAAGTTATGCAATGCGCTCGACAGAATCACGTTTTAAAGAGTTTGTTAACTGCTTAGAGATAGGATTTTTTTACATCAAGGCATCGTTTTTGAAAGGTTCAATTGAAGCTTTTCCTTGCACATGGCAACTTTTCAACGTTTTAATGCACTAGAAATGTTCCCGCTCGTACGTGATGTGAATGTTTGTCGATACGAAGCTTGCACAAACACACTGACACACCCAGCACACCCAAGGAACGATGCCCGCGATGATGGGATACCATTAGCTGGTCAATGCACTCACATGCAGTTGCAGGTGTCCTCTTGGAATGTATGTTGGGAATGTGCCTGTCTCTCTATTGCACTCACCTGATTTAGAATAGTAGAATGGTAATGCGTACTAGCAGCACAGTAGAGGTTATTGCCGTCGAATTATAGAGTAGAGCAAATATGTAATACGGGACGGGACGGGGAAACGTATGGCGGGTGGAAAGAAACAAAGTATTTATTTATTCTCAAAGTTTGCGTTTAAATCAAGCGGACCTTTCCAAACTTTAATCTTTTCAATTCGAGTTCGGCGCTTTGACATTTGCTGCTGTGACATTTAGTGCGCCCGTTCGAGCCATTCCGCCCACCTGAGCCGGGCTTTACCGAAAAGGGTTGTGACCCGCACTGAATGATTATGCAAATGTTGCCCCAGCCATAGAAGGTGCGTGGGAAATTTATACGATCATGCCAATACACACATACACACACGGGGGGCCCACCCGGTCGTTTCCACGCCGAACAAGGCTTTAAGTTTAGCTTTTATTTTATTTACTACGCTCAACGCCCTTCCCACCACTCTCGCTCGCAGGTGAGAAGGGTTCCAGCGTGCTGAAATATGTTGCCCATTTTATGCTATGCAACACGACACGATCGTCGCTTCCGTCGCTGAACCCATCTCAGCTGACCTCGTGTCTGGTGCCGTTTTTTGTCTTTGTACTGGAACAGGGCGGAATTGGCCACACGTTCACCGGAAGCATGTGAACGATCATAAATCACGGTGTATTAACTCCGTGCGAAAGGGAAACCGTACGGGCCACGGCCACCGGCTTCCGAGTGGAGCGTGTAATCCTTCGGGAGAAAAGGGGGCCTAAGAGCGCGCACGTGTGTGTGTGTCTCTGTGTCCTCGGAAGTATTTGTTTCTGCAAGACAGCTGGTAGGATGCTGCGTCGGGCACGCACAGGAAGCGCTCGAACCCCAAAGAACACAGTCACCGACACACACACGCACGCACGTACCGGTTGACAAATTTGCTTCCGCTACGTTCCGCTGGTTAGGAAAAACCGACGAGCGAACAACCAAAAGGGGGAAAAGCGATGGGAGCTACGGTTTTTGGCTGGCATGTTTCCCACGGTCGGCAAAGGAAATGATAGATGGCACCGGTGACGACAGCGTACCCGTGTGAACGTTATCATAATGCACCGGGGTGTGGGAAGAGTGCAGGCAGTGCGGGGCATGATCGAGAGAATGGATTGCAGAAATGACATGAAATAATTTTTCCTGTTTTTCTTTGCAAACGACGTGCCCCCGCGCTCGCGGCATGCTCTCCACAGACACACAGTGTTCGAGGGGGCCAAGCCTAGCCGTATCAGGATGTTATGCTGGCAAAGATTGTGTTTTTGTGGCGCGTTTGCTCGGTAGAATGGCGGGCGGAATTGTGATTTTTGCAAACACTCTCATGGAGACGCCTGGTAGCTCACCGCCCGGCAGCCCGAGGTGGAAAGAAAAAGCCCATTTTTTTCGTGTGTTGTCTACTCGCAAAACGAAGGTAGAGTGCGCTCCGGAGGGTCTGGTGATTTATGAACGTGGTCGGCATTACTTTTGTCTCAAGTGTAGCCCTGTTTAGGATGGTTTTTTATGTCGAAGGGTTTCGCATGGGTCAGCAGTTGCGTTAAATGTTCTCACCTTCGTCAAATGTGATCCGGGAATACAGTTGAACGGCTTTCAGGAAAGCATTTTTTGCGCCATTCAAGCAATTGCTTAAAATAATAAATTGAGCAAAGTTTAGGCAGCTTGGGGGGGGAAACCTGTGTGAAACTGTAACTTTAGTTTACGTTCCATCGTAGCAGACAGTTCGTAGCAGTAACTCATCTCGATATAAAGTTAATAGGAACGACCTATTTCACTTCTGCCTATGACAATCGGGGCTCCTTTGGGTGACGTTAGAACCATGGCCAGATAATGTTTCAATCACGTCCCACAGTCCTGCACGATGGTTATCCTTCCCGAGCGACGGCAGGCGAATGGAAGCTTTCATGCATTCAAATAGCAAAGTAGGCCGATGGCTGTAGCATAATGAAATGGCCTATGAAAAGGGAAGGCCGGATGAGTTTGTTTGTTTTTGTTGACATCGGAAAGGGAAAAAACAGACATAACCTCCCGGATGGTATAGGGGAAACTCCGTTCCAGCATTTGCGTGCTTTATGGGGATAAATCCTTCCAGCAGGCAGTTGAAGCTTATAACGAGGGCCAACCATCCCCAAAAACGGTTGTGTTTGAGCATACGTTCGATGAATGTGCACGAAGCTCCAAACAAACAAAAAAAGGAGGGCTTTCTGCAAGATGGGACACCAATTTGTACACGAGGGTGGCACCCACAACTTAATATTCTACCCTTGATTGTGCGCGTGTATGTTTTGCGATGTAACAAATCCTTCATTCCCAAGTGGGACGATTTTATGCAAAGCTCGGCAATCCACTTCGACCAATCGGCAGGCTGGTACGGTCCCACGGGCTGGCCTTCAAACCCGTCCCGAAAAGTTTCCAGCTGCTAGATGGAGCAGCAAAGTGAAGCGTCTGTGGGTCAACCAGAGAAATCTCTCTCTCTCTCTTTCCCTCTGTATAGCAACGCTTCAAACGAAGAAAACAACGCGACGTGTGTGACTGTGCTTGATTGAAATTGATCAGTTTAATTTAAACAATTTCCGAGCACCGGCGCTACCGTGTTGGATGGCGCTCGCGCATCTTCATTGTGGCCGCTTCTCAATGTTGTGCCCCCGGCAGGAGGGGGGTTTTGTCTGCCGCGGACTGCAAGGTTCTTTCCCGTCCGTCCATCAACATTTTGGGACGCTTATTGACTATGATCAATAAAGGCGTAACCGCAAACTGTGTCTGTTAGTTCCCTTTGGGATCGTTTCGGTTTTGGTGAAGCATTAAATTGAGTTCCCCGGCTATGGGGAAAGGGGTCTGTTCGCTGTCTTTAGAGCGAACCTTTAAGCAATCCGCCGTCACCACCGGGTGAAGCTGGTTTGACAGCTGGCCAGCACGGGACCAGGCAATGGTTGAGCACAATTGTTGAATTTCTCTTCTCGCAGTGCTCCGGTAGTGTAGTGTAGGTAGCAAAGCAGGGGGAGGGGGATTTCTATTAGCGATGGGCTGTCCTCTACACCCCCGTACAGCCCCGCAAATGCTTAAGCAAACGCTTCACACTGGGGAATGGGTGGGGAGTGGCGGGGGGAGAGTGCGAACGATTAGCGTACCGGTTGGCGCTGCGCTAATAGAGAAGGCGGCTCTTATTTATCGACAAACAACTGTCATCAATGCCCGGACGTTTCTTCGAGTGGGTGTTGCGTTTCCGTTTGCCTCCCCCCGTCCCCCACGAAACGGAAGTGGAAATTGGTAACGGTGTGCCAGGCTCCTCCCCTCCCCCATTTCGTTTGGCAAATATTGCGGGCGAGCGCGCAAACAAACCAGCAGCTTGTTAGTATAACGCTTCCCACTTCGATTATCCCGATGGAAAATGTCGCCTCAATGCACGTGTTGTAAGGCAGCACGTTTGAATTAGAGGTTCGTTGCTACGTTCAGACATGTCGGGGAATTGGTTTTGCCAGAAGTGTTTTTGCGTATGAAAATTCTACGAGCATTGCAACGTTGTTTCACTACATTTCCACTGAATGGAGAAATCACGAGAAACCGCTAGAAACTCCCATTATCCACAACTGTGGCGACGTTTGGAGTTTATTTAAATGCGTTCCAGTGGCGCTCGCAAAACTTTTCCAGCGCCGCGGCACCACCGGCAACTTCCGCGTGTTGGCCAAAATGGCCGTGAATGGTGTTCGGGGCGCTGTGCGGGAAGAAGTTTTGCGTTTGTGTTTCACATTACAGTGTAACGGCGCCCTTTCACTGATTGGAGGAGCGAATCAGTTTGAATTATTCAATAAACGAAGGCAAAATTATCATTACATTATCAGGCGCGCTTCCGTGCGCTTGTGTATTGGTGGGTCGTACGGGGAGGGATACAGGGGACTTATTTACAACCTCGATGGGGTTTTAGCTCCCCAACAAAAGGCTGCGTCGTTGATCCATCCTTGCGTATGCTGAATGCGGGTCGCACACCACAACAAGCACAGAGTGCTGAGGATAGAAGCTGTGGATTTCAAGAGGATTTCCAAGAACATAAATTATCATATTTGTCTTGACCCTAGGAGGAAAATCATAGGGAGACATTATTGTATTGCCCACAATATTATTGTACAGAGCTCTCTCTCTCTCTCTAGAGAAATATCCCTTTAGTTTGGAAACGAATGTGAAATAAATGTTTTGAAAAGCACTTTCCTTAAGGGATTAATTGTAAGCTTTATTGTAGGTTTTTAAGCGTGATTTCTTAAAGGAAATTGTTCACGAACCGCAATCAACACAGCAAACACTTGCAAAGCATGTACACAAGACGTGTCGCTTGTAAATTTGTGCCCACAAACGTGCTTCAATTTCCCAAACGTCTTGATTTTCGCGGTTTTGGGTTGTGTGCGCGAGAAAATGCAATACAGGAGATGGTATCAGAAACAAATCTTTCCTCGCAACCGAAAGTGAAGTGTGTGTGTTTGTCTCACGTACACAAAGATGCACACGACAAACCCCAGCCACCACACGGGGACACTCGAGCAGAAACATAACGCTCAATGGATTCCTGCACCGCCAAACGGGGAATCGAATCGCCCCAACTTTTGGCCCTAACGATCGCAATAATTGGACTCGTTTCTTTTTCTCCCTTTCCTCCCTCGGGGATTTACCACATGCGCGCCTCTAACACTGCTCCCACGCTTTCTTTACCCTCCCCCGGTTGGCGTGTAAATTCTTCCGCACGCCGGAACTGCTTGGCCGGATTATTTGCAGCGCCACGAAAGGATTTCCTGAGCGGGGGGTGTTGCTTCGTCCATCTTTTTACTTCCGTCGAAATTTACACAAAGCGCACGCCGGGGCGCCTTGTCGCGCTGGTGGAGGATGTGTTTTCTCTCTTTCTTCTCACCATTCTTTCCCGGGGTGGTTCCATTTTAGCGTTACTGTTGCAACACTGTAATCACTGTGATTACATTTCATTGCAAGTTCGTTGCCGGCTGCAGGCTGCAAAAACATTCCATTCAGCAGCGGTACAATAGGTGCGGAATGGGGGGACCAGGTGGGGCAAATAACAGAAAATCCCCTTCCGAGTTGACGGCAAGTCGTTAAAATGCCAACGATAATGGCGCTCGGGGATGCGAACGAACTCATCGCCTCGCCTGCAAGTGGTGGCATTCGAGTGGGATTATGTGCACCTTGACGGGGCTGTGGGCCGCCCCCGCATCTGCTCTGCTGTTTCCTGTTTCCTTCCCCACTGGCGGTGCAATGCGAAAATCAAATCGAGCGAACAGTCGATGCGGGGTGAAGAGGGATTGTTCCATTCTTAACCAAAGTTCAATTCCAATTGAAGTCATTAGTTGGGGAACCTCCCTGGGCAAAGCAAATGGCCAGACGCGGCAAAAGTGTCACCGGAAAATGAATTCACTCCCCGAGACACACGGTGTTCAAAGTTCAAGCCAAAGGAAAACAACACGAAAGCGAAGGACAGCGGAAGCGATACTGCCAGCGATCCAATTTGAAAGCTGAAAGCGCGCCGGTCCAAAAGAGCAGAAGTTGATTTTTCGTTCTACCCGCCAGATAATGAGATGATAATATTGCCTTTGTTCGGCGTTCGGTTCGGTGTGTGGGGGGCGTTCTCTTTCCTGTCGCGGTGCGCGGTATAATGGGATGAGAAGGTGTGTTGCTACTTTTACAGCCCGGCGATGAGTTGGCGATGGTTTTCTGCAGCGACATTATTATTTCCGGTAACAATTGCTCAAAATAGCAATTGCGCTAAGCGAGGAACGGTGAACAAAAACCGCCCGAAGGTATGCAATGCGCTTGGCAAAATTGTATTTTTTAAAGCAAATTTAGCGAGTTTTTGGGGCGGTAAATGCTATCAAAAGCACGTAAAATGGGAGGACATAATTTCATACTTTATGCTTCCCGTTTTAGTTGGAAAGCTGCCCAAAAGGGGGGGAATGTAAAACATATTTCAACTTTACTTCACTTCCAGACTCATTTTCTTGGGGACTTTTTTTTTGGTGTTGGTGGACCAGAAAGACTTTTCTTAACTTTCTTATCTTCGTGAGAAGTACGTGGTTTTGCCCGTCATTTCCTCTGGGGGTTTAACGTGCAGAGGGAAGAATATTGTTTTGTTGGAGTTGGCAAAAACTACTTCAAACACGTTTGCCGTTCGCCTGCCCTGACCCTCGCTCTTGCTGCTGTCAGTGTGCCGCTGCTGCTCATCATCATCATCATCATTCGTTCGTGACAGTATCCGGTGTTTCCTGGAATCACACCATTGAAACAGACCCAGCAGAACATTACGGGAGCAAAGCCCCAGTACTTCAGGAGGGTGTAAATGGGCTGGCACAGAGCGCACAACTCATGCAGGGTTTGCTTGCAACGAAATGAGCACTTTCTTGCCAAATTTGGAAACTGCAAACGAGCAGGACAAAGAGTTCGTTTCCTTTTTTTTACTAGCCATCCTCTGTGTGTGTACATTCTCATCTCATTTAGCTCGGGCAGCTTTATGCAGGCCATCTTCACGTCCAGGAATTTCCTCCTCGCACACGAGCGGTGTGTGCGTGCGTAACAGGGAAAACGGGGCAGGCAGTGCAAGATAATTAAATTTTCCAGTAATGGTAGCCACTTTGGTTTTCTTGCCCCACGGAGGACGGGAAGCAAAGGACTGAAATTGAAACTCAAAGCTCGGGTAAAGTAGTGTGTGGGTGTGTTTTTTTGCTTCTTTGCTTCCGTCTCCAATGTCCTCCATCCTGTTGCCAGAGTTCCGTTGCTCGCGATCGTACCACGGGCAGGTTACGAGCAGCAAACGCGGCCACTGCTCACCTTCAGTCGTTAAACGACTGGTGCGCGGGGCCATTCTTCGTTGCCCATTCTTCTCGAATTACCATCGCAGCATCGTTTGCCGCTAGGTGAATGGTGGGAAATAAACAAGACAAAAGCGTACAGCGTGGCATTACTGGTCGGGTCGTAAAACACGTGCCTTTAAAGCGACACAAGCGGAGAAGAAACCGGCACTGATGGGGCAAAGGGAAGCAGACTGTGGGGGACAGGCACTGCTCTTAAATCGTGTGTGCTGGGTTGCATTTGTTTTACAGTGAAGGTGGATGAACGGAGGTGGATAACTTTATCGTCCCCTACGGTGCATTACCGTTGATGGATTTTCGTTCGATTGGATCCAGAACGACGTGGGATACATTTTATGTGTCTCGCGCTGCAGAACAAAAGCGGTATGCGGTGTCTTTATTGGAACCGCTCAACGACCAGCAGCTGGGGTAGGATGGTTGGCACCGCTGAACGCGAGATTCAGTGGATGATGAGGTGTTTATGATGAGGTTTAGGAGTGGTAAGATCCACTCGGCTGTGACGGAGACTATTCTGGCGATGGCGTTGTTTGAATGGGAAGTACTTCACGTGGCGCATTTGGTACCAAGCAATAGCAAAGAATTTGGCACTGAATTTTACCGCCGAAATGCTTGCAGCGCATGAATAAGGAATTGGGCAAATAAATCGCCTAAAGTTATGCAAAGGCAATGACAAAATCAAATTTATATGGTGGAGTAAGTGTTTTTTAAGAGTTTCGTGAAATTTGGGTAATGTTTTCGTGCAAAGGTCGGACATGGATCGATTTCCAGGTGAACCAGACTGTTCCGTGTGTTTTTTAAGGACTGATTATAGAGTAGAATTGTTTTTAATATATTTTCAACAGCAGATTGAAGAAAAATGCATGGACTGACAATACCCCTTCACCAATCTGATCGTGCCTGCGTGGACTCTGTTTGTGATAGCGTGCTTGCGAGTGTGTGTATGATTGGGTCGTAAATTCTTCAGCGACAGCATACTTGTGTAGATTGTCTCCTGCCAAACTCTATCGCTCGCTGTAAACCTCCGTCTATATCTATGTCACTCTTGCACATACCCCATAGACTTCTCTGTCCCTTTCTAGCCTTATTTAACCCTTAATTGTACGTGTGCGTGTGTGTGTGTATTCACTTGCTGTCTCTCATGTGTTGAGCCTTTTAAAGTCTACTAACAAAGTTTAAAAAAGAATAAACTCAATTTAAAAAGATATCACTAACTCCAACAAAACATCCTGCTCGAGTGTTTGCTCCATCCCCTGTTCCACCTCTATGTGGCAGATGCGAATTTCCTATCCTTCTTGTGGGCACGTATGGATGTAGCTATTCTACTCTCTCTACCTTTCCCCCTAGCTGCACTAATCCTCTCAATAGACGTCTTGTGAAAGCTTCTGCCTAACTTACAATACTCACAATATCACCTACACAAACACGTATAGCTTTTCAAACTAGATTTAAAACCAGTTTCTGCTCCATAAACAACTGCAAGGACTAAAGCTCCAACAAGCGCGAAGCGATAATGCTGTACGAATGTTGCTTTAAAGCACCCAAGCTCACCAGCGTTTCACTACTCTACAACGGATATAGCTCGGTTTCTTACACCATCACACTAGTTTATCAACTACACTTTCAAAAGTATTATTTACAAAAAAATCTTGGAATAAACTGTCTTTTCTTTTAGATGTATTTTCTTCTCCGTCGCCGTTTTCTGCTATTTTCTCTGTGTTTCTATCTTTTCAATCTACATCTTCTTGTCTCTAAAACAATATATGACAGATTAAAAACATAACTGTAAACTTCATTTTAAAATTAACCAAAAACAAAAAAAACATAAAATTAAAGTAGTTTAAATCCATCACTCATACCACCTTCTTCATACCCAATGAACATCCGTTCAAGATCACATTGCTAATTTGTTTCTGTTGCTCTATTTCGTCGGCTCTTCTCGTTCGGCTGGTGCGTGCGGCGACCTTCGACCCTTCCAACCCGCGTGATTGGCCGATTCCCTTGCCGGCGCAGCATGTGATATGAACGTACACAAACGGTGCGAGGAGAGCGTACCGAACCTCTGCGGATGTGATCATACCGAGCGCCGGGGGCGCATCCAGCTGACGATCACGTATGCGGCGGGCAAGCTCAACATTGAAGGTAAGCTATCGCAGACCCGGGCGGTTCGTTTCACCGGAACAACTTTTATTATTTAAGCTGTAGGCTTTTCGTGCTCGTGCCCGGAAATAAAGATCCACCTTAAGATGGTTGAGGAGGGCTTTTTAAATATCCATTGTTTCCTTCGGAGAACCTTTCGCTATCGCGGACGAAGTGAAGACCAAAAAAAGCTCGCTTTTTCAAGCGAATCCTATCCACTCCAATGGTAAAGCGATTGTACATTTATTATGCCAAATTTATGTACATCACCCATAGCAACCTTTTTATCCCGTAGAAGCATTAGAAGCAAAATTGCTGCTATCCCTACCCTCATGGTGTACTCGTGGAGCCTCATGCGTGGAAGAATCAAGCATCCGCTGTTTGCGCTGTGGCGAAGAAATGAAGGAAAAACAAAAGACCATGTGTAACAAACAAATACAGCTGAGGGGTTGGGTTTAATGGTACGAAGGTGGATGGGAATAAAACGGGCACAGTGAGCACACACCCACACACACACACATAACGATGATGGGAAAGTGTGTTGTTTAAGAAACATCAACTTCTCAAACTGGGTAACGATTTTAGCATGCCGGAAGTGGAAGCAATTGAAGTGCTTGGCTCTGTGCAGCTTTGCTCTCAGCAGCAGCAGCAACAGCAAAATGGATTAAGCTTTTCAGCAACAGACACACACACACACACACACACACAGCCAGAAAAGGACGTTCTATTGCTACAGATTGATGTGAAGGGAAAAAGAAAAGAAGGAAGCAATGGACCCCTGCATACGGACGGGTAAAATGGGAAGAAAAGAACGATCCGGAACGGATGCGGTTCAGCTCGAAATGGTGTTTCTGTTTCAATTGAAGAAAAGGATTAATTCGATCGGTGTGTTTCTCTAGAACAGAGGGGCTCGTGCTGGTGAATCGGTTTTACAGCCCAGCATAAAAGGGGATCCCACCGGGACTTGGGTGTTGTTTTTATTTATATTTTCTTTGCACTCGGCTCGACCGGCTCAGTTTGATTGATAGGACGTAAAATGTAATGCGATAAATTAAAGTGATACACTGCTAGTACGAGAGCGAGTGTGAGTGTGTTTGTGGCAGACAGAGACGGGAAATGTGGACCAGCGTGAAGCTTAACGAGGGATTTAACACAAATGAGTCGATCGGGGAAATTGAAACAAGCTCATTTATCAGCTTCAGTCGAGTGGTATGGGCAGTATAAGGACATTTATACAACCCCGCTAAAAGAGGGACCAACTTAAGGTAAAAGGGTTTTGTGTAAAAACTAAAGTTATATAATATTTTTTGCTTTTAAGTTTGAGAAAGCGCTGTTTGGATCGACTTGTTTTTATTGCTTTCCCAACAAGCGATTATCAACCGAGCGCTCGCATCAATGCCCACGAGACACAACTACTCTATGCGCCAGACGTCAGCACGACTGTTATTGCACTGTAGTGGCAACGTGTTGGCAAGACAAAGTTGTGTGCCACAATGTGTGCCCGGTTTCATCACAAACCCCTTTTATCCCCCTTAGGTTCGGTGTGGAGTTTCTCTTCCTTCTCTTTTCCACTCTTAGGTGCAGCCACCGTCCAAAAAACACTCACATTTATTTTCATGACCGTACGCTCCGGCACCCTTCTTTTGTGAATAGAGCGTGGATGGGAAGAGAAAAAAACGGGAGCTGAGAAGTGGAGTGGATTTTTCTTTATGATCACCCTTCACTCACTGCAAGGGGATGACGGGGTGCAGGAAGAGAACGTCGCCGTCTTGGGCTGGAACGGCTGGACGGTTCAACACCTCAACACCTAAATTACACCGCAGTACAAATCATCACGCGATAACAACGCGCCCGGCAAAACCGCATAAAGATCTCTTTCGTACAAACACAAACACTTACACAGAGGGACTGAGATGGAACCACAGCAGTGGAAAAGCAACTGGACTGGAACGGAGACATCCTTACCTGGGTTGGTTTTTGTGTGTTTGCAGGCGAGTCGTCGGCGAGTCTTCGGTCGGTTTGTGGTGGAAGAAACCCGATGTTATCTGCTGAGGGTGCTGAAGGAGGCCTTTCAAGAGATGATAAAATGATCACAGCAATTCATGGCCTTGCCTGGAGGATGGCTTTATACGTTCGTGTTTTGGGGTGGTTTGTTTTGTTTGCTAGTTTTGAATTGTTCTTATCGTGGCGTTTTGTTGTGGATCGGTGGTCTTGTTTCGCTAGAAGATTCTGGCAAGAAGGTTTTTGGAGCTGTTTTTTGTTCAGTTTTTCTCCTTGCTGCTTGATTTTATTCGTATAAAAACACTTGAGAAACGATTGAAAGAAACAAGCAAGTAGATATGTTGAAAAATATGGAATGTTTGAATGATTTTTGAAAGATTTAACGATCAAAAATACAAAATGTCTCTGTTTTGGATGGAGCAGCCCAGTACTTCATCGCAAAAGAATAAGCGTTTTTGGAAACTGTTTCCAGTGATACAAATATTAATCTGAGCTTAAAAGACAAAAGAAAAGTAAGCTCTATCGCAAATAATCCCCCACAATCGTATCAACTGTTGATTTCAGCTCCAACCGCTTCTGAGGCGCACGCACACACGTGCAGTAGAATAAAAGCACCGAGTGCCATGTAACACCGAAAAGCTCTTGCACATCGCTTTCAATTATGATTGCACAGGCGCCCGGGCTGGAAGGGAAAAGGCAGACCGGCAGCAGGAAACAAAGCAAACCGCAGTAGACAGTAACATTATGTCGGCCCGACAACACACACAAACACATAGTGGTAAAAATGGCTGCTGGTGCCGAAAAGAAGGGCCTGATTGTAGTGCGCGTCCGCAAGCGTTGGCAGACGGGGACGGTATTTTAAAAATACAACCCCTTTTGCACACTACCTTCGTTGTGTTTGTGTGAGTGTGTATGTGAGGGAAAAATCGAAATGTTCGTACAACATGAGCTTAGCCTCTAGTGCTACGGTAGCATAATGTTGCATCATTAGAACGTCGTTTCGGAGACACGAAACAAACATCGCCTCCCCACCCGGTGGCTGCCACAGGGTGCCTTTCTTCTCCCCGCGTCCGTTTTGTGCCTTTCCCTTGTGCCTTTAATCACGGGTACAATGGGGGAGAAAAATGGAGATGAAACGATGAGCCTTCGTCTCCGTGAGCACGCTAATGAATAGCTCGAAACAATAACGAGATGGCTTTGGGTGAGGATGCACAAAACCCCAAGGCCGTTGAGGCACGGGCGTGTGAGGTTGCTCGAAGAAGAATAGGAGCATGCAAAAAGTACAAGATATTTATATATATACATTTTTAATACGCTTACCCACCGTGCGGAGTGAAGCATCATCGTTAAAACAGGATTCTTTGCATGGGAATCAACCTTTCTCGTTCTCTTTCTTCCCCACAACAGTGAAACAGGGCCGCAACCTTATTCCGATGGATCCGAACGGTTCCAGCGATCCGTACGTCAAGATCAAACTGATCCCGGACGCGGACAACGTGAAGAAGAAAACCAAAACCATCCGGGCCTCGCTCAATCCGGTGTGGAACGAAACTCTGATATTGTGAGTATTTGCTTGATGGCTCTCACCGTCGCAACTGGCTGACGGCTTCTTCTTCTTCCTTGCCTCCTGACAGCGATCTCAAGCCGGAAGATAAGGACCGTCGCCTGCTGATCGAGGTGTGGGACTGGGATCGTACCTCGCGGAACGATTTCATGGGCTCGCTTTCGTTCGGCATCTCGGAAATCCTCAAGAACCCGGTCGATGGGTGGTTCAAGCTGCTCACGCAGGAGGAGGGCGAGTACTACAACGTACCAGTGCCGGAGGAGGGTGCCGATCTGGTGCAGCTCAAGAGCCAAATGAGGGTAAGCGGGTGTGCTGTGGTCTATGACTGTTTTGAAAGACAATTACAACTTCATTTCCTGCGCGTGCGATAGAAAACATCCATCACGAAGAAGATCCCGATGATGGGCGACAAGGACGTGCCGCATAACATGACGAAGAAGGACGTCATCCGGGCGACCGACTTCAACTTCCTGATGGTACTGGGCAAGGGTTCGTTCGGCAAGGTGATGCTGGCGGAGCGCAAGGGCACGGACGAGCTGTACGCGATCAAGATCCTGAAGAAGGACATCATCATCCAGGACGATGACGTCGAGTGCACGATGGTGGAGAAGCGCGTCCTGGCCCTGTCCAGCAAGCCGCCGTTCCTGGTGCAGCTGCACTCTTGCTTCCAAACCATGGTAAGACGGCATTGCAATGCAAATTGCATACATTTGGGCGAAACACTGAGACAATTGCTTGAAAAAGCGCCTACAGTTAGGCAATTTGCCTGGCAGCAATGTACAACAGCATGGATTTTGTCAAGTAAATTGCCTATATTTAGGGGAAATTAGCTAATTAGAAACAAGAAACGCCTAGAGCTATGTAATTTGTATTGAAAAACACGCTTGTCAAGACATAATTGGAACGGCATTACATTCCCATTCTCATACCATTCCAGGATCGTCTGTACTTTGTCATGGAATACGTCAACGGTGGTGATCTCATGTTCCAAATTCAGCAGTGTGGCAAATTTAAGGAACCGGTCGCTGTGTAAGTGTCCCCCCTTCCTCCCAAAATGTAGTACCGCGGCGAAGTGCCATTATACCTATAGCAAACAATGCGGCAAGGACGATGACGCAAAGAACGCGCGTTGTTCCGAGAATGTTATTAGGAAAATGTTGCCCTCTCGACAACACAAGTGAGAGAGCGAAAGAGAGAGAGCAAACAAAAGTCATTTTTGTAGCGGCTAATTACCGGTTTCGGTAATTCAGTTATCGCATTCCGTCGCCGGGATACGCTTTCGCTCGCCCCGGTCCGAAGAAAACAAGGCGAGCGAGGGGCCCACTCAAGAGTTTGCCGGAAAAAGCGATCGATTAACCGGTGGCTAATTGAATGAGGGCGTTCTAGCTTTCGGTGTCGGTGTTTATTTTCGGTTCTGAATGTTGTTTTTTTTTTGCTTTTCCTTCCACCACCACGACCTTTCTCCAGGTTCTACGCGTCGGAGATTGCTATCGGGTTGTTTTATTTGCACGCGCGGGGCATCGTGTACCGCGATCTGAAGCTGGACAACGTGCTGCTGGACATGGACGGGCACATTAAGATAGCCGATTTCGGCATGTGCAAGGAGGGCATCCTGGGCGACAAGACGACGAAAACGTTCTGCGGCACACCGGACTACATTGCGCCGGAGGTACGGTCTGCCGCTCGCCGGACACTAACTGTATGGAGTTTAATGTATCGTTACGGGCGTTTTGGCCATTGCCTTTTTGTAGATCATTTTGTACCAACCGTACGGCAAGTCGGTCGACTGGTGGGCCTACGGTGTGCTGCTGTACGAGATGCTGGTCGGTCAGCCCCCGTTCGATGGGGAGGACGAGGAGGAGCTGTTTGCCGCCATCACGGACCATAACGTGTCGTACCCGAAGAGCTTGAGCAAGGAAGCCAAGGACGTCTGCAAGGGGGTAAGAGAGGCATTGAAGTATTTGAGAAAGTTAAAAAAAAACATTAACATTACTGTGTTTCCATGTTTTAGCTGCTCACCAAAAACCCGCAGAAACGCTTGGGCTGTGGAGCTCGCGGCGAGGAGGACGTTCGTGCGCACGCCTTCTTCCGCCGTATCGATTGGGAAAAGATTGAGAACCGTGAGGTGCAGCCACCGTTCAAGCCAAAGATTGTAAGTCACTTGCTGAGCTTGCCCCCCCCCCCCCACTTGTGCATACTTGCTCACACAAATCTCTTTCTCCCGCGTTACATCGCAGAAACATCGCAAGGACGTGTCGAACTTCGATCGACAGTTCACGTCGGAGAAGACCGATCTTACCCCGACAGACAAGCTGTTCATGATGAACCTGGACCAGACGGAGTTCAACGGCTTCTCGTATCTTAATCCCGAGTTTGTGCAGTACGTCTAAGGCGGCTCGGGGTCGGGAATGTGAACGCCCAAAGGATGTCCCTCCGCCGTGGCGTCGTTCTTCCCGTGTCATTTTAGATTGCAATTTCCCCTTAAAGCACCAGTGCAGTTCTTCTATCCTCCCACGTCGCAGGGCATGCTCATGCCTGCCAAGCTGGCGTTGTTTTGTTGATCGTTTTTTAATGTTTGTTTTAATTTATCCAATTATCTGTTATTGTTTCGCGCGTGCACTCGCCCAAAGAGATTCGTTATGTTCTTAAGTAGTCATTGTTTATACGCCGGTGAAAAAAACCGCAATGGAAAAGGGGAAGATGAGTGGATTGCGTTCCGCTTTTACCAGTTTTGCCAGTATGTGTGCTTGCCACCCGAAAAAGTTCCATTTTGAAAGCGAAGCTGCTTCATCGGTGAGTGTTCTGTATAATGCCATAATGCTCTCTCGCACACCCACACCCACTCTGCCATTCTCTGTGCAGTCTTCCCGTGTGCGCGTGGGTTCGTTTTCTGTTGTTATGTTAGTAAGTGTGCGAAAGGGTTGGTAGCAGGCAGTAAGGAAAGGCGTTTTTGAGTTTTTCGTTTGTACTTTGTTTTTAAATGGAAAATCCTTGCCTATATAAAAGTCATTCTCTTCGGAAAGCAAGAAAAGCCTGTACTTCAAGAGCGTTTTTAAGAAAACACACACCCACAAAAAAATCCATACTCTCGTATAATTCCTGTACATGTTTAGCTAGTAAAACTAAAAAAAGCAAAGCTACCAAGGCACGCGAGGATTTGTCGCGCATGTTAGCGATCCATCTGAACCGGCTTGGTTGTTTTGTTGCGCGCGCGCGCGCATGTGTGTGTGGGAGAACAAAACAAAAAAAACGGGAATCTAATTGCCAAAACAAAACACTTTTATCTACTAAATACCACTTTTACACTCATTACCGTGTTCCCAGCCGCCCGCTCAGGGACTGCCGGTGTTCGGTTGCGGTGTTTCGGGGCGCCACGTGCTTTGCTGGTGCGCAACGTAATGCAGCGCAACGAGCGCAGCAGCCTGTGCGGTGTTCCAGTTGGTTGCACGCTTTAAAACATCTGCACCTTGTTAAAATCTACACACTTTTATACTATATAAGCATTTAACGATAGTGCGTGCGTGCGCATAACGGGCTCATTAATAGCGAGTGGCAGGTTAAATTTTTCCCCAATTGCGTTACTCTCACGTGAGCGCGGCGAAGCGTGCGCGTTTTTCTAATTGATCTGTTGCGTGTCCGTTTGTTTACGCTGGGTGTGTTGGGTGCAACGTTCAATCAGTTTTCTCCGTTTGCGTTTTATTTCAGCAACAAAATTTAGATAAAAAGAGACAACTATTTTTCCGTGCGAAGAGGAACGTGTAGTAGAACAGTACATACACAAGTAATACATTAACTAGCAAGCAAACAACCAGTAAAATGCTCCATTTGGCTGTGTGCACTGATCATGTTTTAAATGGCCCGGGGCGCTCGGCTTCGGGTCAAGACTTTAGAGGGCCCTATTTACTCAGCAGTTTCACACAACTTCCCCCATCCCCCCCACATCGTACTGGACGAGTAGAATTGCATACATAAAACACACACACACTCTCTCTTTCACACTCTATTTATGAAGGGGGGCTTTTGGGTTTTCTAGATAAATAATGGAAGAAAAAACCAAACCTCTACACAACTAGAATAATGGCACCTGAACTTTGCTGCTGGAAGGTAAACAGAGATGGACGAAGCAGGAGATTAGCAAACACAATATACAATTAACCATTTAAAGTAATAAACAAACAAAAAAAAAAACAGCAACACGTAAGACAGGATCAAACCATGTGTAGGTCTCGTGTGTACTAAGAAAACACCACTTTTTCAACTATATAGAGCGTTAAAGGAAAACCAAATGAAGCAAAGCTATTTGTGGCGTGTGTGTGTGTATGTGTGTGGAGAGAGATTTAATTAAGGAAAGAGTATGCACCATTCGTTTCACATTCGACACGCGCGACAAGCGGTGCATCCTTCTGCGTTGTGTAGATCGGACGGGTTGGGTCAGGTCTTGACCCGGAAAGGTATAACTTACGTGCCACAGAACAACACAATCATTCAGCATTAAAAGTAAAGACAGCAAGCACCAAACCAAAACAGAACATCAGTGCACGCGTTCGCGATTAATCGGTAGAAATTGTCGAATATATACACACAAACACACACGCGCATACTCGTTTTAGTAGCAATAATAGAGATAACAAGTATAATAATCGTAATGACAGAGCAAGAGAGAGAGAGAGAGAGAGAGAGAGAGAGAGAGAGAGAGAGAGAGAGACGGGAAAGATCTATTAACAATCTGACGGAAGGGGAAAAGGAAACCTAGCTTCAACACCTGCACCTTAACCTGATAGCTCACAGAGCAAAGACGGATGCAACCACACTCTGCAGCTACAAAGCAGACACCTTTCATGAACAAAGCAAAAGAAATCTCATTTCCACTTACACACCCGCAAAAGGAAAACACAAACATCTCGCTGTCTCTCGAAACCTGTTTATGAACAACCAAAAGGAGCTTTAATCTTGCACTTTACTGATGTATTTATATATGTATCGAATAATGCAACAAACAAAACAAAAACAAAAAAACAATGTGAGGTAAAATAAAGGGAGAAAACTAGCAAAGACAGTGAACGGTGGGCGATATATTTCCAGCAGGAATAAAACCACATTATATGACTTATACTAATGTAATGGAATGAAGAAGAGAGAGAGAAAGAGAAAAACACACAACAAACAATACACATAACATTATTGATAGAGTAAACACGCATTTGCAAAAGAGCATACATCGCACCCGGTAGATCAAGAAAGCCGGAGTACAATTCACTATCACACAACACTTTCTTACACACGAGAAGGAGAAGAAAACACTATGGAAAGTGAAAACACAACTCATAGTGACAATGGCAATTCACAACAACACAATGGAGGTACCGAGTGAGCCCAATCTTACAGCGAGACCTATTTATTGTGCTTTGCAAAACTCTAATTGTCTTGTGCAAGTGAACGTGAAAACCAAAAGGTACATCATACACCAGCAAAAAGAAGCAATTTAATCACACAATATAGAAGAAGAAAGAAACACAACCAAAAACACACACTCATTAAATGCAAAATAGAATACACAAGATAGAGAAAAAAAAACAGCGCAATCGTACACTCTTCTATAGCGGATATGTGAGATATGTGGAGAAACAAAAAGTAGATAACCGATTTCAAACAAGAAAAAGGAATGCAAGGGATGGGTACTGCAGAGAGAGGAAGCTAGAGCAGAAGAACGTTGGAAGATCTAGTAGATCATATCAGATACACAGCAAGGAAAAGCTATAGATATAGGCACTGTCTCTTCTAGAAGTAGAGCAAAGAATGCGTCAAATGATAGTGAAATCCGCATTATTGGATGTGATTTGATTGGTTTGGAATGGATGAAGAGGAAAATCGTTCAAAGCGAATGTAAACGAAAATGACAATCTATATAAACGTTATAACAAGAGAGAAACAAACACTATTAAGACGAAGTGAGCAATGTGGTAGAGATGAAAACAGAACAGAATAGTAGAAATGTGACTCAACACATCAAGTAACACACGAAGTAAATGGCGTAAACGAATAGTAGAAATCAGACAAACACAAACACACAAAACAGACACATCACACGGGGCAAGTATCATGCACGATCGGTGTTAGGCACCGGTATTCTACCACATCCTCTAAGCCTGAGATCTTGCGAAGCAAAATTGGGGTATTGAGATGGAGATGTGCATGGTTTCCTACTCGACACAGACACACACACACACACACACACACATACTCTTTCCACTCTGTATAGTCTGTAAACATTCCAGCGTACTGTCTAAAGAGCCGACATGCCGAAAGCGGCGAAAAGTGGTGTAGCCCAACGAGGGAAAGGAATTGAGTGCCAGTGAGTGTGAGTGTGCGCCAGTAGTGAGCAGGATTAGTGAGAGCCAACAACCGCGTGGTAGAGGTGGTAGAATTTTTACTTTCGAATCACAATTATTCCATGGCGTGATTTTACTTTGTACGTGAAAGCAATCGGATGTCAATGTCACTACTAATTGTGGTTTTAGTTTTTAGTCGATGCAAATGCCCTTGTTAGTTTATACCGCACTAAGGCGCCGTATGCATTGAAGAACAACAGTACATGACTTAAGCGTAACTTTGTTTGAGGAGGGAAGGAGTTGCGAGTGGAGTAAAGAGGACGAGTATGCTGTAAACGTATCCTAAGGAATCGCCAAATCTTGGATTCAACGCTATTATTAAAGGGTCGCATCGAGGACCTGTTCTTAAACGCCTATATGAAACTTATACAGATTTTAAACTAATCGAACCATTATGTTTAAGGCTAACACCGTGGTGAAACCGTGAACCACATACACTGTGAGCAATGTGAGCAAGCATTCACTAGAATCTATGTACTATGAGCTATTGTTAAGGGTTTGCATTATCATTATTAGTCCTATGTCATATCGAGCGGTTACGTTTTTAGATTATTTTTATCATTTTGTTGTTGTAAGGCGATATTATTCCAGTCCAAACACCGTTGAAATTGAAAATTATCTCTGTGTCTGCGTGCGAATGAGGTGTTAAAGGAAGGGTACGAAAAGAGCTCTATTGTAATGAAAATACCAAAACATAAATGACAGATGGGACATAAGTGCGCGACATAAAATACAAAGCAAATAAAGAGAGAAAAAAAACATAACACAAAAACAATAAACACACGCTCTAGTGTAGAGTTAAACTGTATTTAAAGCAAAAGAGAAAAACAAAACAGCATGCAAACCTGATAGGAAAACGTCTTACCAAAGCAAGCTGGACAGGCAAGACCGGATCAACACAATAATACACGGAACAATATCTGGCGGACGTTTTGTTTTGTTTTCCCCAGTGCATGGAAACAATCATCAACACGGGTTGAGGACGGGTCGATGAATGCATTACGGATGAGGGTCGACAGGAAGGACAAAACCCATTTCAACTCTAACTAGCGACTACAAATATACAGTATACACCATTACGCTCTTACAAAGCAGAAACCCCACCGTGTGGTTTTGTTGACAGTTTGACAGTTGCCTACACGCTGATACTAACCCCTACAGTACGAACTAAAGAGCGAGAGCGAGAGAGAAAGGAAAGCCTTCTCTCACGCGTGTTCTTTTATCTCCCCTCTCCCCCCTACCACTTAGCCAGGTTTCTCTGAGCTGAACTCAGAACTTTCCACTCCACTAGTGTTTGCTTCGTTTTCATCCCCCCCACCAGTTAGATTAGTTAGCTGAGCGAACTAGCGAGCTGCTAGAGAGGACAGACATACTACAGATACGTTTTTGAATTACATCCCACCCCAATTCTTCCCACCAATACACCGCCCCCTGACCCTTTCCATCAGGTGCGGTTAGAGCGAAGAGAAATGCCAGTAAACATGATTAAAAAAGTAAAAAAAAACGAGACGAAGCAAAAACTGATGTTAAAACTAATAAAAATACTATTAAACAAAGTGAAACTTAAAAACGAGCAAACAGAGGGTGTTTACACCCGGTTAAAGCGAGACGTGTTAAAAGTGTGTACGAAAGGAGCAAGAGCCGCTACCGAATCAACCAAGACAAGACAGCAAAACTAGCGCGAGTCAGAAAGACGGAACAGAACAAAAAGAAGAACAGAACAGAGAGAAGAAGCGAAGAATTATGGTAAATGCAGGATACAATTTCTATTTCACCACTGCCTTAATTTTTAACAAATCTCTATAGCAAATCGTATCGTATCGTACGACAGGGACATGGGGCATTGGACGGAAACGGGCTTGTCGTTGGTGAAGATCGAACGCAAAGCGGGAAAGGAAAGAACAAGCTAATTGGCTAACACATGGATCGCACTGCAACGGACACTAATAGGGAAGGGTAAGGCTCTTGAAGGAAAAACAAAGCAACAACAGAAGAACATAACATCCCCGTGAGAACAGACTTTAGAAAAAGAGATAAAAGAAAGAGCGAAAGAGAAGATGACATATGACAAAGAGACATATATAAAAATGAAAGCAAAAGAGAGAGATATAAAAATGAAAACCAACCTAAAAGTGAGATCAACCATAAAGTCAAACACGTATAGCGATATCGTAACAATGACAAAGTAACTAAGTAAGCGGAAGAGAAAGAGCAAACACGCGATGAAAGAGGGAAATAAATGAAACAGTACGAAATCCGTATAACATATATATATTTCATCGATTGATGCACTCTTTCGAAAAAAAAACAAAACAAAAAGACGTCTTCTTCCTCTAGCTCTATTTCCCTTTTAATGAAAATGACAAATAAAGTAACTCAAGAAGAAGAAGAAGAAAAAGACTCAAAGGAAGAAGCAAACAAAAATACACTAACACGAGACATCTGGCAAGTAGCAAGAAGCAAACGGACGAGATTTTCCCCGTTGCCATCTTTAATCGAGTCTTATTAGAATGAAGCTGAACCCACACACATACACACAAAAAAAAAGAAACACATCTGGATGTTGATATTGTAAGGGAAATTTTATGAATAAACTTCCTCTCGATCACACACAGTCACCATCAAATGGGTAGCAAAGAACAAAAAAAAAGCAAAAAATATGAAACGCACCACTCACACGTGACGATACATTTGAAACACATGAACCAAAATTTACCTTTTTATGTGTATCACGAAATTTTCGACATAGAATTACACGCACGGTTGTATGCGGTCGGTTGGGAGCAAGCGACGAACGTACGACGCACGTTAGCTGATGGGAAGAGGTTGGACAGAAGGCAAGAGAAGGAACACTTGGGGCAGCGATAAGGTTGTGGAAGCGAACCGGTGTGTGTGTGGAAGAGTGAGTGCAGGAGGGGTTTAACAAATAGTACACACAAACACTTAAACACACAGACACAGATACACAGTCAGAGGCGAAACGCATATTATTACGAACCTTTCAGTGTTTCTGTTTCCATACAATTCAAAACACTTCTCATTGTTGTGATTCGATTTTGAAGCTAATATAGAGTGCTACATCAAGCTGTATAAGGATATAAAGAGAGTAAAAACAAAGAAAACGAATGAAAAATTATCATCAAAATAGTTCGTGTGCGATCGTTTTTATAAAACAGCGTGATGACAGGCTGAAAGGCTAAAATTGTAATGCACATTGCATAGCTTTAGGCGCCGTGTTTGTACGATTCTTTTTAATTCTCTTCACACTTACATACGTTTATTTTGGCTTGAAAGTCTTCAACAGTGCTACAAATGGTTCCTCCAGCTGACTGTGTATGAAAATCTCTGCCCGCCCATTGGTGGCCACCGTCACCGTTGCGCCCGGGCAGTCACCATCCGCATCGAGCTTATCGTCCCTTGCGCTGATCAGATCGCAGTGCACCCCGGGCATCATGCACGTGTACAAGTTCGCTTTGAGCGAGAGCGAAATTTCCGCATTGAAGGCCACAAACCCAACACGATCACGGCAGAAGCCGATCTGATTCTGGCCATTGTCAACCCACGCCCCTACTGCGGTGCCGTTGGTGACGTTGCGGAAGTGAACCATTTTCCTCACCACCGGCCATCGATGCTCGCAGATCCACGGCAGTCGGCAGTGGCCTGAGTTATCGAAAAGAACGGGTGCTATCTTGCCCTGAGCGTCACTGGGAGGACCTTGGGAAGCGTTTGCAAACTCGTACGAGCTAGTAATGCGCGGTGTGCCATAGTGATGCGCTAGCATGAACGCAAGACCGATCTGATACGCGCGTCGGTTGCGTGCCGAAACGACCCACAGATCACCGTCCGCATCGGGAAGTCGTTGGAGCTGCGGATTGTTTACGTAGATCAGGGCCTTCTCGCGCGGTACATACCCGAGCCGGGTGCCGAGGTGAACGAAGTAGTGGAAAGGCTTCCTTTTCAGCAGCACATCACCAAGGTCGTAAGCAAAGCGATCCTGTGCAATCATTCCAAGGTCGCTGTAGTCACTCCATCTTGCACGCAGTTCCAGCTCCGACCCGCTAAGTCCGTGGTAAGAGAGATCCAGACAGACGAACGGACGACTACCCGATGGGAAGACACTTCCGATCGTGGTAAGATTCTGCACCTTATCAAAAATTGCCCGCAAATCGTGCGGCCACATGTACAGCGCAGAATCGACAAAGAAGCCGGCCACCCCGAACGTCAGCAGTCGGTTGAGGAAGCTCAGAATACGCTCCCGGACGCGCAACAGGCTGAGATTCAGATCGGGTCGATCTTCCTTCCAGCAGTTGCGCAGCTCGTGCGGATCTTCCGGGTTGACGATGCGGCACTGGTCGTTAAAGTCTGCCGCACTGAACGGTGCATCGGGATAGTCACGGGTGGCAGGATTTACGGTCGAGCCAGCTGTGCCACGCGTTGTCGTGGAGGAGCCGGAATCAGCACGAGCCATGTGGTTCAGCACTACCTCAACGATTACACGTACACCGGCCTTATTGCAGGCATCGATAGCCGACCGCAGCGACGATTCGTTTCCCGAGCGACCGG
The DNA here is from genome assembly GCF_016920715.1 of Anopheles arabiensis. NCBI lineage: Eukaryota > Metazoa > Arthropoda > Insecta > Diptera > Culicidae > Anopheles > Anopheles arabiensis. The sequence goes on from NC_053518.1 coordinate 93,115,109, forward strand.
TCAGTTTGAACGAAACCGGTTCGTACCGGTCAGCCCAGCTCGTTCCATCGCGAACTTCATTCACCGGCGACAGCTGAACCGCACCGAACCCGTGCGGACCGAGGTACGCTTGACACTCCCGCTCGATGTCTTCGTAGCGCCACTCGAACAGCTGCACTATCGCGTGTCGTCCCGGTAGAAAGTGTGGATTGAACTGAGCAGACGCGAGCGAACAGCAAAGCAGAAGGCACAGCGAACATCCCAACATGCCGTCTAGTTCGCTGACCAATTGACCGTAAATGAGTTGACAGTAAAACAGGTCGCGATTGTAGTAGGCTCTGCAAAGTGTGCATGTCATCGGAAGTGTCAGTCAGTGGCGATTAACGAGCGCGATATTGTGCGGCATATCATCGGTGCCGCTTTGAATCGAGTAATTATAGAGAACGGGGGATTTACAAGGTCGGGGAGAAATGACTCATTTAAGCACGGTAAGTTGATATTTTTCTATTACCCATTAACACAAAAACCCTGCATTATAATGCAAAATGCATGTCTGTTTTTGAGTGCTAATAATACCGAAAGATAGAAACATCTAGCTCTACAAACTTCACCAACCATTTCTGACGGAGTTCCGATGAATTACAACGTTCTAATGTTATCGCACTCTCTCCCTTCCTTACCGCAAGACACTGGTTAACAATTTCACTTTTAATTTGACCACTCGCCACCACATACTGCCACCGTTGGGTGCGTGTCTTCTCGTCGCGATGGCATCTTCTCACCACGAACCGATATCCTTTCGAAGCGATTATTTCGATACATCGCGAGTAGTTGTTGAGCTCGTGGTAGAAGTTGTGTGTCCAGTACTGTTGTTTCTCCCGTTTATCACACACTGCCATCGATAGCGAATGATTGCTCCAATGGTGCGTCAGACAATATCGCCCTGAATGTGCAGCATTGTGTACCTCGCCCCGGAACGCACCCGGTACGAGTGGGTTCATCATTTCCGGGAAAGCATTGCGCACGTAATCGCGAAAGCTTCCACAACCGGCACCAGCACGTACGGCTTTTCGTCCATCGACAGATCCAAAGTAGCGCGGGAAGTAGCGAGGAATGCCGTACACATCGTACAATACCTGCTTGTACTCATCCATCCACACCTCAGCGAGCCGCAACGAGTTCTTCATGATCACATCCTTTCCAGCGCTGTCCAAGTACGGATGGCTTTGCTTGCGTATGTGTGCAACCCGCGAGCAAGGCACAATCACCATGCGGCCACCACACATCCAGCTCTTCATCGACAGCTCGATGTTCTCGATCCCGTACATCTCGAACCCATCGTCATACCAGCCGAGCCGCTCGAAGAACGCCCGATCGATCGCAAACAGTCCCCCGGCCATGGCGGGTGTATCGAACGGCACGTACGGGTTGGGATAGCGCTTCTTCATTGCCGCTCTACCCCACCAACCGAAGTTAAGATCCCACCGGTAGGCACCGACCAGCTGTGGGGCGAAATCCGTCTTCAACTGCATGGTGAATCCGTCGATCTGATCTATCGTTGGCATGGCGATAGTGGTGGCATTTCTCGCAATCACATCAAGAAGCGGCTCAAGCCAGCCTGTCAGTGGGAAAGATCAAGCTGTTTGATAGAGAGATCTGCTCATTCTACAACCTTCTTACCCTCAGTACACTCAACGTGCGCATCTAGGAAGGTGATCATACTGGCGGTCGTCGTCTTGGCACCAAACACCTTCGCACCAATTAGTCCCAGTCGTTTGGGTGCTCGCACTATACGTACCTTCGGAAAGCGGTCTACATAATCATCTAAACGTGTTTTCAAATAAGCTGAAGCGAAACACAAAGCCATCAAAGTGTAAAAATATTGCACCAGGAACTCATAGTTCAATGCAAGACTGCGCTCACCTGCAGTGGAGTAATCGTCCACCAGTACTAATTCGTGGATTAAATGATCCGGTGTACGATCCAGGATGGAGTGAACCGTTCGAATCAGCACAGACCAGGCCTCATTGTAGAACACAATTACGATCGATGTCGGTGGTAAGCGTGAGCTGACGATATCCTGTTCCCGACACCAGGCTGCTCGTACATCCGGCAAGCGTCTCCGGAGCGACATCAGATCTGAAGCGTACGCGTTGTATCCGAACGTTTTCAAACCTTGCTGTACCATCGCGATAGTAGCATTGTCTTTCAGATCGATCTGTACAGGAGTTCCCAAATCTCCGGGAGGAACAACCGATCGCGATCGTATGTTGTGTGTGACTTCCTGCTCCAACGATTCGTTCATCAGGAAGATCCTGTATAACAGGCAAGATATGCTGAACACTGTCAGATACAGACAGGCCGTAAACAGACGGCGAATGTTTCGTCTGTGAACCATCTGGCGATGGTGGAATCGTTTCACTGTTTTTTTGCAAACTGCCCATCTGCGATCTTGTTTGAGTGTATTATAAGAAACATCACGTCGCCCGATAAATAGAGGGTGAATTGTTCGTTGATGGTTTGTTTATTTGGCAAACACAACACCGAACGCATAGAACGCAATCAACTGGTTTCATTCACTGTTCGCACAGTAGAGAATGGTGAGAGATCTCTCACATGTCTTTACCTTGAGATTTTTGTTTATACAGTCGCTCTCTCCGTACGTGTCGTCGGTAGTGTCGATGAAGCTTTATCACACTGCTCACTTCCACTTACTCGCGAAAACCGCAAACATGATCACTAGAACAGCACGTCGGTAAGATATATACCATTAATCGTGAACGATAACAAGCAGGTGTACAAGAGGAATATCGGACCGCTTTTTATTTTACACATCACGTACAAATTAACTGCCTACTTCTTATTGCAATAATGGTTCTGTTTCATTTCGTTTCACTAAAAAATCATACGCTACAAGGTTAACCATCCACTGCTGATACTGATCGGAAGCGTTACAGCTTTTTAATGTCAATGTGGAGTTCGATTTGGACCCTACTGCCAGACATTGTGTGTGAGCCATGCTCCAAATTTGTCCCGTTTCCTTCACATACATCCAACCTTGATTGCCACGATGCCGATGGCAAATGGCAGTGGTAAGAAGTGATCCGTTAAAATCCAAACATGCCTTGTAGGAGTTAATATCCTGATAGTAGCTATGGCTCCAATACTGAGTCTTTTCCAGCCCATCGCAGAGCGACATATACGGGCGAGTTCCAGCTTTCTCCACGGTCAGGCAGTAGGTTCTTCCTAATCCTACATTTCGTACTTCACCCCTAAACTGTCCATCTATCGCTGGACTACGCAGCTCCGGGAATGCACGCTGCAGATAATACCGAAAGGGCTTACAGTTGGCTCGTTCTCTTACTTGTTTTCGCTCCTCAACCGATCCGAAGCGTTCCTCCACGTATCGGGGCAACCCATTCACATCAAACACGACCTGCTTGTACTCATCCATCCACACCTCGGCCAAACGGGCTGAATTGTGCATCGGCAGATCCATCACCACATCAAACAGATACGGATGGGAGTGTTTCTGTACGTGACCCACTCTAGAACACGGCACGGTAAGCAGCATTCCTCCGCACATCCAGCTTTTGATGGACAGTTCAACGTTCTCCATGCCGTAAACAATGAACTCCTCATCGTACCAACCAACACGTTCGAAGAACGTCTTATGGATGCTGAACAAACCACCCGCCATTGCTGGTGTTTCGAAGGGTTCACAAGGGTCAGTGTATTTCCTACGCAGGTGTTTTCTCTCGCACCATCCAAAGTTAAGATCCCACTCGAAGGCTCCAGCCAGCAAGAGCGAGATATTGGTCTGAAGACTCATATCACTCTCGTTGATGCGATCGATCGTGGGAATGGCTATGTTGGTAGGATCGCGAGCAACAACGTCGAGCAGTGGCTCAAGCCAGCCTGAAAGATGTCGGATAAGATTGAATGAGGCTGAAGAAGAGCTGTACGATGTTTACCAACCTTCTGTACACTCTACATGGGCATCCAGGAAGGTCACGATATCTGCGGCAGCTTCCTTGGCGCCCATCAAACGAGCGCGGATTAATCCGAGACGTTCTTTTGCACGAATAATTTTTACCACCGGGAACGGTTCAAAGTATTCTTCGAGCTGAGTCTTCAGATATGCTGCAATTATTCATTTCAGTGGACACTGGACAACACCTTAGTGCACGTTGGTTACTTACGATAGTTTGAATAATCGTCTACCAAAAGGATTTCCTTGACTAGGTGCGATGGTGAACGATCTAGAACTGAGTGCACTGTGCGTACTAATACTGACCACACTTCATTGTAGAACACGATCACGATGGATGTGGCGGGAAGGCTAGCGGAAAACAGATGGCCGTAAGCTTTCGGGCAGCACCAACTTCGTAGATCAGGCAATCGCCGTCGCACTGACACGAGATCCGAAGCGTACTCGTTCAGACCTTGCGCGGCTATGGTTCGTTTAACCTCAGCTGTGATTACAGGGTTGGAAGTGTCGTACCATACCGAAAGTCCCATATCACCCGGGGGAGTTGATTTTCGAACGGGTCCGGAAGATGCAGTGTATGATGTTTCATTATTGTACAAATAAAAGGCAACATTTAACAACAGTATAAGAGTGATGAAGATCACGAAAAGAGCACGATGTGACACGAACAAACGGCAGCACATACTGTACCGGTACGCTGGCTTACACGGAAGTCATCTCAATACTGTTAAGAAAATTGCGACTCACAGATGTAGTGAATACAAAAAGATCCCTTTATATTGAACTCTTGTGAAACATCTCTTTATTCCGATTGTATCCGGTTTATGGCTGCCAAAACGGGTACTCTGTCAAGGTAACATTCCACTGTTGTGTGAGTTTACGCTCGTCGCAAGGTTCTAGTTTCACTAAACCATCGTTAGATGCCAGATCAACCGCAAGACACAGCTCTCGGGAGAGGCTTTTTATTTGCAACCGCTCTGTGTCGTAGCTCCACGATTGAGCACCACGCATCCGATGGCAGGCAACTATAGTAACGTCAGTTCCTGAAGATCCAGCATCGATACAACGCTTGTAGCTGTTGAGCTCTTGGTAAAAGTTGTGCACCCAGTATTGTGTTTGGTTACGCTTATCACACGGTATCATACCGATCGTTGAAGTTGCTGATGTTCGCACTGCTAGGCACGTTTCATTTCCCAGTGCAGCATTGTGAATCTCACCACGAAACTGTCCCGGTACAATTGGATAGGGCATTTCTGGGTAGGCTCGCTCCAAGTAGTACTTAAACGATTTACAACCAGCACTTGCTCGCAATGTATTACGATCCGACACGGATCCAAACAAATCCTCCGAATAGCCCGGTATGCCGTTGACATCAAACACAATCTGCTTGTACTCATCCATCCAAACCTCCGCCACACGAATCGAGTTCACAAACGTCACATTCTGATGCCCGTTGTCAATGAACGGATGGGCGCTTTTGCGGATGTGTGCCACATGAGAGCAGGGCACCGTTAGTATCCTTCCCCCACACAACCAGCACTTGATTGACAGCTCCGCATTTTCCATTCCATACACCCGAAACTGGTCGTCGTACCATCCGAGCCGTTGAAAGAAACGTCTGGCAATCGAAAATATCCCTCCAGCCATTGCTGGCACTTCGAACGGTTCGCTAGCCCGCTGACTTTGCCGACGGGGAAAGGTGGAACGATGCCACCAGCCGAAGTTGAGATCCCACTCAAAAGCTCCAAACAGATCGGAAGACACATTTGTGATAAGATGCATATCGAGATGATCGATACGATCGATCAGTGGAACGGAGATTGTCTGCTCATTCTCCGCGATCTGCTCCAACAAAGGTTCCAACCATCCTGCGAAGATGAGGAATATGTTTTGAAATGTTTTACGATGACAATTGAGTGTTCTTACCCTTCGTACACTCAACATGTGCATCTAAAAAGGTCACTACCGGAGAGGTACTATGCTTATTGCCGAATATTCTTGCGTTGATCAGTCCCAGCCGCTCGGGAGCTCGTAGAATGCGAACGTTGTTATACGTTTTGAAGTACTCCTCTAGTGCAGTTTTCAAGAAAGCTTAAGAAAGACAAAAAGCACATTATTATAAATAAAATGCCATGCGTTACATTCAACTTACGTAGATAAGAACAGTCGTCAACGAGTAACACTTCCTCGACAAGATCTGAAGGTGAGTTGTCCAAGACAGAGTGAACCGTTCGTAGCAGAACAGACCACGGTTCATTGTAGAACACGATCACGATGGATGTCTTTGGCAGGGTGCGATTGCTTCGCACATTAGTAACACATTCCGGATGTCGCAGGTCGGGCAAGACCCGTTTCGTTGCTATAAGCGACGATGCATACTCATTGAAACCGTATTGCTTGATACTTGTTTCCACAAATCCGGTGATCTCTCGATCAGATTGATCCCATTTTACCGATTCACCTAAATGTCCCGGTAGATATTGTGATGTAATGTGCGATCTAATGGTGATACTCTTAACACTACCAACTAATTTCAAATTCCACACGTTGATGTGCTTTTTTACCTCATCGTTGTATTGGAAAAATAGTACATTGACACTCAACATCAACACTAAAACGATCACAAATGCAAACCGCCTCCAAGCGGTCGATGGCCAGCTCATTGACGCAGATGAAGTATAGAAACCCGGTTCCTGGAGAAGTAAATTTGACGATCTGCGTACCACGCAGAAGGAGTTTGTTATGAGACCAGATGTATTTCGAGTATAATAGCAGCTTTGTGCCGTTAAGCAGAACGATTTGCGTCTGATTCCAGGAAGGAGAGAGAGAGAGAGAGTTCCTTTAAATCACCAATACAATCTGAATCGATACAATATGACACTGTTTCCACGGAACGGAGCCGCAGAGGAGAGTTAGAAACTAAACAACAATCAAATCGAGTCTTCTCGGTTAATGTTCCCTAAGCATTGAAACATCCAGCTCGATGTATGAAACGTTCCACTGTTGACTCGGTTTCGTGGCGTCACATTTCTCCAACAGAAGGGTCGTTTTTGTTTGCAGATTCAAAGCTAAACAGAGGTTCCGCGCAACGCTCAGAATCTGTTGACTTTCCACCAACACCTTCCAGGCCTGGTTGCCACGGCTTCGATGGCACTGGTACACCTCCACGACCGTTCCGACGGCATCGATACAGTTCCGGTAGCTATTCAGCTCCTGGTAGTAGTTGTGGGTCCAATACTGATCCTTCTCCAGATGATCGCACGGTGCCATCCCGAGGAAGTGGTCTCGGGTACGGTACGTCAAACAGCTACCATTGCCCAGAGCCATGTTGTGAACTTCTCCGCGGAAAGCACCAGGCACCAGGGGGTTGTGCATCTCAGGGAATGCGTTCTCGAGGTAGTAGCTGAACGGCTTACATTTGGCACTCTCCCGGATGGCTTTTCGTGTGGCCACTGAGCCGAACTCCTCCTCCAAGTAATGCGGTATGCCGTAGATGTCGAAAATGATCCTTTTGTACTCGTCCATCCACACCTCGGCCAGCCGGATCGAGTTCGCACGCACAACGTCTTTCGGTTGTTTGTTAAGATATGGGTGGCCCGTCTTCTGGATGTGCCCTACTCGAGAACAAGGAACTGTGACCATCTTCCCTCCACACATCCAACTCTTAACGGAAAGTTCAATGTTCTCGATACCATAGATGTCGAAGCCATCGTCGTACCATCCAATGCGCTCGAAGAACGTCCTATTGATCGCGAACAATCCTCCAGCCATGGCAGGCGTATCGAACGGTTCCATCTTGTTCTCGTTCTGCTTTTTTTGAGACCATCGACCCCACCAGCCAAAGTTGAGATCCCAATCGTATGCACCGACAAAGGTGGGAGCCTTGTCATCGCGATACTTCATGTTGTTCTCATCGATCCAATCGATCGTTGGGATCGCGATCGTGGTCCAGCTCTCTACAACGGGCTGTATCAGTGCCTCCAGCCATCCTGAGTTGATTGAGAATCGTTATGAAGCTCATGATTCAAGTAGTATGGTGGCATAATAATCATACACTTACCCACAGTCACTTCAACGTGCGCGTCAAGGAACGTAATCAAATCGGTCTTTGTACTCTTTCCACCAAGCATGCGGGCTCTGATTAATCCAAGTCGCTTTGGAGCACGTACGATTCGGACTTTCGGGTTGGTGGCAAAGTACTCCTCTAGTTGGGCTTTCAAATGAGCTATCAACAGAAAGGAAAGTATGCTTTAGAAAGATCAATAAACACACTTCTAGCTCGTGTTGTACGTACGCATAAAGCTGAAATCATCCACGAGCACTATTTCGCTCACTAGATTCGGAGGCGATCGGTCGAGAATGGAGTGCACCGTGCGTACCAACACTGACCACGCTTCATTGTAGAACACGATGACAATCGAGGTGGAGGGTAGATCGGCACGATAGCGACCCGGTTCGCGGCACCAGGGGTCACGAATTTCCGGCAGCCGTCTCCGTACGGACATCAGATCGGAAGAGAACTGATTCAGCCCTTGATGTATCATTCCTTGATTCACCAGATCTGTCACGTCGGTGTCGTTAGTGTCGATCTCCACCGAAACTCCCATATCACCCGGTGGCACCGGAAAACGTGGATCTAATCCCAGCGTTGTGTAGACGTACTTAAACACCGGTGTACCATCTGGAGTGGCTGCAATAGTGGTGGTATTGATTTCTTCCACAGGTTGTAAACCTTCACTGACGTTGCTCCTGTCCCGCAGTGCTAGCCGCTTCAACACGTTGTCGTACCGTCCGCGTCCACCGTTGTAGAACAGGGTCAGAAATAGATACACCAGCAGTACGGCAATGCTCACTACCATCACAAAGTTCTTCTTTACGTTGCCGCGCATGGTGGAAAGCTGGCGACAGCGACACACGACAGAGGACGACGACGCGGTGTTCAGCGCCGCGGCAGGTTGTGCACTGAAATGTGCGAGAATGTCAAAGCGTTTCTTAAGTGGCAACATACTGTTTGCGATATCACTCATATCACACACAGCCACTCAGACACTCGGGGTCGCATAGCGAAACAGTCCGATTGGACCAGTACAGTGACTTCCAAACAACCGTCGATGGGCACGTAAAACAAGGGTATCTTTTCATTCTCACAGTTGTCCAAGAAGTGGAGCAATGAAACTAGTTTCAACAAGATTTGGTTTCTCATTTAAAAGAGCTTCTTTGAAGGGGTGTCTAACTACTGAAGTTTTGTTTTGACGACAGGAAATAGTGGGCATTATAGTACTTTTTATTAAACGCAATTTAAAACTCCCCTTTTTCATTCAATGCTTATCTCTCATAAGATAGTTGGTGATGCTGTATTCCCTACTCACTCCCACAAGGGTAACTCAAACGTTGGACGAAGCAATTAATTAATTGCCATCTTAGCGCCTGTTTGATGACGCCAGGACACTCCTCCAGCTGAGCGATGATGTCAACGTTGACACGCTTATCAAGCCTGTGTATCGCACATCGCACGACAGCTGTCAGGTTGATGTTTTACTTCCCTTTTTTTGCACTGATAAATCGCCTGCGCTATTTGCTGGGCACTTTAGCTGCAATCACAGTCGTGCGTTGATAACGATCCTATGTGGTGAGATAATTGATCGTACGCTACCGGATTGCTTCAATGTGCGGGTTTGCGCTGCGTGATAGTAAGGTGTTGCAAATGCATTGGAAAGGTAGGAAACATTTGCAAAAACGCATCCTTATCTTGTTAAAGGAAATGTCGTTTAATTGTTTAGCGTGCGTCATTTGTTTCAGTTTTAAACACGTTATTGTTATTAAAAGCAAACACATGTCCTTCACAGATAGCGATGTGAAAGTTTCGTTCCAATTTTTTTCGTTTATTGCAGTTTTTTGCGAGTAGAACCAAACACGCCACAACATAATGCCCTATTCTTAAACGAATAATTGTCATAAGCTCCAGCCACGAGTCATGCCCGTTCGTGGAAGCATTGCCATCAATAGCACCATTCAACAACGTCCGGGAGACACACAGCCACACATACCAAACACACTGAAACAACCCTCTGAATTGATTGTTCGAGGCAATTATAGTTGACGGTGAAGTATGCGGACTAGATAACACAAAGGTGGCTAGGTATTCGGGATTTACCTTGACTAATCTACGTGCTAAGTATACACGGCCAGGGTACAGATATTGTATCACCCCGTTGTGATAAGGGGTCTGCTATTGATTAGCCGTATTTGGGGTAGATTGCAGAGGTAGCACCAGCGAATAGCGAGTACTGAGATTAACTGCTGCAGGTCACAGCTCAGGAAAACGGCGACACATCCATCTCGATGAACGTTACGGACCACTTTTGAGCGACACTTGTTGGATCACACTTTTGCATCGTAAGCGTAACGTTTGTAGACGTATTTACCGCAAGACATTGGTCGTGCTTGATGCTTTGGAGTTGGCCCGTATCGGTCAGTACACGCCACGCCTGGTTGCCACGTGAGCGATGACAGCCAAACACTCCGAGACTGGCGCCGGTGTAGTCCAAACAGTGCTTGTAGCTGTTGATCTCCTGGTAGTAATTGTGGGCCCAGTACTGTGTTGTCTGCTCACCGTTACACCGTGCCATGCCGAGAAACTCGGAACTATATTCGAGGCAGGTGTCGTTGCCTAGCAGGACGCTCTTTACTTCCCCTCGGAAAGCTCCCGATATGAGCGGATTGTGCATCTCGGGGAATGCATTCTCCAGGTAGTAGCGGAATGGCTTGCAATTTGCACTCTCCCGGATGGCTTTGCGTGATGCCACTGAGCCGAACTCCTCCTCCAGGTAATGAGGAATGCCGTAGATGTCGAAAATGACTGCCTTATACTCATCCATCCACACCTCGGCCAGTCGGATCGAGTTCGCACGCACAACGTCCTTCTTTTCGTTGTGAAGATACGGATGTCCAACCTTCTGGATGTGGCCTACCCGCGAGCAGGGAACCGTCACCATCTTTCCTCCACACATCCAACTCTTCATCGACAGCTCAATGTTCTCGATACCATAGATGTCGAACCCATCGTCGTACCACCCCAGTCGCTCAAAAAACGTCCTATTGATCGCGAACAACCCTCCAGCCATGGCAGGCGTATCGAACGGTTCGAGAAGGTTTGCATACTTCTTCTTCATAGACGAGCGGTACCACCAGCCAAAGTTGAGATCCCAATCGTAAGCACCGATGTAGGAGAGGGACTTGTTCGCTATAAGCGCCATACTTTTCTCATCGATCCAATCGATCGATGGGATCGCGATCGTGGTGGAGTTACGTGCCACAACATCTAGCAGTGCCTCCAGCCATCCTGGTGGATAGTATCGGGTGAGTTTAGGTTACTAATTCAGGTCACTCAAACACAACTTACCTTGCGTACACTCGACGTGTGCATCCAGAAAGGTGATAACATCGGCAGTCGTGTTTTTGGCACCGAACATCCGTGCCCGTATTAATCCCAACCGTTCCGGGGCTCGAAGGATGCGCACCTTTGGATATGGTCGGAAATATTCGTCCAGTTGGGTTTTGAGACTTGCTAGCGGTTATTAGAGAAGATTTAGATTGAACTTTATAAAGCATGAAGATATTTAATCCGTCCTCACCTAAGGTAGAACAATCGTCAACCAGTACGATCTCCTTGACTAGATGTGCTGGAGATCGATCCAGCACCGAATGTACCGTCCGGAGCACAACCGACCACGCTTCGTTGAAGAACAAAATCACAATGGACGTTGCGGGCAGATCCGCTAAAAAGCGTCCCGGTTTGGCACACCAGGGATCACGAATCTCGGGCAACCTACGCCGAACGGACATCAAGTCGGAAAAGTATTGATTGAAGCCTTGCGTTTGGATGCCTTGCTGTGTAAGGGCGGCAACCTGTTCACTGGTAAGGTTCACCGTAACTGGGCGACCCATATCTCCGGGTGGAGTGGCCAACCTGGGATCGAGTCCGATCGTCGTGTATACAAACTCGAACCCATGATTACTGTCCACCGATTTGCTTTGTGAGGTCGATTCTTCTCTAGTGTGATACTGCTCCCGTTCCAGCAAGTTTCTCCTGGGTGTAAGCGAAAGGTTAACGTCATACACAAAGTAAAGCACGGTAAGTGCCAGCGTCACTGTCGCGATCACCAGTGCGACGACACTGCAACACCGCTGGCCACCGTAACCGGCAGCGATACGCACACGTCCCAACGGTACGGCATTCCGCATGCTGTCGGTGCCGAATGTGAACTGAGCGATCGCTCTTTGGCGGCACAGGTTGAATGAATCGTTGTGATAAGTGTGTACTTTGCGCGCGTATTAGACGGCGCACAGGCACCGCGGAACGAACTACAAACGAAGCGACACCGATAACCGAGCGCTGGTGATAAGACGCGCTACGGAAAGCTTGGAATGGAACCTGCACCTGTACGTATCGTTGTGTGAGGTTCGGTAGAGATGCTACCTATGAGCTTATGCAATATGGTGTGGGGTTTTGCGATGTTTAAAAATGCTGCGTTGCATATGCAACAGGGTAGTGTTGTTGTTTTCTTTCCGCAGACAAACGCTGCACCAGCTGCTTGTACGTCAATTGCTTTATTGAGGGGTTGCACAATTGTTTACACAACTGTTGTTCTGGCTAGAGACCCCTCAGTACTTGTCGGTGCATATTAGTACAGTTGAATACTGAGTAACGTAGTTATCGTGACTTGATGAGATGATCGTGATGTGTGGTAGATCCCTTCATCCGTATGAACAGATGGTTTCAGTGACATCTTCATCAAACGAAGAAATAGTAAAGCTAATGTCCATTACTCTTCAACAGAACAGAGATCAACAAATGACCCAAAAACTTCTCAAATAACCTCACTACTCCCCTACACCTTATGTTCTATGGCAGGATAGTGCCACCGTTGAGATTGTTCCGACAAGCTGCATCCATCGATGCGAACCTTCTTCGATGCCATGTCCAGCCCCAGACACTTGCCCTTGTACTTCTTGTGCTCGAACTGAAGCGTGGTAGCATTGTACGTCCACTCCTGATTGCCATGCGCTTTGTGGCAACCGTACACCAGCAGCATGTTCCCGTCGTAGTCCAGACAGTGATTGTGGGTGCCGATTTCTCCGTACAAGCTGAATATCCACTGCTGCGCTGTATTCCCCTGCGCGCACGGCGTCATACTGACGACATTGTTGGGCTCGGCGTACGTGAGACAGAGGGCGGGTTCCGACCCTATCAAAGCGTCGTTTTCGAAATTTCCCCGTCCGGGACGTTTGGCGAGATCTTCCATTATCTCCGGAAATACGTTCTGCAAGTACCAGTGGAAGTCTTTGCAGTGTAGATCCTTACGCAGTTGTTTGCGCTCGGAAAGGTCCCCGAAGTTCCCGCGGAACTCTGGTCCTCCGAACATCCCGTACAGGACGTCGGCGTATTCATCCATCCACACCTCCGCTACGCGAACCGAGTTGACACGCACGACGTCGGTTTTTACATTCTAAAAAGCAATAAAAGGAAGCATTAGAATAATACAGTGCTTTGGAGCTGCCAGAATTTACCAACCTTAAGATACGGATGTCCCGTCTTCTGAATGTGAGCTACTCTGGCGCACGGTACCGTCAGCAATCTGCCACCACACATCCAAGCCTTCAGCGACAGCTCAATGTTCTCGCCCCCGTACACATCCATGCCCTCGTCGTACCAGCCGAGCCACTCGAAAAACTTCCGATGGATCGTGAACAGTCCACCGGCCATCACCGGCGTACTGAACGGTTCCATCTTGTTGTCCGGCTTGTGCACGCGATCCCAGCGGCCACGCCACTCAAAGTCCAGTCCCCAGCCCATCGCACCGTAAAACACGGGCGCCTTGTCACTGACCAGCTTCAGGTTGTTCTCATCGATCCAGTCGATCGTTGGCAGTGCGATGGTGTGCGGATCGCGAACGACCGGGTCCAGCTGCCCCTCGAGCCACCCGTTCATACACTCGCAGTGCGCATCGAGGAAGGTGAGAAAGTCGGACGACGCATTCCGGGCACCGTGCAGCCGGGCTCGAATCAGGCCGAGGCGTTTAGGCACTCGCAGGATGCGTACAAGCGGATAGCTGCTAAAATACTCATCCAGCTGGGTACGTAGATGAGCTGCACTAGGAAGACGTTTTCATCAGTGGGAATGGGAAAAGAGACATCGCAGTATGCTTCTTACCAAGATTGGAAAAATCGTCCACCAGAATGATCTCACGGATGAGCGCGTGCGGCGTCCGGTCGAGGATGGAATGAACGGTTCGTACCAGCACCGACCAAGCTTCGTTGAAGAACACGATCACTATGGACGCCTGCGGTAATTCGGGAAGTAGTCGTGGCTCCGCTGTACACCAGGGATCGCGCAGATCGGGCAACCGGCGCCTCACCGGTATCAGATCACTAACGTACTGGTTCAGACCCTGCTGGTCGTACCCTTGCCTCACCAGCTGATGGACCTCCTCGGTGATGTTGTCGGGCAGCGTCACCGGCTTGCCCATATCACCGGGCAGTGTCTCGATCCACCCATCGTCCGGTACCGGCGTGTAGTGTGCATCGTACTGGACCACTTGATACGCTGGCACGACAAAGCCGACCTCACGCTGCACAGTGCGCCGCTGCTCCGCCTGATGTACTCGCTTAAACTCTTCCAGTGTTTCCAGCCGATCCGACAGCTGATTGTGATAGAGATAAAGCGCTAGAATGCAGCAAAACACAACCACTGCCCAGAAGATATCGCGCTTGGTGGAGAAGTATTTCTAAAAGTAAAAGTAACCGTAATGAGTTTAACATATTCTGCAAAATTCTCTTCAGCAAAGACTTACTCCGTACATGGTGTTGCAGTCGGTCCCCGGGGGACTCCACGGACCGTACTGGGGCAGTTACGCTCCAAAACTAGGCACCCAAGTATGCCCGTTCGGGCACTGCGGCAGCTCGTGCGCACGACACCCGAAGTGCCTAACATCGTTATCAATCAGTTCAATTTATCAGTGTGTACAAGTGTATATTGTCACGGTTCTGAGCGGTTCCAGCGTACCTGATGCGGTATAATGGTATAAAAGACACAACAACACCCACTGTTTCGATAAGCACACCGGGAGAGATTGTTCCGAGCATGTGAGCGTACGTGCCCGGCAGGGTTGCGTTGCAGGGCGATTGCGTTCGGCAGGGTTGTGCTGATACGAGAACAGTGCGGCAACTGTTTCCCTGCATGGAAGTTGACAATCAAAGTCGGCATAGAGCAAGTGTTTGTAGTATTTTCTTGTGTTTGTTTTGTTTTTTTTCGGTGCGAGGTAGTTCTGTTTCTTTTCTTGACACGTTGCAATCCCGCCAAAAACGCAAATCTTTTGGGCACTTCTCGATTGACGTCAGATCACAGATTGTTTGGCTTGTAGTTTTGCATCAACCACTTTTGCTTGGGCTGGTTCGGATCACACACCACTAGCGACAGTTCGAGGTCCCACTGAAGGCACCGGTCATAGGTGAGTTTCTTCAGCAGCTTTGTGTCCGCGTCCCAACTCCACTGCTGATTGCCACCCAAACCGTGACAGCGGAACATTGCTAGCTCCTTACCGTCATAATCCAGGCAGTGATCTTCGCGCGTTACCTGACCCTGTTTGGTGAGGTACCAGAGCTGATGCCCCCCGGTACCGTGACAGCCAACAAGCGTCAACTTCATTGGCCAGTCCAGACACAACCGGTAGCCGTTCGGGAGCTCCCCTCCGAACTGTATCACACCCCGTGCTACAGCCTTGCTCGGATCGAACTGTTCGGGAAAGACGTGCTCAAGGTACCACCGGAACGGTCGACATTGAAGTCGCTCGCGCAATTCTTTCCGAGCCGTCACATCTCCAAAGTCACCGCGCTTCTCACGACCTCCGAACGTTTCGTAGTAATAGTCCGCGTACTCATCCATCCAGACCTCCGCCAGCCGGACCGAGTTACGCTTGATAAGGCCAAAGCTGCCGGGGATCTCGAGCAGATAGGGATGGCCGCGCTTCTGAATGTGTGCTACCCGGGAGCATGCCACTATCTGGATCTTTCCACCACACATCCACGCCTTGAAGGAGAGCTCCATGTTTTCGCCGCCGTATATCTTCATCTCCTCATCGTACCAGCCGAGTCGCTGAAAGAAGGTGCGATGGATAGTGAACAGTCCGCCGGCCATGATGGGTGTGTCGTACGGTGCTGCCGGATGCACTGGAGCCGTATTGTGTGGAGTGTGCTTTGCTATTCTTTCCTCTCTACTGCGCCACTGGAAGTTCAAGGCCCAATCGAACGACCCGTAGTACTTGACGGAGTTCTGTGCGTTCAGCGCAAGCGTGTCCTCGTGGATCCAATCGATGGCCGGTATGGCGATCATCGTTTCATCGTCCGCAACGTGGGCAATCAGTGCCTCGAGCCAGCCTGCAAAACGGGAAGAGAGTGTCACATTACTGAGAGCTTTGTTTGAAATGAATTCCAAACTCACCTTCAATGACCTCACAGTGCGCATCGAGAAAGGTGATGATGTTGGTTGTGGTTGACTTCGCTCCAAGTAGACGTGCCTTGATCAAACCCAACCGTTCTGAAGAACGCACCAATCGTACCTTCGCGAGCGGCGCAATGTACTCATCCAACTGTCCCTTCAGGTGACTCATTGTCGAACAGTCGTCCACGAGTACAATCTCCTCGATAAGCTCGGTGGGTGTTCGATCCAGCACGGAGTGTACGGTACGCAGCAACACCGACCAGGCCTCATTGTAGAACACGATCACTATGGCCGAGCGGGGCAATGTCCCGGGGCCGACATTACGTCGCCGTCGCTCCTGCTCCTGTTCCCGGCACCACGCGTCACGCACATCCGGAAGCCGTCGGTGCAGCGGGATCAGATCCGACACGTACTGATTGAGACCCTGCTCGTTCCAACCCTTCAGCACCAGCTCCCGAACGTTCGGCGGTAACACATCCGGCAGTTTCACCGGCAGTCCCATATCACCGGGCGATCCATCCGGGTCCGGTGAACCATCGTCGAGTCGGGCAGCATTCAGTATGAGATGGAGCTCTTCTTCCAGCGTTGCCGTATCGTTGGACGGGTCACGTTCCACTGTCACTATCCAGTAGGTGAGGCCAATCAGTGAGAGCACGAGCACAAAAAACAAATGTTTCGCTGTAAGCAACGGAAACATTATGTGCTTTTTTGGGGCGGTATGTGGTTTGGATTTCAACTTTGACACCCAAAACGGTCTACCGTAATGGTGGTGTGCTCTGGCTAAGCCTAAACTAGACACTGGACTAGATTAGCGTGCCGTTCACTGTGATAAGCGTGTATTGCTACGTGCCACGAACGTAACAAAAACCCCGACCGAACAGGGGCTCGGTTGAAAGACTATTAAAAGGTGCTTCAGAACAAGGGCACGTTTCATTCGCCACCGTCGCCGTGCTCTATACTTCGGCTCGAGAATGATGAACGAGCTTTAAACAGCATGAGGTTAACATCTGCATACGACATCACCCGCCCCTATCCGGTGACATGCCGCGACTGACGCGGGACAGGATGGTGACTTAATACGGTCGCCGCGGGTTGCGGTGGTAATGCAGTTGCGTGCGAAGTTCTACCACTCGACGCGAGCTGATAAGACTCACCCGCTCACACTGCTCCGGTCCGCGAGGTAATGGGAATGTTTTCGATAAAAGCGTTATCTATCGGGCGAGAACGCGTTAGACGAAAGCGACACTAGCGCGTTGCCATTGGTAACTTTGATCGGGTAGCTTCAGTTTTGAGGGCGATCTTTTCGTAGCAACGATAAAGTGGGTAAAAATGTGTTTAGAGTATCTTGAGGTGTATTGGTTGGCCTAATGAATAGTAGTCTAGTACAAGGCCGGATGAGGATCAAATCTTATCACGAACGTCCGATTAAAATCAGAACTTAAGCCTAAAGCAATGATGTTTTTCACAAATTGAAGAGATGCGATTCAAATTCTGCTATGATTTTATCTCCATATGGTTAGATACCATTCGTTCCATCCGCTCAAGGTCATAGGTTGTTGATAATACGAGACTTCAAATACTCCCAAATCAATGCTTATGGTCCTAATAAGAATCAAGTCTTTATCTGGAAGACTTCTGTAAGACCTGAAACGTTTGTTTGAGTCGTCATGTCAAAGTCGTCAATTACTAGGAAAGGTCTATTGAATGGCCTGCGGTACGATTAGTGTCGTAGAGGTGATATCTAGCTAGCGGGAACTCCGCTCACCCCTCCTACCGAAAGGAGCCCGGATGTGCTATCAGTATCACTACCTTTGCTGCGTCGTCACATTACATCTGCTTGTAAGAACGTAAACGAAAATGTAAAGTTATCATGTCCAGAAGCTTTGCCGTATGCAATAAATAGAGTAACAAATACAAGTTGAGTTAAAACATTAAACAGTCCTACAGATAGCTCAAACCACAGAAGCCAAAACATTGTGTCATACTGCAATGCACCTTGACACCTTTACTCATTAAGTATTTGATGGTCTACTGTTATCAATGACTTCCACATTAGCTAAAAACCATTGTACATAAAAGCTAGTAGCAAAACAAACAATTAAGCGATAACATGTACTTCATAACTAGATCCATTCCAGTATGCCTTAATATTTATCTGTGCTACTACAAATGACTTTGTTCATGTTTTGTGATACTACTCTGTACTTACCGTACAACTCATTACCATTTCTTTCAGTTTACCAAGAGACACTAGTCCGAATTTTCATCATCAATATATATGTATGTATATTTTGCTTGGTTGTGTGTGTGTTTTTTTTGTTTGGTTTTGTCAATCAACATACACCGATTAAATGGATGTAGACAAATGGATTTCCTTGACTTTGACTGTCTCACAATACGATTGGGTGGGTAAAAGGTGTGTGAGTGTGTGTTAGAAGTTTGATGTGTTGCAGTGGGCGAAGTGTAGCGGGATGAGGTTGCATGAGTAACTGGACCTTGGACCTCCGTAGTGTCTGTGGGTGTCTTGTGATAAGAGTCCATGTGGATTCCCGTATCGCGTCATTTTTTGGCTTATTGAGAGAACTGTAGAATGGCTTGCTGCCCTTGGGATTGAGGACATTAAGGAAATAAGGGTCCTAAGAGTGAGCGGATAATTGGCACACAATGAAAGAAGGGATAGAATGTTGTAGAATATGAGTGGAGATCCTTTGGAAATATCCAGTAACATGCATCTGGGGCACACTGGATCGTGATCGTGCTCTAGTAGATCGGGACATGCTGGAATGCGCTTCTGGTTCACAACATAGACATTATAGATAGTCGACATTCATGAACAAACACTCACACAAAATACACTTATAACAGTTTCAGTGTCGCCGGCATGATCTTTTTTTCGATCCGTACGAACCCGTCACACCATGTTGTCACATCTGGGAGTTACACCTATTCTAGCTGGGGGATTGCGAAAGGATGCGGGAAAGCGTTACAGCGCGCCAACACAAATGGGAAACACATTCGCGTATACAGTTAAGACGGACCCCTCCAGAGTGTCTCTGTTGTTTGATTGTTTTTATGTTTGTTTGTTGTGATGTGTTTGGTGAGTTTGTTGCCACACGGCTGATCGACAGCGTCAGCCCATATAGCCCGGCACAAGTTGTCTGTTGTTGCTACCGTAGTTGTTGCCGGAACTACTAGTATACTCCAGTATATTCTACCCTATCTGTAAACGCTACATCGAAACCAACTCTTGTGCTCTTCGTTCCGTTTGCCCGAGAAAGAGTGAGTGTGAGTTTGATTTGAGTGCCTAAGAGAAGACGCTTTGATCCCGGAAAGTTTTCAAGTGTGCGTGTTTCTTGTTCTTCTTTCTTCTCTATTCTGTCTGCCAGTTGTACCGAACGTCCGAACCAACCAGTCTGTCCACCGAACCCTTCAGTACTTTGCTGGCCCTATACCTGCACTGCCTCTTGTGCTTCTGTCTTCTGAGCGACTGCTCAGTTTCTGTCACGTTTCTCACTGCAAGGAGCATGTAAAGTAAATGTGTGCTGCAATTTGAGTGCCATCATCAGTCATCAGGCTGTGTGAACCGTGTGTAACCGTGTGTTGTAATCTTCCATCAAAGTGGTGTGTAGATCGATACTAAATAACGAGCCTTCTTCTGCTTCACGCAACACGGGGTAACATTTGATAAAGTTTACGAATTTGAGTGAAAAATGTAACATTTCTACTACTTTTCATATACATCTGAATTTAACGATGCTCGCAGGCGCGAGATCGAGCGTTTGATTTTCGAGGTGTTTTGCACTTTGGAAAACGTGAGTGAGTATCTTGTGAAGGGAGGAGTAAGAAAGGGTCTTTAACACGATTTTGTGCCATCGAAGGTGGAAAAGAAAGTGAGTGAAACAGTACAGGGTACTGAGTACAGGGGTTACTACAACAACTCTGCATGACTCTGCTTTGCTTCCTTTCTATACGATTATCAAGTACACCTGAGGAGGAACGGTAACGGTATAGCTTTTTTTTTTTTACTTCACTCTCGTCCACTTGTTTCACCTTTTCTGTTTGTTTATATTATTATTTTGAACACGTTTCGTTTGTAGGAAGTGCATGTGTTGTGGGAAGATGATACTTTCTCCACAAAAACGTCGATACCGGCACCGGCAAGATGGAGAGGTTTTAAAAACGTTCCTGTTATATGCTTAATCTGAACCACGATCAGAATCGGTTAGTGAACGAACCACACACTTTGCCCCATATATGCTGCGGTGTTATGGAATTTCAAATACTTAGTCAAATATTCAAACGGGGGCAAAAACGATCGATTATTGATATGATGAATGAGTTTGACTGTCAAGACATGCAAAAAACGACGGCTAGAGTGTTATTAAATGTTTGCAAAAATTTCATTTGGCATCCCCAATCATTAGTTTGTCTGGTAATTAGAAACTTTCGAGAAGTTATTACCGAATTACTGAATCTTTAACTCCTGTGTTAATGCAGAACTCATAACAATGTCGCGCTCTGATTGAATGCTTTGAAACGAACTTGAACTAAACTACTGAAACTTGTGCTGCTTAACTATTCGAGCAGTTCCAGCTACTCGAGCTTCGTACATTTTTGCTCGTACTACAACAATAAACACAAACGAAATGCAAACAAAACGAAGCGTTCAACGCCAGAACGCCAATTCCTTCGTTGCGAGGCGAGATCCAACCCGCTTGGTTCTGTGTGATCTCGACGGCGCGCGCGCGTTTCCTTTCTTCTTCTACTGCTTCTTAGAAGCTCTTCCCGATTTCGAGCAGCTTCTTCCGGCGGCTGTCCCGCCGCTTGTGGCGGCTTTCGGCCTTTTCGCGCAGCTGGCGCCGCTCGGCCGACGGGCAGATCGCGTCTGGCGAGCTATCCACCTTCTTCAGCACGATCCGGAAGGTGAAGGTGTGCTTGGGCGAGGCACTGGCGGCACGGCGCGGCGACGGCGGCTCGAACTCGCTGCCGCTCGACGTGTCCAGGTAGCAGGAGGACAGCCGGCCCGTCACCGAGGCCGCACCGATGCCGCCACCGACGCCGCCGCCCGCACTGACCGTCCCGATCGATCCGACCGACGGGCGCGGCTCAAAGATGGCGGCACAGCGCTTGTCGGTGCAGAGGAAGCGGGGCGACTCGTTCGAGGATTTGCGGGGCGGCAGCGGGAAGTGTTGCTTCGGGTCGGACGACGAGTACGGGCTCTTCTGCTGCTGCTGCTGCTGCTGGTGCGTGTGGTAGTGTGGTGGCGGTGGTGGCATCGACTCAAAGATGGAGTCGTAGCTGTCGCGCGAGCTAAAGTTGGACGAGGTTTGGTTCGAGAGGGGCGATTTGGCACGGTGCGGTGCGGAGTAGTGCGTCTTCATGCCGGTGCCGGCGCCCGCCGGTGCACCGGATCGTGGCAGTGAGTCCCGGCAGCGGCCCGGCTCGGAGATTTGCTTGCGCGTCGGTGCCCGCGAGTTGGAGATGAGCGAGAAGGCGGATCGGGGGCTGGCGGAGCGCTGCTGCTGGTGCTGCTGATGCTGCTGGTAGCTGTCGGCAAGGTCAAAGTGCGTCTCGAGGGAGGATTTGCGACCCTCCGGATAGCCGGAGCGCTGGAACGTTTCCGCATCGACGAGCTCGATCGATGACTTGCGGATGTCGAACGGGGAGAGCGTTTTGTCACCGCGCTGGGAGTTGTCCAGCTCCACCAGCTCGAAGCTCGAGTTTTGATCCTCGTAGCTCGTGGACTGATAGCGCGAGATGTCAAAGCTTGTGTCCATGGAGGAGTGGCGATCGCCGGAAACGCTCGATCCCGGCATTCGGTCGGTCGTGTCAATCATCTCAAAGCTATCACCGCCCGAATCCAACCGACTGTGATGAGTTCCCTCATGATCGGTGTCACTCAGGCTGCGCAGGTTCTCCAAGAACGGCGAGCGAGGCGGATCAAAGGAAGCTCTCCTGGAGGGTGGCTCAATCTCGAACGTTGGACATTGGATGGCGTCCGGTTCGCGAGTCGTTCCCGTGGTACCCGTTTCACCCGCCTCATCAATCGGCTCTTGGCGTGTAAAAAGAGCTTCCAACGATTTCTTG